>NC_092377.1:150681486-151324486 GCF_030028105.1 Mobula birostris | reverse complement strand
ATTGATCATGTGGGCGGTCAGAGGCTTTTTCCCAGGGCTGAAGTGGCTAGCATGAGAGGGCACAATTTTAAGACGCTTGGAAGTAGGTACAGAGGAGATGTCAGGGTAAGTTTTTTTTACGCAGAGATTGGTGAATGCGTAGAATGGGCTGCCGGCGACGGTGATGGAGGCAGATACAATAGGGTATTTTAGGAGACTCCTGAATAGGTACATAGAGCTTAGAAAAATAGAGGGCTATGGGTAACCCTAGGTAATTTCTAAATTAAGTACATGTTCGGCACAGCATCGTGAGCTGAAGGGCTTGTATTGTGCTGTAGGTTTTCTATGTTTCTAACAATGTAGCTCCATGTACTGACCCATGCTCTAAAGTCTATTGCCCTTGTTACTGATACTCCTTGCATTAAAACAGACACATTTCATGCCTTTCAACCTACTGTAATTATACACTTTCCACTCCCATCCTTCCTCACAGTCTCTCTGCAGACTGCATCTACCCTTACACCAACTGCCTGATCCTCTGACCTATTAATCTTGTTCCCAGTTCCCTGACAAAGTAGTTTTGAACCTCCCCGACAGCTCTAGCAAACTTGCCCGCAAGGAATTTGGCCTTCCTCGAGCTCGGGTGTATCCTGAACGTTTTGTACAGGTCATACCTTCCCCAGGAGAGATCCCAATGAACTACAAATCTGAAACACTGGTCTTTACACCAATTCTTCAGCCACACATTCATCTACTAAGTTATCCTATTCTTACCCTCACTGGCACGTGATGAAGTTCAAAGTAAATTGAAGCTGTAATCAGCGATCATCACCCTTAAGGTCTTGCTCCCTATGTTCTCTCTTCGGGATCTCATTCCTTTTCTTAGCTATACCTTTGGTACAAATATGTACCACGACTTCTAGATGCTCACCACCACCCCACAAAGAATGCAATGGGAAACATACCATCCAGAAGTCTCTGCCATATACATAAAATCTCCCGCCAGTTCCCCTAACTATTGAAACCCCCATCACTACCACTCTCCTCTTCTCCCCATTTCCTTCCAAGCCAGAGCTGGACTCAGCACCACAAACTCAACTGCTATGGCTTTCCTCTGCCAGGTTGTACTCCCCAACAGTTCCCAAAGTAGTATACTTGTTATTGAGGGGATGAGCATAGGGATACCCTGCACTGGGTGATTGTCCCCTTTCTCCCTCCTGGCAGTCACTTAGTAACCTGTGTCCTGCTCCTTGGGTGTAGCTACCTCCCTGTATCTCAACCCCCCAGCCTTCCAAATGATATGGAGTTCATCCTGTTTCAGCATCAGTTCTCTGACGTGGTCTATAAGATGCTGCAGCTGGATGCACTTCTTGCAGGTGTAGTCATCAAGGACACTGGAGATCTCCCTGTCTTCCCACATCCCGCAGAAGGGCTGGCAATCCTACTGCTCTAGCAGTGCAATAAGAAAGAAACTTACCAAAAATTTCCCTTAGCCCCTGGTCCTCCTTGCCAAAGCCTCTTGATCCAAAGCCTCGAGCTTCCCACTATAATTCACACATGGAGGCTCCCAAACTGGCCACTGAACTTAAGGCTAATGTCTTTTATTGGCCCTTGCTAACTGCCTAATTACTCAATGACCTCAAGCCTGCTTAAAAATGTCCCAACAGGACCCACTCTTTTAATAAAATCTCAGGGTCACTCTCCACAGTACTGACTTATGTTATTTCAAGCTGGCCAAGAAATCCCAATACGCTTCACTCTCTATTTAAATCTTGCACTCACTCACTACAAGCAAGGGTTCTTATTAATGATGCCTCTTATTAACTTTCATCAGCATCATTTCCTTTTGGCATAAACGTACCAGCTCTGTTTAGTCTTGGGACTACTTTGCACAGCGAGCTTTGGCGTTTTGATTCATTTGCCAATACCAAAAAAATAGTAAACCACCTTTTGCACTCATATACTGCTTAAAGAGAGAACAAACTTGCAATGTACCACATTCAGAATTTGACCAGAGGACTTCAGAAACAATGAAGTATTAATGAACTCTAATCCCTATTGTAATATATTTTAAAAAACACAACCGATGTGTACACAGCAAGCTTCCACAGATAGCAATAGAGGAGCAACATCTTATATTCCTGCCAAAGGGTTTCAGCCTGAAACAGAGACTGTGCTTTTTTCCATAGAGGCTGCCTGGCCTGCTGAGTTCCTCCAGCATCTTGTGCGTGTAGCTCGGATTTCCAGCATCTGCAGATTTTTTTCTTGTTTGTGATCTTATATTCCATATGGTTAGCCTCAAACTGATGGCATGAACGTTGATTTCTTGAACTTCCAGTAATGCCCCCCTTCTCTCCTTCACCATTCTCTATTCCTGTTTCCCTCTCACCTTATTTCCTGACCTCCCTTTGGTACTCCTCCCGCTTTCCTTTCTTCCATGGTCTTCTGTCCTCTCCTATCAGATACCCCCTTCTCCAGCCCTTTATCTCTTTCACCGATCAACTTCCCAGCTCTTTACTTCACCCCCTCCCCATCTCCTGGCTTCAACCATCAGCTGCCACCTTGTATATCTTCCTCCCATCCCGTCATCTTCTTAGTCTGACTGCTTCCCCCTTCTTTCCAGTCCTGATGAAGGGTCTCGGCCCGAAATATTGACTACTTACTCTCTTCCATAGATGCTGCCTGCTCTGCTGAGTTCCTCCAGCATTTTGTGTGTGTTGCGTCGGATTTTCAGTATCTGCAGGTTTTCTCATGTGAGCTGTGTGATACAGGTCAACCACCTCGAATCTGGCAGTCAGTAATCCAGTTCCACCTCTGGTTCGGGCATAATTTCACTAGCCTAATTTCAAATTATGTACGTCACCGCACCAACCCGTTGCCACTGTTTTGGTGGCTCAATTAGTAGAATCAGCTATTGGCATGGTCTTTAAAAGAGGCAAGTCATTCATTTGTGTTATTCCGCAGTTACCTGATGACCCCCCCCCTCTTTCAGGGGTGTTGCTCTGCTTAGTTGTACAATCCAACTCTGTACTTTGGAAGTGGCAATAACCAACTTCCTGACGTAAGTAAATACAGATACCTCGTAAGGTACTTTGCCTGTTCTGTACTTCAATAAATTTCACTCAATTCTCATTTGTCATTTCTTTTTTTTATTATTATCCAAGGGTGAGATGATTATCAAGTGGGTTAAATAAAATCTTAACCTGTGATTCAGCAAAATCACTATTCTGCATTGCACAGGTCCCAATCCTTTTGGATTAGTGGTGGTCAGCCTGTATAACTAGCTAACATTTTTGTGAAGTTACTTGAGGGCTATGTGCTGTAAAACAATGTCTTGCGATTGTTGACATCCACATGAAAGAGCAGGTGACTCTTTGCATTAATGATTTATCTAAAAACTCACCTCTGATAGTTCAGCACTCTCCAAGTACTTAAGACTTGGTACCTACAACCTTCTAACTTGGAGACATGAGTCACGACTGACGCCTAAGATTCCCTCACCAGTCTGTAGCAAGCTAGTCACATCACAGGTCACCCACTGACTGTGTTACTTGGCTCTTTTCCTGTTTGGAACCCTGGTGGGGATTTGAACTTGTCAGAATTGTCAGCAGTCACATCTGTTCGTACTGATGAAGCTGTCACAATAATGAACGTGTTTCGACTTTCAATTGCTCTGGCAGACGCCGAACAAGACTACAGCAACACCTCAGCTGTCTGTACCCGGTCACTCTCTGTCACTCCACAGCTGTGCTCCATTGGGATTACAGAGTGTAGACACAGAGTTCACAGCTGAACTACTCCTTGACCAGCCAAACAAAATCTTCCATGTCATAGCTGTGAATCATTACTTGAATTCAGAAACATATACTCAGTGGCCATTTTATTAGGTTTCTCCCATACCTAATAAAGCGGCTGCTAAGTGTATGTTCATGGTCTTCTGTTGCTGCAGTCCATTCACTTCAATATTCAACGTGTTGTGCATTCAGAAGTGCTCTTTTGCACACTACTGTTTTAACAGGTGGTTATTTGAGTTATTGTCACCTTCCTGTCAGCTTGAACCAGTCTGGCCACTCTCCTCTGTCCTCTCTCATTAACAAAATGTTTTCACCCTCAGAACTGACGCTCGCTGGCTGTTTTTTTTTTGTTTTTCACACAATTTCTGTAAACTCCAGAGACTGTTTTGTGTGAAAATCTCAGGAGTTCCTGAGATACTCAAACCACCCTAAGTGTCATATATTCACAGGCCAAGTTACTTAGATCACATTTCTTCCCCATTCTGACATTTTGTCAGAACAACAACTGATCCTCTTGACCACGTCTGCATGCTTTTGTGCATTAAGTTGCTGCCGTGTGATTGGCACGCGATGATTGTCCTAGAGCCACGGTTCTGCAGGAGCAAGTAGGCAGCAGTTCCTCATCACAGACTGGTGCAGCTGCAGACTGCAGATGAACACAAACCAGCTTGTTAACTCTTAACCTGCTACCTGCACAAGCCTTGTTGTAGCAATCTGTACTCTAAATAAACATTTGCCTGAACCTTTGAGTTACTTTGTGGCCATGCAGTTGCCTGAATCCTGAACATTTACCTCTTCTCTACGCCACAGCTGATTTATCCCCGCGCCCCCCCCGACCTATCCAAATGATCAATCCATTATCCCAGAACTTGAGCGACGAAATGTACATCTGCAGTCATTCCCTGGTGAAAACACAGTGGTTGGTATTACAAGCTCTGTATCACTGACAATAAAGTCACTTTTCAAATGCTTGCCTTTCAAAGAAAAAAATTAACGAAAAACTAATTTCTCTTTGTAGATGGTGGTCAGGTGCAAAAATCTACTGTGCAAATCATGGATGTTGCTTTGAGAAGAGGAATTGCTAAACAAAAGGAAACTAAAAGGCATTATGTCTTTGTTTCATTAAAACCTCTATTTTTGCAAATAATGAAAAGGTTGAAGCCTTAAAAAAATCATAGAAGGATTATGTGAGACTGTAATTATTGCCTTTATACCAATACCCTTTGAACATTTGTCTAATACTTTTCATACAATAGAAGGCTGATCATGCTTCAACTCTCGATATGATCTTATTGTAATGTAATAATGCCTCCTGATGCAGAAAAGATAACTTTAATTAAAATTATATGCCTAGTTAAAATGACAAACTGTCTGAATGTGCTCAATATAGAGCAAGGAATATTATTTTATAATGCTTTCTCATGATTACCTGACAGATGAGATAGGACATCTGATGAATAAAACGTTGTAGGTCTGATAATGTTGCTCCTTTTGATGGAGCAACAGCTGAATTTTAAACTGAAGAATTCTCAATATTTTGTTCAATTCAGAACGGCTGTCAAATTGTCCCCCTGCAGCATTGTTTTACCTGTTGTTGTTGTTACCTTGCAACTTTCTGACATTGAAATAGGTAAATCACTAATTTAACCTGTTCCTTCAGTGTTGTTTTTAAAACCCCACTGTCACTCGGATATGCAAAAACTGAATCTGAAGGTGTCTTAGTTACACACTAGTTTGCAGCAATTGACTAACTCATGGCAGACTGCCATATCTAGTAAGTGAGTAGTTCAATGTCTAGTCTGCACCATCATTCAATATAATCATGGCTGATCCATGATGTCAATATCATCATCTTTCCAGTCTACCTTCATCAGAATCAGAATCAAGTTTGATATCACCGGTGTATGAAGTGAACCTCCAAGAGGACCACAAACTTGTCAGAGGGTTTGGAGGCTTGTGTGCCTCAATGCCCTTCAGAGCTATGTTGGCTGGAGTCAGGGCTTTATGCTTTGGCTCTTGGTAGGGTCACCCATGCCAAACAAGTCAAAGGGTAGAGGCCAAACTAAGAGTGGTCCAGGTTTGGGGGTTCAGCTCAGGGCTAATAAACCTGACTGGTAAAACAAAATTGTTGTGAAACAACATTGAAGAACCATTCTACATCTGTGCACGACGGTAATCCCGAGACTCTATCTGAAACTTTCATGACTGACAGAAGTGAAAACCAAGCTACTGACACAATGAAGGAAGCCCTGAACACTGCCAGAGATGGAGGTTCTAGATGGCCGTGGTGTAACAAGCAGAGGGTAGGTATATGTCATGAAATTCGTTGTCCTTGCCACAGCAGTACAATGCAATACATAATAATAAAGAAAAATATAACTGAATTACAGTAAGTATATATATTAAATAGTTAAATTAAATATGTAGTGTAAAAATAAAAATGAAAAGTAATGAGGTAGTGTTCATGGGTTCAATGTCCATTCAGAAATCAGATGGCAGAGGGGAAAAAGCTATTCCTGAATTGCTGAGCGTGTGCCTTCAGGCTCCTGTACCTCCTCCCTCATGGTGGCAATGAGAAAGGGGCATAGCCCATGATGTCCTCTGTGTCTGGGCATTTTTTATACTACTTCTTTAGAAGAGTGTTATTGGAGAGAATCTCACAGGTTTACCACCATGTGAGTGGAAGCATTTCCTCTATTCCAAGCAACACACATAAAAATTGCTGGTGAACGCAGCAGGCCAGGCAGCATCTATGGGAAGAGGTACAGTCGACGTTTCAAGCCGAGACACTTAGTTAGTCCTGACGAAGGGTCTTGGCCTGAAACATTTACTGTACCTCTTCCTATAGATGCTGCCTGGCCTGCTGCGTTCACCAGCAGTTTTTATGTGTGTTGCTTGAAATTCCAGCATCTGCAGATTTCCTCGTGTTTGCATCCTCTATTCCAATATGATTTACTTTGCTTGGTAAAGCTGTGACCCCTGGTTCTGCATTTCAGGCCTGGGGAGATATCCTTTCCATATAACAATTACAGCACAGAAACAGGCTATCTCGGCCCTTCTAGTCCCACCGACCTGCACTCAGCCCATAACCCTCCATTCCTTTCCTGTCCATATAGCTGTCCAAATCCACATCCTCCCTAGCCTGTCAGTATTTGGCACATTTCAGTGACATCTCATTCTGTGAATAGAGGCCTAGTGAACCCAGTCTTTTCCCTTTTGAATGTCCTCCTGTCCCAGGAATCAGTCTAGTAAAAACTTTGCTGCAACTCATCCTTTTGAAGTTTATTCTTTCTGCCCACGGTACTCATGTTAATCATGTAGGGCATGGCATCCAATCATGACAAGCTGTCAGTCCTGTACGTACGTAATCTCAAATGAAAGTGAGGAAGCAAAGGTGATGCCTTTGACTCTTGCCCACCTCTGTATAGTGATGAACTGAAACATAATTATGAGCATTGTAATGACCATTGGATATAAAGCAAGGACTGCACAGAATGGTACAAGGGTGTGTTACCACACCAGACCCCCTGCCTTGCATTGTGAAACCGATCATAGAGTTTCACCTGAGGGTTAACTAATGGCTGAAAGTCCATATTAAATACTCGCCATAATCAAGGATCTCTGCTTTTGTGATCCTGGACATGACTGACAGCATACAAGATTGACAAAGATCTGATTAATGATTGTCATAGGTGGGAAGGATAAATACCATGCATGGTGTTGGAGAATTAGAGTCTAATTCAGCTGATTTATGGTTTCATCCTTCAGTGATTTCGATGTGACTAATTGCTGAGGGCAGCAGTGATTATTTAACAAAAGGCAAATCTAGACTAACTCTGTCCCAAAGGCAAAGAATATCTAGAAATGTTGTTGAGCAGCTTGCATTTCTTCAAGTTCTGTGAATTTCATTTCTCCATTGTTAAAGAAATAGCTGCAAACTCCCTGAAATGGGCTGTCTTTAAGACCTTTTTAGGAACTTGAGAATTAAAAACCTTTTTATTCCTTTCCTGCCACCAGTCCAAGAAAACCCAATGTAGACCCTCAACAAGGCTTCTGAGACACCTCACAAATGTGACACTTGCTGTGTGCAGTTCTGGTCACCTAACTATAGGAAGGATATCAGTAAGATTGAAAGAGTGCAGAGGAGATTTACTAGGATGTTGCCGGGTCTTCAGGAGCTGCGTTACAGGGAAAGATTGAACAGGTTAGGACTTTTATTCCTTGGAGTGTAGAAGAATGAGGGGGGATTTGATTGAGGTTTATAAAATTATGAGGGGTATAGATAGAGTAAATGCGAGTAGGCTCTTTCCACTTGGGTTAGGAGAGATAAATACAAGAGGACATGGCTTTAGGGTGAAAGGGGAAAGGTTTAGGGGGAACATTAGGGGGAACTTCTTCACTCAGAGAGTGGCGGGAGTGTGGAATGAGCTGCCATCTGACATGGTAAATGTGGGCTCACTCTTAAGTTTTAAAAATAAATTGGGTAGATACATGGATGGGAGAGGTCTGGAGAGTTATGGACTGGGTGCAGGTCAATGGGACTAGCAGAATAAAGTTTAGGCACAGGCTAGAAGGGCCGAATGGCCTGTTTTCTGTGCTCTAGTGTTCTGTGGTTCTATAACCCAAAAGCACGAAGTGAGAAGCCTTGGGCAGCGCAGTGGCGCAACTAGAGAAGTTACAGTGACAAGCTGTTCAATAGAGAACCCAGCAGGTCGTGCTGCACGATGGCAGGAAAGGAACTGTAGTCATTTTAGGTTGAAACATTGAAAATCCCTTTCCTTCCATAGCTGCTTCTTGAAGCTTCCCAGAGGTCCTCCAACAGATTGTTGCTCCAGGATCCAGCATCTGCAGTCTCTTGTGCCTCTCTTGTAGACCTGCCTCCTTGCAGCTCCAGCAACCCAGGTATAATCTTAATCTCGGGTGCTACCTGTATGGAATTTGCATGTTCTCCCTGTGATCGCACAGACTTCCTCACACCTTCCAAAGAAAAGCAGACAGACCGATAAGTAAATCAGTTGTTGAAATTTTTAACCTCCAAGAGCAGCGCAACCTTGCCATTGGGTTTGGAGACTTGTGTGCCTCAATGACCTGGAGAGCTATGTTGGCTGGAGTCAGAGCTTTGTGCTTTAGCTTTTGGTAGGGTCACCCATGCCAAGCAGGTCAAAGGGTAGAGGCCAGACTAAGCGTGGTCCACCAGTCCTCCAGGTTTGGGGGTTCAGCTCAAGGCTAACAAACCTGACTGGTCAAAAAAATTGTTATAGAAACAGCAAAGAAGAATCCTTTTTTATCTGTGCGCAACGGTATGGACGACAAAGATGGCGAACCTTCATTGCTGCTCAAAACACCAGCAGCATAACAGGCAGTAATAAGCATAACTTTTAATGTATTTATTCATTTAGAGAAACAGCACATTAACAGGCCCTTCCGGGCCAACGAGCCCACAACACCCAATTACACCCATGTGACCAATTAACCCATTAGTCCCTATGTCTTCAGAATGTATGGGGAAACAGGAGCACCCAGACAAAGCCCAAGTGATCATGGGGTGAACGTACAAACTTCCTGCTGACTGGAGCAGTATTGAACCCATGTCGTTGGCTCTTTAATAGCATTATGCTAAATGCTATGCCATTCTGCTGCCCTGACACTAACATGCTGCTGCACGCTAATATGCCATGTTTTCAATCAGAATCAGGTTTAATATCGCTGGCACATATCATGAAATTTGTTGGTTTGCAGCAGCAGTACACTGCAATGCACTAAAAACAGTCAATTACAATAAGAAATATGTATAACAAGGAAAATTAAATTGATTAAGTAGTGCAAAAAGAAAGGGGAAAAAAACTGAGGTAGTGTTCATGGGTTCAATGTCAATTCAGAAATCAGATGGCAGAGGGGGAAGAAGCTGTTCCTGAAATGTAGAGTGTGTGTCTTCAGGCTCCTGTAATGAGAAGATGGCATGCTCTGGGTGATGGGGATCCTTAATGATGGATGCCACCTTTTTGAGGCATCGCCTTTTGAAGGTGTCCTCGATGCTGGGGGGGCTGGTGCCCATGATGAAGCTGGCTAATTTTACAACTTTATACAGACAGCTTTTTGCAATCCTGTGCAATGGTCCCTCCATTCCAGACAGTAACGCAACCAGTTAGAATACTCTCCACATCTGCGGAAATTTACGAGTGTCTTTGGTGACATTCCCCATTCTCCTCAAACTCCTAATGAAATGTAGCTGCTGTTGCACCTTCTTTGTAACTGCATCAATATGTTGTGCACAGGTTAGATCCTCAGAGATGTTGACACTCAGGATCTTGAAAATGCTCACCCTTTCCACTGCAGACCCCTCAATAAAGACTAGTATGTGTTCCCTCAACTTCCCCTTCCTGAAGTCCACAATCAATTCCTTTGTCTTAATGGCATCGAGTGCAAGATGGCTGCTGTGACTCCACTCAACTAGCTGATCTATCTTGCTCCTGAACGCCTCTTCATGACCATGTTTTCTCTATAAGAGTGAATCTGAGTGGATAATACCTGGGAGGAATTGACGTAAATGTAGGGAAAATAACAGAAAATGGACTTATTGTAGGATTAGTGTAAGTAGGGGATGATGGTTGGTTTGAACAGTGGGCAATAAGCCTTTTTCTGCTCTGTATCTCTCTATAACACTATAGTTCCTTTCCTGATCACGGGGTATGAACTCTGACACATCCTTCTGTAACAGTCATGTACCATCATTTCAAAGATTCAAAGTAAAGTATGTATACAGTATACAACCCTGACAGTTATTTCCCAAATACAGACATGAAACAAAGAAAACCATGCAATCCATTGAAAGAAAAACAGCAAACCCCCAACCTGCAAAAAAAAGATTGAACCATGCAAACGGCAAAAATGAGTGAAAAAGTAACACAGAAAATATAAAACATCAAACTACAAAGTCATCAAAACAGGACTGTTCAGTTCAGCTCCATTCAGTTTAATCTAGCTCTGCCTTGTTCGTTAACTGCAAGCCATAGACCTTGTTCACCCCGATCTCAATGGGAAATGAGAATGGCTGTGTCAGCACCAGTAGTTAGTTACTACCTGTTATGCCACTGGCATTAGGGTGGCAATAAAAGTCCTCCATCTCTGGCTGTCCTTGGCTATCTTCTCTATTGTGCCCCAGATGTGGTTCAGGATCATCATTTTTGCCTCCACGGCATGGCACCAAGTTGTTTTTGGTCTCCCACGTTTCCTCCACCCTTTGAGAGTCCAATATAGTGCAGTCTTGATGATGGAGTTGGCTCCTCTTCCCATCACGTGCCCGATTCATCTCCAACGTTTCCTCATGATGATGGTGGCCATGTCCTCTTGATGGCACTGAAGGAGTCAGGCGTGGTTGGAGATCTTTCTTGGCCAAAAGATACAGAGGATCATCAGGTGGCTCATGGGTGTGGCAAGGTCAATCTCTGTCATGTGCCAGCACTCTGACTCGTACAAGAGTGTAGACAGTATACAGCTTTGGTATAGTTTCATCTTGTAGTGGATGTTGTACTTGATTGATCTCCATAAGTTGCTCATTGATCTGAAGATGTTTCTGGCTTTGCTGGGTCTGCGCTGGTTGTCGGCCTTGGTGCCACCATCCTGCTGAATGATGCTGCCCAGGCAGATGAATCTGCCGGAGCTGGGTAAGTAAACACCATATGCCTTGACACGAGGAGGAGACTCGACATTCAGAGTCATGGTCCCAGTCTTTCTCTGGCTGACACTGAGTCTAACTTGTCCACCAAAGGTACACAGGCACTGAGTGTTCTCCTGTTTGTGCTGTAGTGTATATGATAGTAATGTCAAGGTCCACAAAGTCAACATCTCCTAAAGTAGAAAATACAGTCTGCCTAATGTCTCTATGCTTATCTTTTGCTGTTTGCCTCATAACCCAGTCAATCACCAGGTTAAATAATATTGTTGACATCACACAGCCTTACCTGACTCCTGTCTTGACTTCAAAGCTCAAATTGCAGTCCCCAACTGTGCAGGTGAAATTAACACAGAAACTCTGGATAAGCTGAACAATTTTGGAAGAGATCCCATAGGATCTGAGAATTTGCCAGAGGCTCTCCCTGTGGACGCTATCAAAAGCCTTTTCAATGTCCACAAAATTCACATACAGTTGTCTCTGCCACTCTGTGCACTGTTTGATGATGTTACGCAGCGTGAAGATCAGGTCAACTTAGTCTTTGTTTATCCTGAAGCCAGCTTGCTCCTTCCTCAATCATGCATCAATAGCATCTGTAATCCATTGGACAATGCCTTTGGTGAGAATCTTGCTGGGCACTGACAGAAGTGTGATGCCACACCAGTTGTTGCAATTACTTAGTGCTCCTTTCTTGGGGATCCTAACAATGACTCTCTTTGTCCAGTTCTTGGCTACTTGTCCGCTTTCCCAGATTCTAGTAAACAGGAGTTGAAGGATGGCTGTTGCAACTTTTGGTTCAGCTTTGAATGGTTCAGCGTTCAAATTATCACATCCTGCAGCTTTGTTGTTCTGCAATGATTTAATCACAGCAACAATCTCTTCTTTCTTGGGTGGATCTGTGTGGATGTCAAGATCCTCTGTTGCCTCTTGTTTGTCAGGTTCTTTGAAATACCCTGTCCATCATCCTTCTTGCTCTTTCTCAGTTGTCAAAAGTGGACCATTCTTATCTCTTGCAGGACCACTGGATCTGGCTTGGAACTTTACATATGCCATTTTGAAATCTTGTATACATTTGCCTGACTTCCTCGATAGGCTGCTGCTTTGGCCTCCTCTGAAAGGTCTTCCATATAGACTCTCTTATCCTTTCTTACAAGTCTCTTGTTAGCTTCAGTATACATTACTTGAAGTTTTACCTGAATTTGTGTTGACTTTGCATCTAACACTTTCCTCTTAATTTTCCATCTTTCTTCTAAGGTTGTCCATGTTTCCTGCTGTATCCATTCTTTGTTTTTCTTTCCGCCTATGTATTCTAGACAAACTTTGCTGCTCTCCTTGAAGATTAAGGCACCTACATTGTGTCGATCCTGTCTACTAACACATCCTCGTCAAGGTCTTGAATGGCCTGGAATCTGTTCCTCAGCTAAACAGTGAAGGCAGATCTCACACCACTGTCCTTGAGATTTTCAAAATCAAAATGTCTTTGTCCGTCTGTTCTAGACTCAGTGATTCTCAATTTGAGTTCCATCACTGCTACAATAAGGTGTTGATCACTTCCTGTACCTACTTCTCTCTTCACCTTTACATCTCTGCATACCATTAATCATTAAAGGGACAGTCTGGTTCTGACCATGTCCATTGGGTGAGCACCATGTCAGTTTGTGGATTTCATGGCGTGGAAAGATAGTCCTTCCTATGACCAGATTGTTTATGGCACAGAATTCCACCAGTCTTTCACCATTGTTATTCATTGTTCCACATCCATGCGTGCCCATGAACCTAGTGAAGTGTGAGTTGCTATTTCTCACTTCGGTGTCTAGATCTCCCACCACAATGATTATTTTACGGCATAGTGACCTCCAATTACAGCTGCTTGTTCAAGACATCCTTGACTTATATACAGCGGCCATCGTTGGAGTGGACTGAGTCAGAGCGGGACGGCTTTGGCTCAAACAGGCTTCGGTGAGAACAGGCAGAGGCCAGGGTAGGTTCCGGTAAGTTTTTTGTTCAGGTTGTTTAGTGGAGTGAGAATGCCAGGCAGGATGTTGGAATGCTCCTCTTGCAGGAGGTGGGAAGTCAGGGAGCCCTCCAGTGTCCCTGACAACGACACCTGCAAGAAGTGCATCCAGCTGCAGCTCCTGACAAACCGCGTTAGGAAACTGGGGCAGGAGCTGGATGACCTGCAGATCATTCGGGAGAATGAGGAGATTATAGATCGTAGCTACAGGGAGGTAGTTACGCCAAAGGAGCAGAGGACAGGAAATTGGGTCACTGTCAGGCGAGGGAAGAGGAAAGGGCAGGCAGAGCAGGGTTCTCCTGTGGCCATTCCCCTCAACAACAAAGTATACCGCATTGGATACTGTTGGGGGGGATGACTTATCTGAGACTAGCTGCAGTAGCCGGATCTCTGGCACTGAGTCTGGCTCTGCAGTGCAGAAGGGAGGGGGGAAAAGAGGAGAGCGGTAGTGACAGGGGACTCGATAGTTAGAGGTGCAGATAGGAGGTTCTGTGGTCGTGACAGAGAATCCAGGATGGTTTGTTGCCTCCCATGTGCCAGGGTCAAGGATGTCTCTGATCGATTGCATGACATTCTGAAGTGGAAGGGTGACCAGCCAGATGTCGTGGTGCACATCGGTACCAATGACATAGCAGGGAAGAGTGAAGAGGTCCTGGACAGTGAGTATAGAGAGTTTTGTAGGAAGTTGAAAAGCAGGACCTCAAGGGTGGTAATCTCAGGATTGCTACCTGTGCTAGGTGCCAGTGAGGGTAGGAATAGGATGCTCTGGAGGAGGAACAAGTGGCTGAGGAACTGGTGTAAGGGGCAGGGTTTCAGATTTCAGGATCATTGGGACCTCTTCTGGGGCAGGTGGGACCTGTACAAGAGAGACGGTTACACTTGAACCACAGGGGGACCAATATCCTTTCAGGGAGGTTTGTTAGTGCTATTGGGGAGGCTTTAAACTAGATTTGCAGGGGGATGGGAACCAGAGTGCCAGAGCTGACAGCGTGGCTGGGGTGAAAATAAATGATGTTGAAAGTTTAAGCACATCCGCTGATAGAAAGGTTGTGAGTGGTGGTAAAAATCTTCTGAGGTGTATATATTTCAATGCTAGGAGTACTGCGGGGAAGGCGGATGAGTTGAGGGCGTGGATTGACACGTGGAATTATGATGTTGTAGCAATTAGTGAAACTTGGCTACAGGAGGGGCAGGACTGGCAGCTTAATATTCCAGGGTTCCGATGTTTCAGATGTGGTCGAGGCAGAGGAATGAAAGGTGGGGGAGTAGCATTGCTGGTTAGGGAAAATATTACAGCAGTGCTCAGGCAGGACAGATTAGAGGGCTTGTCTACTGAGTCCTTAAGGGTGGAGCTGAGAAACAGGAAAGGTATGGCCACATTAGTGGGATTGTATTACAGACCACCCAATAGTCAACGAGACTTGGAAGAGCAAATCTGCAGAGAGATAGCAGGCAACTGCAGGAAACATAAAGTTGTGGTGGTAGGAGATTTTAATTTTCCATACATTGATTGGGACTCCCATACTGTTAGGGGTCTAGATGGTTTAAAGTTTGTAAAATGTCTTCAGGAAAGTTTTCTAAATCAATATATGGAGGGACTAACTAGAGGGGATGCAATATTGGATCTCCTGTTAGGAAACGAATTAGGACAAGTGACAGAAATCTGTGTAGGGGAGCACTTTGGTTCCAGTGATCATAACACTATTAGTTTCAATTTGATCATGGACAAGGATAGATCTGGTCCTAGGGTTGAGGTTCTGAACTAGAAGAAGGCCAAATTTGAAGAAATGAGAAAGGATCTAAAAAGCGTGGATTGGGACAGGTTGTTCTCTGACAAAGATGTGATTGGTAGGTGGGAAGCCTTCAAAGGGGAAATTTTGAGAGTGCAGAGTTTGTATGTTCCTGTCAGGATTAAAGGCAAATTGAATAGGAATAAGGAACCTTGGTTCTCAAGGGATATTGCAACTCTGATAAAGAAGAAGAGGGAGTTGTATGAAATGTATAGGAAACAGGGGGTAAATCAGGTGCTTGAGGAGTATAAGAAGTGCAAGAAAATACTTAAGAAAGAAATCAGGAGGGCAAAAAGAAGACATGAGGTTGCCTTGGCAGACAAAGTGAAGGATAATCCAAAGAGCTTTTACAAGTATATTAAGAGCAAAAGGATTGTAAGGGATAAAATTGGTCCTCTTGAAGATCAGAGTGGTCGGCTTTGTGCGGAACCAAAGGAAATGGGGGAGATCTTAAATAGGTTTTTTGCGTCTGTATTTACTAAGGAAGCTGGCATGAAATCTATGGAATTGAGGGAATCAAGTAGCGAGATCATGGAAACTGTACAGATTGAAAAGGAGGAGGTGCTTGCTGTCTTGAGGAAAATTAAAGTGGATAAATCCCCGGGACCTGACAGAGTGTTCCCTCGGACCTTGAAGGAGACTAGTGTTGAAATTGCGGGGGCCCTGGCAGAAATATTTAAAATGTTGCTGTCTACGGGTGAAGTGCCGGAGGATTGGAGAGTGGCTCATGTTGTTCCGTTGTTTAAAAAAGGATCGAAAAGTAATCCGGGAAATTATAGGCCGGTGAGTTTAATGTCAGTAGTAGGTAAGTTATTGGAGGGAGTACTAAGAGACAGAATCTACAAGCATTTGGATAGACAGGGGCTTATTAGGGAGAGTCAACATGGCTTTGTGCGTGGTAGGTCATGTTTGACCAATCTGTTGGAGTTTTTCGAGGAGGTTGCCAGGAAAGTGGATGAAGGGAAGGCAGTGGATATTGTCTACATGGACTTCAGTAAGGCCTTTGACAAGGTCTCGCATGGGAGGTTAGTTAGGAAAATTCAGTCGCTAGGTATACATGGAGAGGTGGTAAATTGGATTAGACATTGGCTCGATGGAAGAAGCCAGAGAGCGGTGGTAGAGAATTGCTTCTCTGAGTGGAGGCCTGTGACTAGTGGTGTGCCACAGGGATCAGTGCTGGGTCCATTGTTATTTGTCATCTATATCAATGATCTGGATGATAATGCGGTAAATTGGATCAGCAAGTTTGCTGATGATACAAAGATTGGAGGTGTAGTAGACAGTGAGGAAGGTTTTCAGAGCCTGCAGAGGGACTTGGACCAGCTGGAAAAATAGGCTGAAAAATGGCAGATGGAGTTTAATACAGACAAGTGTGAGGTATTGCACGTTGGAAGGACAAACCAAGGTAGAACATACAGGGTTAATGGTAAGGCACTGAGGAGTGCAGTGGAAAAGAGGGCTCTGGGAATACAGATACAAAATTCCCTAAAAGTGTCGTCATAGGTAGATATGGTCATAAAGAGAGCTTTTGGTACATTGGCCTTTATTAATCGAAGTATTGAGTATAAGAGCTGGAATGTTATGATGAGGTTGTATAAGGCATTGGTGAGGCCGAATCTGGAGTATTGTGTTCAGTTTTGGTCACCAAATTACAGGAAGGATATAAATAAGGTTGAAAGAGTGCAGAGAAGGTTTACAAGGATGTTGCCGGGACTTGAGAAACTCAGTTACAGAGAAAGGTTGAATAGGTTAGGACTTTATTCCCTGGAGCGTAGAAGAATGAGTGGAGATTTGATAGAGGTATATAAAATTATGACGGGTATAGATAGAGTGAATGCAAACAGGCTTTTTCCACTGAGGCAAGGGGAGAAAAAAACCAGAGGACATGGGTTAAAGGTGAGGGGGGAAAAGTTTAAAGGGAACATTAGGGGGGGCTTCTTCACACAGAGAGTGGTGGGAGTATGGAATGAGCTGCCAAACGAGCTGGTAAATGTGGGTTCTTTTTTAACATTTAAGAATAAATTGGACAGATACATGGATGGGAGGCGTATGGAGGGATATGGTCTGTGTGCAGGTCAGTGGGACTAGGCAGAAAATGGTTCGGCACAGCCAAGAAGGGCCAAAGGGCCTGTTTCTGTGCTGTAGTTTCTATGGTTTCTATGGTTTCAATGTCACTATCATTAGTTGGAGCCCAGCACTGGATCACAGTCGTGTTCACTTGCTTCCCTTTCAGCCTGACTCTCATCAGCCTACTGTTGATTGGTTTGCACTCCAGCAAGCATTTCAGAATGCCTTTCTTCAAAATGACAGCCACACCATCATGATGCTGACCATCTTCCCTTCCTGTGTATAAAGCTGTTTCACCAGTTGCTGTCTTTAGTCTGCCAGACCCTGTCCGCCTGCTTTCACTGATGCCCAGTATACGTAGGCTGTAACAGCACATTTTTGCAGTTAATTGTTCCAGCTTGGCAGTATTGTACAAGCTTTATACATTCCAAAAAGCAAACTTGGTTTAGGTCTTGGCAATGCCATCATGCCAGTAGCTTCCTCTCAGTTTTCACTATTGTCATTCATGCAAATCCCAGGTGGAGAATCAGGAATACCGTTGCTCACAGATATAGAAGGACTCTTCACTGCTGTTTCTGTGACAATTTTGTTTTTATCAGTCAGGGTTGTTAGCCCTGAGCTGAATCCCCAAACCTGTAAGACCAATGGACAGCTATTGGTCTAGCCTCTACCCCTTGACCTGTATGGCATCGGTGACCCTACTAAGAGTCAAAACACAAGGCCATGACTCCAGCCAATATAGCTCTTCAGGCCATTGTGGCATGCAAGCCTCCAAATCCTGTAACAAGGTCATCATCCTGTTGGAGGCGTGTCAGCACTGACCACATCTCAAATCCGACTACACGCAAACAATTAAGACCAAGCACATTTATATTCATATCTGTTGAGAAATATAGTTTGAGGTAGAAATCACTCTTACCATTGCTTGATGTTTGTTGTGTAGAGCTAAGAATGAAATCATGTTCAACATGAAAAAACGTTAGCTGTTGGGGATGAGAGTACACATTTTCAATTAATCAGATATATACCCTTGACTGGAGAGAGACTGATGAGCCAGGTAGATTACTTCATTTGTATCGCTTTCATTTATTATCTTGTTAACATTTCAGAAAGATGAAGACAGGTGTGAAATCAAATTACAAAGGGGATTTCCACTTCTCCTACCTCAGAATACAATGGTGAGCAGAGTCGATAATTATATTTCTTCCAATCCTTCATTACCCAAGCCTTCTACGTCAGCTCTTTACAACATACCCTCACATACAGTTTGGATGGGAAGGAGAACAGAAAGATGACATGTTGGTGTTTGAATGGAACTGCATTGTCTTGTAGCGCAAGTGGCTCTGGCCCTTACACTCAGTGGCCACTTTATTAGGTACATCTGTACACCTGTTCGTTAATGCAAGTATCTAATCAGCCAATCGTGTGGCTCCAATCCAATGCAGAACAGCATGTCGACGTGGTCAAGAGGCTCAGTTGTTGCTCAGACGAAATATCCGAATGGGGAAGAAATGAGATCTAAGCGACTTTGACAGTGGGATGATTGTTGGTGCCAGACAGGATGGTTTGAGTATCTCAGAAACTGCTGATCTCCTGGGATTTTCATGCACAGCAGTCTCTAGAGTTTACAGAGAATGGTGCAAAATTCCAAAAGAAATAAACATCCAGTGAGTGGCAGTGAGTGAGGTTAATGAGGTTAATCATCCTTGTTAATGAGAGAGGTCAAAGGAGAATGCGCAGACTGGTTCAAGCTAACAGGAAGGTGACAGTAACTCAAATAACCACACATGGTATGCAAAAGACCATCTCTAAAAACACAACACTTTGAACCTTGAAGTGGATGGGCTACAGCAGCAGAAGACCACGAGCATGCACGCAGTATGCTCAGTAAAGTTTATACTTTAGCCCCTCTGATTCTATCTGGGGGCTTCTGTCACACACTTCAGCCTGATTAGAGAAGTCGGCAAGCTCCCTGCTCACCTCACACGCTTCTTTACCACGCAAGTGGAAGAATATTGTAATGAATACTGGTTTATATCCATTGGATAATGAGGAAAGATGCAGTGAAAAATAGGATAACCTTTGTTTACAAACAACAATCCCTTGAACTCAACTTAAATCCACCTCACAAGCAGATCTATCAGCCCTGTGATTTACAGCATCTTTGCCCCAGGCATATACTTGGCCTTAAGAAAAATAGCTGGAAGGTGAGCTTTAAATTCTAAGCCCAAGTAAAAAAAAAGCAGCAGACGCAATGAATTATGGCTGCATTTTACAGTAAACACTTCCTGACTTCAGATTTGCCTTTTAAAAAAGAACTGTTGAATTTGTATTCGTGATAATTCAAGTCGACGGCTACACAGAAACAAGGCATTTGTCTGCCTAATGTCAGCTCCGTGACAGACTGTCAAACCCTAAGAAATGCAATCTTTAATTCCAAAAAAAACATGAACTGATTCTGAATTATGTGCTTCAGCTGTACATGAGAGCAGTACTTCCAGTCATCTTCCAATGACACTTGGCAACAGGCTAGGAAAAAAAAAGCACAATGACTTTCACTTTGCTCCTCTGAATCATTGAATTCTGCAGTGTGCAGAGATGTTCTGATTCATTGATCCGGCTTTGGCTCATTCCAAAAGCAATCCTCTTAGTTTCATTTCCTCCTTTTCCCCTGTGTCATTTCAAAATTTTCTCTTTCAAATGAAGCTGCTTTTCTTTTTTAATCTGTTATGGACTATCATTGATATAAAAAAATTAAAAAGATTGAAAAGACGTTGATAGGATTGAAGAGTACAGAAAAAATTTGCAAGGATGTTGCTGGGATTTGAGGACTTAAGTTATAGGGAAAGGTTTGAATAGGTTTGGACTTTATTTTGTGGAGCGATGGAGACTGAAGGGAGATTTGATAGAGGTAGCTAAAATTATGAGGGGAATAGACACGGTAAATGCAAGCAGGTTTTTTCCATTGAGATTGGGTGAGATTGGAGCTAGAGGTCATGGGTTAAGGGTGAAAGGGGAAATGGTTTAGGGGAACTTCTTCACTTAGAGGTTGGTGTGAGTGCAGAACGAAGTACCAGGGGAAGTGTTGGATGGCGGGTTTGATTTCAGTATTTAAGAGAAGTTTGGATAGGAACATGAATGGAAGTGGTATGGGAGTGTAGGTTATGATCTATGTGACTAGGCAGAATAATAGTCCAGCACAGAACTAGATGGGCCAAAGGGCCTTTCCGTGTTATAGTATTCTGACTTTTATGACTATGCTCTTGCCACTGATTTCAAGTGGAGATCAGAATCAGGTCTATTATCATCGGCATGTGTCTTGAAATTTGTTACCGCAGCAGCAGCAGTTCAATGCAATACATTATATAGAAGTAAAAATAAATAAATTACAGTACATGTATACTGAATAGATTACAAATCATGCAAAGACAGAAATAATACATATTAAAAAAGTGAGGTAGTGTTCACGGGTTCAATATCCATTTAGGAATCGGATGGCAGAGGGGAAGAAGCTGTTCCTGAATCGCTGAGTGAGTGCCTTCAGGCTTCTGTACCTCCAACCTGATGGTGAGAAAAGGGAATGCCCTGGGTGCTGCAGGTCCTTAATAATGGACGTTGCCTTTCTGAGACACCACTCCTTGAAGATGTCTTGGGTACTTTGTAGGCTAGTACCCAACAAGGAGCCAAATAAATTTATGACCCTCTGCAGCTCCTTTCGGTCCTGTACAACAACCCACAGTATAAAATGGAGATCGCTAAGCTCCTCATGTTAGTCTTGCAATTTTGCATTACTAATTCACAAACAAGTTGGGATAGATTCTCTCTGCTCACATTTTTTAAATCCCTATTTAATTTGTTAATCTTCTCATTCCTGTCTATGAGTAAGTCATCCATGCAATTGGACCACCGCCCCTCTCTCCGTCCACACCTTGCAATATCATGAAGCATTCTGCTTCCAAATCCAGTAACAATGATTGCTGGAAATCTGAAATATAAAGGAATTTATTTTCCTTTGCTGGGACTGCTCAACAGGTCAGGCAGCATCTAAGGAGAGAGAACATTGTCTTGGTTGATGATCACACATTGGAATGCGTCGGAGCTTCAGAGAAAGTCATCATCCTGATTATTTGACTCTGTTTCAGTTTCAGATTCATTCATTTATCACATGCACATAGAAACCTACACTGAAATGTGTCATTTGTGTTAACAACCAACACAGCCTAAGGATGTGCTGGGGGCAGCCTGCAGGTGTTGGTACACATTCTGGTGCCAACATAGAGTGCTCACCATGTTTGCAAAACACACAAGCAACAACAACAACAGCAACAGAATAACGTTAACAAAGCAACACAACAAAACCTGCCCCTTACCATCCTCCCACCTATCCACTCATCCATGCGCACACATTAACCCCAGGACAGACCTTCTCCAGGCCTCCCTTGGACTCAGACTCGCAGACAATGGGCCTTTAACTTCCCCAGCAGACTCACAGTCCCAGGCTCCGGCCATCAACGTCCAAACTCTGATCGACCTTCAGGCCTTTGATATTGACTCTGGAACCTGTAGATGACAACAAGTGAGGAGCCTGGATGAGGTCTCCAAACTCCACACCTTGAACTCCGGACTCACCGACTCCCGTACCTAAGGGGTCATCAGCTCTCGAGCTTCCTAACCCCACAAGACTCAGATCCGGGAACCTGACAATGACACATTGACCTGAGAGGTCTCAGTTCCACCTTGACTGGAAGTGGACATCTTCCACAGATATGATGTGACAATGCACTGTATAAAATAATATCACATGGATTTTTAACACTTTCTGTCATAAATTCCAAAGAAAAACATCAGCGTTAACAAGTGCAAAGTAGAAAATGCTGAAAAAGATTCAGCAGACCCGGCAGCATCTGTGGAGGGAGAAACGTAAAATACTAGCTCGAAACCTGTTAATAGGTATCATTCTAACAATCCCATCCTTCCTAATGATGACGAACTGAAGTTTTTTTTTCTTCTCTTCCAGTCAATTGTTTTGTTGATAAAATCATCAATTCTGTCCCTCAAACATCCCTGATACACAGTATAATTTAAATTTGCAATAAAATCCAAAGTGATGATGATGAAATGGCACTACAGAAAAGAAAGTTAATAGTACACACTGTACGTACATGTCCCAGACTTTGTGATAGAGATGAAGCAAGACTCGATTTGACTATAAGACATAGGAGCAGAATTAGGCAATTCAGCCCATTAAGTCTGTTCCGCCATTCCATCATGTCTGATTTACTTCTCCCTGTAACTTTGGATCCCTTACTCTTCAAGAACCCTATCAGACTCTGCTTTTAATGTACCCAATGACATGACTTCAGAAGCTCTCTGTGGCAATTATTTGCACAAAATCACCACCCTCTGGCTAAAGATTTTCCTCTTTATTGCTATTGTAAAGGGATGTCCTGTGCCACCTGGTCCTAAGCTAGGCCTTTCAACATTCGATAGGTTTCAATGAGATCCCCCCCACTCTTCTTCTAAACTCCAGAGCGTACAAACCCAGAGCCATCAACACTCATCATAAGTTAAACCTTTCATTCCTGGGGTCATTCTCGTGAACATCCTCTGAACCATCTCCAGTGCCAGCACACCCTTTCTTAGATAACAAACTAAAACTGCTCAAAATTCTCCAAGTGCTGCCTGATCAATGCCTGATAAAGCCTCAGATTAGCTTGTATTAACCTGGGCTCTCTGCTCAAAGTCCCCACAATCTCTCATAATTCCAGATATGGAAGGCTGAATGAGTTGTTGTACTGCACTGGAGATGCTTCTATCAAGGTAAGGCAGCCCTGGTTAATATGTGGGCTTAGACCATGTAACCTGAGGCCAAGTTCCTGGAATGTCCCAATTGTCACATCTTCCAGCAATCAAAGGCTTTTTAACCAACGCAAATATCTCTGATAGACATATTTAAAAGGCTACGTTGCAAGTAAAGGTTTCATTGCACCTTTACATACATGTTTGCTTGCACATGACAAACAAACTGGCACTAGCAGGTTCATGAATAATTATTACCCCTCAACCAGCAGCCTCATTAACCAGTGTGGATAACCTCACTCAACTTCCCGCCCTATCTGTGAAATGTTCCCACTGAAACAGATTCACTTTCAAGGACTCTTCATCCCATGTCCTGAATATTTATTGCTTATTTATTTATATTATTTATATTTTAGCCATTGACTTCAGAAGGAGTAGCAGACCGCACGACCCAATTTACATTGGTGGTGCGCAAGTGGAACAGGTCAAAAGCTTTAAGTTCCTCGGGGTTAATATCACAAATGACCTGACTTGGTCCAACCAAGCAGAGTTCACTGCCAAGAAGGCCCACCAGTGCCTTTACTTCCTGAGAAAACTAAAGAAATTTGGCCTGTCCCCTAAAACTCTCACTAATTTTTATAGATGCACCGTAGAAAGCATTCTTCTAGGGTGCATCACAACCTGGTATGGAAGTTGTCCTGTCCAAGACCAAAAGAAGCTGCAGAAGATTGTGAACATGGCACAGCATATCACACAAACCAATCTTCCGTCCTTGGACTCACTTTACACCGCACGCTGTCGGAGCAGTGCTGCCAGGATAATCAAGGGCACAACCCACCCAGCCAACACACACTTCATCCCTCTTCCCTCCGGGAGAAGGCTCAGGAGCATGAAGACTCATACAGCCAGATTTGGGAACAGCTTCTTTCCAACTGTGATAAGACTGCTGAACGGATCCTGACCCGGATCTGGGCCGTACCCTCCAAGTATCCGGGCCTGCCTCTCGGTTTTTTTGCACTACCTTACTTTCCATTTTTCTACTTTCTATTTATGATTTATAATTCAATTTTTTAATATTTACTAATTTTTACTATTTTTAATATTTAATATTTGTAATCCAGGGAGCGGGAAGCGCAGAATCAAATATCGCTGTGATGATTGTACATTCTAGTATCAATTGTTTGGCGACAATAAAGTATAAAGTTTTATTATTTGTAGTAGTATTATTTATTCTTTTTCTTTTTTTGTATTTGCACTATCTTTTGCACATTGGCTGATGTCTGCCCTCTTGGGTGCAGTCTTTCATTGATTCTATCGTGTTTCTTGTATTTACTGTGATTGCCTGCAAGAAAATGAATCTCAGAGCTGTATATGGTGACATATTTGTACCTTAGTAATAAATTTACTTTGAACGTACAACCTTGAAACTTGACTTTGTGGAGGTCTTTTTGACCAGCACAGATATGACTGGCCAGAATTCTTTCTGCAGCTCCTTCAAAAACCTTATTTTTCACGATGAAGTGAAGAATGCACATTCAATTCTTCTTCTAAAATTTGCTTCCACTGTTTTTCACCTCGGCCTGTGCCTGCTAAAATAATCTCAAATTTAGCACAACCATCGGCAGACTATTTTGTAATTTTTGCTGTCTGCAAAGCAATGCTGTGAATACTTCATTAATACAAGTATGTCGCTCATCATGTGGCTGAATGTCCTCAGATGGATCGTCATTGTGGACAAAGCCATCTTTCAACAAAACTTCTGATGATCATCTGCCAAAATCAAAATAAGATATCCAAAGCTATTCAGGAGGACTTCAATCTAAGTGACTTATTTGTTTTGCAATTCCATGTGAAAATCTTAGAATGCAAGATTAGAGAGTGACACGGTTGCATTGCGAATAACGTTACACTGTTACAGTGTCAGTGATTAGTGGCTGCGTTTCAGCTCCTGCTGCTGCCTCTAAGGAGTTTATCCATCCTTCCTGTGACCACATAGATTTCCTCATTGCCTCCGGTTTCCTCCCACATTCCAAAGGTATAGGTTAGTGAAGTGTGCGCATGCTAGGTTGGCATTGCAAGTGCAATGATACTTGCTGGCTGGCCAGTAACATCCTCACTAATCTGATTTGATTGAAAATGATGCAATTCACTGAATGTTTCCATAAATTTGCTGATGGTGCTACCATTGATGGCAGAATCTCAGATGGTGACGAGAGGGCATACAGGAGCGAGATACACCAGCTAGTTGAGATGAGTTGCAGCAAAACCTTACACTCAACGTTACTAAGACTGAAGAGCTGATTGTGAACTTCAGGAAGGTTAAGATGAGGGAACACAACCAATCCTCATGGAGGAATTAGAAGTGGAGAGAGTGAGCAATTTCAGGTTCATGATTGTCAATATCTCTGAGCATCTAACCTTGTCCCAACATATCAATGAAGCTATAAAGAAGCCAAGACTGAAGCTATATTTCATAAGGAGTTTGAGAAGGTTTGACTTATCACCAAAGACACTTGAAAACATCTACAGATATACTGTGGAGAGCATTCTGACTGGCTCCATCACCATCTGGTATGCGGAGGCTACTGCACAGGATCGAAGTAAGTGGCAAAGAGTTGTGAAATTAGTCATCTCCATCATGGATACTAGCCTCCATAGTATCCAAGACAACTTCAAGGAGCGGTGCCTCAGAAAAGCAACTTCCTTCATTGAGGACCCCTAATATTCAGGGCATGCCCTCTTCTGATTGTTACTGTCGGAAGGAGGTACAGAAGTCTGAAGGCACACACTCAGCGATACAGAAACAGCTTCTTCCCCTCAGCCATCCAGTTCATAAATGGACACTGAACCCATGAGCCCTTCCTCACTTCTTTTAATTTGTTTTTGAACTACTTAACTATTTAACATACATATATATATATATATTTACAGTTATTTTTCTGAATTATGTATTGCATTTTACTGCTGCCGCAAAGTTAACAAATCTCACAACATATGCCGGTGATATTAAACCTGGTTCTAATTCAATGTACATGTGATAAATAAAGATAATCTTTATCTTTAAATTGTATTGTAATTTTATTGTTGTTATCACGTTCAGTGAGTGTGTGGGAAATGAAGGTGCCTGTTCCCCATGGCCGGCATCTGATTATTGATCTCGTAATGATGACTTTGTATTTAATGTCATTTCTATTTCCATTGAAAGAAGCCGTAATGATAATTGTTGACAGAGAATAACCAGAATGTTTCCATTAGACATGCATTCTTTCTCAAGCTGTGTAGCAGCATGACTTGCTGAGCCCACATTGAATATCACTGAGTGGCACTAGCTGTGGAGTGATATAATCAAGTCAAGATAGCCACCTGAGGTACTTATGGTTCCTTTAGCATTTCAATTGAATCATAGATTAGCCACGTAAAAAGAATGGATCATTTGTTCAAATGAAATTGCAGAAGGAAAGAAATCAACTATTTTGCTAAGACGTGAAGATATTTGAAGCATTAGTTAAATGAACGGGATCCGATGACCACCAAAAGATTCAGGATTCTTCAGTGTAAAGGTGCACAAAATGATTGTTACTGCAGATCTGATGCAGCACTCAAGAAGACACCATAAGCATAAAAAACAGTCAATATAAATGCATAAGTTTAGCTGATATACAGTTTGATTGTATGTACATAAAGCAGCAGTTCCCAACCTGGGGTCTCCAGAACTTTTGATTAATGGTATTGGTCCATGGCATAAAAAAGGAGACCCTTGACATAGAGTGTATACTTTGATAATAAATGAAACTTTGATCTTTGATATAAAAAGATGCTAGATACAGGAGTATCTGTACAAAAGGAGACTGACAGGTAATGATAAACTTACAGTAGTGGGGTGGGGCGGAGAGTTAGATTAGATTATGAGGACACGCAGTCCTCTTTTATTGTCACTTAGTAATGCATGCATTAAGAAATGATACAATGTTCCTCCGGTGTGATATCACAGAAACACAAGACAAACCAAGACTAAAAAAAACTGACAAAAACCACATAACTATATCATATAG
This sequence comes from Mobula birostris, assembly GCF_030028105.1. Lineage (NCBI taxonomy): Eukaryota > Metazoa > Chordata > Chondrichthyes > Myliobatiformes > Myliobatidae > Mobula > Mobula birostris. The sequence continues at coordinate 151,297,319 of NC_092377.1, read as the reverse complement.
TTACAACAGTGCAAAGCAATGCCATAATTTGATAAAGAACAGACCACGGGCACGATTAAAAAAAAGCCTCGAAGTCTTTCGAAAGTCCCATCATCTCATGCCAATGGTAGAAGGAAGAAAAAAACTCTCCCTGCCATGAACCTCCAGTGCCACCAACTTGCCGATGCAGCACCCTGGAAGCACCCGACCACAGTCCGACTCTCAGTCCATCCAAAAACTTCGAGCCTCTGACCAGCCCTCCGACACCGAGCACCGAGCACCATCTCTGCCGAGCGCTTCGACCCCGGTCCCAGCAACAGGCAATAGGCAAAGCCGAGGATTTGGGGCCTTCCCTTCCAGAGATTCTCGATTGCACAGCAGCAGCGACAGTGAAGCTGGCATTTCAGAAGTTTCTCAAATGTTCCTCCGTGCTTCTCACATCTGCCTCTGTCAAATCAGGATTGTGCATGGTACCTATTTAACAAATAGGGTTAATTGGTGGAGATGTTGATGGCTTGGGTGAAGTAAATGCTTTTGAGTCTGGTGGTCCTGGTGCGGATGTTGCGTAGGCTCTTCCCTGATGGGAGCAGAACAAACAATCCATGAGCAGGGTGGTTGCAATCCTTTATGCTCTGGTCTTTTCCTGGCACCTTTCTGTATATAAGACCTTGAAGGTGAGTCGGCCAGTGCCGACGAAAAGTACTAAATTTTAAGAAACACCACCAGTTTCCAAATTAAACTGCTGGGGAGCCTGGCACAGGGTTGAGACAGATCTCTGAACAATCAAGTCCGGTGTGCTAAGAGGCAATGTAAGCTTGGAGAACAGCATCTCAACTGCTGCCCTTCTGGCTCAACAACAAAGTCAACAACTTCAGGTAGCTTGATCACAAACAAGAGCAAATCTGCAGATGCTGGAAATCCAAGCAATGCACACAAAATGTGCAGATGTACATTCTGAACTTCAGGTAGCTTACTTTTTCTGTGGAACGCGTCCAATAAGCCAGGCTGTACTAATGGAAAGAGTAAATGGAGCCGTGATATAGATGCATAGATGACAAAAATGACTAAGTATTGAAACAGACTCGAGGAATAACTTTGCTAAAGTGAGGGAATTTGACACCATCCTTTTGTTCTACTCAACCCTCTCCCAATTCTTCTCTGACTGAAAACTTGCTTTCGTACTTGCCCTGAAGTGAAGACCTGAAACATAGATGCTGCCTCTGGCTGAGTCTTTCTAGCATTTCAGATTAGCTTTATTTGTCACGTGTACATTTAAACTTACAGTGAAATGTGTCTTTTGCATCAAATCAAGTTACTGAGTGTCACCATGCCTCTGGTGTCAACATACTATACTCACAAGTCACCAACTCTAACTCATACATCTTTCGAATGTGGGAGAAAATTGGGGCATCTAAAGAAAAGCCACAAGGCCCCAGGGAGAATGTACAGGCTCCTTACAGACGGCTGTAGGAATTGAACTCCGATCTTAGAGGAGGCACTGTAAATTGTTATGCCAACCGCTATGCTTTGCTTGTCAATAAAGTTAAGAAAGTCAAGAATCACCTGAAGGAAAATCATCCACCTTGGTTCTTCAAAGCATGACCCTGATTACGCACCAGGTGAAGAGATGGCAGGAAGCAGACTATCAAGCCAGATGTCTTTCTGATTAAGTTATACCAATTATTCCTGCAGTGAGGCTATGAGAAAACTATCAGCAACACAGATAGATTTCCTTTATCTCTGACTGATGATCTACAAGGTTAGCTCAAAAGAGGCCAGACCATCACAACCCTTGAGGTAGGACATGTTTACTGGCAGAAAGAGTGTGGTAATGGCTCTGATTAAAAATCACCTTGGAGATCTCTGATACAACAGATTTCTATTTAGAATAGTTTCAGCTCAAGACTTTCGTGCAGAAAGCAATGGCTTGTTTAGTTCATCATCTGACTGGTGTCATAGGATATTCGTTTAGGTGTCTCGAAAGACAAGAGGAACATGCAGAGAAATAATGTACTTCAATGATTATAGCAAGTGAGCTGGTTGAAGAAGAATGACTGCTGGCTATAATATATCGATGTCAATAGATTCCATCTAGATGAGAGCAAGGCTCAAACCATCTAGTCTGGCCCAACATCCCATCAGTTTCCTGTAATGATGAGGCATGAGTCCACACTCTGATACAACATTTTAAGGCCCAAAGTTTGGGGTCCTGCCATCAGTGAGTCCCTGGGCTGATACAGAGGATCAGAGCCCGAAGGTCAATAGGAAGTGAGGAAGTTAAGGCCCAGTGGCTGAAGCCCTAGGTCTCCAAGTTTGTCAGTCCACTGGGAAAGTTGGAGGCACAATGTATGCAAGTCCAGGGAGTTCGATATGGCCCTTGTGGCAAGGGAGTTAGATATGGCCGTTGTGGCTAAAGGGATCGGGGGTATGGAGAGAAGGCAGGTACAGGGTTCTGCGTTGGATGATCAGCCATGATCATACTGAATGGCGGTGCAGGCTCGAAGGGCCAAATGGTCTACTCCTGCACCTATTTTCTATGTTTCTATGTTTCCACTGGAGGTGGGAGGTCTCGGAGCAGCCTGTCCTAGGGTTGGGGGACTGCCTGTGTGTGTGAGGTGGTGGGTGGGTGGGAGGAAAGTGGCTTATTTTGTTGTTGTAGTTGTGTTGCTGTTCTTATTGCTTGTGTTATTCTGCCTAACACTGTAGGCATGTGATGTCGGCACTGGAAAGTGTGGTGACATTACCAGGGTGCCCCTGCACAGCGTTAGGTTCTGTAATTCTTAAAGCAAATGACACACTTCATTGTATGTTCTGATGTACCCGTGATGAATAAATGAATCTGAATCTGGACACAGGAAAAAAGGGAGAATATGAAGATGCCACACTGATTCCAAGATATAGAAAAAAAAATGAAAGCTAAGCATTCAGATTGACATGTTCCTTGGGTGATGCGGAATTGTTTTCCATCAAAAGCAGTTGCAATATCAAAAAAGCTGTCAGAAGTTGTGTCTGAAGTCGGGAACTGACAACTTGTTGGAGGGTGCCATAAAGGAATGTCAGCAATGGCACCACAAAATTCCATAAATAGCACTTTTCAGTCGATGATCCCAGCCTAACAAACTAGGGTTGAGGATAACTGTAAGTTTTGCAGATCTATTGTAGTACATACACACTGTAGGTATACACAAATACAGACCCTATGGATAATTCTAATGTCTGAAACATTAAAAATTATCTTCCTTTCACATCATGTTCCTGAGACACAAATGGCCTGCAATAGATGCCATTTCAGCGATGGTAAGTTTGCCCAGTTTCTCAACTCAAGGTGTAATGGATATTCACTTTCCAGGGGCTGGGAAGTATATTGGTAACCTCAGCTTTCTACCACAGTGACACAACAATTCCAAAGGGTCAGAGTTGTTAATAGATAGATAGATAGATACTTTATTGATCCCAAAGGAAATTACAGTGTTACAAGTTCACAGATGTACAACATTAGAAGAGAAATAAGAAGAATAAATAAAAATAAGTTAGCTTAAAAAGTCTAACAGGAGGAGCTCATCACATCTCTGGCTGTAGGTTGACTCATTATATGGCCTCTTTGGAGCAGCACAGTTATCTCAGTCTCTTACTGGAAGTGCTTCTCCGTTCAGCCAAGGTGGCACGCACAAGGTGAGAATCATTGTCCAGAATTGCCAGGATTTTCAGGAGGGTCCTTTGTTCTACCACAGCCTCTAGTGTGTCCAGTATGACTCTTGTAACAGAGCCAGACTTTCTAATCAGTTTAATAAGCTGGTTAATTAAGCCTGAGCTTAGGAGAGTCAATGGCGCCTAACGGGTCTCCTTTGCTTGCATCTTTGGAATCAGCTCTATTTCTATCTTTAATATCTCTATTTTCCCCTTTTAGGGTTCTTTTGAAGACCCTGACCTGGAGTTACACACTGACCATGGTTCTTTGCGGGAATAGGACCCACTCTCGGGGTTTCACTACTGGCCATTATTCAACACGCCAAGGGCGCAGCCTAAGAGCTTTGCTCACCTTCGGAGCCCCGAATATTTCATGGCTCGTGAGATGAGCGGATCAAAGGTCGGTGTCTTGGCAGAAGGTCAGTGTGTCGTGGGAGTCGGAAGATCTATGGTTGTGTGCCCAGAGACCTGAGATCTTCAGGCACGGAGCTCGGAAAAAGCGACGCAAAGGACTTTTAACATTGTAAACCAGCAAGTTGTTTGTTATGTCTCCCCTCTCGCTGTGAAATGGAGACATCTCTTTCTCCCTTATTAGTGAGAGAGAGAGAGAGAGAGAGAGAGAGAGAGGCTGTGGTATGTCAAATACTGGGTGAACGAGTAGTCTTTGGGTTACTGCAAGTCTGTGTCTTTGCTGTTGCTTTGCTGCACGCTTGAGTGCTCGGTGGTGGGTGCTGATACTTTTTTTTGCTGGTGGGGGGAGGAGGGATCGTTGCTTGCTGCTGCTTACGCACAGGAGGGAAGGGAGCTGGGGGGGGACTTTGGGGCTCTAACATTTAACTACCATTCATTCTTTGGGGCACTCCTCTGTTTTCATGGATGGTTGCGAAGAAAAAGCATTTTGGGATGTATATTGTATACATTTCTCTGACATTAAATGTACCTTTGAAACCTTTGAAATCCCTGTTGGTACCGTTGCCCCAGCACACCACTGCATAGAAGACTGTACTGGCAACAACAGACTGGTAGAACATGTGAAGGAGAAGCCTTCATACTCCAAGGGACCTCAGTCTCCTCAGGAAGTAGAGGTGACTCTGGCCCTTCTTGTACACAGCCTCTGTGTTGGTGCTCCACTCAAGTCTGTCATCCAGGTGCACCTCCGGGTACTTGTAGGTCTTCACCATCAATAGTAACAGGGAGCAGTGAGGGCTTAATCTTCCTAAATTCCATCATCATCTTCTTTGTCTTACCGATGTTGAGCTGCAGACGATTCCGCTTGCACCATTCGACAAAGTCTTCCACCAGGGTCCTGTATTCATTTTCCTGTCCTCCCTTTATACACCCAACTATTGCTGAGTCGTCAGAGAATTTCTGCAGATGACATGACTCAGTGTTGTATCTAAAGTCCGAGGTATACAGGGTAAACAGGAAGGGAGGAAATAGAGTCCCCTGTGGGGCTCCAGTGCTGCTTATATCCATGTCTGGCACACAGTTCTGAAGCTACACAGACTGTGGTCTGTCAGTCAGGTAGTCCACTATCCAGCACAGAACAGAAGTGGAAACCTGCATTGAACAGAGCTTTCCCCAGCAATGAGGACTGTATGGTATTGAAGGCACTTGAGAAATCAAAAATAACATGATCCTCACAGCACTGCCCTGCTTATCCAAATGGGAGTAGGCTCTGTTCAGCAGGTAGATGACAGCATCATCAACTCTAAAGTGCTCCTGGTAGACAAACTGCGGGGGATAAAGTTGGTGATAAAGTTAAACATTTAACGAATATTCTTTGCTCAGATTTTTGTTGTAAACAGGAACAAGTCTCCAGCTCTTAATGTAAATTACAAGCAGCAATCAGTGAGAAGTTGGATTCAAGAGTTACAGAATATAGGATCCTAGCCCACAGTGGGTGGCTGTCTGCTAAAAGGTCTAGTTCACAAAGCGAAGTGACCAAAAGGCCTCTTGATGCGTTAGGCAAACACAAGAAATTTGGGTTACGTCACTAAGCACGTCAAACATGATTTCAAGCGTGATGTTTGTGCACTCAGAGGACCAGCCCTGACAGCATTAATCCTGAGTGTTTGGGATCTCTGTAGCCAGAATCTTTTTAAGACTATCTATGTTAGTTACTTTGTCCCAGCAAAGGTATCTGGAAAACATCACATGCAGAAGATGACACCTAGTAAAAAATAGTATAAATATCAGAAAGATGGGAGGCATTATTGGGAATGACAAGGAGAATGACATCAGATGGGAGTACAGAAAGAACAAGAATTCATTCCTCAACCTTTGATTCTGTGACTGATGTCACATTCATCTCCAACTCATTGGTATGTTCTTCCTGTTAGTACGAATTAAACCTTTGTCATTTGTAAAAAAAATTAAAATTCAGAAATCTCCTTTTCAAATCTTTTTGTTGTATATATATATATATATATATATATAGGAAAAATAACATGAGTACATTGAAATAACAGCATTTACAATGCCTCAAAAAAAACCATCATCTTAAAGATTGAAAACAAAATTTTGTGATAACAAAAAATAACCTACTAAGCAGGAAAGTGAGAAAAAAAAAGAGAACCCATTAGGTGTACAACCCCGGAGCCATGCGTCATACAAAAAGCTTCTAAAAATAAACATCAAACCGCCAGCAAGAAAAGAAAATATACTAAAAGAATTTACAATTAGATCGTGGAAAAATTATATCAATTAACTCAAATGATAATAACGAGCAAATGAGCCCCATCTTTTCTCAAAATCAAATAAAGGTTCAAAGGTTCGACTTCTAATTTTCTCCAAACTAAGACATATCATCACTTGAGAGAACCATTGTGACAAAGTGGGAGCTGATGTATCCTTCCACTTCAACAAAATGGCCCTCCTAGCTATCAATGTAACAAATGCAATAACATGTTGGTCAGACACAGAAATACCATGAATATTTTGAGGAACTATTCCAAAAAGCACAGTTAATTTATTAGGTTGTAAATTAATTTTAAGTGCTTTAGAAATTGTTGAGAAAACCGACTTCCAGAACTGTTCCAATATAGAACAAGACCAAAACATATGTGTCAGTGTAGCTATCTCAGTTTTACATCTATCACAATGACTATCAACATTAGGAAAAATTTTAGGAAGTCTCTCCTTTGTCAAATCTCCTTTGAGCATTAAATGTGTGTTAAGAATATTTGTCTTCATTTAAATGTGTATCATTAAAAATAAAATAACAGTGTTTAAACTAGTTTGTTAGCTGGAATTATCACCTCCTTGGTAGGGAGGGGGGACCAACCACTCAAGTATTGACAGCTAAACCTTGCCACCAATCCTAGACAAGGAAGTAAGATCATCCTTGAAGAGTAGGTGAATACAGTAAAATATCCCCATTATGAGGGTATCCATTGATACTTATATTGGATAGGACTTAAAAACTTAATTTGAGTTTAGAGCATTGCGGACAGGGAACCCAACACCATCACGAAGGGATGTGGATGTCACTGGCATTTATTGCCCATGCCTTTAACTGAGGACATAGATAAGAATCAAAATAAATGGATCTGGAGTTATTTCCGATTAGGATTCAGATTCCAGATTTACTTATCACATGCATATCGAAACATACAGTGAAGTGTGTCATTTCCATTAACAAAAAACATGCCTAATGATGTTCTAGGGGCAGCATGCAAGTGTTGCCACACATTCCAGTGCCAACATAGCATGCCCACAATGTTCAGTAGGGCAACACAAGCAGCAACAACAAAGACCAAAGTAAATGTGTTATCAAAGTAAATATATGTCACCATATAGAACTTCATGATTTATTTTCTTGCGGGCACACTCAGTAAATCCAAGAAACACAATAGAATTAATCAAAAGCCACATCAAAGGACAAAAAAACAACCAATGTGCAAAGGACTGTGCAGATATGAAAGAGGGAAAAAAACAGTAAATAAATAAATCAGTAGTAAATATCATGAATATGAGATGAAGAGTCCTTGAAAATGAGTCCATAGATTCTGGGAACAGTTCAGTGATGAAGTTGAGAGAAGTTATCCCAGTGCTTCAGGAGCCTGGTGGTTGAGGGGTAATAACCCGTTCCTGAACCTGGTGATGTGAGTCTTGAAGCGCAATGGTTGGGAAGGTAAAGGACTGGCCCATATCCATTACTTTTTGTAGGATTTTCCATTCAAGCACATTGTTGTTTCCTTACCAGGACTTGTTCCAACCAGTCAATATACTCTCTACCACATATCTAAAGAAACTGTCAAAGTTTTAGGACTCCTGCCAAACCTTTGCAAACTTCTAAGGAAGTGGAAGTGCTGCCGTGCTTTCTTTGTAATGACACTTATGTACTGGGCCCAGGACAGGTCCTCTGAAATGGTAACGCAGAGGAACTTAATGTTGCTGACTCTCTCCACCTCTGATCCCCTGATAAGGACTGCCTCATGGACCTCCAGTTTCCTCCTCCTGAAGTCAATAATCAGCTCCAACCACAACAACAAAACAAAACAACAACAGCAAAACAAGCTCCTCTCCCGCTCCCTAACTTACTCATCCAGGCACCCACTCCCACACATAGACAGGCTGCCTCTGGGCCCCTGGTCCTTGGCCCCAGATTCTCAGTCTCACCCGACCAGTAAGCAAGGCAGATTTCCTCCCCTGATGGATATTGGCAAAATTGTTAAACTGGTTAATTATAGCCACGCATACTGAGGTAGAGCATACCAACTATACAGATCATTTCATTACAACAGTGCACAGAAGATGAGAGGCATTGATCATGTGGATAGTCAGAGGCTTTCTCCCAGGGCTGAAATGGCTAACGTGAGAGGGCACAGTTTTAAAGTGATTGGAAGAAGGCACAGAGGAAACGTCAGGGGTAAGTTTTTTTGTGCAGAGGGTTGTGAGTGCGTGGAATGGGCTGCTGGCGATGTTGGTGAAGGCGGATATGATTGAGTCTTTTAAGAGACTCCAGGACAAGTACCTGGAACTTAGAGAAATAGAGGACTATGAGTAACCCTATGTAATTTGTAAAATAAGTACATGTTCGGCACAGCATCATGGGCCGAAGGGTCTGTACTGTGCTGTAGGTTTTCAATGTTTCTATGAAGTTGCACAAGAAAAAACAATAATAAAATGCAGAATAAAATAGTAAAGATGAACAGGATGGATTTCAGTGACAATCCTGGAACACAACGGACTGCAGGGGCTAGAATCTGGAGCAACAAACAATCCAGTGGACCAACCTGGCAGGTTGGAAAGCATCTGTGGGAGGAAAGGGACTGTTGACCTTTTGGGTCCAAACCTTGCAGCAAGACCAGCTCTGCGGTGTTTGTCCACATGATTTATAATATGTGTCTCTCAGTGTGGTTTACACATGGTTTAGTACCTTGGTCTTCGGCAGGCTTTCCTCCCACAGATGCTGTTCGGCCCACTGAATTCCTCCAGCAGTTTGATCTATTGCAATGGAATTTTCATTGTTGTCACTACTGAGATTAGATTGTTATGTTCTGTAACTTCAAAAACATTAAACTAATTCAAAGGAAAACATGGGAATCCAAAATGTGAATCTAACTTCGCCTTCACTTTAAGCAAGATGTGCACATATCACATGGTAGCGTGCTGACACTTGCAATTCACGTATTTATTCACATTTATAATAATTAATTATTTAAGGGAACAAGATACAAATAACATATTTATGATTACTCAAATGTTACTGATTTATCAAATAAAACAACAGTTACTTTTTAAAAAAATACAGATTTATTTAATGACTTGAATGTAAATTCCCCAGCTGCCTTTGGACTTGAACTCGAGTTTCTGGATCAATGAATCACAACTATAACTCTTTGACCAATAACCTAAAATAATACCCATAAATAGTGGCTACTATGTTCACATGCCATTTAATCACTCCGCTCCAAGAGATTTGGCAGAAAGAGCAATCCTGACTGGGAAAGATGACAGGAAGTTAAATTAAGACAAAAGTTGTGAGCTCCTTGTTTCATTATTGCAACACACCACACACTGCTACAGAAGACACACTAGTAGCCTATGTCTATATTATGTTCAGACAGACATATCAGATCACACTTGAACTTGAAGGCATCACATGACACAGAGCTCCTCACCACTTCAAAGTAAGTCGTGTTAATTTGTCTGAGGTGTCACTGTGGAATCTAGTTATCAAGACATACCATTGATTGCACAAGACAGGTCATACTGTGATTCATCTGGGTGATTATAGTTTATGTTGAAGCATCTTCAAGACCATCGAAGACACCAGAGATCACAATCATCAGCCCAAACTGATGGCTATTTGTTGGAGCCAGCAGTTTGGATTGAAGCCAGTACGATGAAGAGATGCACACTTTAGGATGTCACGTTGTCATTGCCTGGTGATATTCCAGCACAAACTGAGCTGCATTGTCTCCCGCTGACTGAAATTGTAAAAAGAAAAGGCAGCTTCATTGCTTTGTCACTAATGTTGGTCTTCCTTGACTGTGCTCTTAGTAGATTTCAGATGCTGTATGTTCTCATCAACATTAAGGACGCGACAGGCTATCCTTAGAGTACCATGATGCTGTGCTTAAGTTAGTTTGTAATCCAATTGCTAGAAATATCAACTATTGCAGGAGTTCTCACTCTGGGTCCACAGACCCCTTGCTTAATGGTATTGGTCCATGGCATAAAAAAAGGTTGGGAACTCCCGCTCTACTGGATGAGCAGGAAAAATATGATTACCTTCCATGAGGAACAAATATTTGTAGATTTCCCAGTGACGACTCAATACTTTATACCGTTTCTGCCTTTCATTCAGATCCATTGAAAGACATTGATATGGTGTTCGATATGAAAATAAATCCAGCAATTCCACATGTGGGGAGATCCGGCATCAAAAAGTTCGCAATTTTGAATCAGATCTTAGGGGGGAAATTGGGCAGCACGGTAGCGTAGTGGCTAGCACAACACTTTACAGTACAGGCTACCTGAGTTCAATTCCCACCACTGCCCGTAAGGAGCTTATACATTCTCCCTGTGACCACGTGGGTTTCCTCTGGGTGCTCCAGTTTCCTCCCACAGTCCAAAGACGTACCAGTTGGTGGTTAATTGGTCGTTGTAAATCAGGCATGTCTCGAGGGGCCAGAAAGGCTTATACCGGGCTGTATCTCTATAAATAAATAAGTAGATAATAGACAAATGATAAAGAAACAGCAACATTGCCATCTGATGGGCCCCAAAGCGCACAGAGAAACAAGTACAAGTAATACAAATAAATAGACAGACAGACAAACAAGGAGACAAACAAACAAGTGAATAAATGAGCAAATAAATAGCATAACATAACATGGCCCTTTGGCCCATGATCCCTGTACCGATCATGACTTAAATTAATCCCAACAGACTGCACATGGGTTACATCCCTCCATTTCCTGATTGTTCATCTGTCTTTCTAAATGCTTCTTAAATGTTACTATTATATCTGCTGTCACCCGTTTACCCTGGCAGTGTGCCCCAGGCACCCACCTCAGTCTGTGTAAAGAATTTGCCCGTGACTATGCTCAGCTGGATGAATCACAAATGCAACTTGGCCTTTAAACTTTCTTCCTCTCATTTTAAAGCTTCGTCCTTGAGTACTTGATATTCCCACTCTAAGAAAAGGACTCTGACTAATTGCCCTATATATACAACATCTCATAACTGTACGTAATTCTATCAGATCTGCCTCCCCTTAGCCTTCATTGCTCCAGAGAGAACAATCCATGTTTGTCCAACCTCTCAGGACTCTGTGGAATTCAGTTGCCAATTTATCTTCTACTTTGTCTCCAAGTAATGTTTAATCATTCCAGTTATCAAAAAAAATGGTTACTCAGATTACATAGTAGTAAATGAAATGTGCAAAATACTAGTAGTTGAAGTTGTCCATTTATTAGTGTCTTCTGTCTTTCAATAAAGCAGTAATTGTGTCAAGTACGTTGTAAACTAATTATGTCAAACAGAAATGCAAAGAGGGTTGTTGCAAGCAGCTTGCCTGAGTAATGCACCATTCTCAGGAAATGAATATTAGCTTGGCAATCATTTAATTCTGTGAGGGCCTGATTTAGAAGGTTTTATGACTCTGTGAAAATGTATGAGCAACAATATGTAAAAAGAGAACTATTAACCATCCCACATCATTACCAATCACTTTCCAGCCACACTTCTGCCGCCCTGCAACTGATACTTTCCCTTGAACTTCAGTGTAATCTAAACCTCACTGTACCAGTAGTCATAGCTTCGGTTAGCCGATCCCATTCAATTTCAGGTTGTGAACCCCTGCTCTAGAGTCTGTTGTGCGCAAAAATCCAAGGAGATCAGCAATTTCTGAGATACTCAAACCACCCAGTCTGCCGTCAAAAATCATTCCATCGTCCAATTCACTTATATCACATTTCTTCCCCATTCCGATGTTTCGTCTGAACAACAACTGAACCTCCTAACCATGTCTCACACACAAAATGCTGGAGAAACCCAGCAGGCCAGGCAGCATCAATGGGAAAAAGTAGAGTTGACGCTCCGGGCTGAGACCCTTCAGTAGGACTGGGAAGATTTAAACTTCTTCAGAGTAGGCATCCCTGGAAGAGACTTCAGAGTGTAGTAATCAAATCACAAACAGAAGAAAATCTGCAGATGGGTGTGTGTTGCTTCAGATTCTCTCTTGGTTTTGTTTTTAACCATGTCTGCGTGTCTTTGCATATTGAGTTGCTGTCACGTGATTGGCTAATTCGATATTTGCATTAACAAGAAGGTGTAGCTAATAAAATAGCCATGCTTTCATTTCATGAATTTGAAAAAACAATATCCATAGTCACAGTGTAATACAGCATGGAATCAGGCCCTTCAGCCCAATCACAGCATCCTCCCTGCTAACCTAGTGCCCGCATTCAGCCAATTACAGTCCAAGTTCCTTCCATGTTCTTATCCAAATGCCTCTTAAATGTTCCCGTTGTCTCAACTGCCTCAACCTGCTTCCTCTGACAGCTCATCCAAGTACTCATTACTCTCTGCACAATACAAGACCTTGGTTAGATCCCACTTGGAGTACTGTGTTCAGTTCTGGTCACCTCACTACAGGAAGGATATGGATACCATAGAAAGAGTGATGAGGAGATTTATAAGGATGTTGCCTTAATTGGAGGACATACCTTATGAGAATAGGTTGAGTGAACTTGGCCTTTTCTCCTTGGAGTGACGGAGGACATGAGGTAACTTGATAGAGGTATACAAGATGACGAGAGATATTGATCGTGTGGATAGCCAGAAGTTTCTTCCTAGGACTGAAATGGCTAACATGATGGGGCATAGTTTTAAGCTGCTTGGAAATAGGTAGCGAGGGGATGTCAGTGGTAAGTTTTTCCACAGACAGTAGTGGGTGCGTGGAATGCACTGCTGGTGGCAGTGGTGGAAGCGGATACAATAGGGTCTTTTAAGAGCCTCTTAGGTAGGTACATGGAGTTTAGAAAAATAGAGGGCTGGGTGCTAGGTTAATTCTAGGCAGTTTCTAGAGTAGGTTACATGGTCGGCACGACATTGTGGGCCAAAGGGGCTGTAGATTTCTATGTCCTATGTTCTAAAGAAGTTACTTCTCAGGTCTTTTTTAAATTGCATTTATCTTATCTTGCTTTGAACTTCCCAATCCTGAACATCTTATATATACCCCTCATGATATTATAAGCTTCTATAAGGTCAGCTCTCAGTCCCCTGTGCTCCAATGAATACAGATCCAACGTGGCCAAATTTTCCTATAACTTATGTCCTCTTGTCCAAGAAGCTTCCTTGTAAATCTCTACTGCATCCTCTCCAGCTTGGTAATGTCCTTCCTATAACATGATAACCAAAACTGTACAAAATGCTCCAAGTGTGATCTCACCAATGATTTATGTACCTGCAACACAACGTCGCTACTCATAAACTCAAAGCCCTGACTGATGAAGGCCAGCATGTTAACACATGCTTCACCACCATGTTTACCTGAGTGGCTATTTTCAGGCAAATGTGCACTTGTACATTAACTGTCTTCACCACCAAACTTAAAAGGTTGCTGGCAAAATAGGGATGAGCCTTTGAAGTACTGCTGACACAGGACCTCACTCTATGGGTAAGATGGCAGTGCATTCAGAGGCTGCAGCCTCCCTGGTGCTAAGCAGTGTTTTTTGTCTTTCTTAATTATCTTTCTTATGATCACTGGACATTAAGTACTGTAGGTCTACCCCACTGGCAAGCTGCTCATTGGCAGACTTACTACTGCCTGCTTCAGAAGCGCGCCTGGGTCAATGCAGGAAAGCGGTGTGCAGTCTAATTGTGAGTGATTGTCTCAGATGTTTTTCTTGTGATCTTAAGACCCTAGTGGACACTGGTAATGTAAAATGCTCCAAGTCAGGTTTACAAGTTTGTTGGCGAGACCAACAGCAGCGGATCTGTGCAGCCTCGATTGCAGTGCGGACTAGGCCTCGTGCCTTGGGCTTGCCTGTTGCAGCAGTCCAAGAAGGGAGATGCCGGACACAGTGTAGCGGGGTGCCCATGCAAGATTGTGGGCTCGCACTTCCCAGCGGTGCTGCTTTCCAGTGTTCACTCAAAGGAAGGCAAGCCAGATTAGATGCATGCGTGCTTACATTCATCTGCGGACTGCTGAGAACTGCTTGTTCTTGCTAACAACACCCATGCACCATCAACTTATAGCACATGCCACTTCGGAACTTGGATTATTGTATATATTTTTTGTGTAAATATATGCTTACTACTACTTTATATGTACCATACTGTATATGCCTTGTGCTGTGTGTGACTGTTGGTACTGCATTTTGTACCTTGGCTCTGGTGTACCACTGGTTCATTTGGCTGTATTTGTGGGTATTCACATATGATTGAATGATAATTAAACTTGAGTGAGGGCTGCCTCTGCAGCTAAGATCAGGGCTATGCACAAGCAGCAAATTCAAGTAGAAAGTAAGTTGACATTAACAGTGTACACCTGTGAAATGCACAGAGGCCATGATGGATCTGTTGGATCTGGCTTTGCAGGTACAGAGTTCCTAACCTATATAAAAGTTGGGTTTTAGAAATAAATATACAAGGCATTAAAACTTATCACTCTGCAGAAATCTAATCATAACATTAAGAATAATTAATAATCTTATAGGAAACTTGATGGCCATCCACACATTTTCTATTCTCCAAAATTCCACTTCCTATGTTTTAATTTTAGTGTCTGTAAGTGTTCCACATAATTTCATAACTCTATTTGTATTAACTCAAACATATGTCATGAAATTTATTGTTTTGTGGCCGAAGTGCAATTCGAGACATAAAAATTACAATAACTTATGAACATTAAATGAATGATGCAAGAATGGACTAGTGAGATAGTGTCCATGAGTTCATTGACCATTCAGAAATCTGATTGTGGATGGTTAGGAGCTGTTTCCAAAATGTTCAGTGTTTTCAGTGTCCTATACCTGCCCCCCAATGGTAGTAATGAGTAGAGAGCATGTCCTAGATAACGAGGTTCCTTAATGATGGATGCATCTATCTTGAGGCTCTGCCTTTTCAAAATGTTCTGGACGGTGTGGAGGGTAGTGCATGGGGTGGAACTGGCTGAATCTACAACCCTCTTCTACAGCCTCTTCTGATCCTGCGGTTTGGAAGCTCACATGGCAGATGGTGATGCACCCAATCAAAATGCTCTCCATGGTACATCTGTAGAAATTTGCTAGAGCCTTTGGTGACAAACCAAATCCCCTCGAACTCCTAATAAAGTATAGCTATTGCCATGCCTTCATCATGATTGTATCAATGTGTTGGGCTCAGGATAGATCCTCGAGATGTTAATGTCAGGAACTTAAAGTCAGCAGTAGTTACTTTCTGCAGGGATTTATAACTCCGGTTAAATGGTTTAAATCTAGCACTCTAATTCACTTTGCCTGCATTCTCTCACTTGCCAGTATTCCCTGTCTGTCAAGTTACAGCCAACCTGAACTGGCATTCTGATATTGGGTTACTCACATGTCTTGAAGTTTTCGCAACATTTGTATTCAGGTAATCTGCTGATTTCCCTTGTCTTGGCCACACAGTTACAAAGAAGAAAACCAGCCACTGAGATCATTTCTGGGAAAATTATTATTTCAATTTTTCTGTGATGGTTAAATCGAGCACGTCAATTCGCATTGCCTGCGTTCTCTCATTTTCCAAGCCACACATTAAGCAATCCCACAATACCCAGTGCAAAGAAGTCTTGATTTTGTACCTCTTTATCAGTTTCTGTTGCCGGTCCTATTCTCAATACATTGCATCTAGTGTACGGTAGCATACACCAAATGGTTAACTCTTGAAAATCAGATTAATTATGTTCCTTCAAGGTTCTCATTAAGCCTTTGTCTTCCTCACGACACGAGTATACTCACTGATGTCTCATATGCCACCAGCCCACATTTGAAGTGCCCTCTCATGCATTTCCACCTTTTTCTGTTCTTAAAGGGTTAATGTACGAGGCGTGTTTGACAGCTCTGGGCCTATATTCACTGGAGTTTAGAAGAACGAGGGGGATCACATTAAAATTTATTGAATATTGAAGGACCTAGATAGAGTGGACATGAATAGAATGTTTCCCATAGTGGGTGAGTTTAGGATCAGAAGGCACAACCTCAAAATACAAGGACGTCTCTTTAGAACAAAGATGAGGAAGGATTCCTTTTGCTGGGGAGTGGTGAATCTGTGGAATTCATTACCACAGCCCACTGTGTGTAATGTTTTAATATTTCAGTAATATTTGAGTAATATTGTAAATATAGCATTTGATTAAGCATTCATTGTTGTTTACGTAATTCATTATGGGCCACATGTAAGAAATATGTGAATATCAAACATCCTTACACCACCACTTCATATGTGTGTCTCTCACTAAAGGGAAACAAATCAGACACATGATTCTGGACTCATGTGTTTTCCTTTGATTAGTTTCTGGAATTACAAAACAAAATAGTGACGATGAGGAAGTTTTAAAATTAACCTGAGATGACTACCTACTTGTTGAAGCATAGCACATTTTTTTCTTCATAGTGGGGGGGGGAGAGAGAGAGAGAGAGAGAGAGAGAGAGAGAGAGAGAGAGAGAGAGAGAGAGAGAGAGAGAGAGAGAGAGAGAGAGAGGGAGAGAGAGAGGGAGAGAGAGATTCCAGTTAACAAAAGATACAGCAAGTAAGTCGGAAGGGGATAGAAACAGTTGAGTTTTAAATAAAGCAGAAAATGGATGAATTTTTGGATTGATAAACAGTGAATACTGAGTGTTAACAATCATACATTTAAGAAAAACAGAAATGGATAGCTACTTCAGAAAGATAGACATATTTGATTACACAACAGATAACTGGCTGGTGTCTACTGAATGAATTGAGCAATATTTTAAAGCAAACGGAATATACGATAAAAAACAATTTCCAGTTTTGCTGAGTGCAATGAGTGGGAAAGCATACTGTTTGCTTATAAGTTTAACTGCTCTAACTGAAATAAGCTTTGCTGATATCGTAACAGGAATGCAGAAACATTTAGAACCAAAGCAATTGTTGATTGCAGAATGCTTTCACTTTCAGAAGCACAATCAAAAGAAAAGGGAGTCCATTTCAGCTATGTGGCAAAATGGAAGAGACTGTCCAAGATTTGCCAGTTCAGTGATTGGCTTTATGATGCACTGGAGAGATATTTCAGTTTGTGGAATCTCGCAAGAAAGCATTCAAAAACAATACCTAACTGAAGCTCAACTCTCATTAAAAAGATTAGTTGAAATTGTTGTATCAATGGAAAATGGCTGCCATAGACACAAGTGAGTTGCATTCAGGAACGAAAGTGAGCGTGAACAAAATTGCAACACCTAAACAGGAATCCACCTGGCCAAACAAATTGTGTTACCATTGTGGCAGGTGTCGCATGCACCTGATAAATATAGGATTAGAAGAAAAATGTTCAGAAAATGCCACAAAGTAGGACACATACAAAGATTATATCAGGCAGACAAAACTAAATAGACTGCACAGGGAGAGAAAAAGAGAAAAAGTCAACTTGTGGTTTCCAAAAGAGCACTAATCTACATGCTGTTAATGAAAAATCTGATAATGAAGAGAATGACATAGAACTGAGTAGCCTTAAGATTTTCTATGTGAAAATTAACAATAGACAAACAATATGGTTTACACCAGAAGTGAACGGCAGCTAATTAAAATGGAATTGGACACTGGCTCGGCTGTTTCAGTCACTCCACAAAATGAGTTTGAATAATATTTCAAAGATACTGAACTGAAGCCTGCATTACTATATCCAATTAAGAACTTCTATTGGAGAAAATATGACATACGAAACAGCAAAATACAACAACCAACCAAACATTTGGACTTGTACATAGTAAAAACAAGAGGGCCAGAATTATGAAGGCATGATAGGCTGAAACAGCTACAACTTGATTAGAGATCCATCCACCATTTGCATGCCACATCCCCAGCAATAGAGTCAACCGAAAGTGAATTAAGAAAGGTTCTGGATGATGTTACTGTAGTATTCAAGAATGGCATTGGAAAACTCAATCATATCTAAGGTAAGATAGTATTAAATGAAAATGCCACACCCAAGTTTTACAAAGCTCATCCAGTTTATTATACTGTCTATGATAAGTGAGCTTGTTCACATAGAAGCTGAAGGAATTCTTTCCAATGGTGAATGAAGCCCATAAGCAATACCAGTGGTCCCAGTAGCCAAGAAGGGTGGATCTGTCATGATGTGTGGTGATTTTAAAGTCACCATCAAACCAATACTGAAAGTAAACCAAAAGCCTCTGCTCAGGATAAAGGATATCTTTGCAAATCTTTCTGGAGAAAAACACTTCAGCAAGGTAGACTTAGCTGAGGCCTATCTATGGATGGAGATAGAAGAAGAGTTCAAAATATTTCACTCCAAAATCACTCACAAAGGGCTTTATCACTATGAGAGGCTTATTTTTGGAGCAGCATCTACATCTGCACTTTGTCACAAACCTATGGACCAGGTGCTGTAAGTCTATTCGGGCACGCAGTGTTACCTGGATGATATCATTGTTACTGGTGAGGATGACAAGGAACCTCTCCAAAATCTCAAGACATTGTTTAAAAGATTATGCACTCAGAGCATGACACGACAAGTGCGAATTCTTTAAACCAAGCATCACTTACTGTGGTCACACTACTAATGCACAAACATCACACCAGTGTGCTGAGAAAATTCAAGTAGTGGTGAATGCTCCCAGGCCAAAGGATGTGTCTCAGTTGTGGTCGTTTTCAGGATTTGCCAATTATTATAATAGGCCCCTGCCTAATCTGGCTACCGTGATCCACCCCTTCAACTCATTACTACAGATCAAGAAGAAATGGCAATGGACAAGGCAGTGTGAGAAAAGAAATGGTGATGGCAGACGCTGTATGCACACATTATGATCTACATTGTCCATTGAAGCTTGCCTGCGATGACTCACCTTATGGTATTGGCGCGGTCATATCACATGTTATGAGTGATGGAAGTGAACACCCCATGGTCTTTGCATTACATTTCCTTTACCACTGCAGAGAAAAATTATGCACAGATTGACAGAGAGGCCTTGAAACACACACAAACAGCTGGAGGAACCCAGCATGCCAGGCGCATCTATAGAAAAGAGTACAGTCGAAATTTCTGGCCGAAACCGTTTAGCAGGGTTGGAGCTTTTTGTCTGTGTTGCTTAGATTTCCAGCATCTGGAGATTTTCTCCTGTGTGTGAGAGGCCTTGAATCTGGTTTGGGATGTAAAACATTTCTACTAGTACCTATCTGAGTTTACCCTCATTACTGATCATCAACCACTGATGTCCATTTTCAATCCACAGAAGGGTGTTCCACTAACAACAGCAACATGAGTGCAGAGATTGGCTGTTTCTTAGAAGACACAACTACAAGACTGAATTCAAGAGGACAACTAATCATTGAAATGCTGAGGGATTGTCCCAATTACCCCTTGGAAATGGAAAAGGAAATAAAAAAGGAGACCTCTTTTGACGCCTTCTACCTAATGCAAATCTGAAGTCTTCCTATTATGGCAGAGATGCTCCAAAGGGAAACCAGAAAAGACCCCACACTGTCTCAGGTCTACATGGCAACCCAAAATGTCTGGAATTGCAGCAGAAATTCCAGTTTCCCCATTTCTACCAGTGCCGGGATGAACTTGCCCTCGATGGAGGTTGCCTTATGTGGGAATTGGGAATTGTAACATCCATGCTGAGAGCTAAAGTATTGGAGGAGCTACATGCCGGTCATCTAGACATGGTCAAATTGAAAACAGTGGCTCAAAGTTTTATCTGGTGACCTAGGGTAGATGGGCAGATCGAGGAGCTTACCATCAAATCAACACTCAAAGTAGATCAAAACCCTCTACCCAGGATAGAGGGTATCTTTGCAAACCTTTCTGGAGGAAAACACTTCAGCAAAATATATTGTTTGATTAAGCATTCTTTGTTTGTTTACATAATTAATTACAGGTTATATGTAAGAAGTACATGAATGGCATACGTTATTAAGCCATCACATCATATGTGAATGTTTCACTGAAGACAAACAAAGTAAACATGTTATCCTGGCCTCCCATGTTTTCCTTTTGATTACCTTCTGGAGTTACAAAACATAACACTGTGGAGATCAAGTCATTGTCTATATTTAAAGCAGAGGTTGATAGGTTCTAGCTTAGTAAGGGCATCAAAGATCACAGGAGAAGGCAGGAGAATAGGGTCAGAGAGATAATATATCAGCCATGATGGAATGGTGAGCAGATGTGATGGGTTGAATGGCCTCATTCTGCTCCTTTGTCTTATAGTCTTATGCATCCCCTCCTAGGATCTTGACAATGCTATTCATGCTCAGGAATATTTCCATAAATTTCATATACATGCCTGAGTCCCTTGTATTGCTAAAGTTCTCCAGTATCTTCACCACTTCCATTGCCTACCATCATCAGTGTTTGCCTTAGAACCCTGTTCTTTATTGATTCTACAGTAGATCACTGATGTACCATTCCTTCAAACACCAACATCCTAAACTCAATAAGCATACTTCAGCATATACTACTCCAATACTATTCTGTATTGTGTTGTTCAATAATTGTGCTTTTCATCAACATTGACTCTGGTTTAGCATTGTCTCAATTTTAAGTTTTCTTCTTTGTTTTCAGACCTTTTAATGATCTCACTTCTTTCAATCTCCACCCTTCTACAACCTTCTTGTATCATTCTGTTCCAACAACATGGACATCTTGAATATTCCCAACTTCTAATATACCATGCTTGGCTGGTGTTTTTTTTGGCTTTCTGCTGTCTAAGCATGCAACTCATTCCCTAATTCTCACTCTTTCCCCTTTGAGTTATTCCTTATTACTGTCTCCTTGTGTTAGGTTTTGTTCAGTAGTGATCCAAGGTACTTGGAATGTTTTATTTTAGATGCTATGAATTAGATACAGTAATAAACAAGAGTATTCCACAAGTACTGTTAGGGGTCTAGATGGTTTAGAGTTTGTAAAATGTGTTCAGGAAAGTTTTCTAAATCAATATATAGAGGGACCAACTATAGGGGATGCAATATTGGATCTCCTGTTAGGAAACAAGTTAGGACAAGTGACAGAAGTCTGTGTAGGGGAGCACTTTGGTTCCAGTGATCATAACACCATTAGTTTCAATTTGATCATGGACAAGGATAGATCTGGTCCTAGGGTTGAGGTTCTGAACTGGAAGAAGGCCAAATTTGAAGAAATGAGAAAGGATCTAAAAAGCGTAGATTGGGACAGGTTGTTCTCTGGCAAAGAACTGATTGGTAGGTGGGAAGCCTTCAAAGGAGAAATTTTGAGAGTGCAGAGTTTGTATGTTCCTGTCAGGATTAAAGGCAAATTGAATAGGAATAAGGAACCTTGGTTCTCAAGGGATATTGCAACTCTGATAAAGAAGAAGAGGGAGTTGTATGAAATGTACAGGAAACAGGGAGTAAATCAGGTGCTTGAGGAGTATAAGAAGTGCAAGAAAATACTTAAGAAAGTAATCAGGAGGGCTAAAAGAAGACATGAGGTTATCTTGGCAGTCAAAGTGAAGGATAATCCAAAGAGCTTTTACGAGTATATTAAAAGCAAAAGGATTGTAAGGGATAAAATTGGTCCTCTTGAAGATCAGAGTGGTCGGCTATGTGCGGAACCAAAGGAAATGAGAGAGATCTTAAATAGGTTTTTTGCGTCTGTATTTACTAAGGAAACTGGCATGAAGTCTATGGAATTGAGGGAATCAAGTAGCGAGATCATGGAAACTGTACAGATTGAAAAGGAGGAGGTGCTTGCTGTCTTGAGGAAAATTAAAGTGGATAAATCCCCGGGGCCTGACAGGGTTTTCCCTTGGACCTTGAAGGAGACTAGTGTTGAAATTGCGGGAGCCCTGGCAGAAATATTCAAAATATTTCTACAGGTGAGGTGCTGGAGGATTGGAGAGTGGCTTATGTTGTTCCGTTGTTTAAAAAAGGATCGAAAAGTAATCCGGGAAATTATAGGCCGGTGAGTTTAACGTCGGTAGTAGGTAAGTTGTTGGAGGGAGTACTAAGAGACAGAAACTACAAGCATTTGGATAGACAGGGACTTATTAGGAGAGTCAACATGGCTTTGTGCGTGGTAGGTCATGTTTGACCAACCTATTGGAGTTTTTCGATGAGGTTAATAGGAAAGTGGATGAAGGGAAGGCAGTGGATATTGTCTACATGGATTTCAGTAAGGCCTTTGACAAGGTCCCGCATGGGAGGTTAGTTAGGAAAATTCAGTCGCTAGGTATACATGGAGAGGTGGTAAATTGGATTAGACATTGGCTCAATGGAAGAAACCAAAGAGTGGTGGTAGAGAATTGCTTCTCTGAGTGGAGGCCTGTGACTAGTGGTGTGCCACAGGGATCAGTGCTGGGTCCATTGTTATTTGTCATCTATATCAATGATATGGATGATAATGTGGTAAATTGGATCAGCAAATTTGCTGATGATACAAAGATTGGAGGTGTAGTAGACATTGAGGAAGGTTTTCAGAGCCTGCAGAGGGACTTGGACCAGCTGGAAAAATGGGCTGAAAAATGGCAGATGGAGTTTAATACAGACAAGTGTGAGGTATTGCACATTGGAAGGACAAACCAAGGTAGAACATACAGGGTTAATGGTAAGGCACTGAGGAGTGCAGTAGGACAGAGGGATCTGGGAATACAGACACAAATTCCCTAAAAGTGGCGTCACAAGTAGATAGGGTTGTAAAGAGAGCTTTTGGTATATTGGCCTTTATTAATCAAAGTATTGAATATAAGAGCTGGAATGTTATGATGAAGTTGTATAAGGCATTGGTGAGGCCGAATCTGGAGTATTGTGTTCAGTTTTGGTCACCAAATTACAGGAAGGATATAAATAAGGTTGAAAGAGTGCAGAGAAGGTTTACAAGGATGTTGCCAGGACTTGAGAAACTCAGTTACAGAGAAAGGGTGAATAGGTTAGGACTTTATTCCCTGGAGCGTAGAAGAATGAGGGGAGATTTGATAGAGGTATATAAAATTATGATGGGTATAGATATAGTGAATGCAAGCAGGCTTTTTCCACTGAGGCAAGGGGGAGAAAAAAACCAGAGGACATGGGTTAAGGGTGAGGGGGGAAAAGTTAAAAGGGAACATTAGGGGGGGCTTCTTCACACAGAGAGTGATGGGAGTATGGAATGAGCTTCCAGATGAGGTGGTAAATGCGGGTTCTTTTTTAACATTTAAGAATAAATTGGACAGATACATGGATGGGAGGTGTATGGAGTGATATGGTCCGTGTGCAGGTCAGTGGGACTAGGCAGAAAATGGTTCGGCACAGCCAAGAAGGGCCAAAGGGCCTGTTTCTGTGCTGTAGTTTCTATGGTATGGTTTCTAGTACAGGTGAGTTGATTTTGATTTGTTTCTGGAATGAAAAGTTCGGAACAAGTTAAACCCATGACTGAGATTTATTCT
Organism: Mobula birostris; assembly: GCF_030028105.1. NCBI lineage: Eukaryota > Metazoa > Chordata > Chondrichthyes > Myliobatiformes > Myliobatidae > Mobula > Mobula birostris. Next base: position 151,273,593 of record NC_092377.1, on the reverse strand, counting down.
AACATTTGCACCCTGACTTCAGCACACTTTGAACAGTGCTGAGCAATTGCAGCTGCTTTGAAGTGACATCCTTCAGTTTTGATAACAGCTGCAACTTTGTCCGACTGTACACAAGGAGCAGGGAATATCAATGACCCTCTATCACTGCTTAAGGAGCCAAAAGAAAACAGAAACCTTCCTATTTACTTATAGGATCGTGCTCTGCTCAAAATGATAGTCTCCCCTTTCAAAGCCAGCAAATTATTGAATATTGCATAGAAATTAAAAGAATATCAAAGTAAAATATAACTCCAGAACTCTGATCTGCAATTACCAACCTAAACCTAGGCAAAACAATGAGGTGACACTGTAGTATAGTGGTTAGCACAGTGCTTTACAGTACAGGTGACTCAAGTTTGACTCCCACCACTGCTCTTTAAGGAGCTTGTACGTTTTCCTCGTGACTGCATGGGTTTTCTCCAGATGCTTTTGTTTCCTCCCACAGTCCAAAGATGTAAGATTGCTTGGTTAATTGGTTATTGTAGAAATTATCCCATAACCAGGCTAGGGTTAAATCAGGGGTTGCTGGGCAAAGCGGCTCAAAGGCTTTTTCCACGTTGTATCTCAATAAGTAAGTAAATTTAAATCAAAGGTGAAAAGTAGAACAAGTTTCTGAAAATAAGAAAAGTTTGAATAAATACAAGAATGGGAAGGCTGTTAGGGGCAATGGTCCAGGTGTGGATCAATGGGCCACGCAGAATAACAGTTTGGCACAGACTAGATGGACCAAAGAGCCTGATTCTGTGCTGTAGTACTCTATGACCTCAAGATTTATAAGTGCAAAAATGTGTCAAGCCCTTTATTGCTCTTGCTAAGCATGAGGTACAGGGAATAATGATCAGCTAGGTGCATGGCACATTCAGTATTGGCACAGCCCTCAGCTCAGTGGGAGCAGCAAGCCACAAATATCTGTTCACTGGCGGCAGTGTTGGCCACAGTCACTACTGGACAGTGGTTAAAGAGCAAACCACTAGATGAAGGGCAGCTGGAAGGCGTTACAGTAAATATATAAACTCAAGTAAATGAACTTCCATTCTTAGGATTGTGCTGTCTTAATTTGCTTTGGCATTCTTTCTTCCTTGGAGTCTATTCATTCTCTGCCTGAACCATTTATAAATAAAGTTAAAGTAAACAAGTAGTGCAAAAAACAGGAAATAAAAATGTTGTGAGGTAGTGTTCATGGATTCAATGTCCATTCACAAATCTGATGGCAGAGGGGGAAGAAGCAATTCCTGAATTGTTGAGTGTGTGCCTTCAGGACCCTATACCTCCTCCCTGATGGAAGCAATGAGAAGAGGCCATGTCCTTAAAGATGGATACCACCTTTGTGAGACATTGCTCCTTGACAACGTCCTGGGCGCTGGGGATGCTAGTCCCCATGATGGAGCGCACTGAGTTTACAACTTTCTGTAGCTTATTTCAATCCTGTGCAGTGCCACCCCCACCTCCCACCATGCCAGACGGTGATGCATCCAGTAGAATGCTCTCCATAGTACATCTGTAGAAATTTGAGAGTGTCTTTGATGACATACTAAACCTTCTCAAGCTCCTAATGAAACTTAGCTTGCCGTCATGCCTTCTGGGTAACTCCATCGATATGCTGGGCCCAGGATAGATCCTCAGAGATGTTGATACCCAGGAATTTGATATTGCTAACTCTTTCCACTTCTGATCTGTCTCTGTGCAGTGGTGTCCTCATAGAGGACAACACCTACCTCAATCGGAGTCTGTAAATTTAAGCCCCTTCCCTAAGACATGAGCGTAAATCTCAGATGGAATCCAACCCACAAACTGCGAGCATAAACATGAAGCATCAACTTATAATACAGATGGAAAGCTGAATAGTCAGATGAGATGTTCAACTTCAGAACCAGATATCTGTTCAGGTGACTGTAATAAATCTCGTACCACTTTTTCAAAGACTGGCAGAGACCATAGCCAATATTTGTCCTCAAACAAGATAGCTAAACAAAAAAACTACTTAGATCATCTATTCAAAGATCAAAATACAGCAAATGATCAAGATCTGAAACGAAGGAGAAAATGCTGGAAATACTCAGCCGGTCAGGCAGCACCTGTGGAGAGAGAAGCAAAGTCAACGTTTCAGATACAAACCCAACTCCTCTTCCTTCTGCTGCTAAGAGGTGCAGGGAAAATGTAACTGTTTCGTTCACATCCACTTTTTAAAACTTCTACTTGGGTAACAATCCTCAAGGAGGATGCTCCAATTATTCAGAGAGTGCTGAGTTGTCTATTGATGTTAAGTCACTAGCCTTGAGCACTGCCAATCAAGCCCTTAACTGGTTTCAACTAATATTGAAAGGCTTTGCATATTCGACTTCTAATTACATACAGGAAGTGCACCCATCACCTTCAAAAATGTTAGATGAAAGCGTCTACTGCAAATGTAGAGGAATACAACTGGTTCTTCATTAAACCAACCTAAATAAACTATAAGCTCCCTGTGGGGGTACTAATGCTGTACAGCAATTCCAGATGACACAGAATGAATTGTCCAACATAATATTTAATCATAACATTTCTGAATTCTATATCTTGTTCCACACAAATAGAAGAGCACATCTGACATGTCATGATATCATTTATCACTTACGTGCAAAATATTTTAGAGCAATTTTTCTATGCAAACTGCCATCCTTTGTTCATATAAATGAGGAACAGTTTTATCCATCCCTTGCTCAGGCGGCATTGGTAATGTAGTGGTTAGTGTAACGCTTTTACATCAGCTGTAAGATCAAAGTTTAATTCCTACCAAAGAAGTCTGTAAGAAGTTTGAACATTCCCCCCAGTGACCATATAGATCTCCCCCATATGCTCTGGTATTGAGAAAATGATTCATTCACTTGCGATTACCTGCATATTGTAGTAGGCTTCACAAGAGCAATTATAAAGGATCCTGATGAATATTGTCCACTTGTCTGGACTTACTATTGATTACTGAGATGTGGTGATGGCTCTATAACAGACTAGACTCTTAACCTGAGAAGAATGAAAATTGATCTCATTGAAACATGTAAAATTATTTGAGGGTTTGACATGGTAGATTTTGGCATGATGTTCCCCTGGCTAGAATGTCCAAAACCAGCAACCATGCTCTCAAAGTATGTTGTTCGGGATGGAGATGTAACTCTAGTTGGGGGAGGGGGGTGAGCTCAGTTGCTGAATATATTTGATAGAAGCTGAATTAAGTTTTTAAAAAAAAAAATTATTTTATTTTATTTTTGTATCTCTTTAATTTGTAAACGCACTGCAAGGATATGGGGTAGGGACTGGAACGTGGCACCAAGGTAAAAGGTGATCTTGTTGAATAGCAGAGGAGATACAAGAAGCTAAATGGTTCATTTGTTCTTCCATTTCTTCCAGTATTATGATTAGTTACTTACCATCCTCAGCTAAGTCTATTTCAATATATATTTTATCGTGTTAAGACGTCACATAAATACACTGTTTCTTAATTATCTCAAGAAGCTAGTCTTGCGTACCAAAATTAATGAACTGAAATTTTTCCTCCTGCTTTAACTGAAGGTACTGTAAAAAGTGCACATCAGTAACACTGAGCATTATTGAGTATTTTGATAGTAAATTATGACCGTCAATCTCTCCCCAATACTCTGCCAACTTTTCTCCAAACATTATCAGGAGATACTGCCCTATTTTGGAGAAAGTTTTATGAAAGTTTCTAGCAAGCACAACATATTGGCTACTTTATTTTCCTTGTTCATCGTGTGATTTTACAAACACCAAACTGTGTTGTATCTTCAAAGTAAAGGCAAATCAATGGTAAGAATTGACAAGGTTGTTTTTTTCTCTAACCTTGAATTATAGAACAGAAAAACAAAAGGCGGAAAGATTGAGAAAACTAAAACCTGCAGCAATCAATGAAGATAACATGCAGCTAAATTCAGCTCAACTTTTATATCTAACAAAAGAACAAGCAATATCTAACAAAAGAACAGAAACTCTCTCATATCAAATCACATATTACTATTGTGTAGGTCAAGGGTTATTCCCCTTGAAATTAATGCCAACATTAATTGCTTCTTTACCAGAGACTCAACCTGTATATTAACCTTCTGGGAGTCTTGCATGAGGACTTCTAGGCCCCTCTGAACCTCTGATGTTTGAACCTTCTCCCCAATAAGATAATAGTCCGTGCTATTGTTCCTTTAACCAAAATGTATTATCGTACATTTCCCTACACTAACAGATTGGTCAGGCAAGATTTCCCTTTAGAGAAACATGCTGACTTTGACTTATTTTATCATTAGTCTCCAAATACCCTGAAACCTTATTGTCAATAATAGACTCCAACATTTTTCCAACCACTGATGTTAGACTATGTTCTTGTTCAGTCGTTAACTTGAGTCTGATTCTTCATGACCTCATGGACCATAGGGTCCATAGGGTTTTCATGGCAAGATACAGAAGAAGATTGCCAGGTCTTTCTTCCATGCAGATACTGCTGCTGCCCAGGTTGGGACCAGGCTGGGTTTGAACTCAGAACCATCTGCCTTGAAGTCCAGTGCTGATGCCACTACACCACCAGCCGGCCCAATGTTAGACTAACTAGCCTAACGTTTCCATTCTTTTGCCTTCCTCCCTTCTTAAAGAGTGCAGTGACATTTGCAATCTTCCAGACCTCTGGGGCCAAGCCAGAATCAAGTGATTCTTGAAAGATCATGACAAATGCATCCATTATCTCCTCAGCAACCTCTCTCAGGACTCTGAGATGTAGTCCATCTGGTCCAGATAGTTTATCCACTTTAGGGCCTTTCAGTTTGCCTTGCACCTTTTCCTTTGTAATAGCAATGGCACTCACTCCTGCTCCCCGACACTCACAGACCTCTAGCACACTGCTAGTATCTTCCACAGTGAGGAATGATGCAAAGCACTGGTTATGTTCATCTGCCATTTCTTTGTCCCCATTACTACCTTACCAGCATCACTTTCCAGTGGTCCAATATCATCTCTCACCTCCCTTTTACTCTTTATATAACTGAAAAAGTGTTTTGGTATCCTGCTTTATATTATTGGCTAGTTTTTCCTCATATTTCATCTTTTGCCTTATCAATTTTGAATTGCCTTTTGTTGGATTTTTAAAGCTTCCCAAAAATCATTTGCTACCTTATATGCTCTTTCCTTGGTTTTTATGCAGTCCTTAACTTCCCTTGTCAGCCATGGTTGCCTAGTCCTGCCATTTGGGAACAACTTCTTCTGTGAGACATATCTATCCTGTGCCTTGTGAACTACTCCCAGAAACTTCAACCATCTCTGCTCTGCCGTCATCCCCAACAGTATCCCTTCCAATCCACCTGGGCAAGCTCCTTGTTTGTGCCTCTGAAACCCCCTTTATTTCATTGTGATACTCATACACATGACTTATGCTTCTCTCTGTCTCACAAATTCAATCATATCATGATCACTGTCTCCTTAGGTTTCCTTTACATTAAGCTCCCTAATAAGATCTGGGTTATTACACAACACCTAATCTAAGAAAGCCTTTCCCCAAGTAGGCTCAAGCACAAGCTGCTCTGAAAAGCTACCTCATAAGCATTCAACAAACTCCCTCTCTTGCAATCTGACACCAACCTGATTTTCCCAATCCTCTTGCATATTGAAGTCCCCCATTACAATTGTGTCATTACCCTTATTGCATGCCTTTTCCAGCTCCCTTTACAATCTCGGCCCCATTTTGGAGTTGAGTCCTCCTTCTCTTCCCCTCACTGCTCTCCCTCCCCTGTTAGCGCTGCCCTCAGTTCCTGCCTCCCAAGCACCAGCTATAGCTCTCAGATCATTTGGTCAACACAGGCTCGTATTGATAAAAATCAAAGACAATAAACTCAAGGTTGACATGATATAACTGATCTAAACAAATGGTAAATATATAAGGTAGCAAACGATAGCCCAAAATTTGCTGTTAAAACACTGTCAAAGCCAAAAATACTCAGCATTATTGACACTTTAGGTGAGGATTCATGCCAAGGTTAAATACAATTGTTCAAAAGTTACTGGAGAGATCTATCAATCTGCTCTGTGCTTTGTAAAACCATTAGCTTAATGTCTGGCTCAGCATTGAACTGTACTCAAAGCCATAAACTTATTATATCTGCACAATAAGTCCACAGCAGAAGCCATTTCGTTGGCTCTTCACTCAACCCTGGAACATCTAAACAGCAATGATGCATGCGTCAGGATGCTCTTTGTTGACTACAGCTCAGTATTCAATACTATCATCCCCTCAAATCTAATCAATAACCTTCAAGACCTTGACCTCAAAAATTCCTTGTGCAATTGGATCCTTGATCTCCTCACTTGAAGACCCCAGTCAGTCCGGATTGGCAACAACATCTCCACAGTTTCCACCAGCACAGGTGCTTCGTCCCCTGCTCTATTCACTTTATATTTACGATTCTGAGGCTAAGCACAGCTCAAATGCCATATTTAAGTTTGTACTGTCATTGGCCAAATTAAAGGTAATAATGAAGCAGAATACAGGTGGAGGATTGCTGCCATAACCAAAACTTCTCACTTAATGTCAGAAGGACCAAGGAGCAGATTATTGACTTCAGAAGTAGGAAACCGGAGATCCATAAGTCCATTCTCATCAATGGATCAGTGAGAGGAACTACCACCCCACCAGCCTCCGGATCCAGCACATTATCCTCTGCAACTTTTGCCACCTTCAACAGGACCCCACCACTAAGCACATCTTTCCCTCTCCACCCCTCTCCGCTTTCTGCACGGATCAGTCCCTCCGCGAATCCCCGATCCACACGTCCCTCCCCACGGATCTCCCACCCAGCACTTATCCCTGTAAGAGCAAGTTCTACACCTGTCCCTGCACATCCTCTCTTGCCACCATTCAGGGCCCCAAACAGTCCTTCCAAGTGAGGCAACACTTCACTTGTGAGTCTGTTGGGGTCATCTATTGCATCTGGTGCTCCCAGTGCGGCCTCCTCTACATCGGTGAAACCCGATGCAGATTGGGGGACTGCTTCGTCGAGCACCTCCGCTCCATCCGCCAAAACAGACAGGATCTCCCAGTAGCCACCCACCTCGACCCTGCTTCCCACTCCCATTCAGATATGTCCATACATGGCCTCCTCTACTGCCATGATGAGGCTAAACTCAGGCTGGAGGAGCAACACCTCATATACCGTCCAGGTAGTCTCCAGCCCCTTGGTACGAACATAGAATTCTCCAACTTCCGGTATTCCCTCCCCCTCCCTTCCTCTATCCCTATATCACTCTACCCCCTCCCCCAGCTGCCTATCACCTCCCTCATGGTTCTGCCTCCTTCTACCACCCATTGCGTTTTCTCCTATTCCTTCTTCACCTTTCCTGCCTATCCCCTCCCTGCTTCCCCTCCCCCACCCTTTATCTTTTCCCTTACTGGTTTTTCACCTGGAAACTACCAGCCTTCTCCTTCCCACCCTCCCCTCACCTTCTTTATAGGGGCATGCCCCTTCCCTCTACAGTCCTGACGAAGGGTTCCAGTCCGAAACATCGACTCATCGTTTCCACGGATGCTGCCCGACCTGCTGAGTTCCTCCAGCGTGTTGTGAATGTCATCAATGGATCAAAAGTGGAGAGGATCAGCAACTTTAAATTCCTCTGCATTATCTTTTCAGAGGACCTGTCCTGGGCCCAGCAGATAAATGCAACTACAAAGATAGCACAGCAGCATTTCTACTTCCTTAGAAGTTCGTGAAAACTTGGCATGACAACTAATACCTTTGTCAAAATTCAATAGATGAGTGGTGGAAAGTATATTGAGTGGTTGTATCACGGCCTGGTATGGAAACACCAATGCTCTGGAATGAGAAATCCTACGAAAGGTAGTGTACAGATCAGTCCATAATGGGTAAAGCCCTCCACTCCACTGAGCACATCAATATGAAGCACGGTCGCGGGAAAGCAACATTCCAGGTCAGAGACCTTCACCAGCCAGGTCATGCTCTCTTCTCCCTGCTGTCATCAGGAAGATGACAGGAGCTTCAGGACTCACACTACCAGGTGCAGGAACAGTTATTACCCCTCAACCATTGGGCTCCTGAACCAGTGGGAATAGCTTCATTCAACTTCACTTGCCCTATCCTTTTATCCTTTTACCACTCACTGGATCACTTAGATCAACTGCCCTAGCACTCTGCTATGCACCTGCAGAATACTGTGCACCTGTGTGGGGCAGATCAGCCCATGCAAAGAAAATAGACCCGTTGCTTAACGAAGCCGGCCGAATAATCACGGGCACACTACGCCCCACACCCACTAACATCATTTACAGACTTGCAGGTATTGCTCCCTCAGAGATCCAAAGACACACTACAACAAAAATTGAAAAAGATACACAGAACTCGGATCCACGGCACCCACTACACCATCATGTGCCAGTTTCCAACGGCCTAAAACCGAGGAGAAGCTTTGCTACAGTGCAGGAACTACGTCACGGAACATCCCCCCAAACATACAGGATTGGCCTCTGGCAACAAACAGAAGCCAGAACCCCACCAAACAATACAGTGCAAGATCCCACAGAAATGTTGCCAGACGGGGCACTGCTTGACAGACGGAAGTGGTGCACTCTCAACAGAGCGAGAGGGGGAGGTTGTAGAACGGGAGACAATATGGTGAAGTGGGGTTTAAAGACCAGCGAATCCTGTGAGTGTGACAAAAGGGTGCAGAACATTGAACACATTCTGCACAACTGCCCACTCTCACCTGATTTAGCTGACACTGACCAGCTCAACATCAACCAAACAACACTAGAGTGGCTGGCTGTCTGGTGTGGCAAGCTATGATGACTTTCCACAATCTAGGGACTCACTTTCAAGGACCCTTCATCTCATGTTACTGATATTTATTTAATATTTACGTATTATTTAATTATTACGATTAATTATTTACGTATTTTTTCTTTTTTTATTTGCACAGTTTGTTGTCTTTTACACAATGGTTATTGGTCCACCCTGTTGGATGCAGTCTTTCATTGATTCTTTTAGGGGTTACGGATTTACTGAGTATGCCTGCAAGAAGATGAACATCAGGGTTGTATATGGTGACAGATATGTCCTTTGATAATACATTTTCTTTGAACTTTTGAGATACAAACTAAGCATCCACAGAAATTAAATTCAAGCTATTACAAGTTATGACAATGAAAATTACTGACGGACAAATTTCTAGCATGGAAAACAATGAGAAGCATGTAATCTTATTTCTTTGGAGTTCAATTATTGTTGTAGATTTTATATATAGAATTTTTATACAGTGTTTCATTTAATTTGTTCTTCCATCTTAATCTAGTCTTTCTTTCTCATTATTTTTCTCTGGGCCCAATTTGCGTTCCCTTCACAATCATTCCAGTTAACTTTACAATAGCTTGTTCTATTCCAGTCTTTATCCTTCACCATACTTTTACCCAAATTTGCCCCAATTTTTTCAACTATAAACACATATAAAACTGATCATAATTGCCAAGCATATATATACAAACTGAACATTATTGCCAAGCGCATTGAAGGATTTAGACTTTTAAAGGAGACTCCATGTTACTAGCTGATACACTTTGCTTAACAATTGTGAGAATTCTTTTACAACAGCGTCTCCATGAGTTGAAGAAGTACCTTAGAAATGAGTGTGAAAATGTGTTTGCATCATGGAGTTTGTACCTATTCACTGGAAATTGTTACGTACAAAAGCCAGAATTGTTTTTCACAAACAGAAGAAAATCTGCAGATGCTGGAAATCGACCTGCGAAACACACAATATACTGGAGGAATTGAGCAGGTTATGCAGCATCAAAAGAAATGAATGAACAATCAATGTTTCAGGTCCAAAACGTCAACTGAGATTTTTTTTTGTTGTGTTTCACCGTTTTCCAGCTTATTTCTTTACTATTTATTTACTTAAGAAGAAAAACAACAAACTCCATGAAGAATAAGAAGGTAGGGAGGCTGGCAGGTGATAGGTGAAGCCAGATGAGGGGGAAGGTAGGTGAGTGGGGAGCTAGGAGGTGATAGTTGCAAGAAGTAAAATGTTGAGGAAGAAGAAATCTGAAGGGAGAGGAGAGTGGGCAATGGGAGAAGGGAAGGAAGAGGAGCACCAGAGGGAGGTAATAGGCAGGTGAGGTCAAGAGAAAGGGTGACACGGGAGCCAGAATGGGGAATGGAAAAAGAGAGAAGGGAAAGGGGGAGTAATTACCAGAATGTTAGAAAAATCGATGTTCATGCCATCAGGTTAGAGACTAACCAGACAGAACATGAAGAGTTGTTCCTGCTACCTGTAAATTATCATCTCAACATTAGAATAGGGTACTAGGATGGCCAAAGATGGGAGGATAAAGTGTAGGTTAGAGTATGTGTGTGTGTGTGTGTGTGTGTGTGTGTGTGTGTGTGTGTGTGTGTGTGTGTGTGTGTGTGTGTGTGTGTGATTGGGTGAAGGGATTTAGAATGTAAGTCTATTGCACACTCCAGAGCAGAAAGTGGTGGTAATGCACCATAAGCTGGGTACCAACTGCCGTAAAACAAGAAGAAGAAGGGAAAGAACATTAGAAATAGATCTTTCAGTAGAGGTTAGAAAACAGTATCGATGGTAAAAGCATGGCTATCTCTCCCAAAAAGACAGGTGCACACCAACCCCATCTATGAATTGAGAAGATTTTTGATAGAAGAGGGATAAAATAATAACTGAGCCAGGGCAGGTAGAAGACGCCCATTAGTTATAATCTTATCTCAAGACAGACAACCCTGAGGGGCCTTAGAACATGTTCTTGTTCTGGAAGAGGTGACACAAATTGGGAGGGGCTGAAACCAAAATCCAGTTGTGCTTTGAAATTGGTGAACTGAGGACAAGGAAGGGATCAAAGAAGGAAACAGAAGCAACAGCTATGGTGGGAACTAATCGTTATCTGCTCTTTTGCAACTATGTAAACAGAGAGTGTGTGCCTTATGTACAATACCACTTCACTGAACACTCTGAGCACCCCTTTGTCTAGGATAATGCTTTCTCCCGTATCTTCCTTAAAATTGTCACCACCATGACCAAGCAGATAGGTTACTGTGGAAGACTGGCTGGGGCTCTCAACGTGGACGCGATGTGACAGGCTTCTCATCTATTCATTTATTCAGAGTACCAGATGTAGGTAATTAAATATCTGCCCAGTTCATTAACCTGAATCAAGTACATGTGTAAAATTATCTAGCCTATTTATATTTTTTATAATGCTTCTAATATAATTGAGCAGCTAGCACATAGAAGCTGGTGAATGAGATGGAATGAACACACAAGAATGTAAATGTAAATGGAGACCTCATCGACTTGGTTTCCCGCCAATACTTGGTTTCCCACCAGTATATGCTACTGAACTGGTGTAGCCAACTCTGCCAAGGTGCAATATCTAGTACTATATACGAGTATTCTGGAGACAAGTGTTGAAATCCCACTATGATAGCTATGGAGTTTAAGTTTAGCTCACAATTTGGAAAGAAAAACATGGGACTAGTCATGAATGATGATAACCATAAAATTGCAATATTATTGTAAAGTCCATCTGATTCCCTCATGTCCATCAGGGAGGGAAATCTGCCATCCCCACCTGATCAGCAACAAGGTAATTCCAGAGCCACCATAATGTGGGTCTTAAGTGCTTAGCAATTTGGAAAATCAAAAAATGTAGGTGCTGGAAATCATCAATTTAAACAGAAAATGTGAGAATCACTCAGCTAAATAGACAGCATCTTTTGAAGGAGATATTTGGAATTACGGAATATAGCAAATATTAATTTCAACAGCAACCAGTCTTCAGATCTGAATATGGATTGTAGATTGAGTTTAAAATGTAGCTCGGAACATTGGTTCTTCCTAAAGTTGCAGACTGGGGTCCATTGCAAACCCCATTGACCTGAGATGTCTGCATATGCATGAATGCAGCTTGGAGACAGCAATAATTAACATTCAATTTAGAGTTGGTGTAAAGCCCTAGGTGTTTGAATCAAAAGAAGCAGTATAAATACATTTTAAATATTGAATTGTATTGTTATTACCTTTGATCTTTAGCATATAAAAATGTCATGTAATACTGGGTCAGGAGGCCTTGACTCTGAATGTCTCCAATATGATGCCTGCTCCTTTTGCTGAATAAAGAGTTCTATATCCACCAGTTTCAGTGTCTCCCAGTGATTTTGTTCACAGTTACAACAGGTGAAACAAACTGTTTAATTTGAACAGAGTAAAAGAGAACACAAGGAAAATATCTCTGTTGGAATGAAACCAAATACTTTTATCTGGTGATTAGAACTGCAGCTTTAACTAACCTAATCAAACATCAGATAATCAACTTCATTTATGCCAGTTAAACAATAAATTATTTTTCAGTATACCTAGAGAAGTCCAATCCTCATTTTCAAATAACCACAAGATATTTTGTAATCATTTGAGAGAGAAGATGGTTGCTGAGTTTCAAAGCAATACAATACAGAACTATTGATCTGGTTTATGTACTCAAGTCTCCGACATTGGGCTTAAACTCACTGGTCAAAATCTACCTGGACCTGGCCTGGAAACCTTCTGTTGTCCTTATGCCAGGTCGGGTCAGCATCCGCGTGCCAACCTCACTAAGCTTCAGCACTGGAAATCAAACAGCAAAGGGGCAATGCAGTCTAGAGGGTCTGCTCCCCACCCAGATAGCAAAGCAGTGTGGAAGCTTAATTTCCCCCCAAATCACTTAGCATTTTAAATGTCTCTGACTCCCAGAGATATGCAGAAGTATACCTCTGTATACTGCTGCAACATTGCTGCAATTTTTTTAAGATTGGATAAAAGTTCATTTAAAGCATGTTAAAAGAAAAATTAGCAATAGTTGGCTAGAAGTTCCAGTCCATTCTGAAGCAACTTGAGTGATTCTATTCAGAATCAGTTTTATTATCACCAGTATATGTCACAAGTGGACATTGGGAGCAGACCCAAATGCAAGACAGACACTGCAGTTCTAGGAACAGGAGTAGGTTTGTCAAGAAAGCAAGGGGAGAAACGATGCTGGACATTGACACAGGCCCTAAACGAGACTAGGATTCAGGGCCTGGGCTAGGACTTGTGCTAGAAGCACGGGACCCAAACGTGGAACTAGGAACAAGGAACCTGGACTAGGAACTCAGAACTCCAGAACCAGAGTCTGGACAAGGACCCGGAACCGGAACCCGGGTCTAGGCAAGGACTCGGGACTAGGATCTTGGCAAGGGCAGGACAAGGAATCTCCAAGACAGGATGAGGAATCTCCGGGGCAGGACAAGGCTCTTGGCCTACGTTTGTCTCGGCTCTTGGACTCGACTTGGTTAGACTCTTGGGTACGGAGCCGGGACTCCTCCTTGGAGCGCAGGGCCGGGACCCTTCCTAGGACACAGGGCCCGGATGACTGCAGAGGTAAACTGCCAAGGATTCGGATGGGGATGATCCAGCACAGGGCGAGGTACTCCTGGGCTGGGCGAGGTACCAGAACTGGATGAGGTCACAAAGCTCAGACTGGAACACAGGCACCTGGACTTGGTCTTGGAACACAGGAACACAGAGCCTTGGATTTGAGCACAGGAACAGGGAACACAGAGTCAGGACCCCTCCTTGGGAAAAGGACATAGGGCCAGGACTCATACATAGAACATGGGCACTAAACACAGGGACACAAAGAGACAGTTCCAAACTCAACATAGATAGTTCCTTATCGTGACATGGCAAGGCTCCAGTCTCACTCCGGCAGTTGACTTGACGGCAATCTAGGCGAGGATGCAGGCAAGGTTGCAGGTGAAGGTAACAGGCAAAGATTAGTGCCAAAGTAACTGCCAGGGATTCAGATGGGGAGGGGAAGGGAACAGTCCAGCAGGGAATCCTTGGTTTACAGAGATATTTATGTGCCAGCCCAAAACGAGAATCAGGTGCCTCAATTAAGGCACCCAATGGAACAAGGGAGAAAACAGGAAAACCCGGAACAAGGATCGATGGATCGGACCGTGAGCCAGAACGCGGACCTCATGGACCGGACCACGACAATTCCTGAATCACTGAGTGTGTGCCGTCAGGCTTCAGTACCTCCTTCCTGATGGTATAAATGCAAAGAGGGCATGTCCTGAGTGGTGGTGGACCTTAATGATGGATGCCGCCTTTTTGAGGAACCGCTCCTTGAAGATGTCCTGGATAATATGGAAGGTAGTGTGAATGATGGAGCTGACTAATTTTACCGCTTTCTGCAGCTTACTTCAATCCTGTGCAGTAGTCTCTATGCCACCACCATACCATAAAGTGATACAACCAGTTAGAATGCTCTCCATGGTACCTCTGTAGAAATTTGTGAGTGTCTTTGGTAATATACCAATTCTCCTCAAACTCCCAATGAAGTATAGCCTTCTTTGTAACTGCATCAATATGGCAGGCCCAGAACAGATCCTCAGTGATACTGAGACCCAGGAACTTGAAATTGCTCACCCTTCCCACTTCTGATCCTGTGATGAGAACTGGTGAGTGTGCCCTCTTGTTACCTTTTCTAAAGTCCATAATCAATTCTTTGGTCTTATAGATGTTGAGTGTAAGGTTACAGCTACAACATCATTCACGCAAATCATCTATCTCACTCCTATACGCCTTTTCTTCACCATCTGAAATTCCGCCAACAAAAGTTGCATTGTCAGCAAACTTATAGATGGCATTTGAGCTGTGCCTAGCCATGGGTATAGAAAGAGTAGAGCAGTGGGCTAAGGACACATCCTGAGGTGCTATAGTGTTGATTATCAGCAAGGTGGAGATGTTATTTCTGATTTGTACAGACTGAGGTCTTCTGGTGAGGAAGTCGAAAATCCAATTGCAGGGGGAACCACAGAGGCCCATGTTTTGGAGCTTTTTGATTAGCCTTGTAAAGGTTCACCCTCTTGAAAGTCGTTCTGACATTGGCCTCCAAGACAGAGGTCACAGGGTCACAGGATGCTGAAAGAATCCTTATAACTGTAATTTTATTCTCCCTTTCAAAGTGAGCATAAAAGGTGTTGACCTCATCTGGTAGTGAAGCATCACTATCGTTCTTGCTTTGTACGAAGTAATGGCCTGCAAACTATGCCAGGATTGACTTCCATCCAATTTTGTAACCTCAGTTGGAATTGTTGTTTTGCTCTCGAGACAGCTCTCCATAAGTCATACCTGGCCTTCTTGTACAGTCCTGGATTACCAGACTTGAATGCCACAGATCTAGCCCTCAGCAGACTAAGAATCTCCTGGTTCTTACCTGCCTTTGATTCAGGTATGTACGGTAGGCACACATAGTTTACAGCGGGTTATGTCATGTTAATTCTGATCCACCACATCTCAACTCAATAATTAATGACTGGATCTTTTGCATTCAAAAATGCACTGCACAAGTCCACCTCTTCCAAGGTAGCCCATCTTGCTGGAATTATGCAAAGATGCTAAAAGCACTCCTGCTGTCTCATTGAGTATGGGTATTGGGTGAGGGCAGAGATAGGAGGGTGATAACGGGACTAACACTTCTGTGCTAGTGGTGGAATCATTGAAGGAAGTAGATTGGTCTGGCATTCAGAGATCAGGATCTAACCAACAATTATAAAGTGGAGTAAGGAATCAGTTCTTATTATACTTCATTCATAAGAATATTAGCATTCAAGAGTGCATTATCTGATTGTGTCTCAAGGCAAGAAATCCAAATTTAAAGCTAAAGAAGTAACACTTGACTTAACAGGTTAAGAATCTTGACTGAACTAAATGGAATGCTGAGCCTTTACTGGATCTGAACTAGCAGAGGGTTGATTATCATCATCATTTTGCGCCATGTTGTATGACATCATCACTATGTGCCATATTGTATGATGTGGGCGATCATGGTCTCATGGTCTTAATTGATTTTGACAAATTTTTCTACAGGAGTGGATTGACATTGCCTTCTTCTGGCCAGTGTCTTTACAAAACAGGTGACCCTAGCCGTTATCAATGCTCTTCAGGGATTGTCTGCCTGGTGTCAGTGGTCGCAAAACCAGAACATATGATATGAACCAACTGTTCATATGACCATCCACTACCGGTTCCCATGACTTCACATGACCCTGATCAGTGGTGGGGGCTAAGCAGGTGCTGCACATTGTTCAAGGGTGATATGCAGGCTAATGGAGGGAAGGAGCACCTTACACCTCCTTGGGTAAAGACGTACATCCACCCTGCCAGCGAGTGTAAGGTTTCCTGAGAGAATCCGGGCAAGACAGACTTCTGCTCATGGACTCAATGACTGAGGAAATTAGTGGCAAAATCTGTTACGTAATGGGCCCTAAACCTAAAGCAGGACAGGAAAAGTTCATCAATTATTTCCATTGATAGTTTTGATCAGAACTATTAGTTAGGCAACAACATTCAGCACATAGTCTTTGGATTGAAAGGAGACATAATTTGTCATTGAGCCTAGGTTGACACAGGATGGATACAGATTCCAAAACTTTTGATATTACCCTAAATCTGCCAGATTTAATAGCAAATAACCTTGTTGATGACCTAATTCAGGATTCCAAAACTAAATTTAGGGAAGATGTCTGAAAGTAGCAATGAGCAGCTGGAATGATAAATGAAGCTAGGCTACTAATCCCTGAGAAACAAATAAGCTGTTTAGCAAGGGGATTGAACTAATTTGCACAAGGATATAATGAACCAAATTGGCCAAGGAATCTTCTACATTCAGACCTACCTTGCAATGAGCCAGCTTAAAAAACTGAAGGGAAAATATATTATCAGAGATCTGGATTTTTTTCAGCACCTCTCCTTTCAGCAGCCAACACAAAAGTGAGATGGGAGCAACAAAAAATGGACACTCAGAACTGAAGGAGATGCACATGCTTTGGCAAGGATTCTTGGAGTCCATGAAAGAAAACCACTATGAAATTCATCCAGGAGTCTTCGCCACAGCCCAATTCTTTGTGCATACACTTTGCTTTCAGAAAATGGGGACTAATCAAGAGGGAACAAAAAGAAATAACTCTCCCCCCAAAACATCAACGTACCCCCATCTTCATCAACCTGCTTGGTCACCCAGGTGGTCCGAATCAAGCTCAGACCCACCCTGTCGCTGATATCTACAGAGGCTCACATTCTCAGCATTATTTATTTTAGTATTTATTTATTTTGTATTTACACGGATTATTTTCTTCATTACATTGGTTTTTATCAGTCTTTGTGTGTAGACGCAGAGGAAATTACAAGCAGGTTAGACAAAGGAGAATCAGCCGATGCTGTGTTCTTGGATTTTCAGAAGGCCTTTGACAAGGTGCCACAAATGAAGCTGCTTAAGAAGACAATGTACTGTATGGATCTATTTTTTTTAGAACAATGCCCCCCCCATTAGCACTACGTATTGAACTGTTGTCTACACATGTGCATTGTTCTCTCTCTCTCTCTTGCTGCTTTTATTTAATTGATATGTAGTTGTGCATAGACACAACAGATAAGAGTCCATAATACTATATGAAAGATACTAGCATGGATGGAGGATTGGATGACTGGCAGGAAGCAAAGAATATGAATAAAGGGTGCCTTTTCTGGTTTGTTGGAGGTAACTAGTTGTGTTCCAAAGGGTTTAGTGTTGGGACTGCTTCTTTTTACATTATATATCAATATTTGGATGACAGAATTGACGGCTTTGTGGCCAAAGTTGCAGACTATATGAAGATAGGTGGAGGGGCAGGTATTGTTGAGGAAGCAGAGAGGTTGCAGAAGGACTTAAACAGATTAGGAGAATGGCCAGAGGATCATAGAATCATAGAAATCTACAGTAATGGTTGTGCCGACCACGTAACTGCTCTAGAAACTGCCTGGAATTACCCTACCGCATAGCCCTCGTACACGGAGAAGCGGCAGATGGAATACAGGATCGGGAAGTGTACGGTCATGCACTTTGGCAAAGGACCAAAAGCCTGGACTATTTTCTAAACAGGCAGAAAATTCAACAATTGGAGGTGAAAAGGGACTTGGGGAGGCCTCATGCAGGGTTCCCTAAAGGTTAGCTTACAGACTGAGTCAGTGATGAGGAAGGCAAATACAATGTTAGCATTCATTTCAAGAGGAACAGGATATAAAAAAGCAAGGATGTAATGCTGAGACTTAGCAAAGGCATTGCTGAGGCCTCACTAGGTGTGAGCCGTTCTGAGCCCCTCATCTAAGAAATGATCTGTTGACATTGGAGAGGTTTTACGGGAGCTTCACAAGAATTATTCTGGGAATGAAATGGTTATCATACGAGGATTGTTTGGTGGCTCTGAGCCTGTACCCACTGGAATTTAGAAGAACGAGGAATGATCTCATTGAAATGAGGGGAGACTGAGAGGGTGATAGATAGGATGTATAGAGAGGTAGTTACACCCAAGGTGCAGACACAGGAAACTGGGTGACATTTAGGAAGAGGAAAGGGGTTTTCGGAGCCAGTGCAGAGTAGTCCTGTGGCCATCTCCCTCAACAACAGGTATACCACTTTGGATACTGTCAGGATGGAGGACTTAACAGAGGAAAGTCACAGTGGTCAAGTCTCTGGCACTGAGTCTGCTTCTGTGACTCAGAAGGGAAGATGGAGGGAGAAGAGGCATGCTATGGAGATAGGGGATTTGTTAGGTCATTAGTTAAGGGACCAAACAGGAGGTCTTGTGGGTGACAACAAGATTCCCAGATGGTACGTTGCCTCCTGTCTGCCAGGTCTGGGATATCTTGGATCGAGTCCTCGGCATTCTGAAGTAGGTGGTTGAACAGCCAGAAGTCGTGGTCCATGTAGGCACTAATGACATAGGTAGGACAAGTAACAAGGTTCTGCATAGGGAATTCAGGGAGTTAGGTGCTAAGTTAAAGGGCAGGAACTCTAGGGTTGTGATCTCAGGATTGCTACCGTGTCATGTGCTAGAGAGGCCGGAGCTAGGAAGATTATACAGTTTCACACACGGCTAAGGAGTTGGTGTAGGAGGGAGGCATTTAGATCACTGGGCTCTCTTGCATGGAAGGTGGGACCTGTACAGAAGGGACGGTTTGCACCTGAACTGGAAGGGGACTAATATCCTAGTGGAAAGTTTTTTTAATGCAATATGGTAGGGTGTAAACTAATGTTGCAGGGGGTTGGAAACCAGAGTGCCAGAACAGTTAGTGAAGAGGTTGTGGTAAGTAGTAAGGATGTGATAAAACAGTAGTAAGGATGTGGCCTACAAATTAAAATGGGAGAAAGAAAAAGCAAACCAAAATGGCAATGTTACAATAGTAAAGGGGGATTTCAATATGCAGGTAGATTGGGAAAATCAGGTTGGTGTTGGATTCTAGGAGGGGGATTTTCTAGAGTGCCTGCAAGATTGATTTTTAGAGCTGCTCATGGTTGACCCACTAGGAAATCAATTATTTTGGACTGGGTGTTGTGCAATGAACCAGAACTGATTAGAGAGCTTAAAGTAAAAGAATCTCCCCCATTTCACGCACATCTGCTCTCACTCCATCCTCCCGTCACCCCACTAGGAATAGGGTTCCCCTGGTCCTCACCTACCACCCCAGCAGCCTCTGGGTCCAACATATTATTCTCCGTAACTTCCGCCATCTCCAACGGGATCCCACCACTAAGTACATCTTTCCCTCCCCCGCCCCCGCTTTCCGCAGGGATCGCTCCCTACGCGACTCCCTTGTCCATTCGTCCCCCCCATCCCTCCCCACTGATCTCCCTCCTGGCACTTATCCTTGTAAGCAGAACAAGTGCTACACATGCCCTTACACTTCCTCCCTTACCAACATTCAGGGCCCCAGACAGTCCTTCCAGGTGAGGCGACACTTCACCTGTGAGTCGGCTGGGGTGATATACTGCATCCGGTGCTCCCGATGTGGCCTTCTATATATTAGCAGACTGGGAGATCGTTTTGCTGAACACCTGCACTCTGTCTGCCAGAGAAAGCAGGATCTCCCAGTGGCCACACACCGGAGCAACAGGTCAACGGCAGATGCCATCTTTCTGGCCCTACATTCCTCCTTAGAACACCTGGAGAATAAAGACACATACATCAGGCTCCTGTTCATTGACTACAGCTCTGCCTTTAATACCATCATTCCAAGTAGACTGATTCCTGAGCTCCAGAACCTGGGCCTTAGCACTCAGATCTGCAGCTGGATCTTCAACTTCCTCACAAACAGGACCCAGGCTGTAAAAATATGGGATAAGCTCTCCTCTACAATCACGTGGGCATGTGGCCAAGTGGTTAAGGCATTGGACTAGTGACCTGAAGGTCGTGAGTTCGAGCCCCAGCCGAGGCAACGTGTTGTGTCCTTGAGCAAGGCACTTAATCCCACATTGCTCTGCAACAACACTGGTGCCAAGCTGTATGGGTCCTAATGCCCTTCCCTTGGACAACATTGGTGTCGTGGAGAGGGGAAACGTGCAGCATGGGCAGCTGCTGGTCTTCCATACAACCTTGCCCAGGCCTGCGCCCTGGAGAGTGAAGACTTTCCAGGCGCAGATCCATGGTCTCGCAAGACTAAAGAATGCCTTTACTTCTACAATCACTCTGAGCACCGGTGCCCCACAAGGCTGTGTACTCAGCCCCCTGCTGTACTCACTGTACACCCATGATTGTGTAGCCAAGTTTCCATCAAACTCAAGATGTAAGTTTGCTGATGACTCCACAATTGTAGGCCGTATCTCGGGTAATGATGAGTTGGAGTACAGAGAGGAAATTAAGAACCTGGTGGCATGGTGTGAAGACAATAACCTATCCCTCAATATCAGCAAGACGAAGGAGTTGGTTGTTGATTTCAGAAGGAGTAGCGGACCGCACGACCCCATTTACATCGGTGGTGTGCAAGTGGAACAGGTTAAAAGCTTTAAGTTCCTCAGGGTCAATATCACAAATGACCTGATTTGGTCCAACCAAGCAGAGTTCACTGCCAAAAAGGCCCACCAGCGCCTTTACTTCCTGAGAAAGCTGAAGAAATTTGGCCTGTCCCCGAAAACCCTCACTAATTTTTAGAGATGCACAGTAGAAAGCATTCTTCTAGGGTGCATCACAACCTGGTATGGAAGTTGTCCTGTCCAAGACCGGAAGAAGCTGCAAAAGATCGTAAACACAGTCCAGCACATCACACAAACCAATCTTCCGTCCTTGGACTCACTTTACACCGCACGTTGTCGGAGCAGTGCTGCAAGGATAATCAAGGACACGACCCACCCAGCCAACACACTTTTTGTCCCTCTTCCCTCCAGGAGAAGGCTCAGGAGCTTGAAGACCTGTACGGCCAGATTTGGGAACAGCTTCTTTCCAACTGTGATAAGACTGCTGAATGGATCCTGACCCAGATCTGGGCCGTACCCTCCAAATATCCGGACCTGCCTCTCGGATTTTTGCACTACCTTACTTTCCCTTTTCTATTTTCTACTTATGATTTATAATTTAAATTTTTACTATTTACTATCAATTTGTACTCCAGGGAGTGTGAAGCGCAGAATCAAATATCGCTATGATGATTGTATGCTCTAGTATCAATTGTTTGGTGACAATAAAGTAAAGTAATTGGAGAGAAGCTTCTTGGGAAACTGAGAGATCTAAAAGTAGATAAATCACCTGGACCAGATGATGTACACTCTATCAACTGAAAGAGGCGGCTGAAGAGATTGTGGAGACATTACTAATGATCTTTCAAGAATCACTAGATTCTGGAATGGTTCTGGAAGACTGGAAAATTGCAAATGTCACCCCACTCTTCAAGAAGGGAAAGAGGCAGAAGAAAGAAAACTGTAGGTCAATTAGTCTGACCTCAGTGGTTGGGAAGATGATGGAATTAATTAGTAAGGATGGAGTCTCAGGTACTTGGAGACACATGATAAATAGGCTGTAATCAGCATGGATTCCTCAAGGGAAATTCTTGCCTGACACACTTGTTGGAATTCTTTGCAGAAATAACAAGCAAGATAGACAAAGGCGAATCAGGGTACTTGGATTTTCAGAAGGCCTTTGACAAGGTGTCACATATTAGGCTGCTTAACATGTTACGAACCCAGGAAAGCTTGTCCCTTTCCTACAAGTTACAAGGATTCGCATGATGGAATTGATGGCTTTGTTGCAAAGTTTGCAGATGATATGAAGACAGGTGGAGGGGCAGGAGGTTTTGAGGAAGTACAGAAGCCACAGAAGGACTTAGTCAGAATCATAGAATGGGCAAAGAAGTGGCAGATTGAATACAGTGTTGGAAAGTGTATGATCATGCACAATGGTAGAAAAAATGAAAAGGTTGACTATTTTCTAAATGGAGAAAAAAATACAAAAAACTGAAGTGCAAAGGAACTTGGAAGACTTTGTACAAGATTCACTGAAGGTTAATTTTCAGGTTGGGTCTGTGATGAGGAAGGCAAATGCAATGTTATCATTCATTTCAAGAGGACTAGAATATAAAAACAAAGATGTTATGTTGAGACTTTATAAGCACTGGCCTCACTTGGTGAGCTGTTTTGGGCTCCTTAGCTTAGAAATCTTGTGCTGAAACTGGAGAGTGTTCAAAAGAGGTTTACAAAAATTATTCCAGGATTGAACAGCTTGTCAAATGAAGAGCGTTTGATGACTCTGGGCCTTTATTCAGAATTCAGAAGAGTGAAGGGTAACCTCGTTGAAACCTATCGAATGGTGAAAGGCCTTAATGGAGTGGATGTGGAGAGGATGTTTCCTTTACTGGGAGGGTCTAGGTCAAGAGGGCACAGCCTCAGAAGTGAGAGACATCCATTTAGATTGGACATGAGGACAAATTTCTTTCGCCGAAGGTGATGAATCCATAGAATTTGTTGCTACAGATAGCTGTAGCGGCCAAGTCATTGGGAATATTTAAAGTGGAAGTTGATGGGTTCTTGATTTGTCAGGGTGTGAAAGGTTATGGGGAGAAGGCGGGAGAATAGATTTGCGAGGGAATATAGATCAGCCATGCTGAAATGGCAGAGCAGACCTGATGGGCTGAATGGCCTAATTCTGCTCCTATCTCTTACGAACATTGATTCTATTGTATTTCTTTGTTCTATTCTGAAGGCCTGCAAAACAATGAATTTCATGGTAGCATGTGGTGACATCCATATGTTCCTTCAATGTTCAAAGTTCAAAGTATGTTTATTATCAAATAATGTATGCTGTATACAACTTGGAGATTTGTCTTCTTGCAGGCAACCACAAAGCCAGGAAACCCAATAGAGCCCATTCAAAGAAAATCCCCACACAACAAGGCTATCAAACACTCAATGGGTGATAAAAGAGTAAACTGTGCAAACAATAAAAAGTGAACAAATAACATTAACCACAATGTCCCCAAGCATGAGTCCTCAGCACTGTACCCATGGCAGTCCTTAATGCTGCGCTGATGGTCGCAGGCCACAGCTGCAGAGTCAGCCCAGTGCTGAAGTGCCCCGAGCAAATCATGCAAATAGTAAAAATGAGGTAAACAAAAATATAGGGGACATGAACATGAGAGTCCCTGAAAGCAAATCTAAAATAAATTTATTAAACATTAAACTTTGAATTGTTTTGAAAGCAGTTAACCTCATGGTAACACAATCACGAGAAAATCTGCAGAAGCCCGAAATCCAAGGCAACACACACAAAATGCTGGAGGAACTCAGCAGGCCAGGCAGTGTCTATGGAAAGGAATAAACAGTCAACGTTTCAGGTCAGGGATCTTCATCAGGACTTGTGATGAAGGGTCTCAGCTTGAAACATTGACTGCTTCTTCCTTTCCATGGATGCTACCCGGCCTGCTGAGTTCCTCCAGCACATTGTGCATGTAACCACATGGTAATCTGATTTATTTGAAAACTCATTACTCCTGGAGTAGCAGAGAGAAAAACTACTGCAATACTTCATACCAGTTAAGTATGGATACCAGTCAGATGGTGCTCTGCACAGTTCACTACCAAATCAGAGAGTGCACTGATTACATTGAGACTTCATAGGAGTTTTAAGAAGTACTAATTATCAACCAGTTACACAACTAAAAGGGCATAACATAGCAATTAAATCTTTGTTTTGATTCTGTGAATGGCAAATTACTATGTACTTCTCAAGAGCAGAAATAGGAAGCTTTCTAAGAATCAGATTAATTCCCAAAAAGTGTTAATTGAAAAACAGATGGTTTTGTAACACCAATTTAATTTTTAATATTATTTCCAACCATGGAAATTTGGTAGAATTAATAAATAATCCAAGTTTGTCTTTAGAATATTGGACCTTTGCAAAAGTAGAACTGTGAATCTATGGCTTTGTTTCCTGCAAAGTTCAAAGTAAATTTATTGCCAAGGTCCATATATATCACCATATAGAACTCTGAGATTCATTTTCTTCAATAAACCTATAGAATAATAACCATAGCAAAATCAATAAAAGTCCATATCAACTTAAGCATTCAACCGGTGTGCAAAAGACAATGAACTGTGCAAATACAAAGAGAAAGAAATAATAATAAATAAATAGGCAATAAACATAGGGAACATGAGATGTAGAGTCCTTGAAAGTGAGTCCATTGGTTGTGGGAACATTTCAATAATGGGGCAAGTGAAGGTGAGTGAAGTTATCCCCCTTGTTTCATGAGCCTGATGGTTAGGGGATAGAAACTCAGAACAGAATCAGAATCAGATTTATTATCACTGGGATGTGACGTGAAATTTGTTCTCTCAGCAGCAGCAGTTCAATGCAATACATAATCTAGCAGAGGGAGAAAAAAATAATAAATAAAATAAAAATAATAATAACAATGAATAAATGAATAAATCAATCATTTTAAAAATGTGCAAAAACAGAAATACTGTATATTAAAAAAAAGTGGTAGTGTCCAAAGATTCAATGTCCACCCAGCAATTGGATGGCAGAGGGGAAGTAGAATTTTTCCTGAACCTGGTGGTGTGAGTTCTGAGGCTCCGGTACCTTCTTTCTAAGAAGGGATCATGTCCTAGGTGGTGGGGATCACTAATGATGGGGTCGCACTTACAAGTTGAGGGACTGCCGATGATTCACTGAGGTTATATCAATACATGCTAAAGCAGAAAGATAAATGACTCTGTATTTTATTCTGAGCTATTCCTCCTACCCCGTCATTATAATATCACTATTTCACCTAGGGCAAGGATAAATCCAGCAAGAAATCGTGCTTGCAAATAGGACTGAGAATCTGCAGCGAGTTGTTGACATCTGATCACTTTTCCTAGTGATTAACCCTGACCTGCTTTGCATGATATTCACTATTTTGTCCTGTACATCAACTATGAAATTCCTTTCAACAATTGCTGATGGTGGCTCAGAGTCACTGTCATATTTAAGCTGCCATTTAAAAGGGTGGTAGTGTTGTAGAAGCGCCTGGCACTAATGCAGTTATCACCAGGCTCTCTCTGTTGTGTTAATCCAAAGTTGCCTGTTTTATTATAGTTAATATTTCAAATGCTGACATATGAAGTCTACCTTCTCCCAGGGGTCAATGTACCCCTTGAGTGTTTCAGAGAGCATTGTACTAATGCGGCACTTATCAGGATGTAAAATTAACAAAGGCTACAAGTAAATTATTATAGCAACACACATAAAAGTTGCTGGTGAACGCAGCAGGCCAGGCAGCATCTCTAGGAAGAGGTGCAGTCGACGCTTCAGGCCGAGACCCTTTGTCAGGACTAACTGAAGGAAGAGTGAGTAAGGAATTTGAAAGTTGGAGGGGGAGGGGGAGATCCAAAATGATAGGAGAAGACAGGAGGGGGAGGGATGGAGCCAAGAGCTGGACAGGTGATAGGCAAAAGGGATACGAGAGGATCATGGGACAGGAGGTCTGGGAAGAAAGACAAGGAGGTGGGGGGGGGGGACCCAGAGGATGGGCAAGGGGTATATTCAGAGGGACAGAGGGAGAAAAACGAGAGTGGAAGAAAGAATGTGTTTATAAAAATAAGTAACAGATGGGGTACGAGGGGGAGGTGGGGCATTAGCGGAAGTTAGAGAAGTCGATGTTCATGCCATCAGGTTGGAGGCTACCCAGACAGAATATAAGGTGTTGTTCCTCCAACCTGAGTGTGGCTTCATCTTTACAGTAGAGGAGGCCGTGGATAGACATGTTAGAATGGGAATGGGATGTGGAATTAAAATGTGTGGCCACTGGGAGATCCTGCTTTCTCTGGCGGACAGAGCGTAGATGTTCAGCAAAGCGGTCTCCCAGTCTGCGTCGGGTCTCGCCAATATATAAAAGGCCACATCGGGAGCACCGAACGCAGTATATCACCCCAGTCGACTCACAGGTGAAGTGTTGCCTCACCTGGAAGGACTGTTTGGGGCCCTGAATGGTGGTAAGGGAGGAAGTGTGAGGGCATGTGTAGCACTTGTTCCGCTTACACGGATAAGTGCCAGGAGGGAGATCAGTGGGGAGGGATGGGGGGGACAAATGGACAAGGGAGTTGCGTAGGGAGCGATCCCTGCGGAATGCAGAGAGAGGCAGGGAGGGAAAGATGTGCTTAGTGGTGGGATCCCGTTGCATCGTTTAAACCACACCAATACAAATGAATGATTATGTACAGTACAAATGATTTACCCTGAAAGTCAAATAAACAATTTTGATTGTAGGACATTATTTCACGGAACCTTCCACTTGCATTAAAGGATCACAGAATCATAGAAGAAGTACAAGAAAGAAAGAGACCAATCTGTCCTCCATGTCTGTCCTAGTTGAGAAAGAACTACCGAGTCCAATGTAGGGTTGGCATTGTAGCGTAGCAGTTAGTGTAATGCTTTTGCATGGTTCAGATGTACCATGAACAGCATTCCAACTGGCTGCATCACCTTCTTGTATCGGGGAGGAGGAAGGAGGTACTGCACAAGATCGAATTAAGCTGCAGAGAGGTGTAAATGCAGTCAGCTCCATCTTGGACACCAGCCTCCATAGTATCAAGGACAACTTCAAGGAGTGATGCCACAAAAAAGCCGGCATCCATACTTCATACTTTATACTTTATTGTCGCCAAACAATTGATACTAGAACGTACAATCATCACAGCGATATTTGATTCTGCGCTTCCTGCTCCCTGGATTACAAATATTAAATATTAAACATATTAAAAATATAGTAAAAATTAGTAAATATAAAAAGTTAAATTATATATCATAAATAGAAAATAGAAAAGGGAAAGTAAGGTAGTGCAAAAAAAACCGAGAGGCAGGTCCGGATATTTGGAGGGTACGGCTCCGATCCGGGTCAGAATTCATTCAGCAGTCTTATCACAGTTGGAAAGAAGCTGTTCCCAAATCTGGCCGTACGAGTCTTCAAGCTCCCCATGTCTAAGGACTCCCATCACTCAGGACATGCCCTCTTTTTATTGCTACCATCAGGAAGGAAATCCAGAAGCCTGAAGTGTGTGTGTAACTTACTGTAATTTGCAGATTTTTTCTCTTTTTTTTATATATTGCATTGTACTGCTGCTGCAAAGACAACAAATTTCACAGCATGCGCTGGTGATATGAGACTTGATTCTGATTCTGATGCAATGAATTGATCCGGCTCAATTCCTCCACTGCCTGAAAGGAGTTTACAAGTTCTCCCCATGACTGTCTGGGTTTCCTCCAGATGCTCTGGTTTCTTCCCACATTCCAAAGACGAACGGGAAGTCGATTAATTGGTCATATGTGTGTAATTGGGTGACACATACTCACGGGGAAAGAACAACCTGTTTCTGTGCTGTGCCTCTAAATAAAAAAGTAATCCAGCCACTATTTCTGCCACATGGTCCTCAGCATTACAGGCCACAGCTCTTCAAGAGCACACCCAACTAAACAGAGCAAGGGTTTTTCTGTCTTAACTACTCTTTCAGTCATTGAGTTCCACGTCCCTATCACAACCTGGGACTGGTGTAGGGAAAAGAGTAATGAGAGCTAATGATTAGTAAATAGGGATATCTCTATTGCCCATAACACTGCTGGCATTTGAGGCAGCAATGAAGGTCCTTCATCTCTGGCGGTGTTCAGAATCAGGTTTCTTATCATCGGCATGTGTTGTGAAATTTGTTAACTTAGCAGCAGCAGTTCTATACAATACATAAAATCGAGGAAAACCAATTACAGTATACTTACATTGAATAGATTAAGATCATGCAAAATCAGAAATAATATATATTTAAGTGAGGTAGTGTTCACGGGTTCGATGTCCATTTAGGGATTGGATGGCAGAGGGGAAGAAGCTGTTCTGCTTCAGTACCTCCAACCTCATGGTAACAGTGAGAAAAAGGCATGCCCTGGGTGCTGGGGGACCTTAATAATGGACACTGCCTTTCTGAGACACCACTCCTTGAAGACGCCCTGAGTACTTTGTAGACTAGTGCTCAAGATGGAGCCAACTAAATTTGCGGCCCACTGCAGCTTTTTTTCAGTCCTGTGTAGTAGCCGAGCTCCCCCGCCCCCCCCCCAAGCCAGACAGTGATGCAGCCTGTCAGAATGCTCTCCATAATACATCTATAGAAGTTTCTGAGTGTTTTTGTTGACATACCAAATCTCTTCAAACTCCTGATGAAGTATAGTCTCTGTCTTGCCTTCTTTATAATTGCATTGATATGTCGGGACCAGGTTAGTTCCTCAGAGCTCTGGACATCCAGGAACTTGAAACTGCTTATTCTCCCCACTTCTGATCCCTCTATAAGGACTTCCTTCATCATGTCAGTAGCTTTCTTTTCACTACTGTCAGTCATTCAAGTCATAGGTAGAGACTCAGAAATACTGTCGCACTCAGCTGCAGAAGAATTCTTCACTGTTGTTTCATAACAGTTTTGTTTTACTTGTCAGGGTTGTTAACCATGAGCTGAACTTCCGAACCTGAGGGAGCGGTGGACCACTATTAGTCTGGCCTCTACTCTTTGATTTATTTGGCATGGGTGACCCTATCAAGTGCCAAAGCATAAGGCCCTGACTCCAAGCAAGATAGCTCTCAGGGTCACTGAGGCATGCAAGCCTCCAAATCCTACAACAAGGTTGGAGTCCTCTTGGAGGAAATAGAGATATGGATCGAGCTAATGTGGTATCAGGGAACCGCAAATAAAGTCTAGAAGGAGATAAAAGGAATGCAGCAGATACAACACCCACGTTTCAGGAACTTCGCTAATTATGTTGTAAATTGTGCCCTTTATTGTAATAGAAAATTGGATTTGCTGTTAGACCTGTGGATAATCATTTTATTCTGTAATCAGGACCTAGTCTGTTATTTTAACTAAGTCTTCCCTGTAGTCACCATTCTGCTATCAAAATGTGGTTTTATTCGTGATTTCTTGCACCAAATTCACACTCAGGGATATCAACTTTGACCGGTCTGCTGGTGCGCAGCAACTTTTAATAAGTTGTTCATTATTTTAAATGCAAACTCCTAAACTGGGTAAAAATATATATATTTCCCCACCTCCATGCCAGTCATTCGACTAACTACTTTCATATGCCCCTTCCCCCTTCCCACTTACTCTATCCAGGCCCCTCAGAGCTTACAAACCTCAGTTAAGTCCGATTTCCGGGGGGGATCAATAAAGTACGACTATGACTATGACTATAAGTCACCACTCAGCCCCTTCTGTTCAGAAAGACCAGTAACCCCAGTGCATTCAATCTTAACTCAGAATCAGGTTTACTTATCACCGGCAAATATCATGAAATTTGTTAACTTTGCGGCAGCAGCACAATGTAATGTATAGGAAATTGCCTTTTAAACTCACAAGAGATCATAAGCCATCAACTTTTTGCTGTTGATCTTTCTGTAGCAAGCAATTTATTTTTTTCGAGGTCAAGTTGCTAGCTCGACGCTCAACCCAGCACGGAGGGAAAGCATGCCGGGGAGCCGGCTGGATTCGAACTCGGGAGCCTTCGCTCCGAAGTCCGGCGCTGATGCCACTATGCCACCAGCTGGCTACAAATGTAATGTATGGTAATATAGAAAAAAAACTGTGAATTACATGTAGGGTTCTCAGTGATATAGCTGGACTGTTAACTGTTAATCGCTTATTACCAAAATGGCTTCTTGTACTGTTAACTGCTGAGCAAGGGGTTCTCTGTAACAGCAATGTTTGGGTTATACTATGTGATAATGGAAATTGTTTTCATTTGCTAGCCAATGGAAGTTGTGTTATGTTATCTTGTATATGTGTGCTGAGTTGAGGAGCGCGGGCTTTTTCAGGAGGCGTGCGGAGAGGACGGACATGCGGGGAACAGACAGCGGTTCCAGGGCAGCAGATACTGGACTTCGGGGGTTCAGATGGTGGCCAGAGTCTCAGAAGGATGTTGTGGATGGAATCAGAGGCGTGAGCTCCAACGTATTAAAATCTTATGGGCACAAAACTGTTAAGTTACTTTTCTGGTGCCTTTTCTTGTAGTTGTTGCTACTAACCCATCACCAAAATTTGCTATAAAGTATAATTCTTTACTCGCACTTGGTATATTGTTTCATATTTGTGTTGTGGCTGATCATTGGGCGCCTCACACCATATCCACATCAAAGGATTTGCACTGTTTGGCGGGGTCGATAGCTATTCACCCTAGGCAATGGGAGTCAGCTGGGGCAAAGGCCGTATAAATAGTTAAATTAAATAAGTAGTAAGTAGTGTAAAAACTAAAATAAAAGAGTAGTGAGGGAATGTTCATAGGTTCAATGTCCATTTAGAAATCGGATGGCAGAGGGGAAGAAGTTGTTCCTAAATTGCTGAGTGTGTGCCTTCTGGCTTCTGTACCTCCTTCCTGATGGTAACGACGAGAAGAGGGCATGTCCTGGGTGGTGGAGGTCTTTATTGATGGTTGCCGCCTTCTTGAGGCACCACTCCTTGAAGATGTCTTGGATACTGTGGACGCTAGCGCCCATGATGAAGCTGACTAATTTTGCGTCTCCCTGCAGCTTACTTCGATCCTGTGCTGTAGCCCCCAACAACCCCTCCCCCACCAATACCAGATGGAGTGATCTCCATGGTACCTTTGTAGGAACTTGCTGGTGTTCTAAGTGATGCACCAAAATCTCCTCAAACACCTATGATGAGGCCAAATTTGGAGTATCGTGCACAGTTCTGGTCACCGAATTATAGGAAAGATGTCAACAAAATAGAGAAGGTACAGAGGAGATTTACTAGACTGTAACCTGGGTTTCAGCACCTAAGTTACAGAGAAAGGTTGAACAAGTTAGGTCTTTATTCATTGGAGCATAGAAGGTTGAGGGGGGACTTGATAGAGGTATTTAAAATTATGAGCGGGATTGATAGAGTTGACGTAGATGGGCTTTTTCCATTGAGAGTAGGGGATTCAAACAAGAGGACATGAGTTGAGAATTAAGGGGCAAAAGTTTAGGGGTAACATGAGGGGGAACTTCTTTACTCAGAGGGCGGTAGCTGAGTGGAACGAGCTTCCAGTAGAAGTGGTAGAGGCAGGTTCGATTTTGTCATTTAAAAAAAAATTGGATAGGTTTATGGACAGGAAAAGAATGGGGGGTTATGGGCTGAGGGGACTAGGTGAGAATAAGCGTTCAGCATGGACTAGGAGGGCCAAGATGGCCTGTTTCCGTGCTGTAATTGTTATATGGTTATATGGTTATATGGAAATATAGCCGCTGTCTTGCCTTCTTTTAGCTCCATTGATATGTTGGGACCAGGTTAGGTCCTCAGAGATATGGACACCCAGGAACTTGAGCTACAGTTTTATACTCCCAGCATCTCCTTTGCATCATCTCATGCCTTCCTGTAGAATGATGGACTGGCTATGTAAAAATCTTGAATATTACATTAAATGCTGTCAGTGCACTTTTAGTGAAGTACAAGGAGTCAAGCATATGATAATTGGATTTACCAGATCAAAAAATGTGAAGAAAGTATGAAATATGCAGGATTGTATTAAAGGCTGGTGTATTATCTCCTCAGTCGTTAACTGATCATTCCAATTAGCACTGCACTTCCCCATAAGCATCTTTTTACAAGATAAGTCATTATTAGGATGGCTATTAAACCAACTGAGAAGGGTGGATGGCAGGGATAACCAGAACAAACCTTAAAATAACACCAGACCTTTTAGTAATGATATTGAAAATCATCTTTTTTCCAAGGGTAATCAAAATCTCACTGTAGAGAGCTAAGTTAAAAAGCATTGATAGATTTTAAATAGACGCATTAAAGTAAAAGAATGCCTCACACCAAAGATTAGTGGCAGGAACAGGAAAGGAGAGGCAGTGGTTAACAGAGATAAGGTGCAGATGAGTTTTGAATGGTGGAACAGGCCTGAAATATTCAGCAGCTCACTCCTATGACGTGCCTATTTAATATCAAAGGTCTTAAGGTGGATAAGTCACCTGGGCCAAATGTCCTACATCCCAGAGTCCTGAGAGAGGTTGCTGAAGAGATAACAGATCTCTCAAGAATCACTTGATTTCTGGCATGGTCCACTCTTTAAGAAGGGAGGAAGGCAAAAGAAAGGAAATTATAGGCCAGATAGCCTAACCTCAGTGGCTGAGAAAGTGTTGGAGTCTGTTATTAAGAATGTTTCATGGTACTTAGAGACTAATGATAAAATAAGTGAAAGCCAGCATGGTTTTCTTTGAGGAAGTAACAAGCAGGGTGGACAAAGGAGAGGCAGTGGATGCCATTTACTTGGATTTTCAGAATGCATTTGATAAGGTGCCACACATGAGGCTGCTTAACAGGATAAAATCTTATGGCGTTACAGGCAAGATACTGGCATGGACAACAAAATGGCTGACAGGCAGGAGGCAGTGAGTGGGAATAAAAGGGGCTTTTCTGGTTGGCTTTCAGTGACTACCGGTGTTCCTCAGGGGTCAGTATTAGGACCACTGCTTTTCATATTGTCAATAATTTTGATAATGGAGTTGATAGCTTTGTGGTAAAGTTTGCGGATGATACGAAGATAGGGTAAGGGGTAGGTAGTGCTGAGGAAGCAACGCGATTGCAGCAGGACTTAAACAAATTGGAAGAATGGGCAAAAAAGTGGCAGATGGAGTACAGTGTTGGGAAATGTTTGATAATGCATTTTGGTAAAAGGAACAATGGTGCAGACTATTATCTAAATGCAGAGAAGTTTCAAACATCAGAGATGCAGAGGAACTTGGGAGTCCTCGTGCAAGATTCCCAGAAGGTTAATTTACAGGTTGAGCCTGTATTAAAGAAGGCAATTGCAATGTTGGCATTTATTTCAAGGGGAATAGAATATAAAAGCAAAGAGATAACGCTAAGCCTTTATAAGACAGTTTTAGGCCCGATATCTCAGAAAGGATGTGAGAGTCCAGAGGAGGTTTATGATGATGATTCTGGGAATGTAGGAGTTAACATATGAGGAGCATTTGGCAGCTTTGGGTCTGTACTCACTGAAATTTAGAAGAATGCGGGGGATCTCATTGAAACCTACTGAATGTTGAAAGGACTAGATAGGATGGATGTGGAGAGGATGTTTCCTATGGTGGGGGTATCCAGGACTAGAGGGCACAGCCTCAAAACTGAGGAGCGACCCTTTAGAGCAGAGATGAGGAGGAATTTTTTTTTACCAAAGAGTTGTAAATCTTGTGGAATGCTCTGCCACAGACTACGGTGGAGGCCAAGTCCATGCATCAATTTAAGGCGGAAGTTGATCATTTCCTGATCAGTCGGGGCATCAAAGGATATGGCGAGAAGGCAGCTGTTTAAGGTTGAGTAGGATCTGGGATCAGCCATGACAGATTGGTGGAGCAGATGCAATGGACTGAACAGCCTAATTATGCTCCTATGTCTTATAGTCTTATGGGAGGGAGGGAGTGGGTTGTAGTGGGGATGAGTTGGCAAAGGCGTGCATCTTAAATAGCCTCTGACAACCAAGTTCAGCTTCTGGCTTTCATGTGTGGCTTGGCTACCAAGCCCAGCTGAACTATATCTACTGACAGGAGAAGGGGCAAAGCAGTATTACTGATGCCTTAAAACTAGACACTTTGGGCCGATGGGGCTCATCAGCTGTGGTTAGCAGGTCATCTAGGAGAAGGAAAACTCTGATTTCAAACCTCTGCTGCTTTGTGCTAAACCTTCTCATGGGGAAGGCTTCGAAAGTAAACCCAGAGGTAATGATAGAGCTCTGGAAGATTATAAGGCTAGCAGGAAGGAGTTTAAGAATGAAATTAGGAGAGCCAGAAGGGGCCATGAGAAGGCCTTGGTGAACAGGATTAAGGAAATCCCCAAAGCATTCTACAAGTATGCGAAGAGCAAGAGGATAAGACATGAGAGATTAGGGCCAACCAAGTGTGACAGTGGAAAAGTGTGTATGGAACCTGAGAAGATAGCAGAGGTATTTAATGAATACTTTGCTTCAGTGTTCACTACGGAAAAGGACCTTGGCGATTGTAGGAATGACTTACAGCAGACTGAAAAGCTTGAGAATATAGACATTTATAAAGAGGACGTGCTGGAGCTTTTGGAAAGCATCAAGTTGGATAAGTCACCAGGACTGGATGAGATATACACTAGGCTACTGTGGGAGGAGAGAAAGGAGATTGCTGAGCCTCTGGCGATGATCGGGATGAATGGGGATGGGAGAAGTTCCGGAGGATTGGAGGGTTGCAGATGTTGTTCCCTTATTCAAGAAAGGGAATAGGGATAGCCCAGGGAATTATAGACCAATGAGTCTTACTTCAGTGGTTGGCAAGTTGATGGAGAAGATCCTGAGAGACAGGATTTATGAACATTTGGAGAGGCATAATATGATTAGGAATAGTCAGAATGGCTTTGTCAAAGGCAGATAATGCCTTACAAGTCTGATTGAATTTTTTGAGGATGTGACTAAACACATTGATGAAGGTAGAGCAGTAGATGTAGTGTATATGGATTTCAGCAAGGCATTTGATAAGGTATCCCATGCAAGGCTTATTGAGAAAGTAAGGAGGTATGGGATCCAAGGGGACATTGCTTTGTGGATCCAGAACTGGCTTGCCCACAGAAGGCAAAGAGTGGTTATAGATGGATCATTTTCTGTATGG
Source organism: Mobula birostris (assembly GCF_030028105.1). NCBI lineage: Eukaryota > Metazoa > Chordata > Chondrichthyes > Myliobatiformes > Myliobatidae > Mobula > Mobula birostris. The sequence continues at coordinate 151,238,550 of NC_092377.1, read as the reverse complement.
AGGTCAGTAACCACTGGTGTGCCTCAGGGATCTGTTCTGGGACCCCTTCTCTTCGTGATGTTTATAAGTGACTTGGCGGAGGAAGTGGAGGGATGGGTTAGTAAATCTGCTGATAAGACAAATTTTGGTGGTGTAGTCAATAGTGTGGAGGGCTGTCAGATGTTACAGCGGGACATAGGTAGGATTCAAAACTGGGCTGAGAAGTGGCAGATGGAGTTCAACCCAGATAAGTGTGAGGTAGTTTATTTTGGTGGATCAAATATGATGGCAGAATATAGTATTAATGGTAAGACTCCTGTCAGTGTGGAGGATCAGAGGGTCCTTGGGGTCCGAATCCATAGGACAGTCAAAGCTGCTGTGCAGGTTGACTCTGTGATTAAGAAGACATACAGTGCATTGGCCTTCAACAATGTGGGATTGAGCTTAAGAGCCAAGGGGTAATGTTACAGCTATATAGGACCCTGGTCAGACTGCACTTGGGATACTGTGGTCTGTTCTGGTCACTTCACTACAGGAAGGATATGGAAACTATAGAAGGGGTGCAGAGGAGATTTACAAGAATGTTGCCTGGATTGGGAAGTATGCCTTATGAGAATAGGTTGAATGAACTTGGTCTTTTCTCCTTGGAGTGACGGAGGATGAGAGGTGACCTGATAGAGGTGTATAAGATGTTGAGGGGCATTGATCATGTGGATAGTCAGGGGCTTTTTCCCAAGGCTGAAATGACTAACACAAGAGGGCACAGTTTTAAGGTACTTGGAAGTAGGTATAGAGGAGACGTCAAGGGTAAGTTTTTTACACAGAGAGTGGTGAGTGCTTGGAGTGGGCTACCAGCTATGGTGGTGGAGGTGGAAGCAAAAGGGTCTTTTAAGAGACTCTTGAATAGGTACATGGAGCTTAGAAGAATAGAGGGCTATGGGTTACGTTCCCTCTAAACTGTGCACGTGTGTGCATGCACACACATTTTTCAACCAGCGCACATGGGAAATGAATGTGCACACAAAAGGTTGGTTACCTAAAATAATGTAGTAATTAATAACTATAATTATTGAAAATACTGTAATCTTTCAGCTAAATGTTTCTGTTAACTAGTTAGTCGGTTTTTCAAATACCACAATGCACGTCACTAATTTACGTCACCTCACTTTTCCTGTTCCGTTTTGTACAGCAGCATCACGACGGCAGCCATCTTTGGTGGACAGTGTTCATATCGTAAAGTTTACAAAGATCTGTTTTAAATCCTATAGATAGCTTACTAAGTTTTCATTGAAAAAGATCAGTCAAATGACCCTGTGGCTAAATACTGTCACAAGAAATTGATAAACATCACATGCAAAGTAGCTTTACAGGTTTTAAGTGATGTCTTTGATGAACTGGCTGCACCGTGCAAGATTCTGCAAAAGAGTGGCCTGACACCAATTGATTCACTTCATTTTGCGTGAGGTAAAATTAACAAGATAAGAAAGCAGTATCTGGGAGACAATGCTTCGTGGAGTGACAAAGTTAAAGTTTTGCTAAGCCAACAACGTGAAGAAAACGTCACAGTAGATACAAGTTCACTGTTGACATTTATAAATAGTCTTTGTGTTCATTTAGAAGAAAGGTTTCCTGAAGATGAGGTACAATAATGGTCAGCTTCTGATATCTCCACAATCGCAGATTGTGACTTCACATTTGGCGATGAACAAGTTAATGCCTTATGTCTAAAATATCATGATTTTCTAGCTGAAAATACTGTAATGGTTAGACAGCTTAATGACGTCAAATTTTCCATGCAAGAAAAAATTAAATCCAATCTGATTTCAAACTTTGCTCAAATGGTGGCATTTGTACTACAAACTGAAAAGTTTTGCGACCTTGAACAGTTGATGGACATTGGGGGAACCTTTCTTGTATCTAATGCGGACTGTGAGTGAGATTTTAGGCTAATGAATCAACTCTAAAACAAGCTGAGACCCGTTTAGGTGAATGTCATTTGGTTATGTTAATGAGAATCAGAAGCTATCAATTGGATTGAAGTTCTATTAGTCTAGATAGAGTTTACAAAGAATGGGTAAATGCCAAAGACAGGAGAGAGAAAAAATAACTGAGTGACTTAAATATGTGTGTTATTTTGTTGTTATCCTGTGCAGTTTTATGTCAAATATCTTGTAAACCTACATAAACTGTTCCATGCGCGCATTCAGTGCGCACATACTTTTGACACAGGAAAAAACTTTGCACAACATAAGGTTTTTGCTCACACTGACTACTAAAAACTAGAGGGAACATTGGCTATGGGTAACCCTTGGTAATTTCTAAAGTAAGTACATGTTCGGCACAGCATTGTGAGCCAAAGGGCCTGTAGGTTTACGGTGTTTCTATGTTTCTATGAAAAAAATAGAGCTGGAGACCCTATGGCAGTCCTATGCTGAATTCAGTGCCGACTGGCATCTCCTGCGACACTGCTGGGGCCAAATTGTATCGGCCTCTGCTGTCCCTTCTGGATTCATCAGCTGTGTGGATGGGGTAAGACTGCTGCGTGGGCAACAGCTTGCTCTCCATGTCATACTACCCTTGCTTGCATATCATGTAGACAGCAAGGATGCATTATCCATGGTTGACCATGACCAACAGAGGCCTCAGAGTGTGTCTTCAGGCTCCTGTACCTTGTGCCTGATGGTACTAATGAAAAGAGGCCATGTCATGGGTGGTGTGGGTCCTTAATGATGGACACTTGCTTCTTGAGTCATTGGCTTTTGAAGATTTTCTCAATGTTGGGGAGGCTAGTGCACATGATGGAGCTGGCTGAGCTTACAACTTTCTGTTGCTTTTTCTAATCTCGTGTATATGCATTGCCATACCAGACAGTGACTCAACCAGTCAGAACGCTTTCACGGTACATCTGTGGAGATTTGCTAATGCCTTTGATGACATATTAAATTGCCTCAAACTCATAATGAAATCTATGTGCTGATGTGCCTTCTTTGTAATTGCATCAATATGTTGGGGCCAGGGTAGATTTCAGAAGTATTTTCAATGAGGATTGGTGTGCATTCCCTAAGCTTCCCCTTCATGAAGTGCACAACCAGTTCGTTGGTCGTCCTTGGTTGAGTGTGAGCTGGTGACTGCGACACCACACAGCCAGCCAATCTATCTCACTGCTCCACGCCTTCTCGTCTCCATCAGCAAATTTATCACTTATTGTGCTGGCATTTTGGGAACATTTGATCTTAGAAATACTACTTTATTCATAAAATTTGCAAACGTAAATATTTCAGAACATTCGTGGTGTATTCATGCCAGTGCAAGGCATATAATTTCACTGAAATTAAGTCAGCATGACAGGATTATCTTTTCTTTTTTAAACACAGTTTCCTCATGCTCAGGAATCCAGTGATGTGAGGACCTCAAAGCTGTGGCCTTTCTCCATGGGGCTAGTCTGTAGCGGTCAGCCACAGGCAGTACCTTGCACTGGAAGGCCAGTGAGTTTTGGTGAGATCAGTGAGTTCCTTTTGCTGAGCTGATAGTCTTCCAGCAGCAGTTGTCTCGGTGTGCGTCCCTGGGAAGAACTCATAAGACACAGTTAAACAATTCCTTGGGATAAACCATCATAAGGACCACTGCACTCTTTCATGGCAAACATAAATTCCAGCAGAAGATGGACGAAAGTCACATTCCCAGAAGTTCTGCCTCCAGTACAACGCATCAGAGAAGAATCTGAAAGGGAGAGCCTTCAACCACCAGCAAAAATAAAGATCTCAGTAATTGTTTGAAGGTTCTGGGCTGAGAGGCATTTTTCAAAATAGCCTTGACAGTCTGCCGAGGAAAATATTTAACAGCATCTCCTCCACCTTTTGCTTTACCTGTAGGACTTTGAAAGTATTTTGGTAACCTCCTCTTTTACTGACATGGAGGTGTGCGAAGTCATGCATTTCGATCATGAGAAAAAAAATAAGCTGGATTGTGAGAAGCAAGGAAACATGGAGGTGCTGAGATTTAGAGGTCAAAGTACAAAAACCACTGAATGTGGTAGATACAAAAAAAAAGGAAGTTTAATTCGTCACTGAAAGTTGTCCCTAGTGTGAGTGAGTGGCAGTAGAGTTGAAGCAAAATGATGGACATGTGAAAGAGAAAAGTTTGAAGCAAGGTAAGGGACCTTCAAGAGGACCACAACCTTGTCGTGGTTTGGGGCTTGCGTGCCTCAATGACCCGGAGAGTTATGTTGGCTGGAGTCAGGGCTTCATGCTTCAGCTCGTGGTAGGGTCATCCATGCCAAACATGTCAAAGGGTAAAAGCCAGACAAAGAGTGGTCTACTAGTCCTTCAGATTCAGGGGTTCATCTCAAGGCTAACAACCCTGTCTAGTAAAACAAAATTGTTACGGAAACAGCAATGAAGAATCCTTCTACATCTTAGTGTGATGGTATTCCTGAGTCTCCACCTGGAATTCGCATGACTGACAGTAGTGAAAGTGGAGAGGAAACTACTGACCCGATGAAGGAAGCCCTGAGCACCACCAGAGATGGAGGACCTTCATTCTTGCCCTAAACCCTAATGGCAGTAAATAAGAAAGTTAGGTAAGAGAAGTGAGATAGGATGTGTGTGCATTGAGGGCCAGTATAACCTCAAAGGGAGAAATAGTCATCAGGAAGTAACACATTAAAAATGAGAAAGCTAGAGGAATATTTTCAGATAAGTTACTTGCCTCTGACCTATTCTAATTGCCACAGTATTTATGAAACTGATCCAGTTAGGTTTCTGGTCAGTGATTATCTCAAGATGCTAATGATGACACAGTTTAAGGTATCCAAATGAGGAAGAAGCCAAGTTTCTTCTTATTCTCAAGTGCGATATCATGCTTGTGACGGAACATTTTAATACACAGACAGGTAGAACTGTGTGTGATCATTATAATCCTTCTTGAAGGTCAAATTTAATGTTTCCAATAGTGAAGCTCTCTCGAGGAAGGTATAAAAAGCTCCACATAGATTGATTCTGATGTGAAAGAATCAGAGTTAGAACTCGTAAAGCTTCCCTCTCCAACCATCAAATGAGGCAAACCAGGCACCATAACACATTGTGCTGGTAGTGGCAAGGAAATTCCACAATCAGAATCTGATCACCAGGGTACTTATCAACAACAGTATATCACCCAAAGAGCTGAATAAGGACAGGGTGCAACTCACATGGTGAAACATCCATTGAAAAACAGACAAAGACAAATTATGCAGAAAATCAAATCTAAGAATCAAAGATATAGGAGTTACAGCGACCTCTCCCAAAAAGGGAGACATTTCTGTAAGTATGGTAAGTGAAAGATATTTACAGGAAAACTACTGGCATTAAAGCCAGGCTTACAGCTTTGTTTTCAACCAGACTGGACTGACCCTGAAATAACACTAGAAATTCTGCAGAAGCTGGAAATCCAAAACATCATACACAAAATGCTGGAGGAACTCAGCAGGTCAGGCAGCATTAATAGAAATGAATAAACTGTTGATGTGTTGGGCTGAGATCCTTCTTCCTCCACTAACCTCCACTATATAGGTTGGCAGATATTTTTGAATTTCCACAAAGCAGCAGTTAATTTAAATTTAAGGTAATTTAATTCAGGACAGGGTAGCGTAGTAGTGTTTTGGTTTGTGTGATGTTATCACAGAGCCTGCAACCCATGTTCGTTTCCGCAGCTGCCTTCAAGGAGTTTGCACATTCTCTCTATAATCACATGGGTTTCTTCTGGGTGCTCCAATTTCCTCCCATAATCAAAGGCATTCTGATTACTAGGCATAACACCCTGGGAAAGATTTCACTGCCAACATAATGGTCTTTCTGTAGAAGCAATGTTTGGGTTATGGTTAGAGATAACGGGTGCTTTGGAATGTGAGCTGAGTCCTTTGCCGGGCAGGAAGTGAAAAGAAAAGACGCTGGAGAGAACCGGTCATAGGATTCGACCCGTTGGGAGACCATGATTCGATGGAGCAAGGTGCCAAGATCGACTGAGGATCGGTGAATTTTGGGAAGAGTTGAGCTCCAACTTTTGCACATTTGACTATTTAATTATAATGGGCCCTTTTTGTTTTTTCCTTTCTTTTTTTTTACTAATCCTTTAGTAAAGGTTTATAAATATAATTCCTTTAATCTTGTTCAGTGTGCTGTCTGTTGTTTCTTGGCACTGGGTAGCAAATCACACAGCATCCACACAGACTGGAAGAACTCAGCAAGTCGAGCTGCCACTGTGGACAGCGGGGTTGGAGAGAGGAAGGAACTGCTCACATATCATGTCACAAAGCTGCATTGGGTTAGCTCGATTTGTTGCTCGTACATCGAAACATTTAGTGAAATGGGTTCATTGCGCCCAACGACCAACATGGTCTGAGTATGTGCTAGGGCAGCCTGCAAGCGTCACCACGCTTTTGGTGCCAACATAGCATGCCCACAACTTACTAACCCTAATACATACATTCTTTGGAATGTGGGAGAAAACTGAAGCATTTGGAGGAAACCCACGCGTCATGCGGAGAATGTATAGAACTCTTTATAGGAAGCAGCAGGAATTGAATCCTGGACTTCCGATCATTGCCACTGCAAGGGAGGGAATGTCAACTCAGACCATGAGAGGCCTGCGTCGGGCATTTCATGCCTTACAAGGCGCAAATTGGAAGTCTGCGTGGGGCGCCACTCCTCGCACAGACCAGAGCAATGCGTGATTAAGTGCCCTGCAAAGTGTCAGATTAACCATTATACAACCACACCTCCCAACTGGTTTACGCCAGCAGATAGTTTATTCCAGAGAGCCATCCAAAACGGTGACTGTGCTATTTCCCTAGATGCTGCCTGGCCTGCTGAGTTCCTCCGGCATTTTGTGTGCGTCACTTAGATTTCCAGCATCTGCAGATGATTGGATTATTACTCTATGAAGTCTCTTCCAGGAATGCCTACCCTGAAGAAGTTTAAATCTTCCCTTTGACAGGAGTTCAGTGAAACCCTTTCTCTCTGTTCCCTCAATGTGGTCCCTGTGGCCCTCTGACTCTTTGACCACGTGCTCACCCAGACCCGCTACTACAGCCATTAACCCTTTCTGGGAACATGTCTTCACTGCCAGCTCGTACCCCACGGTTTCCAGATTTGTTTTCAAGCTTCTCGAATTGGACCCTCTGAGGACCCCAGGTACTCACATTCAATTGGCTGCTTCTCCCACCACATTCTACACGCCAAAAAGAATCCTGCTGAATGGGTTTCGGCCCGAAATGGCGACTGTACTAGATGCTGCCTGACCTGCTGAGTTCCTCCAGCATTTTGTATGTGTCGCTTGGATTTCCAGCAGCTGCAGATTTGCTCTTGTTAGCATCTGCTATCTCTGGTATCTCTGAACTTCATCAGAACTGGAGAAATGAGAAAACAGTCACGTATTAAGCTGCAGAGGGAGCGAGGAGTGAACAGAACTGATGCCTATGACAGAGGGGAGACCAAGGTTGCCCAAAGTGTTACAATGCTTCCAGAAACGTCCAGTTTCTAGATAAAGGGGAGGACTTAGACAGAATTAAAAACTCAAGAACCTGATGGAACATTGAAGTTCAGGACACGGCTGTCACTGAAAATTTGAAACAATAGAGAATGCTACAAATACCAGTAGATGAGTCGGCATCTCTAGAGAGAGACAATTTGAATGAATGTGATGCAGTCTCGGTTTCTGAACATGATTCAAATGGTGACTTTGCATCTGAACTGGACAACCCTGATACAAACAAGAACAACTACATACCTGAAGCTGTTGAATTTGATATTGACCTAAATTCTCCTTCCATCCTACCCCTTGTAAAGCATCATACCAACCTTCCTGTTTCTTAGTCCTTGTCACATCTACTCAATGACTAGAGTCTACTCACTGGTGCCTAAGACATCTTCCAACTTGCTTAACAATATCTTTCCCTTTGCCATAATTGACAATGCTCTCAATTGCATCTCAATCGTCACTGCCTCTAGCCTCTATATCCAATGGATCATTCTATCTTATATTTGCCATCTTCATTGGGATTCCACCACCAAGCACATCTTCCTCTCTGATCCTTATTTAGTATTCAAAGGAGATCGTTCCCTTCGCAATTCATGGTTTACCCATGCAGCACAATGATGCAGCAAGTGAATTTACTGCCTCACAGCACCGAAGTCCCAGGCTTAATCCTTACATCAGACCCTTTAGTCAACACTAATTCTATGTTAATCCCATTTTATACTTCTCTTCACTTTTCCATCAACACTGCACAGATTTTATCAATCACTAATTCTATAGATGTAAAGTTTAGTGGTCAGTTAGCCTATCATCCACCATGCCTGTTGTGTATTTAACATTTCAATAATATTTGAGTAATCTTGTTAATATATTGTTTGATTAAGCTCTCTTGTTCATTTAAATAATTCATTATGGGTTATATATATATAAATACGTGAACTGTGTATGTTATCACGCTACCCCATGATAAGAGCACACCTCGCTTAAAGTAAACTCAAAGTTAGACCTGGATTTTTGGACTCTGGTGTCTTCTTTTGAATTAGATTAATGTTTTGAAGTTGCAAAACATAAAAATGACTTTTGAATGTAAAAAGAAATCAGAACAATCAGAGGAAGACCCATGCAGTCTGAGGGAGAACATGCAATCTTCATGCAGACAGAGCCCAAGGTCAGGGTTGAACTAGGGTCTCTATCATTGCAAGACAGGTGCTCTACCAACTGTGTCACTGTGTGTCAACTTTGAACAACATAAGCATTGAACATTTCTTCAAACAAGCAGGTAACTTAAACTGTTAGGTGCAAATACTAAACCTTTCTCCTTGAGTAGCTATTATTCCCACAGGTTTTCTAATCTTATCTTTGCACCAATTCCCTTCAAGTACATTTTAGCCAGCATGGAGATAGATAGAGAGTTAAGTCGCAAGAGTTCTTTGGGAGTTCTGTTGAGGTATAAGTAGCACCTTTGTCAGAGAACATTCCAAGGTTCTTTGTGTGTACCTCATGAGACAGAATTTTAAAAGCAAGTCACACGGTATATAATAGGGCTGATGGCTGAAGGTTGGTCAAAGAGGTAGATTTATGTAGAGTTTTAGAGTAGAAAACAGAGGGCAGAAGAGGTCAGGGGATTGAATTCTAGATCTTCTAGTCCTCACACTGAGGCAACAATAATTCAATATGAAGATGAACAAAAGTTGGAGATTGTCATAGATTGAAAATGATTTTAAATATTTCCCGAAAATGACAAGGAAAATGCGCATTTTGTAAACTATTATGTGGATTACAAGCTGATGTGTTCAACTGATAGAAGTATGGAAATTATTTATTTGTTTTAGGGATGAGGCATGTAACAGTCCCTTGTGGTCAAGTGAGCTCACACCGCCAAATACACACGTGTGACAAATTAATCTACTGACTAACACGTCTTTGTACTGTGGGAGAATAACAAATAGGGTCACAAGGAGAACGTACAAACCCCTTACAGACAGAGACAGAATTGAACTTGGATCACTGGCACTAAAATAGTGTTACACTAAATGCTATGCTACCATGCCATCCACATTAAATTTTAAACTTAAATTGTGAAAGCGTTTTGGAATCATTTTTCTGAATACCAAGCCCTAGGCAGTACGGCAGTTACTGCCTCTGACTCACGGGTTCCAGGAAACTAGGTTCAATTCTGACCTCTGGTGCTATGTGTGCAGAGCTTGCAACTTCTCTCGGTGACTATGTGGCTTTCCACCAGGTGCTCCAGTTTCCTACCACATCCCAAGACACCCTAATAGGTTAGGCAGAAATTATAAATCACCATTGGGTGTTGGTAGAAGTGGAAAAAAAGAACCCAAGAGAAGTTTATGGATATATGAGAGAAAGAAAAGCTGCAGAAAACTGAGCACAGCACATGCATCTCCCAATACACTGAATTCTGAGCTTTAAGCCTGAAACAGATTTATTATCACTGAATCATATGACATGAATTGTGTTGTTTTGCAGCAGCAGTACAATGCAAATACATAAAATTACTACAGGTAAGAAATATAAATAATGCAAAATGAGGGAATAACAATGCAGTGATCACGAACTGTTCAGAGATCTGATGGCAGAGGGGAAGAAGCTGTTTTTGATTTGTTGAAGGTCATAAGCAAGATGAGTCCAATGACCACTCTCTGCAGAATTAAATAATGAGGTGTAACAATGAAAGCCTGCGAAGAAGTCAACCTGAGTTTTAAGGATAAGTAAGCAATTTGTGAGATTTGGCAACTTGAGGTTAGATTTGCTGCTAGATTTACTTGTTACAATCAATTGTCATTATGGTTCATTCTTCTCCGAGGATCCTCACCTTGTCATAATGGAGAAGCTGTGAGTGCCTGAGATCTCAAAAGTGATGTCACTTGCAGTTTAGCTATCTGGCTCTTGGCTCCTGGTAGGGTCACCCATGGCAATAAAGTCAAGCGGGAGGTTACAGACAACGAGAGATCCAACCAAAACCTCAACCATGGAACTGGCGGAAGATGATGGCACATCATAATGGTAGCGAAGGCAGAGGAAGGCTCCAGCAGTGAATGATTCCCAATCATCTTGCTTTCCATGCCACTGGACCCTGTCCCTGATCTGACAAGAACTGTGTGGTGGCTGGCCCTGCTTCAGTCTCTGCACTCCAAATAAAGTCACGAGCAGCCATACTCCATTAGGAGAATTAAGAGGAATATTATAGTTGTCTCAAATGATCAAATGATTATGACCCACAAAGTTAACTTGGATGCTGCATGGCCTGTTTAAAAAATGCTAACAATATATGAATAATCAATAAAGAATAACTATTGGTAAATGCATGCATAATTAGTTTCCACTCCACGCCTCTGAACAGAATAAAATGGAGCTATTAGTGCAATATATCAATCAGAAAGAAGCTGGACTTTTAATTACATTAACATCTTATTTGTTCATCTCTGTTTGATGTACTCCAACACAAACATGCAGAGACAGGGAAGTGTATCTGCCTTTGCAGGTGCATTTCCCTGAAATGGTGAGACTTTACGGAAGTGGAGCCAGTGCTTTGCCCAATTACTAATGAATCAGCTGAACCCACTGTGGGATCCATAGTAATGGAGTGTGAAAGAAACACTGTTTTTTCTCCCCCTCTGCACTATCAGGAATGTAACTAAATCCGCAAGGCACCTCAAGAATGCAACTAACCATTTCCCAACAATCACACAATAACAAGCACAGAATTATTAACTCCTAAAGTACTTAATTAACAGTTTTTTGTCAATTACTGCTGTGAATCCGGAACGCTAATCATCCTCAGATTTCAATGGAGCGTTTAAGCAGACAAGGATTTGTTCTCAAAATGCTAATCAATTCTGCTGCAGTGGTTTTTTTATATAAGGCGAGCTGCTGTTGATAAATAGAATTCTTGAGTAGTTAATTATCACCTCACTCGAGAATGCTTAGATTAAAACTGAAACCTCACAGAATTGTATTTTCAAGAGAGTATTGGACCATTACTGTTGCTGTTTCACTCAGATTATTCAAGAACTCAACCAGTTTCCAAGTTTTTCTTTCAGAAAATGCAACCCTTCTTGTTTGGCAGTTCTTTCTAATCAAGGATAACTTGCTCTGTATTCTATGAAGAGGCCTGATTAAGCTAATTAAAATCCACAGGCTCAGCCTCATATTTTCATGAAGTCTCACTTTTTTTTCCTTTTAGTAGAATTTCTAATATTTGATGGGAAAATCCTCTCTGACATAAATCCTGTAAACTCTGCCACAGTTTTTTTTTCAAACTCCTTTCTAAATTCTGGATATACTTGAAGAGTCAGAGGTTTGCCAGTTAATCCATGGCAACCACGTTGGTTGGTGAAAGGACACTGTTATTGTCTAGGTGAACCCAGTGGAAAATTCTACAGATTGTCACATGCTCAGAAGGTCCAGGTGGCAGACCAGAACAAGTCTGTGTGATCGAAATACCCAAGTTAATGATAGAACATTCTACAGAACCAGAGAGAACATTTTAGAATCTGTCACTAATTCAGAATGTCCAGAAAGAAAGGGATGAAAATTCAATAGACTCTCCATTCGGTCTGTTGCTGCTGAAAGTTGATAATTATTGTCTGAGGAAGATATCCAGCTCAGCCCAGCTCTTCAATAGGAGCAGAAACCTTGAATTAAATCATTATTGACTAATAAACTTATATTGCAATGAGATAAATGTCTTTTTTTGTCTTGTCTTAATATTATCTTGTTTCTGTTCATTTCATATTAAGGAAATAATTCACTAAGATAGAATACATTGATAAATCTACTGATAAATTAGCAGATTTATACCAGGTATTAATATAGAGAAATCCTCATTAACTTCTCCACTGAACAGCTAAGCTCTGCTTTACTGCACTGGATCTTCCAAGTTATTTATAAATTCCTTTCAAATTCCAAATATTGTCCACCAAATCCTCCACTCAGCTTTTCATATTCTGAGGAAAACATTGTTGAGATACGATGCAAATAAAATCAAAGTGAATCAGCTGCATTTAGACTGCATTTAGAATATATTCATAGTCTGCGGCTACTTCACAAACCATTCAACTGCTCAAAGACATTCCCAACCATTATAACGCATGCCATGAATGTATTGGATTATTTGCTTGGATGAATGAAAATTCAGCAATACCAAACCCCATCCGGGACAGAGGAATGTGGTGGATTGTCACTAAATACACACTTCAGAAGTTCATTACATCTGCCCCTGCCACATGATAGCCGTAGTGTGAACCATCGATAGAACGCAGCATCGCAATCCTCTTGAATGGTTCAAAAGAAACTGCAGAAGGTTGTAAACTTTGTCACCTTCACCTTGGCCACTAGCCTCCCCAGCATCCAGGACATCTTCAACCAGCAATGCCTCAAAAAGGTGGCATCCAGTATTACAGACTCCCATCACCCAGGACATTCCCTCTTCTCGTCGCTACAATCAGGGAGGAGGTACAGCAAACATGAGAAAGTCTGCAGATGCTGGAAAACCAAAGCAAGCACACACAAAATGCTGGAGGAACTCAGCAGGCCAGGCAGCAGCTATGGAAAAGCGTAAACAGTCAACGTTTCAGGCCGAGACCCTTCATCAGGAGGTACAGGAGCCTGAAGACACACACTCAACGATTCAGGAACAGCTTCTGCCATCAGATTTCTGAATGGACATTGAACCATGAACACTACCTCACCACTTCTTTTTGCACTACTTTTTTCATTTAACGTTTTTAAAATATATGTATACTTCCAGAATCAGAATCAGGTTTATTATCGCCGGCATGTGTCACGAAATCCTACCTGTAATTCACAGTTTTCATAATTATGTATTGCATTGCATTGCTGCAGCATAACAACAAATTTCACGACCTACACTGGTGATGTTAAGCCTGATTCTGAGTCTCTCCAAGGCTTTTTGGACAGTACCACCCAACTTCATGAATTCCATTATCTAGATAGAATGAGGAGAGCAACAGTCACCTAGGAATACATGCAAAATGCCAGAGGAGTTCAGCAGGCCAGGCAGCATCTATGGAAAAGAGTAAACAGTCAATGTTTTAGGCCAAGACTCTTCATCAGCACTGGAAAAAAAGATGAGAAGTTACAGGAAGAAGGAGGGGGGAGGGGAGGAGAGGAAGAAGTACAAGGTGGCAGGTGATAGGTTTCACTGGGAGAGGGGGAGGGATGAAGTAAAGAGCCAGGAGGTTGATTGGTGGAAGAGATAAAGGGCTAGAGAAGGCAGAATCTGTTAGGAGAGGATAGAAGGCCATAGAAGAAAGGAAAGAGGGTGAAGCAGCAGGGGGAGGTCATGGACAGGTTAGGAGATGAGGTGAGAGAGTGAAACAGGAATGGATTTGGTGAAGGGGTGGGTGCAATTACCAGAAGTTTGAAAAAACAGTGCTCATGCCAGCAGGTTGGAGGCTACCCAGGCAGAATGTAAGGTGTTGCTCCTCCAACCTGAGTGTTTTTTCCCCAGTCCTGGTGAAGGGTCTCAGCCTGAAACGTCAACTGTTCACTCTTTTCCATAGATACTGTCTGACCTGCTGAGTTCCTCCAGCATTTTATGTGTGTTGCTCAGATTTCCAGCATCTGCAGATTTTCTCATCTCTGAGCCACCTCGGAACATCAAAACCTACAACTGGGTGGTGTTCCTTGGTGAATGTTGCTCTTTCATCATCACTGGTTCAAAGTCCTGGAACTCACTACACAACTCCATTCTGGGAGCACATTCACCAGAAAGAACACAGTGGTTCAAGATGATGGCTAACTTCCAGTTTCGTAAAGGCAAGCCAGTATAGGGATTAATAGTCATTCAATCAATCCCAACTTCACAGAAATGAGCTGACAGTCCAGTAATAAAGGTGGTTTTTGGTGTTGTTCCATTTTGTACCTTGTGCAGCACCAGGCAGCATTTTTTTGCCGTCTCCATAGCATTTGGACTGAGTTTCACGAGATCTTATTTATGTATACTTTTTCATAAATTCTATTGTATTTCTTTATTTTTCTGGAAGAAAATGAATCTCATGGTAGTACATGATGACATATAGACTCTGTGACAATAAATTTACTTTGATAACTTTGAAAACCATATAAGCATTAGATAAATCAATAAAAACAATGGCCAGACCTTTATGGTTCCTGTTGGCCACCTTCATTCAGTTACTTAAAATATCAATATTCTTCTTACAGCCAGGGCAAAACTTGACGAATCCTGTCTGTTGATAGTTTAAGATGACCATGTCCATCAGCATCTTGGCCAATATCTTTGAGAACAACTTCAAAAGAATTAGTCCAATGGTGATAGGTTGCCACTTGTCCACAGATTTTAATTTTGCAGTGTCATCTGATTTTTCAGCAAGGACAGTCCGACTATTGTGGCTAATCCAAATAATGTTACATTATGTTTAATAAAAATTCACCATGACTATCTCAAGAGCTACGGTTTATTGCCCGTGGCAATATTAATCTTTTACTTATTTCTGTTTGTATTGAATTAACCACCTTATTGTAAAGCACCTGGCCTGATGGTGTTCATTTAAAATGGAGAGAGACCTTAACTCTATCAGGTGATACAAGACATATTAATACAGTCAACTTTAGAGAAAAGTGCATCCATCGAAGTAAAAGAATTGGGGAACAAGACTACATCAGCATTTTTAGGCAACAAAGAGATATTGTCCAATATAAAGAGACTTCCAGATGATACATTTCTGGAGTTGTTTCCGATTCAATGGTTAGTGTACCATGCAATTCTGTTCTCCATATTATCAAAATCAAAGTCAAGGTCAAATTTGTTATCATATGCACAAGTACATATGTGGACAGGTGTATTGAAAAAAGTACTTGTAGCAGCATCATGGGTACATACATTGTATCAGATAAACAGCATTTACAGGAAGAAAAACGTACTTTAAACATAAACACAATTTTAAAAAGAAACCACAGAATTAGGACAAAAGAAAAAAAAACAAGGTCCTTTTTAGTGTAAAGGGATCAAAGTGGTAATCACGTTGCCAAACTGCAGTATTTAGGGTTGTGCTGGTCGATTCAAGAACTGAATGGTTCAAGAGAAGTAGCTGTTCTTGAACCTAATGGTGAGAGATTTCAGGCTTCTGACCTTCTGCCCAGTGGTAGTTGTATGAAGATGGAATGGTCTGGATTGTTGAAATCATCTCACAACTGACATAACTTTCCACTCAAACTCAAACTCAACAGTGAAGAGGCCATGGGAGGAAAAGGTAGTTAAGTTTCAAGTACATATGTTGAAATCATTAGTCTTTCAATTCAACGAATTGCTCAGGCTGACCTCAAATCTCGGTCCTTTCACAAAGATTTATTTTGGAGAAAAAACATCTTGAGAAGAGTATCATCCTTCAGATGCCAGAATCATTTCGTTCATTGTGTCAGTCTGTAACATTTCTACATATTTAACTCCCAGGTGACAGAGTGAAATATCACATAAGAGCTCATGTAACGCTGTAACATTATAAGTATATAAATTACTTGCAACAGCTTTCATCTCTTCAAGCAACGTAAAAAGTTACTAGTTGTAATTTATCAGAAGCTTTTGGTGGTGGAAAGGTATAACAGCTTTGTTCAGACACAAGGGATCTTCAAATTAAAAGATCCATTAATCTGTTACCATTCAATTTATCTGTCCATAATTTTAACAAAAGCTTTTAGAACAAACAGATATTACACCCATTGAGATGGGAGGTAATCTTCACGAAGTCATTTTGAACAGAGCATTCAGACATCAGCTCATCCATCTTTTCGCACAACACTCTCAAGGCCAGCATTTGTTGCCCATCTCTAATAGGCCTCTGTAAAGGGGTGTCATGGGTGCGTAATGTGTAAAGCTGCCATCATCCTGACCTCTGGTGCTGTCTGTGTGAAGTTTACATGTTCTCCCTCTGACTGAATAGGTTTCCAGTCACTTCCCCTGACCCAAAAAACTGACGGATTGGTAGGTTAATGGTCAGCTGTAAGTTGCCCTGCGTGTTTAGGTGAATGCTAGAACCTGGGGAGAGTAGGGAATGTGTGGAGAATAACTGAGGATTAGAGTGAATCAGAATTAGGTTTGCAATCACTGTTGTGAAATTTGTTTTTTGGCAGCAGTACAAAGTAAGACTTTAATAAAATGAATAAATAGCACCAAATTCAAATTATGGACTGTAAAGAAATCTGATGGTGGAGGAGCAGACACTATTCCTAAAATATTGAAGAACTCAGGCTCCTATACCTTCTTGCTAGTGGTAATAACGTGAAGAGGGCATGTCCTGGATGGTGAGGGTCTTTAATGATCGATATTACCTCTTGGAAATTTCCTCAATGGCAGGTAGGGTTGGGTCCATGATGGAGCTATGCCTACAACCCTTTGCAGTCTCTTGTGATCCTGTGCATTGAAGCCTTCAAACAAGGTGGTGACGATTGTCATGGACATGTTGCATCAAAAGAGCAACAGGTGAAGCACTGGTCTGGCAGCATCTGTGGAGAGAAATGGACACTCAGTATTTCAGATAAAGTTTCTTCTTCTGGATTGATGTCTATTTTTCTCCATAAATGCTCCCTGAGCTCCAAAGTTCCTCCAGCACTTTGTGCATTGCTCCAGATTTCCATTCTCTGCAGTCTCTTGTGTCTCCCCTTTCATGCATCAAGGGCTCAGCTTCTATGCTGTGTGACTCAATAATTCATTTAATTTCTTGCTAGGCCTTTTCAGAGAGGATGTCATTGGTGGGACTCCAGACCTAGGTTTTGGATGCCAGATTTATTACTGTAGGGGAAATCATTGGGTTCATACAGTAATGTAGTAGATGCATGATCATCATTGATTATTGCAGCTTAATTTAATAATTTTAACTTAAATTCTTCAACTGGTTTGATATTTCTGGACCAAACCTCTCTGAAGTAATATCTCATTGTCTGAACACTGCTGTCATGTGCCCAAGATTAGTGCTAGGGGTCGGATACAATTAGCATTAAATTCTCAATTAAGGACAAAATATAAATGGAAATGCAGCTGAATAGCATTTACTATCAAATTGTCATCCTAAAATATGTTGAAAATTATTATCCTTTCCGCATCTCCCCGTCTCTTGAAGTATCCAATGACTTGCAACTCTTTTCTTCCAGTAATGGTGCAATACTCAGCGGGCCAATAAACATTTTGTTCAAGAATATAGTGCAAGTTCAGTAACATTTAAGGTCAACAGACCAAAAGACATAGGAGCAGAATGAGGCCATTCGACCCATTGAGTTTGCTCCGCCATTTCATCATGGCTCATTTATTTTCCCTCTCAATTCCATTCTCCTGCCTTCTTCCCGTAACCTTTGACACTCTTACGAATCAAGAACTTATCAACATCCACTCTAATTAAGCTTGGCATGGTGCCCAACGAAATGTGCCTGACATATCAAACGACCCTTTTTTTACAACACACTTTCCTCTTGAAGATAAAACAAAAAAATGAGGTTAGACTGGGTCGAGGTAAAGCAACCAGAGGAGAATAATTAAAGTCAGGAACCAGTAGGGACGGTGTCAATATGAATGGCAAGTAGGGATGAATGGGGGGTGGGGAAGTAAGGAATCTACTGGGACAACTCAGTGGATTAAGCTGCATCTGGGGGAGAGGGAAAGGGATTCTTGACATTTTGGGACCTGATACAGGGTTTTGACCTGGAACTTTGACAGTTCCTTCCCAACCACAGATGCTGCTCAACCCACTGAGTTCCTACGGCAGATTGTTTTTCATTCCAGTTCCAACATGTGTAATCTCTTGTATCCATATCAACGGGGGGGGGGGGGGCTGGCTGTAGGTTGGTCAAGATTAGTGGGGGCTGTTGCTATTAAGCCAGGACATCACTGTATCAGGTGTGTGTGTGTGTGTGTGTGTGTGTGTGTGTGTGTGTGTGTGTGTGTGTTTGTCACAACAGGACAGTGCTGAATGACAGTTGGCTCAGTGGGCAGATTAATACTCAATTAAAGAGGGTTTCTGCATCCTGGCACCTTCAGAGGCTCATCATAGTTATTGCTGAAGCAGTCCTCACAAACACCGTGAAGAACCTTCTTCAAAGTTAGAGATTGGGACTACTTGCCAGGAAGTCGCTAACTGCCAGAAGTGATGTCTGGGCACACATTGTATGCCAATGCACAGCACGGTGGATATCTGATCTACCCCATGCATTAACATTTTAGCAAGACATTTGATAAGGTACCCCATGCAAGGCTTATTGAGAAAGTAAGGAGGCATGGGATCCAAGGGGGCGTTGCTTTGTGAATCCAGAACTGGCTTGCCCACAGAAGGCAAAGAGTGGTTGTAGACAGGTCATATTCTGCATGGAAGCCAGTGACCATTGATGTGCCTCAGGGATCTGTTCTGGGACCCCTACTCTTTGTGATTTTTATAAATGATCTGAATGAGGAAGTGGAGGGATGGGTTAGTAAATTTGCTGATGACACAAAGGTTGGGGGTGTTGTGGATAGTGTAGAGGGCTGTTAGAGATTACAACGGGACATTTGATAGGCTGCAAACTGGGCTGAGAAGTGGCAGATGGAGTTCAACCCAGATAAGTGTGAGATGGTTCATTTTGGTAGGTCAAATATGATGGCAGAGTATAGTATCAATGATAAGACTCTTGGCAGTATGGAAGATCAGAGGAATCTCGGGGTCCGAGTCCATAGGACACTCAAAGCAGCTGTGCAGCTTGACTCTGTAGATAGGAAGGCATATAGTGCATTGGCCTTCATCAATCGTGGGATTGAGTTTAAGAGCCGAGAGGTAATGTTGCAGCTATATAGGACCCTGGTCAGACCCCACTTGGAGTACTGTGCTCAATTCTGGTCGCCTCACTACAGGAAGGAAGTGGAAACCATAGAAAGGGTGCAGAGGAGATTTACAAGGATGTTGCCTGGATTGGGGAACATGCCTTATGAGAATAGGTTGAGTAAACTTTGACCTTTTCTCTTTGGAGCGACAGAGGATGAGAGGTGACCTGATAGAAGTGTACAAGATAATGAGAGGCATTGACCATGTGGATAGTCAGAGGCTTTTCCCCAAGGCTGAAATGGCTAGCATGAGAGGGCATAGTTTTAAGGTACTTGGAAGTAGGTACAGAGGAGATGTCAGGGGTAAGTTTTTTACGCAGACA
This sequence comes from Mobula birostris, assembly GCF_030028105.1. Lineage (NCBI taxonomy): Eukaryota > Metazoa > Chordata > Chondrichthyes > Myliobatiformes > Myliobatidae > Mobula > Mobula birostris. Next base: position 151,218,891 of record NC_092377.1, on the reverse strand, counting down.
GTGGTGAGTGCGTCTAATGGGCTGCTGGCAGCAGTGATGGAGGTGGAAACGATAGGGTCTTTTAAGAGACTCCTGGATGGCTACATGGAGCGTAGGAATATAGAGGGCTGTGGGTAAAGCCTCGGTAGTTCTACGGTAGGGACATGTTTGGCACAGCTTTGTGGGCTGAAGGGCCTGTATCGTGCTGTATGTTTTCTATGTTTCTATGTTTCCAACACAAGAGATCATTCTAACTGTCTGCATCAACATCTGGTATGGGCGGGTGGGATAAACAGAATTGAGAGAGGTTGCAGAAGGTTATAAACTAGGTCACCATGGAAACTAGCCACTCCAGCATCCAGGACATCTTCAAGGAGCGATGCCTCAAAAAGACGGCATCCATCAAGTGTGTGTGTATGTGTGTGTGTGTGTGTGTGTGTATACACAGCCAACACACTTTTCGTCCCTCTTCCCTCAAGGAGAAGGCTCAGGAGCTTGAAGACTCATATGGCCAGATTTGGGAACAGCTTCTTTCCAACTGTGATAAGACTGCTGAATGGATCCTGACCCGGATCTGGGCCATACCCTCCAAGTATCCAGACCTGCCTCTCGGTTTTTTTGCACTACCTTACTTCCCATTTTTCTATTTTCTATTTATGATTTATAATTTAAATTTTTAATTTTGCTAATTTTAACTATTTTAATATTTTTATTATTTAATATTTGTAATCCAGGAAGTGTGAAGCGCAGAATCAAATATCGCTGTGATGATTGTACATTCTAGTACCAATTGTTTGGCAACAATAAAGTATAAAGTATATATATAGATAGATAGATATACAGTATGTATACTGTAATTCACAGTTTTTATTACAATGTATTAGTATTGCTGCCACATAACAACAAATTTCACGACATATGCCAGAGGTATTAAACTTGATTCTGATTCTGTATGACAAACAGAGGTCTTGTAAGGGGGGAGAAAAACAGGAATTTGTGGATCTCATGGCGAGCCCTCAACTTTACAACTAATTTATCATTGAAACGGAACCATATGACACACAAAAATATTTTGTCTCTTCACACAATTTCATCAACTTCTGTCCTTTGGGCATCCCCCTCTCAAACCCACTAATGAACAAGTATGCCTACAACACCAACGCAACTTGCCCTGCCATTCCTTGTTAAAATTGGACTCTCTGATAAATCCTACAATGGGACTAATGAGAACCAGGTTCATTATTACTGTCTTGAATGACAAGAAGTTTGTTGTTTTACAGCAGCAAAACAGTGCGAAGACATCAAATCGCTTTAAATAATGAGGAAGTGTTTGTGGGCTGTTCAGGAACCTGATAGTGGAGGAGAAGTTGTTTCTGAATCACTGAGTGTTGCTCTTCTGGCTACTGAATCTCCTTTCTGTTGTTAGCAATGAGAAGAGGGCATGTCCTATATGGCTAGGGCCCTTGATGGAAGCTATTTTTCTGAGGCATCGCCGCTTGAAGTGACAGTCAGAAAATCCAGATTCATTCTGGAGACTCCATTCATAAACTTTGGAATGCCATTGAAAATACATTGCTGGAGAGTGTTGCATCGCTAAAGTAGTTTTGTGAATGAGATAAGAAATCTGACCACCTCCTTAAGTGAGTGTTAAAGTTCACATCTCTCCTTTCAGAATTTCTCAGTTTCCTGTCAAAAATTATCCCTCAATGAACACTACTATGCTAGAAATCTGTGATCAAAAAAAAGAAAATACAAGATTCAAAGTATATTTATTATCAAGGTGTGTATGCAGTATGCAACTCTGGAGCTTGTCTTCCTGCAGACAGCCACGAAACAATATGGAATTGCGCAAACAGCAAAATACAAGTGAAAAACACAGATTATAAAACATTGAAGCACAAGTCATCAAAACAGTCGAGGAATGCTAAGTTCAGCTCAGTTCAGCTGAATCCAGCGCTGTGTCACTAGCTGATCATAGGCCGCAGAGCCAATCCGCCCCAGTCAAACTCGCACCAACACCAACAAAGGAGCAACCAGAAACCAAAAACACATCATAACATGATTTGCAGAGACTAATCAACAAACCACTTTGATTAAACCTTGTCCAAGACACAAGACTTCAGCAGCATCAAGGAAGGAGAGAAACTGATTGAACACAAGCTCCTTCATCTGGAAGCATCAAACAAGAGCAAGAGAGAAAGAGACTGGTCACACGCAGACAGTTTCTTCTGCCAGCTGTGAGCGGGAGGGAGATTGATTTCAATCTTCCTCGTCACTTTAATCAGCAAGATCAGTTACAAATGGAGTCGATCATGGGCTTGCACCCCGTCTCCAGGCTTCTTGGCCTCCGGACCTCATACTTCATTCAAAACCTCACCAAGCTCCCTTTGGAGACAGCAAAGTGCCAGATCGCTCAAATGGCCCAAAAACACACCATCAAAATGTAGGTTGCAGGTTATAATAGTAGCAGAATTGTATTCAAAAGAAGAAGAAGTGGTTCATTTTGGTAGGTCAAATATGATGGCAAAATACAGCATTGTTGGTAAGGCTCTTGGCAGTGTGGAGGATCAGAGGGATCTTGGGGTCTGAGTCCATAGGACACTCAAAGCAGCTGTGCACATTGACTCTGTGGTTAAGAAGGCGTACAGTGTATTGGCCTTCATCAATTGAGGAATTGAACTTAGGAGCCGAGAGGTAATATTGCAGCTATATAGGACCCTGGTCAGATCGCACTTGGAGTATTGTGCTCAGTTCTGGTCACCTCACTACAGGAAGGATGTGGAAACCATAGAAAGAGTGCAGAGGAGATTTACAAGGATGTTGCCTGGATTGGGCAGCATGCTCTATGAGAATAGGTTGAGTGAACTCGGCCTTTTGTCCTTGGAGCGACGGATGATGAGAGGTGACCTGATAGAGGTGTATAAGATGGTGAGAGGCATTAATCGTGTGGATAGTCAGAGGCTTTTTCCCAGGGCTGAAATGGTTGCCACAAGAGGACACAGATTTAAGGTGCTGGGGTGTTGGTACAGAGGAGATGTCAGGGGTAAGTTTTTCACTCAGAGAGTGGTGAATGCGTGGAATGGGCTGCCAGCAATGGTGGTGGAGGTGGATACGATAGGGTCTTTTAAGAGACTTTTGGATAGGTACATGGAGCTTAGAAAAATAGAGAGCTACAGGTAAGCCTAGTAATTTCTAAGGTAGGGACATGTTCAGCACAAGTTTGTGGGCTGAAGGGCCTGTATTGTGCTGTTGGTGTTTTATGTTTCTATGTTTCTAAGTGAAAAAAATTAAAAAAGAAGTTTCATGAACTGCCTGGAAACACTCAGCAGTTTAGGAGGTAGCGATATCTGAAAGAGATGGGGGAGACCTTAAATAGATTTCTTCACTCGGAAGGTGGACACATAGTCTATAGAAACAGCAGTGAGGTTATGGACCATATACAATTACAGAAGAGGATAAATGTTTGCTGACTTGAGGAAATTAAAGTGAACAAATCCCTAGGGTCTGAGAAGATACTCCCTCAGACCCGATGGGAGACTAGTGCAGAAATTATAGAGATATTTAAAATGTTCTTCGGTATGAGAGAGGTGCCAGAGGATTGGGGGATAGATAATGTTGTTCCTTTATTTAAGAAAGGCTAAGGAATAAGCTGGGAAATTATCACCCAATAAACCTGACATCAGTAGTGGTTAAGTTATTGGAACGTATATAAGCATTTGGATGCATAGATAGGGACAGATTGGGGATAGTCAACATGGATTTATGTGTGGTAGGTCGTGCCTAACAAATCATATAAGAATTTTTCATGGAAGTTACCAGGAAAATTGATGAAGGCAAGGCAGCAGATGTTTTCCACATAGACTTTAGCAAGGCATTTGACAAGATGCCACATGGGAGGATGATCAAGGAGGTTCAGTTGCTCATTCAAGATGAGGTAGTAAATTGGATTAGACATTGGCTTTGTGGAAGAAGTCAGAGAGTGGATGTAGATGGTTGCCTCTTTGACTCGAGGCCTGTGAATTGTGGAATGCCACAGGGATCGATGCTGAGTCCGTTGTCATTTGTCATCTATATCAACAGTCTAGATGATAGTTTAGTGCACTGGATCAGCAAATTTGCAGATGACACCGAGACTGACAGCGTAATGGACAGTGAGGAAGACTCTCAAAGAAGGGTTGAAAATGGAAGATGGAATTTAATGCAGACAAGTGTGAGGTGTTGCACTTTGGGAGGACCAGCTGGGGTAGGTCTTAACAAGTGAGCATTAGGGCACTGAGGAACAGAGGGATCTGGGAATACAGATTCATAATTCCTTGAAAGTGGTATCACAGGTAGATAGTTGAAGTTGAGCTTTTTGCAAATTGGCCTTCATAAATCAATGTGTTGAGTACAGGAGTTGGGATGTCTTTTTGAAGTTGTATAAGACAAAGGTGAGGGCTAATTTGGAGTACAGTGTGCAGTCTTGGTGATCTACCTAAAGAGTACAGAGAAAATTTACAAGGATGTTGCCAGGGCTTGAGAAACTAAGATATAGTGAAGGGTTGAATAGGCTAGGACATTAATTCCTAGAGCATAGAAGAATGACAGGAGATTTGATAGAAGTATACAAAATTATAAGGCGTATAGATAGGGTAAATGAAGGCAGGCTTTTTCCACTGAAGTTGGGCGAGACTTCAACTAGAGATCTTAGGTTAAGGGTGAAAGATGAAATGTTTAAGGGGAACATGAGGGGAAACTTCTTCACTCAGAGGGTAGTGAGAGTGTGGGGAAAGCTGCAGGCACAAGTGGTGGATGGAGGTTCAATTTCAACTCTTAAGAGAAACTTAAATAGGCACATGGTTGGGAGGGATATGTACGGCTATGGTCCCGATACAGATTGATGGGACTAGGCAGATGAATAGTGTGAATTAGATGGGCTGAATGGCCCATTTCTATGCCTCTATGACTTTAGCCAAGGAGAGGGGTAAACAGAGTTTTAGCTTCCAGACAATGACTTTTTGTCAAAACCGGTAAAAGGTAATAGAACATAGAATATAGAAATCTACAGCACATTACAGGCCCTTTGGCCCACAATGTTGTGCCAACCATGTAACCTACTCTAGAAACTGCCTAGAGTTTCCTTAGCACATAGTCGTCTATCTTTCTTAGCTCCATGTACCTATCTAAGAGGCTCTTAAAAGACCCTATTGTATCCGCCTCCACCACCATTACTGGCAGTGCATTCCACGCACCCACCACTCACTGTGTGAAAAACTTACCCCTGACATCCCCTCGGTATCTATTTCCAAGCACCTTAAAACTGTGCCCCCTCATGTTAGCTATTTCAGCCCTGGGAAAAAATCTCTGGCTATCCACATGACAAATACCCCTTATCAACTTATACACCTCTATCATGCCACCTCTCATCCTCCTCACTCCAAGGAGAAAAGGCCAAATTCACTCAACCTACTCTCATAGGGTATGTCCTCCAATCCAGGTAACATCCTTGTAAATCTCCTCTGCACCCTCTCTATAGTATCCACATCCTTCCTGTAGTGAGGGGACCAGAACTGAACACAGGTCTCCAAGTGGGGTCTGACCAAGGTCTTATGTAGCTGTAACATTGTCTCACAGCTCTTGAACTCAATCCCAAGCTTGACGAATGCCAACACAACATACACCTTCTTAACATCTCTTTCAACCTGAGCAGAAGCTTTGAGTGTCCTATCAACACAGACCCCAAGAGCTCTCAGATCCCCCACACTGTCAAGAGTCTTACCATTAATATTATATTCTATTTTCAAATTTGACCTACCAAAATGAACTATTTCACACTGATCTGGGTTGAAGTCCATCTGCCACTTCTCAGCCCAGTTCTGCATCCTATCGATGTCCAGCTGTAACCTCTGACATCCCTTCACACTATTCACAACACCCCTAATCTTTGTATCATCAGCAGACTTATTAACTCACCCTTCCACTTCTTCATCCAGATCATTTATAAAAATCACAAAGAGGCGGGGTCACAGAACAGATCCCTGAAGTACACCACTGGTCACCAACCTTCCATGCAGAATACAAACCATCTACAACCACCTTTTGCCTTCTGTAGGCAAGCTAATTCTGGATCCACAAAGCAAGGTCTCCTTGGATTCCATGCCTCCTTACTTTCTGTTGGAGCCTTGCATGGGGGAACCTTATCAAATGCCTTACTGAAATCCATACACATTACATCCACTGCTCTAGCTTCATCAATGTGTTTTGTTACATCCCGAAAGAATTCAATCAGGCTCGTAAGGCTCGACCTGCCCTTGACAAAGCCATGCTGACTATCTCTAATTAGATTATGTCTTTCTTAAGTAAGGAATGAAAGATTTAATAGGAACCTGAAAAATTTATTCACATGGTGGCTGATAGGTACATGGAATAAGCCAGCACAGAAAGTAGCAGTGGCGAGTAAAATTGTGACATTTTTAAAAAACATTTAGATAGGTACGTAGATATATGAGAGTTCAAAATTAATTTATTATCGAAGTACATATATGTCACCCATATACTGCTCTGAGATTGACTTGCTGGCAATATTCATGGTAGAACAAAGAAATACAATGGTATAAATGAAAAATTACACACAATCAGAAGGATATGAGCCAAATACGGGCAAATAGGTCTAATTCAAGAAGACAATTTAGTTGCTGTTTTCAAAAGTTGTCATGTTGCAACTTTATAAAATTCTGGTTAGGCCACATCTGGAGTATTGCATACAGTTGTGGTCGCCCCACTATAGGAGGAATGTTGAGGCTTTAGAGAGGGTGCAGAGGAGGTTTATCAGAATGCTGCCTGGTTCAGAAAGCATGTGCTGTCATGAGAGGCTGGACAAATTTGGGTTGTTTTCTTTGGAGCAGCGAAGGGTGAGGGGAGATCTGATAGAAGTTTATAAGGTTATGAGAGGCATAGATAGAGTAGACAGAGTATATCTTTTTCCCAGGATAGAAATGTCTAACACTGGAGAGCATGCATTGAAGTTGACAGGGGGTGGGTTCAAATGGGATGTGAGGGGTAATTTTTTTACTCAGAAAGTGGTAGATGCCTGGCATGGTGGTTGAGGCAAATATATGAGAGGCTTTTAAGAGATGTTTTGATAGGCACATAGATGTGAGGATGATGGAGCGATATAGACATGGTGTTGGCAGGAGGGATTCATTTTTTGGAGTTTTTTGACTTACTTTTTAGCTGGTTCACACAACATTGTGGGCTGAAGGGCCTGTTCCTGTGCTGTACTGTTCCACGTTCTATGTATGCTCAACTTGGGTTGAAGTATCTCTTCCACCTATCACCTCCCAGCATCTTCTGTCATACCTGCTCCTCCACCCATCCTTCTTCCCCATCACCGTCTTACCTGCCAGCTTGCACTCCTCCCCACCTCCTCACTTTTTTACTCTGGCTTCTGCCCGCTTCCCTTTCAGTCCTGATGAAGGATCTCGGCCGGAAACGTCGACTGTTTGTTTCCCTCCATAGAAATGCTGATTTCCTCCAGCATTTTGTGTGGGTTGTTCAAGGTGCTAATTGGCCGTGATTGAACTGAATGCTCAAGTGGTCTCAAGACGAGACCTTGATATTTTGTGCTTCAGAAATGCTTTGAATCTGCCAAGTTATTGTTTAACCATTGCTCCAATCCATTCCCATTTCATCTTTCAATACCATCTATAAAATATTTCAACTTGCAAGGCATCCTTTTAGTACCCTTAAGTATTACCCATTTATTTCTTATTAAGTCTCTGCAAAGAGCCTTGGATTTGTTTCTCCTACATTAAATGCGTGCTTAAATGCTATTCCTGTTTCTTCAGACAGAATTAATTTGATTTCAGCCGGTCAATAAATAATTCATGAATATTTGATCAAGTGTATTTGATATGACTCAAGGGTGCCTCGGGATTTCATTGCACAATGTCTAACTACAACTTCTGGTGGATTTGTTTTGCCCAACAAAATGAAATGAGATGGTTCAATAATTTTTGGTCAATTGAACAACATTTAAAAGACCAATGCTTGGAAGCTCTGTGCGGAGAGGATCGTTTGTCTGCGGCCTCTCCAGGGGTGTTTTGTGTCCTTTGCTATACAGCTGAAACGATGATGCTTGATGATCAGGTCTGTGTGTTCAGTTATGCTGATCCTTACTCCTGGACCAAAGCAATTTGAATACATGTTGCTTAAAACTCATACAATCTCTTTCAGGAGATAGCCCATAGCAGTTCATTCCAAGGACCATCGGAACAATGTCATAATAACAATGTGCAGTGTATAGGAAGGAGATTGAGAGCTTAGCAACAAGGTGTCATGGGAATCTTTCCCTCAATGTCAACAAAACAGAAGGAGCTGGTCATTGACTTCAGAAGGGATGGAGTGGTACACGTTGCTATCTACATCAATGGTGCTGAGGTTGATATGGTTGGGAACTTCAAGTTCCATCATGAATAGCACATCCTGGTCCATCTATGTTGATGTTACAGTCAAGAAAGCTCACCAATGCCTCCTACTTCCTCAGGAGGCTAAAGAAATTCGGCATAGTCCCAATGACTCTTACAAATTTTTTATCAATCCACCATAGAAAGCTTTCTGTCTGGACGCATAATGGCTTAGTTCCTTTCATTTTCTTGCTCTGCATTGACTACAAGTAACTGCAGAGATTTTGGATGCAGTTCAACACATCACAGAAATTAGTATTCCCTCTACGGACTCTTTCTATGATTTTTGCGATCTCAGTAAAGTAGCAAGCATAATGAAAGACCCCACCCAGATTGGACATTCTTCCTTCTGCTCGTTCTCATCCGAAAGCACATACAACCAGACTCAAGGACAACTTCTACCCTACTATTACCAGACTCCTGAACAGACCTCTGGAGAACAGGATGGACTTATGGCCTCATAATCAACCTCGTTATGAACTTGCACTTGATCGCTTATCTCCACTGTATTTTTCAGTAGCTTTTTCACTTTATTCTGCATTGCTATTGTTTTACCTTGTTCTAGCTCAATGCACTGTTTAACGATTTGATCTGAATTAACAAGCTTTTCACTGTATCATTGGTATATGTGACAATAATAAACCAAATCCAATACCAACTAATTGCCCTGGGAGGTTTCTATAAAATATATTACTTAAGTACAAATTGTTGTTCCTCTCTTTTACACATTTGTTTTTCAATCCCATTCAAGAACTTAATATACATTAATTTCACTCCAAACACAAAATAATTTAATCAGATAATGTAAGTGTCATGTAATTCAACTCAAATCAAGTTTAATTGTCACTTAACCATATATGAATACTCATGAATACAGCCAAACGAGACTGTGTTACTATGGGGTCCAGGTCCTAAGCACATTGCCAACAGTCACCCACTGTAAGCACACAGATCACAATCGTATAATAAGAGTCCCAAGGCCCACCTGACACCCCACTGTGAAGCCAGGGCATCATACACAATCCTCACACACACAGCTCAACAAACCCATATCGAATACCAGTAAAAATACAACGAAGCAGAACATGTAAATATATATAAATACAGCCTACCGATATCATCTGTCAATTCGCTCCTGATGCCCACTAGACGATACCGTGGCTTTGAGGCCCAATCCTAACCCTGATGCCTGACTCCCACCAGGTGAATCCATGGCTTTGAGGCCCAGTCCTCGTGTATACAGGCACATATAGAATATTAACAAAAACATAACCAGACAAATATATATGTATATCGTCTATAGACCCCTCAGTCCTTTTTAAATCTTCAGTCACCTCAACCGCACTATGCCACCCCACTCCCCAATAGAGTGCAATTGCTCGGACGCCTCTCCCCTGGCGACTGAAAAGCAAGCAACCGACATTTGAGGCCCAAGTCCATTAGGGTGCCAATAAAAAGCCTACAGTCGGACACAACAGAACTTGTCTTCTCCCGAGCAAACCCCAGGGAGGGCAGCTCCGACTCCGTTTTGGACACTGTGCCACACCACCCTCACTGAAGAGCAACAGCTTTGTCCCCTCACTCCGGGTGGCTGTAAACAGGCGGCACTGCGGCTTCAGGCCTAGTCCTTGCTACGACCGAGGACTAGGCCCCCTCCATCTGCTCCTGCTCGCATCCAATAGATCAGTGAATCAAGCTTGCAGCGTGCTAGATTAACAATGTCCAAAGGGGTCCTGCAATCACAAGAAAAGCTATGACAGCCACTCACTAATTGATTATAAGCCTTCAAAAACAAGCAGTCTTATCAATAATCGGCTATGCAGGTGTTCCCATCCTGTGGTCCACAGACCCTTTGTTTAATGGTATTGGTCTATTGCATAAAAAAGGTTGGGAACCCCGGGGCTATGGCATTACTTGCTCATAATGGCTATTGTTTACTTATGTTATAGCAAAGATTATAATTGAAAAAAAAATTGGTTAGACTACAAAACCATAAGACATAGGAGCAGAAATAGGCTATTCGGCCCATCAAGTCTGCACTGCCATTCCCTTACAGCTGATTTATTATCCCTAAAAACTCCATTCTCCCCCTTAACCTTTGATGCCCTTACTAATGAAGCTTTAAAGATGCCCTCACTGAACACCCTCCACTTTAAAGATTCCCAAAGACTTGGCATCCTTAGCAATCTGAAGCAATGAATTCAGCAGATTCTCTGCCCTCTGGGTTGTCATGACATGTGAACCTAATGAGATTTTGAAACATGCAACAAAATTCCAAGTCTTAACCTTTTCCCCTTTTAAAGGAGTCAGCGTTAGAACGAAAAGCTGGTCCATGGAAGCTTCTCTCCAACAGCCCAAGCAACAGCGTCAACTAATTCAACACCTGATATCATTGTCTCATCATTATCATCATTATGTGCCACGTCACCTGACGTAGGTGATCATGGTCTCATGACCATGATTGTTCCTGGCAAAATTTTCTACAGAAGTGGTTTGCCATTGCCTTAGAAGGTTATAAATTTAGTCAGCTCCGCCGTGGGCACTAGCCTACAAAGTATTGAGGACATCTTCAGAGAGCGGTGTCTCAGAAAGGCAGCGTTCATTTTTAAGGACCTCCAGCACCCAGGGCATGCCCATTTTCACTGTTACCATTAGGAAGGAGGTACAGAAGCCTGAAGGCACATACTCAGCGATTCAGGAACAGCTTCTTCCCCTCTGCCATCCGATTCCTAAATGGACATCGAAGCTTTAGACACTACCTCACTTCTTTTTTAATACATATAGTATTTCTGTTTCTGTGCATTTTTAAAAATGTATTCAGTATATGTAATTGATTTACATGTTTATTTGTTATTATATTTTATCTTATTTTATAGAACGATAGAAACCATAGAAACATTACAGCACAGAAACAGGCCTTTTGGCCCTTCTTGGCTGTGCCGAACCATTTTTCTGCCTGGTCCCACTGACCTGCACCTGAACCATATCCCTCCATACACCTCTCATTCATGTACCTGTCCAAGTTTTTCTTAAATGTTAAAAGTGAGCCTGTATTTACCACTTCATCTGGCAGCTCATTCCACACTCCCATCACTCTCTGTGTGAAGAAGCCCCCCCCAATGTTCCCTTTAAACTTTTCCCCCTTCATCCTATTTATTTATTTATTATTATTATTATTATTGTTGTTGTTGTTCTCTCTCTGCTAGATTATGTATTGCATTGAACTGCTGCTGCTAAGTTAACAAATTTCACGTCACATGCCGGTGATAATAAACCTGATTCTGATTCTTCTGGGCAGTGTCTTTACAAGACGGGTGACCTCAGCCATTATCAATACTCTTCAGTGGTTGCATAGCCAGGACTTGTGATATGCACCAGCTGCACATATGACCATCCACCACCTGCTCGATGGCTCCACATGAGTCTGATTGAGGGGCTAAGCAGGTGCTACTTCTTGCCCAAGGACTAGCGAGGGAAGGAGTACCTTACACCTCCTTTGGTAGAGATGCGTCTCCACCCCGCCAACCAAATACTGTCTAGAAAAGGAAAAAATGAAATTTAAGGCATGTGTTTAGCTCCGTAGGTATGCAAATTTTACAGCTGACCAACTTCCAACCAAGCACAGTTCAAATATCACTCCTGGACATGTTTTGTAATAATGTAAAAATTTAAAAAGAAAGAGAGGAAGGGAAGCAGCTTTTAGAGGATTTCAAAGCCAAAGTAAAATTTATTATCTAAGTGTGCATATGTTACCATATTTTACATTGTGATTCATTTTCTTGCAGGCATTTACAGGAAAATAAAGAAATACAATAGAATTTATGAAAATTAGACATTAAAAATGAAGACAACCAACCAATGTGCAAAAGACAATTGGTGCAAATAAAAGAAAATTCTGAGAACATGAGTTGTAAAGAGTCCTTGAAAGTGAATCTGTAGGTTGTGAAATGAGTTCAAAATGGTGGTGAGTGAAGTTATCCAGGCCAGTTCAGGACCCTAATGGTTGTAGGGTAGTAAGTGTCCCTGAACCAAGTAATATGGGACTTAAGGCTTCTGTACTTCCTGCTCAAAGGTAGTAAAGAGAAGGGAGCATGGCCTGGATGGTGGGGGACCTTAAAGATCGATGCTGTATTCTTTGTAACATCGCTCCATGCAGATGTGCTCAATGGTGGGGAGGGCTTATCCTGTGATAGACTGAGCTGCATCAACACTCTTTGAAGATGTTTCCATTCCTGGCCGTTGGTATTTCCATACCAGAGGATGATGCAACCAGTTCGGATACTCTTCACTGTGTGCCTAAAGAAGTTTTTTAAAGCTTTTGATGACATGCCGACTCTACGCAAACATTTAAGAAGGTAGAGGTGCTAGTAAGCCTCCTTTGTGATGACACTAGCATGTTGGTCTCAGGACAGTTCTCTGATATGAAAATGCCAGGGAATTTAAAACTGCTGACCCTCTCCACCTCTGATCCACTGATTCATGGACCTCCGGCATTTTTAGCTACAAGCCACACACCAGCTGGTTTTCTCAGCTTCCACCTTACAGCAATTAGCTTCTATTTATCCTGGGCTTCTGCCAGTGCAGCTTTTAGGTCTGGTGACATTAATAGGGAGATCAATTGATACAGCTCCAGTGTAGCAAGTGATGTGGATGTGATTCTCACAATCTGCCTTTCCTTACAAAGCAGTATGCCCTCCGGCCCACAAGGACCAACGTTGTGACGTGCATCACCATTCACTCTGGTCTCTCAAACTGTGTACTGTATTTAAGCCTTTTACATCAGCGCATATCTAAGCAACTGAGCTTATTACCTACCACAGAGATAAAAATTACCTATATTCTTCCCTTTAGGCTTGTACATTCTTCACCTTGCAAAAGAAAATGTGGTAATTCTTGACATGTTGAGCAGCTTCTCCTGTGTAATGATACATTACAGGGCGCATCCTTCATTTCCCTGGCCAACTTCAAGCTATAGCTTATGTTTATTTATTAGTTTGGGCACTGTATTTATTATTGATGGCGAGATGTCCAGAGCGATCAGTTTTAACGAAAAAAAACTTCCTAATGAACTAAAACTGAAAGGAAGTGAAATCAAAGGGAAACATCAGATAATGAATTTCAATTGAGGTTATGGTTTGATACAGGTCAGTAAAATTTTTGCTTTTAAATTTGATGTGAGCAACGGAGGCTCCATAATGAATTGAACCCAACAGTAAAAAGTTTTAATATCCTTGGAATAAATCAAAATACTTCACTTCCTAGATTCAGTTCAGACTGACATCCAACATGCAGAAGGTAACATAAATACATTGTGACTTTTTTTGAACATTCTTTAATCTCTTTGAAGTCTACTCCCTTTTAAATATGTCTCTGTTTCAAGTAGCTGCATCGCCATTCCTAGAATGACATTGGGAAAGAAATATGAAGCAAGTGTGTTACAACGCTATTGCCTGCAATATTAGTGACTTAAAGTTTAATATGATACAGCCCAAACTGGACAAATCTAACAAGTACTGTGGCTTTGAGAGCTGGGTGTCATGCAGTGAGTGAATGTCGTCCACTTTCCTGGATGAGTAACATACCAACAGTCAAACTACTCAATACCCTCCAGGACATCGCAGCCTGGCTGTTGCCACCATATCACTCTTTCATAATTAACATACTACTGTATAGGGGCATCATTTACAAGTTCTACTTCAGAGACTCCACAGTACGACTTTTGCCAACAACTGTGCACATTGCAAACTCCTTTGTCAACAGGTGAACCGTAAAGATGCATGCTTAGCCCACTGCTCTATTCTCTCTCTCTACACTCATGACCGTGTGGCTCAGCACAGCTCAAACACCATCTATAATTTCATTAATTTTAATACAGCGCGAAATAGGCCCTTCCCTCCCTGCGAGCCGCACCTCGCAGCAAGATCCCCTGATTTAACCCTGGCCTAATCACGGGACAATTTACAATGATCAGTTAACCGACTGGTATGTTTTTGGACTGTGGGAGGAAACCCATGCAGTCACAGCAACAACCTCCAAACTGCTTGCAGGCAGCAGTGTGAATCGAACCTGAGTTGCCTGTACTGTAAAGCATAGTGCTAACAACCACGCTACTGTGCCAACCCAAAAGGGATTTATTAGTGTGGGTTTTTTTAAAATTTTAATTGAGATACAGCACAGAGTAGGCCCTTCCGACATTTCAAGCCACTCCTCTCAGCAATCGCCCAATTTTTATCCTGGCCTAATCACAGGACAATTTACAGTGACTAATTAGCCTACCAACCGGCACATCTTTCGGACTGTGTGAGGAAACTGGAGCACCCACAGGAAACCAGCGTGGTCACGGAGAGAACATACAAACTCCTTACAGGCAGAGGTGGGAATTGAACCCAGGTCGCCTGTACTGTAAAGCATTGCGCTAACCCCTACGCTACCGTGCCACCCTTAGAAATTGAACCCCTAACGGTGACCGCTAGTAGCACTGTAAAGTGTTGAAAGTCGCCAAAGACATCGCTGTCACTGGCAGAATCTCAGATGGCATAGGGGAGGCGTACAGGAGTGAGAGAGATGGACTGGTTGAGTGGCGTGGCAACAATCGCCTCACACTCAATGTCAGCAAGACCAAGGAATAGATTGTTGGCTTCAGAAAGAGGAAGTTGGGAGAACACTCACTGAGGGTTCAGCAATGAAAAGGGTGAGCAGCTTCAAGTTCCTGGGTGCCAGCATCTTAGAGGGTCTGTCCTGGGCCCAACATTATGATGCAATCACAGGAGAGGCATGCTATTGGCTCTATTTGGATTGGAGATTTGGTATGTTACAAAAGACTCTTACAAATGTTTATAGGCATACAAGGGAGAGTATTTGAACTAGTTGCTTCACAATCTGCTATAGAGACTCCAGTGCACTGGATAGCAAAGGGCTACTAAGCATCAGAGACACAGTGCATCATGGGCACAACCTTCCCCACCATCTAGGCAATGCCTCAGAAAGGTGTCGACCATCATTAAGGACCTTCACCATCTGGGACATACCCTCTTCTCGTTGTGACCATAAGGAAGGAGGTACTTTGTTTTGAATCTTCTTTTATTTATTTGAAGTCTTGTCCCTTTTAAATGTGCCTCTGTTTTATATCACAATTCCTAGAATGACATTGGAAAGGAAAAATGAGCAAAGCCTATTCACCCACAATCAATGATTCAGAAACAGCTTCCTTCTCTCTACCATCAGATTTCTGAATGGTCAATGAATTCATGAACACTACCTCAACGTTCCTTGAGTTTTGGACTATTTATTTATTTTATTATGTACTATAATTTAATGTCTTTGCACTGTATTGCTTCTGCAAACCAAATTTCACATCATATAAGACAGTGACAATAAAACAGAGTTTGATACCGATTTTGCAATTGCATATGGGAATAACATTCCCCAAGTTCCTGATGCAGGATTTCAACCTGAAGCATAGACGATTCCTTTCTTCCCACAGAAGCTGTTTGACCCACTGTGTTGCTCCAGAAGATTGCTTGTTGAACAATCCTGTAAGTATTGCTTCAGGTATATTCATCCAGGAGAATGAAGAAAGTTCCACCAGACACCTGATGTGCCTTGCAGGTGAGCAACTCAATCAGAGAACACAAAGGAAAACAGATGCCCCATTTGGACCTTGTTTTAAGGCAGTGATGATGGGGGAGGTCTAGGATCAGAGAAACCATATTGAAACATTGAAAATAGATTTCCTACCACAGGCACATAGAACAGCACAGCACAAGAACAGCCCCTTTGTCCCATGATGTTGTGCAAAATTGATAAATTGACATTGGAACATCAGGGGCTAGTGTAGTTGGGGGCATTGGGGATTCGAGTGACCAGTGTGCTGAGGTCATTGGAAGAGTATGGTTCTGTCTTCACTAAGGAGGACATAAATAATCTTCCGGAAATAGTAGGGGATCGAGGGTCTAGTGAGATGGAGGAACTGAGAGAATTACATGTTAGTAGGGAAGTGGTGTTAGGTAAATTGAAGGGATTAAAGGCAGATAAATCCCCAGGGCCAGATGGTCTGCATCCCAGAGGGCTTAAGGAAGTAGCCCAAGAAATAGTGGATGCATTAGTGATAATTTTTCAAAACTCTTTAAATTCTGGATTAGTTCCTGAGGATTGGAGGGTGGCTAATGTAACTCTGCTTTTTAAAAAAGGAGGGAGAGAGAAACTGAGGAATTATAGACCGTTTAGCCTGACATCGGTGGTGGGGAAAATGCTAGAGTCAGTTATCAAAGATGTGATAACAGCATATTTGGAAAGCGGTGAAATCATCGGACAAAGTCAGCATGGATTTGTGAAAGGAAAATCATGTCTGACTAATCTTATAGAATTTTTTGAGGATGTAACTAGTAGAGTGGATATGGGAGAACCAGTGGATGTGGTATATTTGGATTTTCAGAAGGCTTTTGACAAGGTCCCACACAGGAGATTACTGTGCAAACTTAAAGCACACGGTATTGGGGGTATGGTATTGATGTGGATAGAGCATTGGTTGGCAGACAGGAAGCAAAGAGTGGGAATAAATGGGACCTTTACAGAATGGCAGGCAGTGACTAGTGGGGTACCGCAAAGATCAGTGCTGGGACCCCATTTGTTTACAATATATATTAATGATTTAGACAAGGGAATTAAATCTCCAAGTCTGCGGAAGACACAAAGCTGGGTGGCAGTGTTAGCTATGAGGAGGATGCTAAGAGGATGCAGGGTGACTTGGATAGGTTAGGTGAGTGGGCAAATTCATGGCAGATGCAATTTAATGTGGATAAATGTGAGGTTATCCACTTTGGTGGCAAGAACAGGAAAACAGATTATTATCTGAATGGTGGCTGATTAGGAAAAGGGGAGGTGCAACGAGACGTGGGTGTCATTGTACACCAGTCATTGAAAGTGGGCATGCAGGTACAGCAGGCGGTGAAAAAGGCAAATGGTATGCTGGCATTCATAGCAAGAGGATTCATGTACAGGAGCAGGGAGGTACTACTGCAGTTTTACAAGGCCTTGGTGAGATCACACCTGGAGTATTGTGTGCAGTTTTGGTCCCCTAATCTGAGGAAAGGCATTCTTGCCATAGAGGGAGTACAAAGAAGGTTCACCAGATTGATTCCTGGGATGGCAGGACTTTCATATGATGAAAGACTGGATCGACTAGGCTTATACTCACTGGAATTTAGAAGATTGAGGGGTGATCTTATTGAAACATATAAAATTCTAAAGGGATTAGACAAACTAGATGCAGGAAGATTGTTCCCGACATTGGGGAAGTCCAGACCGAGGGGTCACAGTTTAAGGATAAAGGGGAAGCCTTTTAGGACCGAGATGAGGAAATACTTCTTCACACAGAGAGTGGTGAATCTGTGGAATTCTCTGCCACAGGAAACAGTTGAGGCCAGTTCATTGGCTATATTTAAGAGGGAGTTAGATATGGCCCTTGTGGCTAAAGGGATCAGGGGGTATGGAGAGAAGGCAGGTACAGGGTTCTGAGTTGGATGATCAGCCATGATCATACTGAATGGCAGTGCAGGCTTGAAGGGCCGAGTGGCCTACTGCTGCACCTATTTTCTATGTTTCTATGTTTCTATGAGTATATTGCTTTCTTTGATGGGATCCTAGCCTGATTCTGTGTTATATAAACAGGATGTAATGAGTCCATTAGGACTGTGTGAAGCACCAGATTGAGGTTTTTAGAGCACCTGAGTTAGTTAATTTTTGTTTAATGACAGTTTATAATCATTTAGCGTTCTTCAGTTGACTCGCTCTTTAAAATGCAGTCTCTGGGTGTCTTCTGTTTAAGCTTGTTAAGTTTATTTTAATAGGGTCAGGGAATCTCGGTTACTTGTATTATATAAGCAGATGTAAGGTCCTCGTTTTGAGAATGTTACGTCTTGTGGTGTCACTCAGCCAAGCCACCGATTTTCTTTTGGAATTATTATGCATAAACTCTCCCGTGGTTGCTGTGTCTGAGTTTATCTTTCCTTTGCACTTGGGTTCCAACGTCAGCGGACATTGTGACACAAGGTTGTCCTGGGAGTGCCCAACAATAGTAGTTCCCTGGATGACCAGCACTGATATAGCTCTCAATGCTACAAAAAGAAGCAGGACATTGGGTCTTAAACCCCAGAGGTTTTGCAGATGTAGGAGATCCATGTAACACATACATGGAGGAGTTCAGCAGTTCAGACATCATCTATGGAAAGGAATAAACAGTAAACATTCCAGGCTGAGATCTTTGCTGCCTGACCTGCTGAGTTCCTCCAACACTTTTTGTGTGTTATTGCATGACCTAGGAAATGGCCTCACTTGATGCTTGTCAAATGGTGATTAAATGCTCAGGTCAGGCAGACAAACGTGACTCAGGCTGGGATATTGACTATTGAGCATCCAGAGCTGTGCAAATTGACCCAGAAATACTCATTTCCCAATTGTGTTTACCCAACTATGAAGAACTAATGAAACAACTCCATGTAATCAAATTTCTAGACCATTGATTTAATGAAAAGTTTGAATTATTTCAACTAACTACTCACAGGAGTGGAATTGGCATTTAGAACTAACAGGAAGTTGTTACTGGAATCAGAATCAGGTTTAACACCACTGGCGTACATCGTGAAATTTGTTAACTCTGCAGCAGTTGTACAATGCAATACATGATAAATATAGAAACTAACTGAATTAGAGTAAATATATATATGTATTAAATAGTTAAGTTAGAATAAGAAGTGCAAAAAACTGAAATAAATGTAAAAAAACTAGTGAAGTAGTGTTAACAACAGGAACTCTGCAGATGCTGGAAATTCAAGCAACACACATCAAAGTTGCTGGTGAACGCAGCAGGCCAGGCAGCATCTCTAGGAAGAGGTACAGTCGACGTTTCAGGCCGAGACCCTTCGTCAGGACTAACTGAAGGAAGAGTGAGTGAGGGATTTGAAAGTTGGAGGGGGAGGGGGAGATCCAAAATGATAGGAGAAGACAGGAGGGGGAGGGATGGAGCCAAGAGCTGGACAGGTGATTGGCAAAAGGGATATGAGAGGATCATGGGACAGGAGGTCCAGGAAGAAGGACAAGGAGGGGCGGGGGGGGCACCCAGAGGATGGGCAAGGGGTATATTCAGAGGGACAGAGGGAGAAAAAGGAGAGTGAGAGAAAGAATGTGTGTATAAAAATAAGTAACAGATGGGGTACGAGGGGGAGGTGGGACATTAGCGGAAGTTAGAGAAGTCGATGTTCATGCTATCAGGTTGGAGGCTACCCAGACGGAATATGAGATGTTGTTCCTCCAACCTGAGTGTGGCTTCATCTTTACAGTAGAGGAGGCCGTGGATAGACATGTCAGAATGGGAATGGGATGTGGAATTAAAATGTGTGGCCACTGGGAGATACTGCTTTCTCTGGCAGACAGAGCGTAGGTGTTCAGCAAAGCGGTCTCCCAGTCTGTGTCGGGTCTCGTCAATATATAAGAGGCCACATTGGGAGCACCGGACGCAGTATATCACCCCAGTCGACTCACAGGTGAAGTGTTGCCTCACCTGGAAGGACTGTTTGGGGCCCTGAATGGTGGTAAGGGAGGAAGTGTAAGGGCACGTGTAGCACTTGTTCCGCTTACACGGATAAGTGCCAGGAGGGAGATCAGTGGGGAGGGATGAGGGTGACGAATGGACAAGGGAGCCGCGTAGGGAACGATCCCTGCGGAATGCAGGGGTGGGGGAGAGGGAAAGATGTGCTTAGTGGTGGGATCCCGTTGGAGGTGGCGGAAGTTACGGAGAATAATATGTTGGACCCGGAGACTGGTGGGGTGGTAGGTGAGGACCAGGGGAACCCTATTCCTAGTGGGGTGGCGGAAGGATGGAGTGAGAGCAGATGTACGTGAAATGGGGGAGATGCGTTTAAGAGCAGAGTTGATAGTGGAGGAAGGGAAGCCCCTTTCTTTAAAAAAGGAAGACATCTCCCTCGTCCTAGAATGAAAAGCCTCATCCTGAGAGCAGATGCGGCGGAGACGGAGGAATTGCGAGAAGGGGATGGCGTTTTTGCAAGAGACAGGGTGAGAAGAGGAATAGTCCAGATAGCTGTGAGAATCAGTAGGCTTATAGTAGTGAAGTAGTGTTCATGGGTTCAATGTCCATTTAGAAATCGGATGGCAGAGGGAAAGAATCTGTTTTTGAATCACTGAATGTGTGCCTTCAAGTTTCTATCCCTCCTTCCTGGCGGCAATAATGAGAAGGGTTGGTTGGTGATGGGGGTCCCCAGTGATGGTTGCCGCCTTCCTGAGGCACCACTCCTTGAAAATGTCTTGGATACTCCAGATGTTAGTGCCCATGATGGAGCTGAGTAATTTTACAACTTTCTGCAACTTACTTCAGTCCTGTGCAGTAGCACCAGACCCTCCCCCCATGCCAGACATGATGCAGCCAGTCAGAATTCTCTCCACAATACATCTGTAGAAGTCTTCAAGAGTTTTATTAGACAAATCAAATCTCCTCAAACTCCGAATGAAATACAGCCAACGTCTTGCCTTCTTTATAGCTGCATCAATATGTTGGGACCAGTTTGGGTCCTCAGACATATTGAAACCCAGGAGCTTGGATTTGCTCTCTCTCACCACTTCTGATCCCTCAATGAGGATTGGCTTGTGTTCCCTCATTCTACCCTTTCTGAAGTCCACAATCAGTCCTTTGGTCTTACTAACATTGAGTACAAGGTTGTTGCCATGACACCACTCAGTTTTGGTACATCTCACTCTTTTATGCCCTCTCGTCACTGTATGAGCGTCTGCCAACCATGGCTGTATCATCAGCAAATTTATAGATGGTATTTGAACTATGCCTAGCCACGCAGTTATAGTGTAGACAGAGTAGACCAGTAAGCTAAGCACACATCCCTGTGGTGCTCCAGGAAAATTGTAGCCACACTTCAGAATCAAGATTATCCTTTTTTTCAGTAGCAATGTTGCAGTGTGCACTATGTACTTGTATTCATGTGCACTCTGGGGATTATCTCCAAGCTATTACTGACAGTTTCACCGAAGCCGACATAGTGGTGCTATGGTAAGCAGCTCCAGAGGCCAAGGTTCAATCATATCCTTAAGTACTGTTTGTGTGGAGTCTGTCACTGTGTGGGCTTCCTCCAGTTTCCACTCAGGTGCCAAAGAAGAGCCAACTGATCAATTAAATGGTGATTAAATGCCATCTATAAACTTGCTGACGGCACAACTATTGTTGGCAGGATTCCAGACGGTGATAAGAGGGCGTACAGGGGCAAGATATGTCAGCTAGATGAGTGGTGTCCCAGCAACAACCTTGCACTCAGAGTCAGTAAGACCAAAGAGCTGATTGTGAACTTCAGAAAAGGTAAGACGAGGGAACACACACCAGTCCTCATAAAGGGATAAGAAGTGGAAACAATGAACAATTTAAAGTTCCTGGGTGTCAATATCTCTGAGGATCCTACCTAGACCCAACATATTGATCCAACTACAAAGAAGACTTGGCAACTGTGTGTGTGTACAACTACATATCAATTAAAATAAAAGCATGCATGTGGAGATGGACTTTAACTGGTGTATTCATGTTGCAGCGAGAGTGAGGGCAATGTGCATGCGTAGATAACAGATCAATAAAAATTGATAAGTTATCAGTCCATGAGTAGTGCTAAGGGGAGTCATTGCTCTAAAAGAATTAGATCCATACATTACACTTCCTCCTCCTTTAGATTAATGTAACATAAAACTGCTTATGTAACACAACATTCAATTTCCCTTTAACGACCCATATTCAAATAAACATGCTTTCACAATGACAGTCTATAACTAACTTCACTATACTAAAGATTCAGTCTTTTGGGTGGCACTCAGGTTTTTTTCAGGATAGTGCCTTTGGACCTGTGGAATGGCATCAGCTTCGGCAGCTGCCTTGTCAAAGGCAACTTTCTTTGTTGCAGGTGTCACGTTGCGGTTCCTGACATGATCATCACTGAGGAGTAAGTCCGGTGGCTGTAATGTGTCCATCTTGTTGCATGCATTCAAGTCAGGTAGTGTTCTTCGACTGAGCATCCAGTGTCTGGTCCACATGACGACTCCATGTATGATTGCCAACATCCACTGTGCACATCAGAGGTCCAATTCTTGCAGCTATCCTACCAAATGTCGACTTGTCCTTTCAGTTATCACGCGGTAGGACTTCCTGTCCATCCTTGAAGCTCCTTGCTGCTTCACTTGGCAATGGGCTGAACTGTTGATTCTGCAATTCTCTCTGTAGACTGGTTTCAGGAGGTCTATGCAAGATCTCTGATTCCTGAACAGCATTATAGGTGTTTGATTTGTCGTCACATCAACAGAGTTCCAATACACAAAAAGCAAACTGTCCACCCTTGTGCTGCAGAGAAATATCCTCCTTGTCCATAGCTTTAATCGATATCTTGAAGGTTTGGATAAACCTTTCAGTTAATCCATTCATTACAGGGTGATGAGGAGCTGACTTGAAATGTCTGATGTCGTTTTCCTTCATGAATAGTCTGAACTCTTCCGACATGAATTGTGGTCCGTTGGCACTCACAATTTGTTCAGGTAAGTCATTTCTGGCAAAGGTAGTCTTCAGAGAGGAAAAAGGATTTTCTGAGTTAGTTGACCTCTTTTGTATGACCTCTGGCAACTTTGAATGAGAGTCTACAACAAACGGAAACACAGAGTCCAAGAATGGCCCAGTGAAGTCAATATGCGCTCTTTGCCATGGTGAAGATGGCCACTCCCACAGGTGTAATGGTGCCTGTGGAGGTGCACCTTGAACTTTGAGGCATCCTAAACGGCTTTTGGTCTTCAATCTGACTATCTATTCCTGGCCATCACATATAGCTCGGGGTGAGACTCTTTATCTAGACTGTACCCAGGTGTCTTCATGCAGATTCGCTAAGACTTTAGTGCACAGTTTAGAGGGAATCACAACACAAATAATCCAAGCGTCGGCGTTCTTGAACATACAGACAGTTGGTCTGGTCTTACTGAGAACTTTGGAAACATAGGATTACCCTGAGCATCCTTGCATGGTGGTGTCATAGATGTTTGACAAAGTCAGGTCATTCTTTGATCCTCTTTGTATTTCTGAATTTGTTACCAGCCACCGGTCCACCAATGCGGTGTGGAACACCTCTGCTGAGTCACAGCATGAAGATTTTTCTTCTTCAGTTGTCAACAGTGGAAGATGTGACAAACCATCAGCACTGCTATGTTGTTTGGTGCCATTGAACTCTATGTCATAAGAGCCTAAGGATAGAGCCCAATGTTGTAACCGGGTAGCAGCCGTCACTGGGTTTCAAAATGGACAAAGAGATTGGTGATACGTCACCAGCATAAACCTTTGTCCATAGAGGTAGTGGTGGAACTTCTTTATTCCCTATACTAGACTAATGGCCTCTTGGTCAATCTGCGCGTAGTTGCGTTCTGCATTCATCAGTGGTCTTGAAGTAAATGCAATCAGACGTTCCGATCCATCTTCCATAGTGTGTGACAAAATGTCTCCAATGCCATAAGGGTACACATCACATGTCCATATGATGGACAGAGATGGGTCATAATAGGTGAGCAGTTCATCTGATATTATTAGTTTCTTTGTTTCCCTGAATGCTTTTTCACATCTTTCTGACCATTGCTACTTTTCTCCTGTCTGCAACAGTGCATTCAATCAGTAGCAATGTTTGGGAGAAACTGGTGGTAGTAGTTTACCAGGCCCAAGTATCTGAGCTGTGACACATTTTCTGGTTTGGGTGCCTGTAGCACTGATTCAATCTTCTCTTACGACTTAAGTAAGCCATGCCTTTCAATGACATGTCCACAATATGAGATTTCAGTTTTGAAAAACTCACATTTCTCTCTCCTTGTGCTCAGACCATGCTCACTCAGCCTGGTAAGCACTTTATCAAGGTTCTGGAGGTGCTCTTCATCATTCTTGCCAGTCACAATGATGTCATCTTGGTAACATTGAGTCCTGGGATATCTTGGAGCACTTGGTCCATTGCTCTTCATTAAATTACTGGAGCTGATGCAATGCTATAGACGAGATGTTTATACTGGAACAGTCTCTTGTGAGTGTTGATTGTGAGGAACTGCCTGCTTGACACCTCAATCTTCATTTACAGATAGGCTTGTGACAATCTTTGACAATCTCCCTGCCTGCCAAAGATGCAAATATATCTTCTATTCATGGCAGGGGATACTGCATAGTACACAACACAGGACTGATTCTCACTTTGAAGTGCCTGCAAATGTGAACAGCTCCAGCCTTCCCTTTATTGGTCACCGGGACATTGGGCATTGGCCAATCGCTCCACTCAACCTTGGAGAGAATGCCAGATGCCTCCAAGCTCTGCAGTTCGGCATCAACTTTAGGATGTAGTGCGTAAGGCACGGGACGCACTTCATGTAATCTTGGTGTCGCTGCTTCATCCAGTTCAGTTCTGGCCTTCATGCCTTTACATTTATCAATACCCTTTCAAATACTTCTCATCAGCATCAAGCAGTTTTGACAGTTTTTGCTTAGTGCTACCATTTGGGCTGTAGTTGCCTGTTGATGACAGATTGAAAGCTTGATTGTGTGCCAGTCTGGTTGGATTTTTCTCAACCATTCATATCTGAAAAGTGCTGGCCCTCCACTTTTCAACGCATACAGCTCTAACTGTTGTGTTTTGCCTCTATATGTCACATTTACTTTCAGTCTGTCTTTTGGAAGACACTTTATTGACTGTGTAGGTCTTTGGCATCACAGAGGTCTTTTCTAATTGTAGCTTAGAAAGCAGTCTGTTGCTGTCAGCCTAGGAAATTGTAGGCAAAGCTGACCATATATCCAGCTTCATTTTCAGTTTTACACCAGACACATCTATTGTGGTCAATATGATTCTGTTGATCTGCTTCAGTCAGGCTATGCAGTTCTAAGCATGACAGCTCACTTTTGTCAGATGCTGTGTTGTCTAATTCTGTTTAACATTTAGTCACTTTATGCATTTGTTTAGTTTTATGTCTGAAACATTCTTTCTGTGTAGTTTTTCTCTTTGGTTGTGCTTTTTGTATGACTTGCACACTCTCTCTATGTGACCTTTTCTGTGACACTTTCTGCAAACTTTTTCTTTGCATCATGGGAGGATTTGCCACATAAATAACATTTTTAGCTTATTGCACCATTCAGAGACATGTTGTGCATTTCACATTCCAAACTCTCATTCTGCATCCTTTTCTGCAGTCTCTAACAATACTTAATGGTCAATACCCATTCTAAGGTTAGGTCTCTTTCTGACAATAGCCTCTTTTGACTGCTTTGACTATGCATACCACATACAAGCCTACCCCTCAATGCATCAGAAAATCCACCTCTAAAGTCACAGTATTGGGAAAGTTTGCACAGATCTGCAATGTATTAAGAAATGCTTTCATCCTTTGACTGGTTCCTCTTGTAAAATCTAAATCTCTCAGCTATTACCGATGGCTTAGAGCTCAAGTGATTTGGTAAAATTGTAACAATTTTGTCAAAAGTCTTGCTTACTGTCTTTTCAGGGGTTACTAAGATGCATAAAAGCCTGTGCATTTTAGCTCCCATTAAGCTAAGAAGCTTGGATACTTTCTTTTCCTCATCCACATTGTTGCCTTACAGTACAGTTCAACCCTCTCAATATATGATTCCCAGTCCTCATTAGCACTATCAGATTTGTCAACTTTCCCGACTAAGGGCATTATCACGTTATTTTCACTTTAACTTTGCCAGTTGTGGGTCTTTCACTGTGTACTGTGCAATAACTATTGTGTCCCTTTGTTATTGTCCATGACAACCTTCTCTGTGCTGTTTAACTCTTTCCTCTCGCTGTCCCTCTCTCCAGATTCTGTTGTCCTGTAACTGTCAGTGTCATTGCTGATATTTACTGACTTTCATGTTTGTACTCATCACCAATTACGTCACGCATGCAGAGATGGACTTTAATTAGTGTATTCACATTGCAGTGAGAGAGAGAAAGCACAGATTAATGCGTAGACAGCAGATCAATGTGCATAGGTAAATTATCGGTCCATGTGTAAGTGCTAAGAGGAGTCATTGCTCTAAAAGAAATAGAAGCGTACATTACACCAGCTATATTTCATTAGCCATTTTTGAGAAGATTTCGCATATCACTAACATCACTTGAAGATCTCTACAGATGAACCATAGAAAGTATTCTAACTGTCTACATCACTGCCTGGTATGGGGGTGGGGGCTTCTGCACAGGATTGAAGTAAGCTACAGAGAGTTATAAAATTGGTCAGCTACATCAAGGGCACTAGTCTCTGTAGTATCCAGGACATCTTCAAGGAGTTATGCCCCAGAAAGAAAGTGTCCATCATTAAGGACCCCATCACCCAGGTCATGCCTTGTTCTCATTGCTACCATAAGGAAGGAGGTACAGGAGCTTCACTTCAACTCTACTTCCCATTTCCATTCAGATATGCTCATACACAGCCTCCGCTACTGCCATGATGAGGCAAAGCTCAGATTGGAGGAGCAACACCTCATATACCGTCTAGGTAGTCTCCAGCCCCCTGGTATAAACATAGAATTCTCCAACCTCCGGTAATTCCCTCCCCCTCCCTTCCTCTGTCCCTATTTCACTCTGCCCCCTCCCCCAGCTGTCTATCACCTCCCTCATGGTTCCGCCTCCTTCTTCTACTACCCATTGTTTTCCTGCCTATGACGTCCCTGCTTCCCCTCACCCACCCCATTGTCTTTCAAATTACTGGTCTTTCAACTGAACCTACAAGCATTCTTCAAATCCTTCCCCCTCCTTCTTTGTTCAGTCCTGACGAAGGGTTCTGGCCTGAAATGTCGACTCATCGTTTCCACTGATGCTGCCCGACCTGCTGAGTTCCTCCAGCGTACTGTGAGTGTTGCTTTGATCACAGCATCTGCAGATTATTTTGTGTTTACAGGAGCCTCAACAATTCAGAAACAGATTCTTCCTCTCTGCCATCCGAGTTCTGAATGGACATTAAACCCATGAACCCTAACTCAATACTTCTTTATTTCTATTTTTTGCACTACTTATTCAATTTTATATATATATATATGTGTGTGTGTGTGTGTGTGTGTGTGTGTGTGTGTGTGTGTGTGTGTACTTACCGTAATTTAGTTTTCTCTATTATTATGGATTGCATTGTACTGCTACCGCAAAGTCACAACATATTATAAACTACCCCCATGTGTAAGGTGGTTGGGTGAAAGGAATTGAAATGCAAGAGGAAAAATGGGATGAGTGTTTAATGTAGTACCTATGGTGGACCAAAAGGCTTACTTCTGTGATATGTGACTGTATGAGAACTGACTTTGCATCCAGCAGAGAGCATAGAACAATACACAGCCCACAATGTCTGTGCCTGTCATTACTAAAAATGTCCCCCCCTCCCCCTTCCTCTATTCCCCACTGTACATCTTCTCACCTGCCTATTACTTCCCCCTGGGTCCCCTCCTCTTCCTCTCCTATCAGATTCCTTCTTCTCAGCCCTTTACCTTTCCACCCACCTGGCTTCTCCTATCACTTTCCAGCTGGTCCCCTTCCCTTCCCCACACCTTTTGATTCATCACTGTCCTGACGGAAGGTGTCAGCCCAAAATGTCAACTCTTCATTCATTCCCATAGAGGCTGCTTGACCTGCTGAGTTCCTCCAGCATTTTGTGTGTGTTGCTTTGGATTTCCGCAAACTTTCTTATGTTCATAACTAATCCCACCTGCCTGCACATGATCCATATCCCTCTATTTCCTGCAGGTTCATTTGCCAGCCTAAACACTTCTTAAATGTCACTTTTGTGTCTGCTTCCACCACCCTGACAGCATATTCTAGGTACTTACCACTCTCTGTGTAAAAAATACTTACCCCTCACATCTCTCATAAATATTTTCCTTCTCATCTCTATTTCTTGACATTTCCGCACTGCGAAAGACGCTTTGAGTAGCTACCCTATCAGTGAGACAGAATTCTTCTACCAACTTGCTTCCACTGCAGTATCTTGCCTGCCAGCATTAAAGGTTCATGGTAAGACACTGGAGAATGCAAGCTTGCTTTGCCCTTCAGACAATTGATTCATGGGTTACTGTGTGACTAATCACATTCAGCTTTTAGTTTGAAATGAGCAGCTTCAGATCTGCATTAGGTCACTTCCTACACAGTCAGGAAATAGTAAGTAGGAAAGCACATCGACTGGGAGAAGGCCGGAGGTTTATGTTAGGAGAGAAAGAAGTTTCTGTCTAAAGCCATCCTGTTATCTCCCCAGCAGAAGTATTGCTTGTAAATTGAGATTATATTGCTCAGAAGTTAATCTAAAGGTATCAATAAGACTTTACTGAAATAGAATGTTATTTTTGAATTTATTAGGTACTAACCTAGATACTAATGGTTTATACATACTATTTACCTGTAGTATTTACTTGTCAGAATCTTACAATATTTACCTGCAGGAACATAACTAAGTTCTTACTTATCTGTGTATGTTTAATTGGTGTGAATACAACAATATGGTAATTGCACCATATTCTGTTGTTTTTCAGTTTCACTCCTTATTCACTGTGCCACGTCATTGAGTCTGCAATAAAAGCAAGGAGCTAGGGTGTTATATCCTGACCCTCACATCATTTTGAATAGAGTTTGACTGACTGTCTAGTTGGGGTCACAACACCTCAGCGAGGGCAGTACAAAGTTCTTTCCAAACCTTGGGAGCCACCTCAGCACACAGGCAAATATTGATGCTGAATATCACCACCACCTCCAATGTGCAAACACTGCTCTTCATGATTTGTGGAAAAGTATATATTAGAATAAAAACCTCAGATCTGGCACGCGGCATTTTATGTATCAGGAACCAGTGATTCCTGCCCTCTTATGTGTTAGGAGACCTAAACTACTCCTCAAGGCAGTGAAAAGCCAGCAACAATAAACTTAAAGAAACCTTGAGCAACACACAGAAAATGCTGGAGGAACACAGCAACTCAAGCAGCATTTGTGGACAGGAATAAAGATTCGATGTTTAAGGTCTCGGCCCAAAACTTTGACTGTTTATTCCCCCCTGCCCCTAAAAGCAGCAACAATACTGTTTCTACAAAGCCTTCATTGGAATGACGCATGCGTCAATACCAGGCCCTTCCCCACATCTCCAGGAATGAGGCTTGGTTGCACTCAGTCAGCTATGGTGAGCAGGTGAAAGCATTTGCACATAGAAACATAGAAAACATAGAGCATAATACAGGCCCTTCGGCCCACAAAGCTGTGCCGAACATGTCCTTACCTGAGAAATTACCTAGGGTTACCCATAGCCCTCTATTTTTCTGAGCTCCATATACCTGTCCAGGAGTCTCTTAAAAGACCCTATCGTATCCGCTTCTACTACCGTCGCCAGCAGCCCATTTCCCGCACTCACCACCCTCTGCGTAAAAAACTTACCCCTGACATCTGAAACCTAACTTCTAAAGAAGACGATCCCCGGCTCTGTCGCAACCTTGGCCATGGCCACTCAGTTGGAAAAGGAGCATTCAGGTTAGCGTTGTGAATGCTGAAGCAATTCATTTCAAGCACACAGAAATGCTGCTTAAGCCAGAGAAGGAGCAGGCCACCCCACTCACCAGAGCAGCCACCTTCTGCCCAGCAGAGGAAAACTCTCCAGTTCCTGCTTCAGAATCCACAGAACCACGATGGCATTCTCAATCCCAAAGGGCAGAAGATGATTAAATTTAGCAGAAAAGCAGAGCAAAATTAGACTTCTGTTTCCCAGCATACGTTGGGGACCCCGGGTTTTCCCCTGAGCTTTGAGATGTGAAACAAATGGAAGTTATTTTTGTCGAGCACTGAAACCGTGGCCAAGTTTCTCAAGATCAGTTTCCAGTCTGCTAAATTTTACACCCCATCCTCACATATAGCTACAGTACTGTGCAAAAATCTTTGATATATAGATATAAAACGAGAGAGAGTTAGAGTGCCTAAGCATTTTGCACAATGCCGTAGTAATTTTATGTATTGCACTGTACTGCTGCTGCAGACTAAAACTAATTTCATGACACGTGTGAGTGATGTTAATCCTGACTCTGATATGGGTTTCTATTGCGGATAAGCATGGGAATAAGGCAGGGAGAGAGGAATCATGGTTGGGAAAAGGGGAAAGGAGGGAGAAGGGAATGGGAAGCACCAAAGAGATATTCTGCAAATGATCAATAAACCAAGTGTTTGGAATCAAATGACCTTGCCTGGTGTCTCAGTGTTGTATGTGTCTGCACACGCGTCACACCACCTCCCCCCCCACCCCCCCCGACCACTCCTGGCACTCCTTCTCTGCTACCGGTCCCGCACCGCTCCCGCAGTGCTCCACCCTCACCAGTCCCAACATCCTTTACTCCCACCAGTTTACAAACTCACTATCTGTTCCACATTGACAAATAAAGTACTGTGCCGAAGTCCTGGGCACCCTAGCTATACTGTATAGATAAATGTACCTAAGTCATTGGCACAGTACCGTACATTCAGATGAAGGGTCTTGACCCGCAGCATCTACCATTCATCTCTCTCCGTAGACGCTGCCTGACCCTCTAGTAATTTGTGTGTTGATCTAAATGCACTCACAATATGACAGTCCAGATGCTCCATACTATGAAGGATTATCTGAGCCCTCTCACTGTTAGTCGTGCTGCAGTTCAGGACGGCAGCCAGCAACTACCTTCCAAAGGTAGTGCAGCGGTTAACAGGACTCCATTACAGCTCACTGTCACGGAGTTTGGAGTTCAATTCCCATGCCGCTGTGTGAGAAGTCTCTGTACTTCTCCCTCAGAATATGTATGTTTTTCCTGGATGCTCCAGTTTCCTCCCACCAGGTAGGTTAATTGATCGTTGAAAATTGTCCTGTGTTTCGGTTAGGGTTAATTGGGTTTGCCGCGGGTTGCTGGGTGGGTTGCTCGAAGGGCCAGAAGGACCTACTTTATGCTGTGTCAAAAAGTAAAGGGCAAAGACATCCAGGGCTGGGGTATTAAAATCTGGCTTTGTCAACAAAATGCATGCTCCACGAATGAACAATAAGTTAAGCCTGTGGAGGTACAGTAGCATAATTCTTACAGTAACACAGTTCTGAACACTGATGTAGAGACATGAGTTCGAATCTCATTGTAGCAGCTGGAGAACTTAAATAAACCCAGAATTAAAAATTCATGAACTCAGCAATGGGAAGCACCGAATGATTAGACCATAGCAAAAATCCATCTGGTCAATAATGTTCTTTAGAGAAGAAACTCTGGTATCCTTATTCATTCGGGCCCATATGTGAATCCTGACTCACCAGTATAATTGGCTCCACAATCACAGCCTCCACAATTCAAGGGACAGTCAAGTCAAGGAGCCATGGAATCATCAGAACTGATGAAGGGTCTCAGCCTGAAACAGTGACTGTTTATTCCCATCCATAGATGCTGTCTGACCTGCTGAGCTCCTCCAGCATTTTCTGTGTATTACTCTAGATTTCCGGCATCCGCGGAGTCTCTTGTGTTGTGGAATCTTAGAGTATGGAAACAAGCCCATTGAACGCCCATTTACACCAAGCGTACACCAATCCCTTTTGACTTCTCCTCCCCTATTCCTTTCAATTCCCCACCAGGTTCTGCCTCTCACCTACACCCCCAAGGCAATTTACAATGTAGCCAATTGACTATCAACCCTCACTTCGCTGAGGTGATGCAGGAAACTGGAGCACCCAGGGAAAACCCACGTGGTCATGGAGAGAACATGCAAACTCCACACGGAAAGCATTGAAGGTCAGGATTGAACCTGGGGTGCTGGAGCAGTGAGGCAGCTGGTCTCACTGTGCTGCCCTTGTCATATAATGAGGAACACACAGTTCATAAAGCAACACTCACACTAATAAATACTATACCCAAGATAATATTTAAAGCCTGGCCAATGTCACTAAGTCAGGTAGCTGATCATGAGTACTTCCATTGTCTATGGGATTCAATTGTGCACAAATTCAGATCGTTCAGACAGTGACCATATTTAAGAAATACTTCGTTGGCTATAAGGAACTTAAGGATGATGCAGAACCATTATCTGTGCTACACAAAAGCTGACTCCCTATGATCAAAACTTCAGTCATTAGTCATTGCAACACACACAAAATGCTGGAGGAACTCAGTAGGCCAGGCAGCATCTGTGGACAAAGAGTATCGTCTTATTCATTAGTCATTGTTGAGAGTATCAGAATCAGGCCTAATGCTTATTTGTTTATTGAGATTCAGCGCAGAATATGCCCTTCCAGCCCGTTGAGCCATGCCGTGTGGCAACTCCTGATTTAACGCTAGCCTAATCTCAGGACAATTTACAATGACTAATTAACCTACCAACCAGTATGCCTCTTCCAGAAATAGTAGGGGACAGAGGGTCCAGTGAGATGGAGGAACTGAGCGAAATACATGTTAGTAGGGAAGTGTTGTTAGGTAAATTGAAGGGATTGAAGGCAGATAAATCCCCAGGGCCAGATGGTCTGCATCCCAGGGTGCTTAAGGAAGTAGCCCAAGAAATAGTGGATGCATTAGTGATAATTTTTCAAAACTCGTTAGATTCTGGACTAGTTCCTGAGGATTGGAGGGTGGCTAATGTAACTCCACTTTTTAAAAAAGGAGGGAGAGAGAAACCGGGGAATTATAGACCGGTTAACCTAACGTCGGTGGTGAGGAAACTGCTGGAGTCAGTTATCAAGGATGTGATAACAGCACATTTGGAAAGCAGTGAAATGATCGGACAAAGTCAGCATGGATTTGTGAAAGGAAAATCATGTCTGACGAATCTCATAGAATTTTTTGAGGATGTAACTAGTAGAGTGGATAGGGGAGAACCAGTGGATGTGGTATATTTGGATTTTCAGAAGGCTTTTGACAAGGTCCCACACAGGAGATTAGTGTGCAAACTTAAAGCACATGGTATTGGGGGTAAGGTATTGGTGTGGGTGGAGAGTTGGTTAGCAGACAGGAAGCAAAGAGTGGGAATAAACGGGACCTTTTCAGAATGGCAGGTGGTGACTAGTGGGGTACCGCAAGGCTCAGTGCTGGGACCCCAGTTGTTTACAATATATATTAATGACTTGGATGAGGGAATTAAATGCAGCATCTCCAAGTTTGCGGATGACACAAAGCTGGGTGGCAGTGTTAGCTGTGAGGAGGATGCTAAGAGGATGCAGGGTGACTTGGATAGGCTGGGCGAGTGGGCAAATTCATGGCAGATGCAATTTAATGTGGATAAATGTGAAGTTATCCATTTTGGTGGCAAAAATAGGAAAACAGATTATTATCTGAATGGTGGCCGATTAGGAAAAGGGGAGGTGCAATGAGACCTGGGTGTCATTATACACCAGTCGTTGAAAGTGGGCATGCAGGTACAGCAGGCGGTGAAAAAGGCGAATGGTATGCTGGCATTTATAGCGAGAGGATTTGAGTACAGGAGCAGGGAGGTACTACTGCAGTTGTACAAGGCCTTGGTGAGACCACACCTGAAGTATTGTGTGCAATTTTGGTCCCCTAATCTGAGGAAAGACATCCTTGCCATAGAGGGAGTACAGAGAAGGTTCACCAGATTGATTCCTGGGATGGCAGGACTTTCATATGAAGGAAGACTGGATGAACTGGGCTTGTACTCGTTGGAATTTAGAAGATTGAGGGGGGATCTGATTGAAACGTATAAGATCCTAAAGGGATTGGACAGGCTCGATGCAGGAAGATTGTTCCCGATGTTGGGGAAGTCCAGAATGAGGGGTCACAGTTTGAGGATAGAGGGGAAGCCTTTTAGGACCGAGATTAGGAAAAACTTCTTCACGCAGAGGGTGGTGAATCTGTGGAATTCTCTGCCACAGGAAACAGTTGAGGCCAGTTCATTGGCTATATTTAAGAGGGAGTTAGATATGGCCCTTGTGGCTACGGGGGTCAGGGGGTATGGAGGGAAGGCTGGGGCGGTGTTCTGAGTTGGATGATCAGCCATGATCATAATAAATGGCGGTGCAGGCTCGAAGGGCTGAATGGCCTACTCCTGCACCTATTTTCTATGTTTCTATGTTTCTATGTTTCTATGGACTGTGGGAGGCACCCGGAGGAAACCCATGTGGTCACGGTGAGAATGTATAAACTCCTTACGGATAACGGTGAGAATATCAGTGACACGTGGCGTGAATTTTTTTTTTTTGTTTTACAGCAGCAGGATAGTGCAGTACATTAAAAGTAATATAAATTACAGTAAGAGATATATAATAAAATTTAAATTGGATAAGTAGTGCGAAACAGTGAGGTAGTGTTCATGGGTTCAATGTCCATTCAGAAATTGGATGGCAGAGGGGAAGAAGCTGTTCCTAAAGTGTTGAGTGTGCCTTCAGGCTTCTGTACCTCCTCTTTGACTGTAGCAGTGAGAAGCACATCCTGGGTGATCAGGGTCCTTGATGATAGATGCAACCTTTTTGGGCAACAACAGTTGGTTCTTGGCATTGGCTGCTGATACTAACACGGCATTACCTTTATCCTATTTTGAACAGAGAAAAACTCTTTCCTTCCAGTTCCCAGTTCTCTTTTTAACATTTTATCACAACAGGGTCAGGAAAAGCTTAAACTGAAGGGAGTGGCATAATGGACCAGTACAGGAGAACTCACTTTCTATTAATAACTCTTTTAAAATGTTTACATATAAAGATCGTCATGAGGTTTGGGCAGGGAAAGGTAAGAACAAATATTTATTTATTTACCGAGCTACGGTGCGGAATAGGCCCTACCAGCCCTTCAATCCATGCTGCCCAGCAATCCCCCAATTAACCCCACGCCTAATCATGGTACAATTTACAATGACCAATTAACTATGGTCAGCAATTATATTTCAAAAGTGCTAGCGCAGATTTAAATTTGTTCAACAGAATGGTCTAATCATTTTGCAACTTGAACTGATTTGCACCATCATTGCCATGGCAACTAGATTATTTCTTGCTCCTTCATTTGTAGCTTTGCACAAAATATAACCTGTGCGCCTGATTTGTCTTAATACAAAGTGCTGGCCACTCTAAAGGGTAAGACTGTATGTTGCCTGGGCATACTATGTGCAAGTCAACAGGATCTAACTCTGCAAATCAAGTCTAGTAAATCTCATTTCAAGTCTGTATGTTCATTACTTTGCTGTACTGACTAACCTCAGGACTGACAGCTGGTAGAACAATATCAGTCTCCTGGAATCTGTGCAATGAAATGTCTGCAGAAGATGCAGTAACAAACAAATTGAAGTATAAGTGATCTTTTAAAACATTGAAAGAAATACAGTGAAGATTGAGTGATTTCCTTGGGCAGTAAATAACAATTTCTGCGTTTATGTTTTTTCCGTGTACTGAACTATGTTTTTTTATGAAGGTTCATAAAATCTCTTGACAGCACAAAATAACGGACTTCTTTCAGGAGTGTGACTGTGAACTACAAACGTACAATACATAATTTATTGGCTTTCTTCTGATAGAGCATAGAGAAATCAAATATCACCAAGTTCCACAAGAAACAGTTGCTGAGTTCAACTAGGAACAAAGTTCCAGCCAAGAATATTTCAGAAGTTTGCTTGCTAACCGCCACTGCCTGTAAGGAGTTTGTACGTTCACCTCATGACCGCATGCATTTCCGCCAAGTGCTTTGGTTTCCTCCCACAGTCCAAAGATGTAACAGTTGGTAGGTTAATTGGTCATTGTAAGTTGTCCAGTGATTAGGCTAGGGTTATATGGGCAGGTTGCTGGCTAGCACAGTTCTAAGGGACAGAAGGGCCAATTCCACGTTGTATCTCAATAAAATATAAATTGGGAGTGTTCGATTGATCTATTCCTAGAAAATTTCCTCTGTATTCTGAAATCACAAGTATTTTGTTGTAGGGAGCCTTGTGTCACTACTCCGTCACACCTGCAAAGTACATTTGATAATCTGATCCTCAATTCTGCACTCAAAGCCATTCTTTGTCTATGATTATGTTTTTTCTCTCTCTCTTTACAGTATGCTTCTGCCCTCTTCACTCAGCTGACTTGGGATAGGTGAATTATTTATCTGACAGGCATCCGATTCTACAGGTTCAAAAGTCCTTGCTGCCTATCAAGCTAAGAGAAAGAGAGAGGCTTTGTGAAGGTTTGAAATGTAATTGTGTGCTACTCCAGGAAGGTCAGAGCAGGAAGCTTTATAC
The DNA here is from genome assembly GCF_030028105.1 of Mobula birostris. NCBI lineage: Eukaryota > Metazoa > Chordata > Chondrichthyes > Myliobatiformes > Myliobatidae > Mobula > Mobula birostris. The sequence continues at coordinate 151,182,239 of NC_092377.1, read as the reverse complement.
AGGTCAAGTGTTCTTCAGCTATTGTTAGTTTTTCATATGCTGTGGGCTCACTAAGGTAAAAGTCAATTAAATTTTTAGCTAAAATAATGACTTCCACTTGGAAACAAGAACAGGCAGGCAGCAGACCATGTAGTTCTGTCTGTTGATAATCATTGCCTTTGTAGTTCAGCACTAAACACTATCACTCTTTGGACGGACTGTTTCATCTCCAGAGATGAAAGTTTCCAAGAGCCAGATTCAATGTGTAGGATTGCTCATGGACTGTTGTTGTTGATTGTTTTCAAAAGTTTGCAGATTTTCTTTTAAGTCCTAGAAGGCTTAGGAAATATCGATATTCTGAAAATTATTCAGTTAGCAGCTCATGCAGCACTGGAAAGTTCTAGTAAATTGAAAAGCTGAAGTTGCTGGAAGCGTAAAACAAAGGTAAAAAAGAATATCGGAAACACCCAGCAGGTCAAGAAGCACCTGTGGAAGGAGAAGCAGGTATAAGTATGGAGGGGGAATTAATGGTCAGCATAGATGTGAGGAGCCAAATGGCTTCTCATTCTCTCAGTCATGGTGGAGGGAGAAATATTTGAAATAACAATGTTAGTCCGACAACATTATTGGCCAGTTTTGACATAAATGGAGAAAGCAAGTTGTCTGCAATTGAAGCTGAGTCCAGAAGGCTCAACATGCTCAGAGAGAAAGGATGAGCTGCTGTCCCTCGAGCTCATATTGGGACTCTTCAGCCCTTTGGTGTCCATCACAGACGGGTAAGTCAGAGTGGAAGTGGGATGAGAATTAAAGTCGCAGATGATTCAAAGTTCAAGATTATCCTGCTTACTGAATGCAGGTGCTCCACAAGCCAGTCACCCAATTAGCATTTTCCAGTATAGAAGAAACTGCTCTGTGACCCCCCAGGATAGTGGCAGAGATAATAAAGCCATTGCCACATGGCACTAGCAACCCATGTTCAATCCTGCCCTCAGGTTACCTCTGTGTGGAGTTTGATCAATCTTCTTATGTCAACATAGATATGAGATGTGAGAGACTATAGGGAGTTCAACTTTCCTCCTACATCTTAGAGACATAAAGGTTAATTGACTGCTGTAAATAGTCAGGAGTGTGGGGGGGGGAGTTAATAAGAATGCAAGGAGGGTAAAAAATGGGATTTATGCCTCATTAATATAAATAGGTGGTTGATGGTTGCCGTGGATTTGGAGGTATGGCTTCCAAATCCACACCAACCATCAACCACTTATTTACAAGAGCTTGTAATTCCCTATGTCTCATGTGTATTGCTGCATTACCTGAACAGGCTATTTGGTCTCTAGTTAGTGGGATGGGAGGAGGACAAAGGAAAAGGGCTTCATCTCCTGTGCTTGCATGTGAGAGTGCAAGGGGATTAGATGCTGCAGATGGAAGAGTAACTAGGGAGACACAAGGGAACAATTGCATTGGAACAGTGAAATAGAAGGGAAGAGAAAGATGAGCCGGATGGTGGAATTTTGTTGAAGGCGGCGGAAGTTGCAAAGGATGATCCATTTAACGTAGTGGCTGGTGGACGTGCAACGTGAACACCTCGGGCGTCTCTACCCTTGCCCGGTCCTGGAGTAGAGAGGGTTAGATCAGAGGTATGAGTAATAGATAAGATGTTGACAAGGACTCTGTCTGCTATAGAGTCACAGGCAGCCTTTATATCCAATAATGACAGATTTGTACAGTTCTTCAGATGTGAACTGCAGGAAGAAACCTGTGAGGGAGAGCTTTTAGAGTGTGAAAACGATTGCACTGGGGCATTTCCACTCTCTTGACGCTCGAAGCCTCGGTCTATTTGTTCGAGTAGTCATCACAATCTGGGGTCTTCCTTGGTTACAGTGGATGATCACAACTTCTTCTGTGCCTTCTCATGCCCTTCGCTGTCCACGAAGCGAGGCAGACCTCTCGGTTGATTTCATCTGCCCGGTCCACCGAAATTAATATCTCATGCTAGGCCAGGCATGTCCCTACTTTACTGGGGTACGAGGCCTGCAAATGGTTTAGCCCACCTTTTGAGGTGGTGTGCCGGGGTATGGCCACTGTTGAATGCAAACAGCTATTTGGAGTCACAGGCGAGAGCTGAGTGGGGAGCAAAACGAATGAGCTGCCCCAAATGAGTTCCAAATTCAAAGTAAATTTATTATCAGATTATATATATGCCTCCAAGTACACCCCTGAGATTCATTTTCTTACAGGCATACTCAATAATTCCATAATAGAATCATAACCATAATAAGATCAATGAGAGACTGCACCAACATGAGCAATCAATCAGTGTGCAAAAGCATAAACTGTGCAAGTACAAAGAGAAAGAAATAACAATGATAAATAAATAAGCAATGAATATTTAGAATATGAGATTTTGAAGTGAGTCCGTTGTTTGTGGGAACATTTCAATGATGGGGAAAGTGAAGCTGTTGGAGGTTATCCCCTTTGGTTCAAGAGCCACATGGTTGAGCGGTAGTAACCGTTCCTGAACCTGGTGATGTGAGTTCAGAGGCTCCTGTACCCTCTTCCTAATGGCAGCAGAGGAGAAGGGAGCATGTCCTGGGTGGTAGGGGTCCCTGATGATCTATGCTGCTTTCATGTGACAATATTTCATGTAGATGCGCTCAAAGGTGGGGAGAGCTTTACAACTGGTGGACTGAGCCATATCCACTACTATTTTTTTTTCAAGGGGGTTGGTGTTTCCATACCAGGCTGTGATGCAAACAGTCAATATGCTATCCACCACACAGCTAAAGAGGTTTGTTAAAGTTGAGGAGTGCCAGATCTTTGCAAACTTGTAAGGAAGTAGAGGCACTGCCATGCTTTCTTCATAATTGCACTTACGTGCTGGGCCCAGGACAGGTCCTCTGAAATGATAACACCGAGGAATTTAAAGTTGCTGACCCTTTCCACCTCTGATTCTTTGACAGGGTGCTACCCCGTCCTAGACACCCCATAGAGCAAAGAAGACCGTCATTGAATCCACACCAATAATCAAACACCTATTTACACTAATCCTGCAATCATCTCATGTTAACTCACTTTATTCTCCCCACATTTCCATCAACTCCCCCCAGAATCCACCACTCAACTACAGGGTCATCTAACAGTGGTTGATTAATTTACAAGCCTGCATGCCTTCGTGATGTGAGAGGAAACAGGAGCACCATGAGGAAGTAAACAAAGGTGCAGGAGAAAGCACAAATTCCACAAAGGCAGCACTTGAGGTTAGGATAGAACTCGAGATGCTGGAGCAATGACGTAGAAACCCTACCAGATGCATCACTGTGTTGCCCAAGTATCATCAGAATGGAAATAGCATAGATGGAGGAACACGAAGAACAAAATCGAATCTTTGTAGGAGGCTGGGTGAATGCAGGGATGGTCAAAGTAGATATGGGAGTCCATTAGGTGGTAATGAATGTTGATCGCTAGCCCATCTCCTGAGATGGGTACAGAGAGATCCAGGAAGAAAAGAGGACAAACAGACATGGATCAAGTTCTTGTAGCTTGTCTTTGGGATGCACTGTTGAAATGGACTTTATGAGCAACACAAACCGCATTCCCTAAAGTCAATGATTAGTACCTATTCCCTTACACAAGGAACGAGATAGCACTAGTCAACATTGCTGTCATCCTGCAGACAATTTACGAAACTACCTCCTTTACTTCTTCCTTCAAGGATGATTTTCCTACTAAGGTACATGCGATTGGAACCTGCAATTTACATTTTGATGGGGAATTTTTGGGTTGAATACGCGGTCTGGTGCTTTGCTGAATTGGAGGAAGTTCAGTGAGGTTTGGAGGTAAATGTACAACCTGGAGGCCTGCAAGCTTGGAAGCAAGGTGTAAGCCCATGATTGACTCCATTGTTTCTCTCCAATTGAGGCAGTGAGCAAGGTTGAAGTTGACGAAGACAAGAACAGAGGATTGGCGAGTGTTCAGTGCCATCTGCCTGCGTTTGATTGGTCTTCTTCTCACTCTTGGAGAAAAGTGCAGGAGTCTTGCGATCCATGTTGCAAAGATTGATTGGAAAGTCTGTGGACTCATTTTGTGGGACTTTGAGGTTTCTGGACTCTGGTTGCTCTTTTTCTTTGCTGTTTTTGAGAAGTCTGATTGGAGCAATCGATACAGATATGGGTGCTTCATCAAAGATTTGTCCTGCAGCCTCTACTGGGCTAGCAGCGCAGCACTGCGCTGAACTGAACTAAACTGATTACTACTGGACTCCCAGCTTCATGTTTGCTATTCACTCTCTTTTTGCTGTTTGTGCGACTTGTGTTTTCTTAATGTGGTGGGTGTTTGACGTTTTCTTGAGCAGGTTCCATGGTGTTTCTTTGTTTTGTGGCTGCTTACGGGAGAATGAATCTCTGCATTGTATTCTGGATACATGCTTTGATAATAAATGTACTTTGAATCTTTGAAGAATTAAGAACCTAATATTTAAGGTGACAGTGAAGGAAATGTGTTAAATATCTCAAGCATCTTAAAGTTAGCTCATGGATGTTTATATACGACACAGTACAAATTTCATTTGGACCAGTTATTAAATCAGTTCCCCAAATTAAGGCAATACAGGTTTGAACATGCAAATTGGAAATTGTGGAAGGACTGGACCCCTCAACCTTGTTCCACCATTTACTAAGATTGTGGTTAACACTGTGTTTCCATTGACCAACAGTATCCTTACATCCCATGCTTTATGGATATTTATCTACACATGACTTAAAAATATCGAAACCTCTATTTTTACTGCCATTGAAGAGTTCAAAGGATTCAAGCAATGCTCTGTATGAAAAAAATGTGCTTCATTCTTGCCTTAAGTGAACAAAACCATATTTTTTATCACTAATTTTTTATTGCAGCACCAACAAATTACATTCAATACAACTAGTTGCTGATACATTTTGACTGTTTAACCCAGCCACCCCTCAAACTTTATCACCATCCCCCACACCCCTCATGCTCTTCTTCATCCCCATCCCCCTCCTCTTCACCCCTCTCTCCCCACCATCCCTCTCTCCTCCACCAATCAACTGAATAGTAGTGGATACACAGACAGAGCATTCCTATTTTAACAGAAGATCTTTTAAGTTAGATATCAAATTTGTCCACATTAAGATTGTGTTTGGTCTTGCATCATTTACTCTTGCTGATGGTAGTTCCAGGTAAGAAATGTCCAAATAGCTCCGAAGCCAGTGGCTACTTGAAATATCATTGGGAGGTTTCTAACGCTGGACTACAAACTTCTTAGCTGCAGTCACACCTGCCAGCCAGACTTTGCAAGTTTTTCCTGTAAGGGAAAGGTGGGAGTCACAAGACCATATTTTTAAGTCTGATCTCCAATCCTAGATTCTATCACAAAGGAAACATCTTCTCCCTTTCTCCCGCCAAGGCCCTTCAGTGTCTTACATGTTTCAGTCATTCTCTCTCTCTACTGAATTGCTGTAGAAAGAAGCCTACCCTGTGCAACCTTTCCTCATTAATCCCGTATCCCTCTTCTGGATTAATTTTAATGGGCTGTCAACTTTCCTTCTAAAAGGAAAATGATCCTCTCCACTGTTCTCCGAATATGGTCCTACCGATGCCCTATATCTGAAGCCTCCGTTGGTCTGGGTTGACCATGGATGTTGTGTCCTAGCTGTCTAGATACACAAAGCCAGGGCAGAGCAATATGGAGAGCAAGATGTTGCTCATGTCACAAACTCCCCCCTCCATCCACCTGATGAACCCAAATGAACAGCAGGGACTGATACAGTTTGGCACCAGCAGCATCACAGGAGTTGCTACTCAGCATTGAACTCAATGTAGGACTGCTTTATGGACTCCAGCTCGACTTTTTTCCTTCACGGTTCACCTCCGGAGCTTTCCCCATGAGTAAGTGTAACAGCAAGGCAGCGGAGGTCTGAGTTCAGAGGTTTCCTTCTCCTACAGAGCTGTCAGCCGTGGCTGATGAACCCCATCTGCCCAAAGTGACTGGTTTTAATGTGCCAGTAACTCTCCTTTGCAGAACCATTTCTCTTGTCAGTAGAAGCAATTCCACCAGGCTTAATGGCTAAGGCACACGTGAAGGTCAGGAGCTGGACTTGGTTGTCAGAGGCTGTGGTAAACCATGTATATATGTTGTAACTCAGTTACCTGTCTGGACACACCCCTCTGCTGACTGCCCCTGTGGCTCCTCCCACAGAATCCTGTATAAAGGTGTTCGCCTTGCCCCTCCCCCTCAGTCCGGGGGCAGACACTCACTGTGGAGGTCGTATTGTACAGCGAATAAAAGCCTTTCAGTATTTTTACCAAACCTCAGTCTTTTGGAGTAATTGGGGGTGATTCAGAGGCTATTTAAGAAACATGTCATTGGGAGCATTTAATAGGTGGTGGGAGCTTATCCCCATTACCACCCCGGCTCTAACAACATTAAGAACCATATATGCACTATAACATAACCAAAGTTTTGTATTGATTACTCCTCAGAACAAATAGTAATATTCTATGTAGCTTTCCTGATGACTCACTCTACCCAGAAACTAGCCTCTGGCAAATGTTTTGCAGAGATTCTTGGACCCTTTTGCATACCTAAGTTCCTCAGGTTCTCATTATGAGATAATATAGTTCATGTACTCTAATTATGCTCAAGTAGCCAGATCTTCACCCACTCACTTAAGCTAACTATATCCCTTTTGTCGTTCAGTATGTCCTCAAATTCAGAAGCAGAATCAAGGCTTTTTGAAGGTGTCCTCAGTGGTGGAGAGGCTAGTGCCCATGATGGATATGGCTGAGTCTACAACCCTCTGGCAGCTCTTTTCCGAACCTGTGCACTGGCAACTCCATACCAGGTGGCGATGTAACCAATCACAATGCTGTCTAACACATACGTGCATAAACTTGCTAGTCTTTGGTGATTTACTAAATCTCTCAAATTCTCCATCAAGCGGCTCGCTGGCATGTCTCCTTCACAATTGCGTCAATATGTTGGACCAGGAAAGATCCTCTGAGATGTTGACGCTCAGGAACTTTAAACTGCTCATCCTTTCCACTGCTGATCCCCTCGATAAGGGCTGGTACAATAAGTGTTCTCCATTCTTCCCCTTTTTGAAGCCCACAATCAATTCTTTGATCTTACTGTCATCGAGTGCTGTTTTTGTGAGCCCAGTCAACCAGCCAATCTATTTCACTTCTGTCCTCTCTCTGTTCTACCTATCTTTACATCATCAGCGACTTTATCCACTGTCAGCGTCTCTCTCCAAGTCATTAACATGAAATCTTGAAGTCTCATTTCCAGGCACAACATATAATTACATCTGACCAATCAAATGATGACCCTATTATGCTAATGCAGATAATGTTTTAATCTCCACAATCACCTTATTAAATCTAAGGATAGGAAACTCATTGATTCAACTATATCCAGATAGGGGAGTCAATGGGTCTACTATCATTAGATACTTCTCTGAAAATCATCACCTTGCCATGGTGGAGATGCTTGTAAATTCCTGAGATCCCGAAGGTGATCCCCTCTGGAGTTCAGCCACCTGGTGCTTAGCTCTTGGTATGATTGCCCATGGAGATAAAGTCAAGGGGAAGGTTCCAGGTAAAGAGCGATCCAACCAAGATCTCAGCGACAGAGCTGGCTAAAGATGATTTCACATCACAATGGCGGTGAAGGTGGAGGAAGCCTGCAGCAGTGCAGGGTCCATGGTCACTTTACATTCCATGCCACTGGACCCTGCTCACCCCCGCCCCCACCAGTCTACCCTTAGATATCGTGGTCCAGCATCCTTTTGTGATAAGGAAAGCCACAAAAAAGAACACACAATCGCGGCCGACAGCTGAGTTTCACATTCCCGGCAGCGCATTGAATAACTGCCTTTGCAATTCAAATCGATCATGTAACTGGATGGAAAAAAAAACAAGCTGTACCCAAAGGAAATGCGAGACAAATGTTAATGCTGCTTTCACCCCAGCAGTTCTCCCTGCTTTAGAATCATTAGTAAATGGGTCAAATTAATAGGATATGGAAATGAAGTAAACCATGAGTAAAGTCGCACATTCTATGCTAATTGTTATATAACGAGCGAAGCCAGGGCATTATAATGCTTTTGAATTATTTTAGGAGCATGGGCAAAAGCTAATAGCTATTCAATTAACTACTACCCTTAATGAGAATATGTGCTGGTTTTCATGCTTCACATAGCTACGAAATATCTCTCTGTTTTGCAAACTAACAACAACCTCAGTATGTGATACATTGAAGTAGTGAGTGAAGCTTTACTGAGGGACAGACATTGTGGGACATCCATGCATTCAGAATGTGTTGCAGTGTTCCTCAATGAGGCAGAACCTATTGATCTGCATATGTTTGTGACTATGACAGGTTCCCTTTTGGAGGGATCACAGGGCATCCATTAGCAGAAGGGACAATAAAACTCAGACTCCTGGTATGTAATCATTAGAAGAAGTCAAGTCCGGTCCAGGTACTGGGTATGTAACCAGAGAGTCAGAATCAGAATGAGGTTTAAAATCAGCAGCAAATGTCATAAAATTTGTTAACTTTGCAGCAGCAATACAATGAAATACGTCAAATATAGAAAAAGCTCAATTAGATTATGAAGACATGTAGTCCTCCTTTATTGTCATTTAGTAATGCATACGTTAAGAAATGATACCTTATTTCCTCCAGTGTGATATCACAAAACACAGGACAGAACAAGACTGAAAAAACTGACAAAACCACTTAATTATAACATATCGTTACAACAGTGCAACAATTACCATGACCTGATGAAGAAGTCCGTGAGCACAGTAAAGTTCAAAGTTTCTCAAATGTCCCATATCTCACACAGACGGGAGAAGGAAGAAAAACCCTCCCTGCCATGCCGACCACAATCCGACTCTGAGTCATCTGAAAACCTCGAGCTCTGATCAGCTCTCCGACACCAAGTACTGAGCACCATCTCTGTCCGAACGATTCAACTGCCTTCTCAGTTGCCAAAAGCAGGCAAGGTCGGGGATTTTGAGGCCTACCCTCCGAAAGATTCCCGACCACACAGTAACGACAGCAGCGAACGGGCGTTTCAGAAATTTCTCCAGATGTTCCTTTGTGCTTTCACATCCATTCTCCATCAAATCAGAATTGTCCACGGCCCCTATTTAACAGATACGATATCATTTTTCACCGGAGGGCTGCGCCCACCACAGTAAATAAATAAAATAAAGGCATCCGTTAGTCTTGCGAGACCATGGATCTGCACCTGGAAAGTTTTCACTCTCCAGGGCGCAGGCCTGGACAAGGTTGTATGGAAGACCAGCAGTTGCTCATGCTGCAAGTCTCCCCTCTCCACGACATCAATGTTGTCCAAGGGAAGGGCACTAGGGCCAGTACAGCTTGGCACCAGTGTCGTCGCAGAGCAATGTGTGATTAAGTGCCTTGCTCAAGGACACAACACGCTGCCTCGGCTGGGGCTCGAACTCACAACCTTCAGGTCGCTAGTCCAATGCCTTAACCGCTTGGCCATGTGCCCATTATAGTAAATATATAAGTGTGTGTGTATATATATATATATATATTAAATAGTTAAATTAAAATAAGTAGTGCCAAAACAGAAATAAAAAAAAGCAGTGAGTTAGCGTTCATGGGTTTAATGTCCATTCACAAATCAGATAACAGAGGGGAAGAAGCTGTTCCTGAATCGCTGAGTGTTCCTGAAGTGTGTACCTTTAGGCTCCTGTACCTTCTCCCTGATGGTAACAATGAGAAGAGGGCTCGTCCTAGTTGATAGGGGTCTGTAATGATGGACGCTGCCTTTCTGAGGCCCACTCCTTGTTTTGGATACTGCGGGAGCCAGTACCCACGAAGGAGCTGACTCATTTTAATAAATGCTGCAGGCATCAGCAGTGAAGCCATTAGAAAAGGGCCAATAACACCTTAGTCTATTCATAACTGCCCTGCAAATGGTAGCCACCTTCTACTACTGCTGTCGGGTACACCTATTTATTTCAAAGTTTTAATTATTTCTTCCTACTTTGTGATGATTTAATATTCTTAAAAATAGTTACAATTTTACATGTGTTTAAAAACCAACCATCAAAGGTATTTAAAAATATTTCAAAAGATTAAAGATCAGTGCAATGAAATGCATCATTTGCATTAATCAGCAAGGATTGTGCTGGGCTATAACTCACTAACCCTAATTGTACGTCTTTGGAATTTGGGAGAAAACCCACTAGGTCAAAAAAAGAATGTATGAACTCCTTACAGACAGTAGCAAGAATCTAACCCACCTGGACAAAAAAGACACGTTTGAATGCTGTTCATAGACTTCAGTTCAGCATTCAACACAATCATTCCTCAGAAACTGATTGGAAGGCTGAGCCTACTGGGTCTGAACACCTCCCTCTGCAACTGGATCCTAGACTTCCTGACTGGGAGACCTCAGTCAGTCCAGCTTGGAATCAGCATCTCCATCACCATCACACTGAGCACGGGGGCCCCCCAGGGCAGTGTGCTCAGTCCACTGCTGTTCACTCTGCTGACCCACGACTGTGCTGCAACACACAGCTCGAACCACATCATCAAGTTCGCCGATGACACGACCATGGTGGGTCTCATCAGCAAGAACGATGAGTCAGCATACAGAGAGGAGGTGCAGAGGCTAATGGACTGGTGCAGAGCCAACAACCTGTCTCTGAATGTGAACAAAACAAAAGAGGTGGTTGTTGACTTCAGGAGGATGCAGAACGACCACTCTTTGCTGAATATCGACGACTCCTCCGTGGAGGTCGTGAAGAGCACCAAATTTCTTTGTGTTCACCAGGTGGAGAATCTCACCTGGTCCCTCAACACCAGCTCCATAGCAAAGAAAGCCCAGCAGCGTCTCTACTTTCTGCAAAGGCTGAGTAAAGTCCATCTCCCACCCCCCACCCTCACCACATACTACAGAGGCTGTATTGAGAGCATCCTGAGCAGCTGCATCACTGCCTGGTTTGGAAATTGCACCATCTCGGATCGCAAGACCCTGCAGCGGTTAGTGAGGTCAGCTGAGAAGATCATCGCGGTCTCTCTTCCCACCATTAGAGACATTTACACCACACGCTGCATCCGTAAAGCAAACAGCATTATGAGGGACCCCACGCACCCCTCATACAAACTCTTCTCCCTCCTGCCATCTGGCAAAAGGCACCAAAGTATTCAGGCTCTCACAACCGGACTATGTAACAGTTTCTTCCCCCAAGCCATCAGACTCCTCAATACCCAGAGCCTGGACTGACACCAACCTACCGCCCTCTACTGTGCATATTGTCTTGTTTATTATTTATTGTAATGCCTGCACTGTTTTGTGCACTTTATGCAGTCCTGGGTAGGTCTGTAGTCTAGTGTAGTTTTGTGTTGTTTTTTACGTAGTTTATAGCTTTTGTATTGTTCATGTAGCACCACGGTCCTGAAAATCGTTGTCTTGTTTTTACTGTGTACTGTACCAGCAGTTATGGTCGAAATGACAATAAAAAGTGACTTGTCTTGACTTGACTTGACTTGAGCACTGATCTTACAACAAGTGCTGTAAAACATTGTGCTAACCACTACACTACTGTGCTGCCTCAAACCATTTAAGAGCAGTGAGTTACCAAAGTCGATCAGGGACTGTCTCGGCATGGACTCTGCCATTAGTGGGATGGACACTTCCTCGGTGTGGAGAGCCAGGTCCTTCCTTCTTCCACATGCCAAAAATAGTAAGTGACTGCACTTGGGCAGTGGGCATAGTTCTGTCAAGCCTGGCCCGTCCTGCCATGGTCAAGCATGGGCTACTTAAGTATTCAGATCACCTGCACTAGCAAATAAAGTTCTCAAAACCTCATCAAATGCTTTTGTTTTCCTGTTAATAATCATAGTTTAAGTCTGCAAGCAAGAGGTGAAAACTGCTCCCATTGTGACCCCCTCTACATCGGTGAGACTCGATGCCGTTTGGAGAATTGCTTCATCGAGCATCTGTGCTCCATCCACCATGACTATCCAACTCTTCCAGTGGACAGCCATTTTAATTTGTCTTCCTATTCAAACATTAATATGTCTGCTGTGAACACTTCTATCACCACATTGAGGAGAGACAACAGGCGCATCTCAAGGATGTGTGCTTAGCCTACATCTCTACTCTCTCAACGTCCACAATTGTGTGGCTAAGCACAGCTCAAACACCATCTATAAATTTGCCAATGACGCAGCTATTGCTGACAGAATTTCAGGTGGTGGCGAGGAGGCATACAGGGGCGAGATAGATCAGCTGATTGTGTTGTGGCGCAACAAATACCTTACACTCCATATCAGTAAGATCAAGGAGTTGATTATGGACTTCATGAAGGGGAAATCAAGGGAAAATACACCAGTCCTCATTAAGGGATCAGCAGTGGAAAGTGTGAGCATTTTCAAGTTCTTGGGCATTAACATCTCTGAAGATCTATCCTGGGCCCCACATATTGATGCAATTACAAAGCAGGCACAGCAGTGGCTGTATTCCATTTGGAGTTTGAGGAGACTTGGGTATGTCACCAAGGACACTCACAAATTTCTGTTGATGTAATGTGGAGAGCATTCTAACTGGTTGTATCACCAAGTGGGTTTGGAGAAGCCACAACATAGGATCAGAAAATGCTGCAGAAAGATGTCAACTCAGCCAGCTCCATCATGGGCACTAGCTTCCCCAGCATCAAGGACACTTTCAAAAGGCAATGCCTCAAAAAGACGGCATCCATCATTAAACTCCCCCATCATCCAACCAGACATGCCCCCTTCTCATTGCTACCATCAAGAAGCTACAGGAGACTGAAGACACATACTCAACATTTCAGGGAGAGCTTCCTCCCCACTGCCATCGGATTTCTGAACGGACAATAAATCCTCACTGTTTTTTTCCTCCCTCTTTGCACTGCTTACTTAATTTGATTGTTATACTGTGAGTATATTTTCAGTATATACTTCAAATTGTAATTTATATTTTTTATTATCATGTATTGCATTGTCCTGCTGCCACAAGACAACAAATTGTATGATATGTGCCAGTGATATTAAACCTGATTTTTATTCTGTTTCATGACCAACCTCTTGAAGCACTTCATCATTGTCGATGTAAGTGCTACTGGATGATAGTCAGTGGGGCAAATTACCACATTCTTCTTGGGCATTGGAGAAGCAAAACCTCATATTGGTAGTCTCCAATATGACTGCATCTATATCAATTTCTCTAACTTCCAGTAACCATTCTTCCTGTTTCCCTTGTTGTGTACTACATAGCTAGGTCTTCTAATATACAGTAACAAACTATATCAAATTCAGAGTGGATCAAATTACAACCATGTTTATTACTTGCAAGGGAAAGTCTACCTCCATATGTTAAGTCATTGGAAGGTAGCTTCAATCTTACAACTCAAACCAAACCATTATTATACTTTTACAGAGACCAGTAATTCATGAAGTTTATGTCTTTGAGGCCATTCCATCATATTATGGCATCATCTGCAGTTCTTCATTATCTGCATTCATCACCTCTGTCTCTGATCAGACCATTTATCTTTTGAGGCTTCTTCTCTTCATGACAGCTGCGTCTTGTTTTTCTCTTCTTCAATACATTCCCTGCTATACGCACGCACACGCACAGACAGACACACACACACACACACACAAACACACACTTCTTGAAAACCTCATCCAAACCAGCAAAGCACTCTGGGATTGCACAGGTTCCATCTTGTCACATTACATTTTACAAAACTTATAAATTCAGAAATACTTCAGGATTACTGATATATTCCCACACCTCCTCTCCTTGTTTTTCCTTATCCTTCTGGCCCCTTTACCTCTTCTCTTTCTCCTACTCCTGGTCTTATCACCTGCCCATCACCCACACTTGCCTCTCTCTCCTTCCCTTTATTCTATGGTCTACCATCCTATCCTCTCAGCTTCCCTCTTCTTCAGTCCACTGTCTCTTCCATCTATCATGACCCAAGTTTTCACATCATTCCCATCTCTCTCTCTCTCTCTCTCTCTCTCTCTCTCCTTCCTCCCTTTCCCTTTCACCAGGACTCCTTATCACCCACCAGCTCGTGCTCCTCCCCATCCTACCTCGCTTTTATTCTGACTTATGCCCTCTTTCTCTCGCATCCTGCTGAATGGTCTTGGCTTGAAACATCAACTATTCCCCTCCACAGATGCTGCCTGACCTGTGTGTGTGTGTGTGTGTGTGTTGTTAGGTGAAAAGTAATGTTGCTAAGTGACAAACTACCTGATAATTAGTGTTGCCTGGAAATTGCTCAACAGGAATAAAAGAATGCTTAATAAATCTCACGCTATTTCTGTGCCTTCTCTAATGTAGGTGATTTCAAATGCCAACAAGATGAAAAACATTGTGATACTCTTTTATTTAACTGATTGCTGGATGAGTACATAGGCATTGCTGTAATTCATTGTTGGTTCTTTTGGGCGATTGATCGAACTGCTCTGGGTTCAGTCCTCATCTCTGGTGCTGTCTATGTGGTGTTTCCATGTTGTCCTTGTAAATGTGTTGGATTCCCTCCAGGTGCTCGGATTTCCAGTCACCTCCCAAGATGGAAGGTTTGGCCATTGTAAACGGCCACTAGTGCTTAGCTGAGTAGTAGAATCTAGGAGAAATTAAAATGGTTAAAGATCAATACAAAGCCTGTCGGCTGAAATCCCTTTATAATACTGTGTAACTAAATTAGACCAGCCACTTCTGTTCATTTGAAATTTACTTTCTTTTAATGAATGATGTTAGATTGGCAGCTCTGCATCTATCTTTTTGCCCTATTTCAACAACAGCTTCAGTGATTACAGACCATATGCAGTAACTCCTTCCTCTCTTTAAATAGAGGTTGTGAGATCTCTAGCTAAGTTTCCAGTTAAGTACGGGGAAGGGGAGCTTGATGGCCAGTGATGCAGCCATTGGATTGAGAGAGGTTAAACTGAGACCCCATTTGTTCTCTCAGGTGAATGCCACGCAGTCTTTAGAAAGAGGACAGGGAGTCACCCCTGCTGTTAGAAGTTCCAGAAAATGGTGGATGAAGCCATTTCTGGCACAGCTACCACACTCTCACCATCGAGGACAACTCTAGAGGCAATATCTCAGGAAGATGGCATTCATCATCTGGGACCCCAACCTGATGGCATGAATATCAATTTCTCCTCCCCCTCCCGTCTTCTGTTATTCCCCACTCTGGCCTTTTACCTCTTCTCACTGACCTATCACTTACCCCTGTGTCCCCTCCACCCTCCCTTTCTCCTATGGTCCACTCTCCTATCCTATCAGGGTCCTTCTTCTCCAGCCCTTTACATTTTCAACCCACCTGGCTTCACCTACTACCTTCAAACTAGCCTCCTTTCACTCCCCCACTTATTATTCCGGCACCTTCCACCTTTTTTATTGTCCTGAAGAAGGGTCTCGGTCCAAGCCATTGACTCTTTACTCATTTCCATAGATGCTGCCTGATTTGCGGAGTTCCTCCAGCATTTTGTGTTGTCGCTCTGGATTTCCAGCAATTTCTCTTGATTACCTTCCTCCTCAATGCTGCCATCAGGCAGCAGACGCAAGAGTTGGAAGACCCTCACCTCAGTTTTGAACAACAGATTCTTCCCACTGCCATCAGGTTCTCGAAATAACCTAAAAAACCTTTATACTATATTAGAATGTTTATGTTGCTCTGTCTCAATCTTGCTCTAGTTATTACATTTATTTTGCACGTGTGTTAGTCAGATATATTTTGTTCATGCTTATTCTATGTTTGTCATCTAGTACTGTACTCTGCCACATAAAGCTCATTTTTATGATATTTATACCCTGTTGTATGTATATCTATGACAACTATAAACTTAAAATTGTCCCAGCCAATGCTTGTCTCTCTGGCAATCACACTGAACAGAATATCTAGGTCTGATCCCAGTGGCCATTTCACCCCTGAATTCAGGCTTGTGGGTTCAATCCTACTCCTCAGGTGTGAACTCAAAACTTCATGTTGGATTTTCAGCGAAGGTTCATAGTAATAGCATCGAAGGTTACAGGGAGATGGCAGGAGAAAGGAATTGATAGGGAGAATAAATCAGCCACAATCGAATGGCGGAGCAGACCGGATGGACAGTAATTCTGCTCTTATGTCTTATGGAATGTTGCACTGTTATAGACACAACATACTCAATGAAGCATTAAGATACATTCAACCTGCTCCCAAATGTAAAACATCGAATACCACACCTCAATTTTCAAATGCCATTCAACCAAAATCCAGCATTGTGCAATTGAATCTCCAGAACTTCATCTTAATGTTAGCATTCACTTTTAGCATGTCACACCTGAAGTACCACTTCCACATTCACTCCCACAATATTCATAGATAGAAAATGACCAGGCTAAAAGAGCTGGAAGTGGAGAAAATGTAAACACGAGGAATTCTGCAGACGCTGGAAATTCAAGCCACACACATCAAAGTTGCTGGTGAACGCAGCAGGCCAGGCAGCATCTCTAGGAAGAGGTACAATCGACGTTTCGGGCCGAGACCCTTCATCAGGACTAACTGAAGGAAGAGTGAGTAAGAGATTTGAAAGTGGGAGGGGGAGGGGGAGATCCAAAATGATAGGAGAAGACAGGAGGGGGAGGGATGGAGCCAAGAGCTGGACAGGTGATTGGCAAAAGGGATATGAGAGGATCATGGGACAGGAGGCCCAGGGAGAAGGAAAAGGGGGAGGGGGGGAAAAAACCCAGAGGATGGGCAAGGGGTATAGTCAGAGGGACAGAGGGAGAAAAAGGAGAGAGAGAGAAAGAATATGTGTATATAAATAAATAACGGATGGGGTACGAGGGGGAGGTGGGGCATTAGCGGAAGTTAGAGAAGTCAATGTTCATGCCATCAGGTTGGAGGCTACCCAGATGGAATATAAGGTGTTGTTCCTCCAACCTGAGTGTGGCTTCATCTTTACAGTAGAGGAGGCCGTGGATAGACATGTCAGAATGGGAATGGGATATGGAATTAAAATGTGTGGCCACTGGGAGATCCTGCTTTCTCTGGCGGACAGAGCGTAGGTGAAGTGGAGAAAATATAGGTCTGTTCTCAGGGTGGATTTCCCTTATTCAACAGAGTCTGTGTATCTGTGGCCTTCCCACCTTCTTGTACCTGGGAGTTTTCTCTACTTTGTTGCATTCTCCTCCATCAACACCAATTCACACTTGCTCTGTGCGCTCCACTTTCTCCCACCATCACCCCATTTACATTACATTACATCATCATCATTTCCATTATCCAATCATCACCAAGTTACCAGACTCAGGTTCCAATTCATTAATTTATCATATGTACAATGAATCACGCAGTGAAATGTGTCAAGCACAATTAGTGATAAAAACATAAACAACAGGTGAAATGTGACATTTGGGTTAACAACCAACACACCCAAGGATGAGCTGGCAGTACTCTACACATTCCAGCATCAACGTAACATGCCACAATGTTCAGCAGAACACAGAGCACAACAAGCAACGGTGGGAGGAGAAGGTGGCGGCGCGACCCAACTCGCAGCGGCCGCTCCGTAGGAAATATCTGTTATCTATCAAATAGGGTGCCGTGCACAATCCTGATTTGATGGAGACAGACGTGAGAGCATGGAGGAACTTCTGGTGAAACTTCTGAAATGCCTGCTTCGCTGCCGCTGCTACTGTGTGATCCAGAATCTTGGGAGGGGAAGGCCCCAAGTCCTCGGCTTTGCTTGTTGCTTGGCGGCCGGGGCGGGGTCGAAGCGCTCGGCAGAAGTGGTGCTTGGTGCTCGATGTCGGAGGGCTGGTCGGAGGCGCGAAGTTTTCGGACGGACTCGGAGTTGGCTGCGGTAGGGTGCTTCCAACTCATCGGCAAGTTTGTGGCTCTTGGGGGTTCATGGCAGGGGGAGTTTCTCCCGTCCGCCGTCTGCGTGAGATGATGGGGCTATCGAAACTTGAGACTATTTTTTTACTGTGCCCATGGTCTGCTCTTTATCAAATTACTGTATTGTTTTGCACTGTTGTCACTATATGTTATAATTATGTGGTTTTGTCAGTTTTAGTCTTGGTTTGTCCTATGTTTCTGTGATATCTTTCTGGAGGAACATTGTATCATTTTTTAATCCATGCATTTCTAAATGACAATAAACGAAGACTGAGTTTCCTTATAATCTTAAAAAAAACAACAGCAAAACAAGGCCTGTTCCTCTCTCCCACTCAACAATCCATTTACATACACAGTCCTCCAAACTCAAGACAGGCCGTCTTCGGCCTACAGCCTACCATGGACAGAGAGTCGCAGACATTGGGCCTTTGACTTTGCTCGTAAACACAGAGAAATCCAAACTTGGGGCTGCAGTCACTGGGTCTTGACTTCCAGACTTCCGATCGACCTTCTGGTGTTGATCTACTGATGACAATGAATGAGGAACTAAATACTTGGCCTCGAACTCCAGACTTGTCAATTACCAATTACAATCTTTCCAGCTCTATACCTCTTCAGGATACAGGTTATTTTCTGATTTGGAACAGTTATTGTCTCCGGAACAGTAGTATTCTTGCCAGTGATGGCCCTTCCAGTGTTGTTGAGTAGGAAGATCAGGATTTAGATCCAGTAATAATGAGTGATGGGTGGAGGCAAGTCTCTACCAAAGGAAGTGTCAGGTGCTCCTTACCTCTGTTAGCCCTCAGGTCATCCTTGGGCGAGGTGTAGCACCTGCTTAACCCCTCCCCACCGATCAGGGTCACATAAAACTATGGGAGCAGGTGGTGGATGGTCGTATGAGCTGCTGGCGTACATCACAAGTACTAGTTGTGCGATTACTGACGCCAGGCAGACAATCTCTGAAGAGTATCAACAATGGCTGGGGTCATCCATCTTGTAAAGGCACTGCCCAGAAGAAAATGGCAAACCACTTCTGTAGAAAAATTTGCCAAGGACCATGGTGCTCATGGATAGAGACAGATGGAAGACCATGCTCATCCATGTCGCACGGCATGGCACGTAATGACAGTGATGAATGATGAAGGAATGGCGACAGTGTGCATCTTGCAGGGGGATGTAATGGCATTTCATTCCACTGCTGCCCTTGGGCTATAGAACATAGCTTTTAGGGTGGGGGTCGTGGTAAAAAAGCACTGACAAGTTGCTGCAATGCATATTACTTAAAGGCAAGCCATCTCAGAAACTTTGCAGCTTGATTGAAAAGGCAACAGCTGTAAACTTCAGCTCTCTTTCTCCCTCTGTACATGATTGATCTGTATGAGTTTCCAGAATTATCTGTCTTAAAGCAACTTCCAGCTCCCTGGGACAGAGAGAATAGAGGGGACCAATGAGTACTTTCTATTATGTATGGTCTTATTGAAGAGAAGTCAAAATGGTCAACTACCTCAATGAACTAAAATGCCAATGACTTACACTCAGTGGCCACATTATTAGGTACCCCTGAACACCTGCTCATTGATGCAAGTATCTAATCAGCCAATCACATGGCAGCAACTCAATGCATAAAAGCATGCAGACAGGGACAAAAGGCTCAACTGTTGCTCAGACCAAACATCAGAATGGGGAGGAAAATGAGATCTAACAGACTTTGACCATGGAATGACTATTGGTGCCAGACCAGATTTGAGTATCTCAGATTTGATCTCCCTCAGTCTCTAGAGTTCACAAAGAAAAGTGCAAGAAGCAAAAAGACATCCAGTGAGCTGCAGTTCAGTGGGCAAAAATGCCTTGTTAATGAGAAAGGTCAGAGGTGAATGGCTAAACTGGTTCAAGCTGACAGGAAGGCAACAGTAACTCAAATAAACACACATTTCAACAGTGATGTGCAGTAGTCTATTTCTGAATGCACAAGACGCTGACTCTTCAATTGTATGGGCTACAGCAGCAGAAGTCCACTAATACGTACTCAGTGGCCACTTTATTGGGTACAGGAGGTACCTAATAAAGTGACCCTTGAGTGTATGTTTCTGTAGTCACCTCTATTACTGCATCATATTCACATCCTTGACATGAGTGCCTACAAACCTTGGAGACTTGGAATCCTTCTGATAATGACATTTGTAGTACTATTTCCAAGGTGTCACACTTAGTAGACAATAGCTGAAAGCCATCCTTGCTTGTCAGCATAATAACATATTTCCTTTGAAAGACTAGAGGATATAGAATCCCTTTGGGCCTTCTATTGACAGACTAGGTTACCGAGCTTGACAGCTTTGGGGATCATATCAAAAAGGTCTGTGTATATTTCATAATTTTCCTCAAGTTCAAGGTTAAATCAATTCAAGATGTTAGAGTGGAGAAACTATTGCAATTGCAGTATATTCTGAACTCTCTCGATTTGGCAAAAATTGCTCCATTCCAAATGAAAAAATCAGCCACACGAAATCTCCGACTTGACAGTTGATTGACTGGTAGTACATTACCTGGAAATTTAATATGCATTCCTTGCAAACATATCAGCAAAGACTTTCAATTCACAATAATCCCTGTGGGTACATATCTTGCAATCAGTTCTTCAGATTATCTTTATAATGAATTTTGTTACTTGATTTCCTTTTTGAAATATCAGATTTCAGCTTCTCCAACCTTGATTCAATTAATTATCCAACTCAATATATGCTCCTGGTCCTCATGTCTACATACTGATATGCAGTGTCAAAAAATGTTGAGCCAGTTACTTTAGGGGATTTGTTGTAAATCGTGATGGTTTGTTTTTTCATTATGAGAAGTCTTCTTACATTGGTAACTTCTATGAATCAAAAAATGATCCTGAGAGTGAAGGCAGCAAAGACAATATGGAGGGCAAACAATAAATTGATTGTTATCAGAATCCATAGACATTTTTACTGCATCCCACAGTATGTTGAAATTCGTATAATATCAGAGCGGGCAGGCCAAACTATTGGAGTATTTCTGCCCTTTGTTAAGTATAGAGAATTACTATATATATTCCATCTCCATGCCTCATAGGTTGGAGTCTATTTCTATTCTGACTGCAGCCTCAAAATAGGAAGCTGTCCCTTTAGGATAGAGATGAGGAATAATTTATTTAGCCAAAGGGCGTTGACTCTGTGGAATTCATTGCCACAGATGGCTAGGGAGGCCAAATAATTGGGTATACGTAAAGCAGAGGGTGATAAATTCTCACTTAGTCATGGCGTGAAAGGTTACAGGGAGAAGGAAAGAGTATAAAGTTGAGAGGGATAATAGAGCCATGATGGAATAGCGAAGCAGGCTTGATGGGCCAATTGGCCTAATTCTGCTCCTATGTCTTATGGTCTTATAAGCAGGAAAACTGAATATCCAGCCCACAACTTAATGCTTCCATAGGGTGAAGCATAAACCAAAAATGTTGGAAGAACTCATCAAACCAGGCAATATCTGTGGAGTCACATTTTGTCACATATCAGTCACATTTTGAGTCAGCAATCCTTCCACAGCATTGGGGGAAGACTGGAAAGCTCAAGGATTTGCAAAGCATATTGCATTTTCATCATTTAATCAGTTGCTCTCAACAAATCACTCTTCTCCCAATTCTGAGGAAGGAAGAATATGCAGATTTATTATCACTGAATTATAGGACATGACATTTGCTGTTTTGCATCAGCAGTACAGTGCAGAGATCTGAAATTAACATAAATGATAAGATTGCATCATGCCATAAAGGGGATAACGAAGTAGTACTCATAGATATATGGAACATTCAGGAAACCTGAGGAGGAGAAGATGGCGGCGCGACACAGCTTGCATCGGCCACTCTGGTGAATGATATCTGTTATCTGTCAAGTAGGGTGCCGTGCACAATCCTGATTTGATGGAGACAGACATGAGAGCACGGACTTCTGAAATGTCTGCTTCGCTGCTGCTGAAGGCAGAATCTCCGGAGGAGAAGGTCCTGAGTCCTCGGCTTTTCTTGTTGCTTGGTGGCCAGGGTGGGGTCGAAGCGCTCGGCAGAGGATGGTGCTCGGGAGGCTGTATCGGAGGGGCTGGTCGGAGGCTCGAAGTTTTCGGACGGACTCAGAGTCGGCTGTGGTCGACAACTTCCAATGCATCAGCAAGTTGTTGGCGCTTGGAGGTTTATGGCAGAGAGAGTTTCCCCCTTTTGCCGCCTGCTATCGGGACTATCGGGAGTCAATCGGAACTTTGATTCTTTTTTTTACCGTGCCCATGGTCTGCTCTTTATCAAAATATGGTATTGTTTTGCACTACTGTAACTATATGTTATAATTATGTGGTTTTGTCAGTGTTAGTCTTTGGTTTGTCCTTTTTTTTGTGATATCCCTCTGGAGGAACATTGTATCGTTTCATAATGCATGCATTTCTAAATGACAATAAACGAGGACTGCGTGTCCTCATAATCTAATCTAAACTAATCTAATAATCTAATCTAATTTATTGTGGAGAGGAAGAAGCCGTTCCTAAATCATTGAGTGTGTGGCTTCAGGCTCCTGTACCTCTGCAGCCTCTTGCGACCCTGTGCACTGGAGCATCCATAGCAGATTGTGATGCAACCAGTCAGAATGCTCTCCACTGTACATCTATAGAAATTTGCAAGACTTGTTGGTTACATACCAAATCTTTAATCCCTAATGAACTAGAGCAGCTGGTGTGTCTTCCTTGTGATCACAGGTACATGGAGCTCCGAAAAATAAAGGGCTATGGATAACCCTAAGTAATTTCTATGGTAAGGATGTGTTCAGCACAGCTTTGTGGGCTGAAGGGCTTGTATTGTGCTGTAGGTTTTCTATGTTTCTATGTTTCCATCACATCAAGTGTCAGTGATCCAAAACAGTAATTAAGTAGTCTTCCCATAGATGCTGCTTGATTGGCTGAGTACTTCCAGCTTGTTCTGACTTTGTTTTATATTCCAGCAACTGAAGTTTTAGTTGTGTTTTGCCCTTACTTAAATTGGGTGATGTTGTGGTACAGAGGGACCTAAGAGTCCAAGTACATGGATCCCTGAAAGTCACAGGTAGTCAATGTGTTGAAGAAGAAATTTGGCACGCTGACAGTCAGCGAGTTGTGCATTGAAACTGGTGTATAATGAGGCAGTTGTACAAGGTGTTGGCAAAGTTCACAGTTAATTTATTTTCAAGTATATATATATAATCACCATATACAACCCTGAGATTTATTTTCCTGTGGGCATACTCAACAAATCCTAAATAGAACAATAACCATAACAGAATCAATGAAAGACCACACCAACCAGAACCTTTTAACCAAGACAACAAACTGTGAAAGTACAAAAATAATTAAATAACACCAAATAATTAATTAATCAATCAATTAATAAGGAAACAATGATTATCAAGAACATGAGATGAAGAGTTCTTGAAAGTGAGT
This sequence comes from Mobula birostris, assembly GCF_030028105.1. Classification (NCBI taxonomy): domain Eukaryota; kingdom Metazoa; phylum Chordata; class Chondrichthyes; order Myliobatiformes; family Myliobatidae; genus Mobula; species Mobula birostris. Next base: position 151,158,860 of record NC_092377.1, on the reverse strand, counting down.
CCATAGGTTATGGGAACAGTCCAGCAATGGGGTGAGTGAGGTTATTCCCTTTGGTTCAAGAGCCTGATGGTTGAAGAACAATAAGGCCCTGAACTTGTTGGTGAGCCCTGAGGTTCCTGTACCTTCTTCCTGATGGCAGCAGTGAGAAAAGAGCATGTCCCGGGTAGAAGCATTTGTGATATTATGTTCAGTTTTGGCCATCCTGCTATAGAAAAGATGTCATTAAGCTAGAAAGAGTGCAGCAAAGATTTAAGCTTCTGGGACTCAAGGAACTGAGTTATAGAGTGAGGGTGAGCAGATTGAGACTATGTTTATTAAAGTGTAGGAAAATAAGATATAATTTTATAGGGGCGCTGATAAGGTCAACGCGCACCGTCTTTTTTTCCCAGGTTTGAGGAATTATAAATAAGAGGACACAGATTCAAGCCGAGAGAAGAGAAACTTAACTGGAGCCTGAGGGGGTAAGTTTTTCAGCCGGGGGTGGTCAGTATATAGAATGGCTGCTTGAGGAAGTTGTTGCAGCACATACATTAAGAACATGTAAACAGGTATTCAGGCAGGTACATGTAGAGGAAAAGTTTAGAGGCACCACGGCTAAATACAAGCAAATGGGACTAGTTTAGAAGGGGATCTTGCTTAGCATAGACCAGATGGGCTGAAAACCTGGTTTCCCTGTGGTATGACTCTATGATTCCATGTGTGGTGAGCAATTGGTTAAATTATTTTAAAAAATGTCATTATCATTTACAAACTTTCCACCAAAATGTGTGGATGGAAAATTTTGTCCAACAGAAATTTCAGTATCTACAGGGAATACAGAAAGCCAGGGTGAGGGTAAAATTGAGAAGGCTAATCCCCAAGTCTCAGTAAACATTTTGTCACTATTTTCTGCTCAATACTTTATACTTTAATGTCGCCAAACAATTGATACTAGAACGTACAATCATCACAGCGATATATGATTCTGCGCTTCCCACTCCCCGGATTACAAATCAATAGTAAATATTAAAAATTTAAATTATAAATCATAAGTAGAAAATAGAAAAGGGAAAGTAAGGTAGTGCAAAAAAACCGAGAGACGGGTCCGGATATTTGGAGTGTACGGCCCAGATCCGGGTTAGGATCCGTTCAGCAGTCTTATCACAGTTGGAAAGAAGCTGTTCCCAAATCTGGCCGTATGAGTCTTCAAGCTCCTGAGCCTTCTCCCGGAGGGAAGAGAGATGAAAAGTGTGTTGGCTGGGTGGGTCGTGTCCTTGATTATCCTGGCAGCACTGCTCCGACAGCGTGCGGTGTAAAGTGAGTCCAAGGACGGAAGATTGGTTTGTGTGATGTGCTGTGCCGTGTTCACGATCTTCTGCAGCTTCTTCCGGTCTTGGACAGGACAACTTCCATACCAGGTTGTGATGCACCGTAGAAGAATGCTTTCTACAGTGCATCTATAAAATTAGTGAGGGTTTTAGGGGACAGGCCAAATTTCTTTAGTTTTCTCAGGAAGTAAAGGCGCTGGTGGGCCTTCTTGGCAGTGGACTCTGCTTGGTTGGACCAAGTCAGGTCAATTGTGATATTAATATAGAACATAGAACATAGAATAGTATAGCACATTACAGGCCCTTCAGCCCACAATGTTGTTCTGACCCTCAACCCTGCCTCCCATATAACCCCCCCACCTTAAATTCCTCCATATACCTGTCTAGTAGTCTCTTAAACTTCACTATTGTATCTGCCTCTACCACTGACTCAGGCAGTGCATTCCACGCACCAACCACTCTCTGAGTAAAACACCTTCCTCTAATATCCCCCTCGAACTTCCCACCCCTTAACTTAAAGCCATGTCCTCTTGTGTTGAGCAGTGGTGCCCTGGGGAAGAGGCGCTGGCTACCCACTCTATCTATTCCTCTTAATATCTTGTACACCTCTATCATGTCTCCTCTCATCCTCCTCTCCAAAGAGTAAAGCCCTAGCTCCCTTAATCTCTGATCATAATCCATACTTTCTAAACCAGGCAGCATCCTGGTAAATCTCCTCTGTACCCTTTCCAATGCGTCCACATCCTTCCTATAGTGAAGCAACCAGAACTGGACACAGAACTCCAAGTGTGGCCTAACCAGAGTTTTATAGAACTGCATCATTACATCGCGACTCTTAAACTCTACCCCTCGACTTATGAAAGCTAATACCCAATAAGTTTTCTTAAGTACCCTATCCACCTGTGAGGCAACTTTCAGGGATCTGTGAACATGTACCCCCAGATCCCTCTGCTCCTCCACACTACCAAGTATCCTGCCATTTAATTTGTACTCTGCCTTGGAGTTTGTCCTTCCAAAGTCTACCACCTCACACTTCTCTGGGTTGAACTCCATCTGCCATATTGAGTAACTCCATATTGACCCCGAGGAACTTAAAGCTCTTGACCTGTTCCACTTGCGCACCACCAATGTAAATTGGGTCATGTGGTCCGCTACTCCTTCTGAAGTCAACAACCAATTCCTTCGTCTTGCTGATGTTGAGGGATAGGTTATTGTCTTCGCACCATGCCACCAGGTTCTTAATTTCCCCTCTGTACTCAAACTCACCATTACCTGAGATACGGTTTACAATTGTTGTGTCATCAGCAAACTTATATATTGAGTTCAATGGAAACTTGGCTACACAATCATGGGTGTACAGTGAGTACAGCAGGGGGTGGAGTACACAGCCTTGTGGGGCACCGGTGCTCAGAGTGATTGTAGAGGAGAGCTTGTCCCCTATTTTTACAGCCTGGGTCCTGTCTGTGAGGAAGTTGAAAATCCAGCTGCAGATCTGAGTGCTAAGGCCCAGGTTGTGGAGCATTTGCTTCAATACTGAAGCAAATGGATTCCTGCCAATGGGAGGGAGTATCTGAGACAAAAGGTCACAGCCAGGGACTCTGAGATACAGTCCCTGACCACTGGGGAGTCCGAGGGGGCTTCACCCTTGAGAGTTGAGACCAGACAAGATTGTTCATGAACACGAGGAGAGCTGCAGATGCTGGAATGATGGTTCTGAAGAAGGACCTCTGCCTGAAACGTTGACTGTTTATTCTTTCCCATAGATACTGCCTGGCCTGTTGAGATCCTCCAGGATTTTGAGTCTGTTGCTCAAGGTTTTTCATGTTTCAGCAGGGGTGAACTACTTTTTTTACTGCCCATTAGACAGCATTTGGGACAGCAATAAAGGTCGTCCATCTCTGGTGGTGCTCACAGCTTCCTTCATCATGTCAGTAGCTTCCTCTTGGTTTTCACTACTGGCATTCGTGCAAGTCGCAGGTGGAGACTCAGGAATCCCATTGCACTTAGGTGTAGAAGGATTCTTCATTGCTGTTTCCGTAACAACTCAGGGTTGTTAGCCCTGAGCTGAACCCCTGAACCTGGAAGACTGATGGACCGCTCTTACTCTGACCTCTACCTTTGGACCTGTTTGGCATGGGTGACCTTACCAAGAACCAAAACATAAAGCCTTCACTCCAGCCAATGGAGCTCTCCGGGTCATTGAGGCATGCAGGTCTCCAACCCCAACAGCAAAGTTGTGGTCCTCTTGGAGGAGAATAAGGGTTAACAATACTCTGTCACAATTTGGACAGACAGTATGCCCCTCATTAAACGTAAAGCAGTGAGCGTAACACAATAACTTGGAAAAACTGCACAGAGGCAGTTAATCAAAATGAAAATGCAAGAGCGAAGTTCTTTTTTGATGAACGATCTGCAATTTTGCAAGAGAGAGCCTGCATTTTGGGTGATTTGAGAGATAACGTAGAAGTTAATAAAATAAAGATGTCATGTGTGGTATCAAATAATCTGCAAGGCAATGAATAATACACACACTAAGTGAAGAAAAAACAAAATGAAAAAAAAACAAGACTGCAATCAATAATATATATTCCAAAGAATATGAGCTTTATGCATGATATGTTTATTTTGCCAGCAAAACTGGAGTACAGGACTATCATTTATATGGGGGGGGAGTCAGTAGAAGTAAAACATTACAATGAACTAAACATAATGAGAAAGTGTCAATACTTACTGCACTTAAAAATACATGAGAACCTGATCAAAGTGCCACATTACAGGTAGTTGTGATAGTTTCTCTAATAATCAATGTTTGTAAGTCACAAACTATTGGATGGCATAAAGCACTTAACAAAAACTTCAAGACCCATAAATTATTTTCATAGTTAAAAGCAGCTGATATCAAATATTGACCGGGGATTTTACGAAGCAGCAAAATAATATCAGAAGTGATCATCAATTCTTTCCTGGATGACAACCAAGCTAAATTAATTGATGCCAGAAAAAATCCTAATATCTTTACCAATTTGAATAAAAGGTAGATTATGTTCAGTTCCCAGACAATTTATTTTTTTCTTTGCTGCGTAAATATTTTATCTATTTTTTTTAAATAATTCATTTTACTGAGTCAATGTTGAACATTTCCATGAATTTGTTATAATTATTGTCTTTTACTTGCTACTTGTGTCAATAGCAGCAATTTCCCCTTTTGTATGTTGTTTCTGCAGTAGTATTTGGTATTCTTGTTATTTACTCACACCACATGTTTGTACCTTCACTGAAAAATATCAAATGGTATCCTTTTAGGCATTGCCTAAGTAATAAAACTGCACAAGTATGGGGGTTGCGAGAATAAAGTGCTTCGGATTGTCACAAGGGGGATTACAAGCAGTTTTCAGTGGTTTTCACCGATTGTTAACACGTTGCCTCTTTTATGTTATAGCGTACATGATGGTGCATGGCTCGTGGTCATAGACAAATGACAGTGCAGGAATTGCATGGTTGGATGTGCGCATAGGTCTACGAAGGAGCAGCAGGGTTAGAACAATGCTTTACAGTACCAGCAGCTCAGGTCCCATTCACTCTGCTGCCTCTAAGGAGCGTGTACGTTCTCCCCATCAATGTATGGGTTTCCTCCAGGTGCTCGGATTTCCACCCACAATCCAAATTCGTGCCGGTTGGTAGGTTAATTGGTCATTGCAAATTATCCCGTGTTTAGGCTAGGATAAAATCAGGGGATTGCTGGGTGGAGCAGCTCCAAGGGCGGGAAGGGCTGACTCCACTGTGTAAATCAATTTTTTAAAAAGTGGCGAAACATTAGGAAATCTGCTTAAACAAAAGGAATGCAAAGAAGGAATTTGTTGCTAAACACCTATTTCTCATTTCGCAGATCCACAGGTGGACACTTGCCTCTCAGAGAGACCCCGTCAATCCCATTCGCTCAGCCATTTCCACGCAATCTTTTCTCCCTGAGATTTCTATTAAATCTTGCCATCTCAGTTTTTTATCCCCATCAACACTCGGGTTAGTTTATAGTAACCGCCGAACCTCCTAACCAGCTCCTCTTGTGATGCGTAAGGAAACCTCTACGACCATAGGGACAACATGCAAACTCTGCCCACGAACACTAGTCATTATTGAACTTGGGTCGCTGGAGCTGTGAGACAGTAGTCCTACCTCCTGTGCCACTGTGTTGTAAAAGAGAAAAAAGCACAGATGCCAGAGATCAAAGATCAATACAAGAATGCTGGATTACGCAGCAGGTCAGGCACCCACTGCGGAAAGAGAAATCAAGTTTACGTCTCAGGCCAAAAACCCTACATCAGAACTGAAAAAGAAAGAAAACATTACTTTTAAGTCGCAGAGACAGGGAGAAACAAGAACAAAGGGAACACTGTGGAAATTGAGAACATTGTGTCATATTGTATTGTTGCCCAAGGTAAGCTTGAGGAGGAGCACCTCATCTTACATGTTGTACCTGCGGCCAAGCAGCTCCTCAGAACAGGGAGCCAGGAATCATGGGAAAACTGGCTAAGCTGGCTGGTGAAAGAACCAAGTCCACAAAACTTGCTTGGACCAGACATTGAGTCTGAGCAGTCAACATGAAGGGCCTCAATCCGAAATATTGACTGTCCATTTCTCTCCATAGTTGCTGCCTGACCAACTGAGTATCTTCACTGCTGTTTAGGTCTAAGCTCATAGTGATGCAATGGCAAGAATAGACGCAATTGGACACATGTAGGTTCATGGAATAATGGATCGATATTTAACACAAATATTGGTCCATTAAACTATTGCAAAGCATCAGCACCATTATGCAATTAAACATACTCTCTTCCAAAAATGTTAAATTCCCACATGATACAAGTACTCTGAAATTATATTCGTGTTCAGCTTCAAGTGGTCTATCATGAACAAAAAAATTCTGAGGAAACAAAACTTTCAAAAAACTTTTTTGTCCAGTGTTATTATTTGCATTGTCAACAGATAAACTTTTAATAAAATTATCTGATGTTCTTTTGTCTGTAATTTTAATAGAAACATTAGTCTAGAAATTACCAATGCCTTTAATGGCTTATTCTTGTCTATGAAAAATTTTGTTTTGCATTCTATCAGAATAGATCAAAAATACACTGAAATAGTACAAAAAGGATAATGCAGAATGCAGAATATAGTGTTACAGTTACAGAGGTGTCGTATAGGTGGACAGATAAGGTGCTATAGTCATAACCAGGTAGATCTTGAGAATAAGAGATAATTTTTACACGACAACTTGCCTCTCAACAGTAATAAAGTACTTATAAAAATCTTCAACATTAAGCATTGACGCCTGGAAGTTGGAGGATGGTACAGAGACCACAGGTTATGCTTGGAATCCAAAGTATAGGGTTAGGTTTGTTGTTACTTGTTGACTTTGTGTTGTGGAGGGTAGCCTGGAAGTGCAAAGGTAACAGGTATGTGGAGCAACACACACAAAATGCTGGAGGAACTCAGCAGTACAGGCAGCATCTATGGAAAAGAGTATACAATCGACGTTTAGTGACAAGACTCCTCATCAGGTACGTGGAGAGCAATTCAGTTTAATACAAGGTTAGGAGGAAACCTACATGGGTTAATGTACCAATGCTGGTCCGGGATATGCACCAGGTCTAGGGTTTAAAGGACAGTGTGACAGAGGAAATTTACATGGCTTATGTTACCTGTGTTGGTCCAGGATATGCTCCAGTGCTAGCATTTAAAGGACAGTGTTACAGAGGCAACCTACAGTGTGACAGAGGAAGCCTACATGGCTTATATTACCAGTGTTGGTCCAAGATATGCTCCAGAACCAGGGTTTCAAGGACAGTGTGCCAAGAAAACAAAGAACAGTGAAGACAGAACAGTACAGCAGAAGAATAGGCCCTTTGTCCCACAATTTCTGTGCCAAACACAATGCCAGGTTTAACTAAATCTTTTTCACCTGTTCATGATCCATGTCTCTCCAATCCTTGCACATTCAGTTGTTTCTCTGTTAGCCTCTTAAACACCTCTATAGTATCTGCTTCCACCCCTAACCTTGGTACATTCCAGACACCCACCACACTCTGTGTAAAAAAAACATGCCCTACACATCTCTTTTAGACTTTCATCCATTCATTTTAAAAGCAAGTCCTCCAGACCCTGAAATTTTTATGCTGGGAAAATGTTTCTGACAACCTACACTATCTATGCCTCTCACAATTTTATAAACCTCCATCAGGTTCTTGAACAAAAGGGAATAACTACAGTCATTAGCCTGTCCATTGAGATGTCCCTAAACCAATGATCTCACTTTAAGGATTCCTTATCTCATTATCTCATGTTCTTGTTATTTATTGCTATTTACTTACATTTGCATTTGCACAGTTTGTTGTCTTCTGCACTCTGGTTGGTCTTTCATTGATCCTGTTATCAGATTAGATTATGAGGACACGCAGTCCTCTTTTATTGTCATTTAGTAATGCATGCATTAAGAAATGATACAATGTATGACTAAAAAAACTGACAAAAACCACATAATTATAACATATAGTTACAACAGTGCAAAGCAATACCGTAATTTGATAAAGAGCAGACCATGGGCACGGTAAAAAAGAAGTCTCAAAGTCTCCCGAAAGTCCCATCATCTCACGCAGATGGTAGAAGGAAGAAAAACTCTCCCTGCCATGAGCTTCCAGCGCCGCAAACTTGCCGATGCAGCACCCTGGAAGCACCTGACGACAGTCCGACTCTTGAGTCCATCCAAAAACTTCGAGCCTCTGACCAGCCCTCCGACACCAAGCACCGAGCACCATCTCTGCCGAACGCTTTGACCCCGGCCCCAGCAACAGGCAATAGGCAAAGCCGAGGATTTGGGGCCTTCCCCTCCGGAGATTCTCGATCGCACAGTAGCAGCGGCAGCGAAGCAGGCATTTCAGAAGTTTCTCCAGATGTTCCTCCGTGCTTCTCACGTCTGTCTCCATCAAATCAGGATTGTGCACGGTACCTACTTACAAATATGATATCATTTTGGGGCGGCCGCGTTCTTCTCCTCCCCTCCTTCTATAGTAACTATTCTATTCAGGAAATCAAAGCGCGTCGAGCACTCTGCTCTGCACATATACAGGAAAGAGGTGGAGAGAGTAGAGAGTTTCAAGTTCCTCGGCGTCCACATCTTGGCTGACCTCACCTGGACTACCCATATCTCTTATCAGGTGGGGAAGGCCCAACAGAGGCTCTACTTTCTAACGAAGCTAAAGCACGCTCTCCTCCCTCATTACCTGCTGATCAACTTCTATCGGACAACTATAGAGAGCCTCCTGACGTATTGCTGTGCAGAGTGGTTTGCCAGCTGCACAGAACAGAACAGGAAGGACTTGCAGCGGGTGGTTAGGGTAGCAGAGCAGGTTATTGGCACAACATTACCCTCCCTCAGAGACATTTATACTGGCAGACTTCAAAAGAAGGCTATTGTATTTCAAAGGATTCCACTCATCCTGGACATCACCTGTTTTCCCCTCTACCTTCTGGGAAGAGATACAGAGCATTAAGGACGAAAACAAAGAGATTCCTTAACAGCTTCTACCCACAAGCAGTGAAATGCATAATACCTGCTGCCCTTCTCCTGCCCTCCTCCTAAGACGGCGGCAGCTAAATGCATCACACTTCCAGGAATGGCAGGTGTGCAATAGTCCTACCCCCCCCCATCCATATATTATTAATTTTGGACTGCACTCCTGAGGTTTTAGAGTTTATTTTATGTATATATTCTTTGTCATGCTGCAAAACGTTGAGCTGCTAAACTGTGTTTCATTGCTCCACAACAATGACAATAAAGATATTCTTCTTCTTCTTCTTCTTCCTCTTCTTCTTCTTCTTCTTCTTCTTCTTCTTCTTCTTCTATAGATTTGCTGAGTATACCCACAAAGAAATGAATCTCAGGATTGTGTATGGTGACATATATGTACTTCGATAATAAATTTATCTTGAACTTAGTTCTCCCCTCAACCTCCAACACTTCAGAGATAATAATCTAGCTCATACTCTCTAATCCAGGCAACGTCCAGGTAAACCCCTTCTGCATCCTTTCTGAAGCCTCCATATCCTTCCTAGAATGATTACTAGGGCATGACCAATGATATCACTTTGAGATTAATAGTTCCAAAGTTTCAAATGAGCACCGCATGGTAAATGCCAGTACTGGTGCAAGGATGATTTGACCCTAGAAATAGCTAGCTGAATTTTCCTGAGTGGAACATTTCAACCAGAAATGCTTGCAATCACGTTCCACTCTGGTGGACACAATTTTCATGGACGCAGTGAGCTTTCTGCTGAATTTCTATTTGTTAAGCTTCTATTAAAATAGAGGGCAGTGGAAAGTCATTTAAATGCAGGAGCAGCTATTTGTAACCTTGTGCTTCATAATCTGCTGCCTCAGGGTTGGATCTGTAATAGCCCTTTCAATCTCCCTCCCAAAACATAATAACTCACTTTTAAAGTGTTTACACAGCATTAAGAGAACCAAGTTTTCACATCCTTCCGAACCATGTCCAGCAGTGACAACTTTCAAATAAACTGATTGCTGATATGCAGACAAACGGCTTAATAAATGAGGTTTGAGCTTGGGCCTGAAGAGACATCACATGGCTTTGTTCATTATTTATGTATATGGACATAGCTTCCACACCTCCCTCCATCACAACTGTTCTCTCAACCCCTGCTTTACTGTTGTACTGGGCTGGAATGTTACAACATACTTCATGCCTTTTTTTAAAAAAAAAACTTCCTGAATAAAAACCTCCTGTTAAAATTATAAAGCTCTTCCTTCCTTTCTGTATAGTTAACAAGAATCGACTGGCACATTGGGTTAGCAGGTACCACTGCTGCTACAAATCCAGTTTGATCCTGTCCTCTGGTCCCATCTGTATGGAATTTCCCCAGGTCGCTCCCACATCCTAAAAAAGCACATGCTGGTGGGCATTAATTAGCTTCCACAAATTGCGCCTGGTGCAGGAAGATAGAAAGAGACTTGGGGTGGAAGAAGGGAAGATAATTCCTGAGTATGTGACAGTGAATAGGTTAGAGGGAAGTACATAGGTAAGGAGAGATTTATTGCCATGGATGTAATGGGTTTAATTGCTTCCTATTGTAAAAACTAACATTTTTAAAAACTTGCATGTTTTTGTGTTTTTTTTTCTTTCTCTTGCGCATCATGTTTCCTCCAGGTGCTCCAGTTTCCTCCCACAGTCCAAAGATGTACTGGTTGGTAGGTTAATTGGTCACTGTAAATTGTCCCGTGATTGGGCTAGGGTTAAATTGGGTGTTGCTACGCAGTGTGGCTCAAAGGGCCAGAAGGGCCTGTTCCGCGCTGTATCACTAAATAAATAGATTTGTTACTGTCTAAAAGCAGGGCATTTGCTATCATGGTGCCGCGATCCATCCCAGGATACTCTGGGACGTATTGTCAGTGATGGAATCTGGGGTCATCGGGTGCTTTGGGTATTTCAACATCAGGTACTTTCGCCCAGGCGTTCCAGCTGGGGTTGATCAGGCCCTGGCATGTGTCCCAGCAGCAATGGTCCATGGGTCACACCGCTTGATCTATAGCCATCTGGAGGTTTGCTCAGCAGCCTCTGTGATATCCCTGATGGCTCTTCTCTTTGCAGAGAAGAAAGTAATGTCAAGGAGAGAGTAGGCACCCAGCAAAATCTCTACACTCCCTCCTCTATAGGCCCATATCATGCCCTCCACCCCAGTCTCTGGCACTGCTCTCCCAGCTCCTGGTATTTGGCCTTCTTACATTCGAACAACTCCTCAAGCCAGTCTTCCCAAGGTAATTATTAATCAGTAATTATTACTGACTGTGGTCTGTGCCTGTCAATATGATAAACTGATAAGCGAGGCTTTAGGCCTACTCTGGGCTGCTCCAGGGTTTGGATCTGAGGACTCAATTATGGTTCTGGATTCTGTTGTTGCTCACTTCAGTTGCTTGCGAGTTTTTGTACGTTTTTTTTTCTTTCTCTTGTGCATCGAGTTTTATTTGGTCTTTTATTTTTATGATAATTCTTCTTTAATTGAGTCCTTTCGGGATTCTTGCTTTGTTGTTACCTGTGGGCAAGCAAATCTCAAGGTTGTATCATTTATACATCCTTTGATAATAAATGCAGTTGAATCTATTTACAGATCATGGCCATCACTGACAATACTAATATTTAATAGTGGTCCCTATATTACTGAGCTCAAGTGTTGTTGAGAGACAAATTCATTGCTTTGGGTCTGGGGTGACAAGCAGGCCAGACCTCATGTTAGGGAAGGCAGCAAGCACAGAGATAGGGAGACTGACCAGAGGACGGAAATTGGAGATGAACAGGAGGGTAAGAATCTTGTTCTAGGACAGAGGGCACCTACAAGGCCTGGACAGAGGAGATGGGGAGATGACACTTTCAGTAATAGGAATCTATGGGCCAAGAGCACAGCCGCAGAATAAAGGGATGTTCCTTTAAAACTGAGGTCAGGAGGAATTTCTTGATTGTGAGGGTGGTGAGTCTGTGGAATTTGTTACTACAGATAGCCATGGAGACCAAATCATTGAATCTATCACGTGCTTAATCATTATTTAGTTATTGATTGATTGATTGATACAGCACGGCAAAAGGGCCTTCCCGCCCAACGAACTTGCACCGTCCAATTACACGCATGTGACCAATTAACCTACTGACCCGTACATCTTTGGAATGTGGATGGAAATTGGAATGTGGGAGGAAACTCACGCAGTCATGGAGCGGTTGTACAAATCTTTTACAGCCAGTGGCAGAAATGAACCCACATCACTAGTATTATAATAGCATTAGGCTAACAGCTACACTAACCTTGCTGCCCAATGCAGATTTTCCCTCTGCCTAAATGAGTTTCCACTAGGTGCTCCAGTTTGCCTCAAGCCTCCAAAACATGCCTGTGGGGTTTTATTTACTTACTGGGATACAGCATGGAATAGGCCCTTTTGAGCCACTTGAGCCCCGCTTTAACTCCAGCCTAATCATGGGACAATTTACAATGAACAATTGATTAATCTACCAAACGGTACGTCTTTGGATTGTGAGAGAAAATGGGGGCATGCGGAGGAAACCCACACAGTCAGGGAGAGAACATACTAACTCCTGACAGGCAGCGACGGGAATCGAACCTGGATCACCGGTGCTGTAAAGTGTTGTGCGAACCACTAGGCTACCGTACTGCCCCATGATTTTATATGGTTTCTGTCAATTACCCCTCAGTATAGGTAACTGGCAAAAAGGGAAATGATGGGTAACAGAATAAAAATGAAGATTAGCTTTATTTGTTACAAGTATACGTCATAACACAGAGAAAATGTGTTGTTTTACGTCATATCTAATCAGCAAGGATTGTGCTGGGAAGCTGCAAGTGTCACTATGCTTCCAATCCCAACATAGCATGCCCACAACTCACTAACCCTAACCGTACCTCTTTGGGATGTGGAGACCCATGCTGTCACAGGGAGAATGGGCAAACTCTTTACATACAGTGGCGGGAATTGAACCCTGATCTCACAGCAGGTTCTGTGACATGTTGCGTCAACCACTACTCTACCGCGCCCATGCTGCCCTGAATTACAAGGCTACAGGGAAATGAGGAGGGGGGAGGGGGAAGGACTGATGGGATTGCTTTGTATGGCATCCATGGGCTGGGGAACCTCCTATCTGTTGTAATAAGTAATTCATATTGGCTTTGAGCACAGGCCATCTCCAGGTAATTACAGATGTCCATCAATTGTCTTTGTCTGTAACTCAGACAGTATATAAAATCATTTGCTATATTAAGCAAACCACCACAGTATTGTAGTGAATGGCATCAAAAGTGCATAAGACTCATAACAAAAAAAAATTACTCAAAGTGAAGAGAGAATGGAAGTTAGTTCTGCCATTTACAGAAACAAATAGATGTATATACAATTGACTGGGAGTTTATTCTTATGTAGGGATGTCCATAAGTTGGCTACTGGAGCTGGTGGATGGTCTGGTTATTGCTCCAGATTTGCCCCACTTTGTTCAACATAGTTTGACACTAACAGCACAGATTTCTGCCTTGTAGATCTGCCTGCTGCAGGAATGGAGCACTGTATCTTCAGAATTCAGAATGTTTTGTTGACACTGAGAAATAAATGTTTCAACCTCAACAAACTCCAATTCATCTGCCAGCAAAACAGATCTATGGTGGACAGCTCATCACTGGAGCACCTGTACAATAAAGGCACGTACATCAGACTGTTATTTATTGACTTCAGTCTGCCTTCAATAATATAATCCCAAGCAAGTTCATCACCATACCCTTCGACCTGGAACTCAATGCTTTCCTCTGCAACTGGATCCTTGACTTCCTGCCAACAGACCACAGTCAGTGAGGATGGGCCACCAGAACACCACCTAAACAAGGGTGCTCCATAGTGTGTTTCACCCTCTTACTCTACTTCTTGTGCAGTCGTGACTGCATAGCCAGAATCTGCTCTAACTCTATTCACAAGTTTGCAGGTTATCACTGTCGTGAGCCATATCTCAAATGATGATGAGTTGGAGTACAGGAAGGAGATAGAGAGCTTAGTAACATGGTACCAAGACAACAACCTACCATTCATTGCCAGGAAAACAAAACAGCTGGTCCCTGATTTCAGTAAGGGGTATGATGCACCTACTACTGTCTTCATCTCAGTGGAGCTGAGGTCAAGGTAGTTGAGAGTTTTCAGTTCTAAGGAGTAAATATCACCAACAACCTGTCCTGGTCTGAATACATTGTCACCACAGCCAAGAAAGTTCACCAAGGCCTCTAGCTCCTCAGGAGACTAAAGAAATTTGGCATGTCCCCTCGACCCTTATCAATGCAGCATAGAAAACATCCTATCTGGCTGCATTGTCATTTGATACGGCGACTGTTCTGTACATTAAAAACTGTAGAGAGTCCAACTTAAAGAGGCAAACACGAGGAAATCTGCAGATGCTGGAAATTCAAGCAACACACACAAAATGCTGGTGGAATGCAGCAGGCCAGGCAGCATCTATAAGAAGAGGTACAGTGGACGTTTCGGGCCGAGACCCTGCGTCAGGGTCTCAGCCCGAAACGTCGACTGTACCTCTTCCTATAGATGCTGCTTGGCCTGCTACGTTCCACCAGAACTTTGTGTGTGTTGCTTAAACTGTAGAGAGCTTTGGACACAGCTCAGAAACCAGCCTCCCTTCTATGGACTCTCTCTGTATTTCCTCACAGCCTCAGTCAAGTATTAAGCGTAATCAAATATGCTACCCACCCACCAAAATTTTGGGAGGAACTCAGCATGTCAGATAGATAGATGGATAGATACTTTATCGATCCCAAAGGAAATTACAGTGTCACAGCAGCATCACAAGTGTACCAAGATAGACTCTTGACTTCACAATCCACTTTGTTATGATTTTGCACCTCAATTTTTAGCTGCACTGCATTTTCTCTGTAGCTGTTACACCTCATTCTGCATTCTGTTCTTGTTTTGCCTTGTTCTACCTCAGTGCAAGACAAGCTTTTCACCGTACCTCAGTACATGTGACAATAAACCAATTCCAAATCCAGTTTCCAATTTAATCACTGAGTTGACTTCAATGGGTCCAGAATTTAGAAAGAAATATGTCAAGTTCTGAGAGACAATCCAAAACAAATTTACTGAAATGTACTGATGCATTCTTGCATCTCCAAAGTAAAAGAACAAATTGCCTCTTGTGAAAAACATAGATTTACAATAACACAAGACAGACTGCAGATGCTGAAAATCATACAAAATAGGGCAGGATCCCAGCCAGTCAGGAAGGATCTAAGGAGGGGAATAAATAGTTAATGTTTTTTAGGCCATGCCCCTTCATTAGGACTGTTCTGATGAAGGGTCTCGTACCAAAATTTCAACTGTTAGTTCCCCTCCATAGGCTTAAAGGAACTGGCAAAATTGGCAGATCTTTGCATCATCAGGAATTCTGGCCAAAAGGCTGGGGCAAAACTTTATCGAAGGTGCCTTTCAACAGAGAGTCGTTCATTTATTTGAAACTTGTGAGGGAATGGTACTCAGTGGATTGCTCTCTGAAAGAGTCAGTGCTGTTGCCCCTCAGCTCCAACGAGCCAGGTTCAATCCTGACCTTTGTCACTGCCTCGGTGGATTGTGCACATTGCCCCTGTGACCATGTGCATTTTCTTCCCCATCCCAAAGGCAAGCTGATAGGTTAGTGGGCCACGCTTCCTTGCTATAGGTGGTGACAGGATAATCAATGAGAGATTGATTGGCATGTGAGAGAGGCAAGTTAGAGGGGAATGAGATAAGTGAGACAGTCGGCCGGCGGAGACTTAATGGGCTGAATGGTGTTGGCGGATGAGGCCGAAACAAGGTTTAATTGCCATGGACTGTACATTTGAACTCTGATCCAGTTTTTTTATGACGGGGTCTACTTCCAGTTCTAGTTCTGTTTGCGCTTCTTCTGTCACTACAATTGGGCGATTTTTGAATCAGGCAGACTGCAGATAATGAACACTGAGCTAATCTGTACTGAAATAAGCCTTTTGTGTCTTATCTTCTGTGTTTTCAATCATTTGCTTTGTTGCCATTGGTGTGACCTTTTTTTCACGTGGGGAGGGGGCGGGTTTGATGTTTGCTTTTTTTCTTTGATCAGGTTGGATCCAAGGTTTTTGTTTTGTGCCAGTCGATGGGGAAGGCCAATTTTAGGGTTGTATCATGCATACGTACTTCAATAAGAAATGAACTTTGAGCTTTGAACTTCTGTGTCATAAAAAAGGGCAGGTCATCGCCTTAAAGAGCCAGTGGTCACCGACAAGGTTTCAATTTCGGCCACTGTCTGGAAGGGGTTTGTACGCACTCCCCGTGACCTTGTGGGTGTTCTCTGGGTGCTCCGGTTTCTTCCCACATTGCAAAGATATATGGTTAGGGTTAGTGAGCTCTGCACGTGCTATGACACCACTAAATGTGTGGCAACACTTGTGGGCTGTCCAGGACAATCCTCACTGATTTGATTTGATGCAAAATGACACATTTCACTCTGTGTTTCAATGTTTGGATGGACAGGTGACCAATAAATCTAATCCTTAAATCCTTTTAAGCCAGAGATACATTAGAATGTGTTTAACTTTCAGACAATGGACTGTGTTTCTGCTGACAAAGTGTCTGCACTGCACTTTTTCTTCCAGGTTGTCATGTTTTGTTGCAGAACCAGCTCCCAGTTGAGTGGTGAGGTTCAGCATTGCTGAGGACATCTCCCAACAGGGGCTTATTATATTCTACAATAGCTCTGACAGCTAACAAGAAACCATGGAGACACAGAGGCTGCTGATGCTGGAATCTGGAGCAGAAAACACCAAACTGCCGGAGAGTGCAGGTTTCTCCAGCTTTATCAACTCTAAGCCCGGGTTAAAACAGGCATCAGAACAGCAGCCCCATCAATATCAATGGGAAGAAACAGCTCTCCACAGGTCGATACTAGATACTTGCATTCAAACTAATTAATTTTTATGAGCACCTATTTTAAGCTTCGCTGGCTGGTGGCGTAGTGGCATCAGTGCCGGACCTCGGAGCGAAGGCTCCCAAGTTTGAATCCAGCCGGCTCCCTTGCACGCTTTCCATTTGTGCTGGGTAGAGCATCGAGCTAGCAACTTAGCCTGGTAAAAATAAGAAAGCCTGTTAAAAAAAAAGCCATCATGATGGCGTCCTGATGACTTCACTTGGAGTTAAGGGCTTTCTTCTTCTTCTATTTTATGCTAAGTTTTTAATATTTTAATTTTATACATTTTCTTAATTTTCTAATCATTCCTTATTGTATTTTAAACAATATTTGCAAACACCAGAAATGTTCATGGATGTACAGTACATCTCTGCTTTGAGAGCTATTTAATCTGAGAATGGACGGTTGACATCAGGTCAGGATTTTTCATCTGGAGCTAAAGATGGGGCTGAGGGGGATTACTCTCATACAGGGGTACCCAACAAGGAGTCCACCGACCCCTTGGTTAATGGTAGGGATCCATGGGATAAAAAAGTTTGGGAACCTGGCTGTAGTATAAAGAGGTGAAGGAAAAGAGCGAAGCAAGTGCTGGCAAACTAAAGGTGGAGCAAGCTGAGGAGGAGTGATGGGCAGATGGAGGAGGGGAAAGGGGAGGGCAGAAGTAGTGACTGAGGCGGGGAGGTGGAGGCAACAGAGGGCTGAAGATGACGGAATCTGACAGGAGAGGAAGGAGACGAGCTGGGCTGATGTAAACAGCAGCGGGAGAGGGGGAAGGACCCATTGGGGGGAGTGTGTGGATGATGGGCAGATGAATTGAGTGGTGCATGGGAAGACTCAGGGTGAGAATGGGGTAGGGTAAGATAGTTTGAGCTTTTGGAAGAACTGGGTAAATCAGAAGAATCAAGAAAAGGCACAGAGGGGAATTAGATTACCTAACAATGGAGATTTCAATGTTCATGCCATAGGGTTGTAGACTACCCAAGCAGAAAGGTGAAATCTATCATTAAGAACCCCCACCACCCAGGATATACCTTTGTCTCATTACTACTATCAGAGAGGAGGTACAGGACCCTAAAGGCACTTAATCAACATTTTAGGCGACACACACAAAATGATGGAGGAGCCCAGCAAGCTAGGCAGCATCTATGAAAAAGAGTAAATAGTCGACGTTTTGGACTGAGACCCTTCATCAGGACTGGAGGTAAAAGATAAGGTCAGAGTAAGAAGATGGGGGAAGGGGAGGAAGAAATATCAGGTAGTAGGTGATAGGTGAAACTGGAAGGGGGTAGGGGTGAAGTAAAGAGTTAGGAAGTTGATTGGTGAAAGAGATAAACGGTTGGAGAAGGCAAAATCTGACAGGAGAGGACAGAAGGCCATGGAAGAAAGCAAAGGGGGAGGAGCACCAGACGGAGGTGATGGGCAGGTAAGGAGATAAGGTGAGAGAGGGAATCAGGAATGGGGAATACTGAAGGGGGAGGAGCATAATTGGAAGTTCAAGAAATCAATGTTCATGCCATCAAGGTTGGACGCTACCCAGATGGAATATGAGGTGTTGGTCCTCCAACCTGAGGGTGGCCTCATCGCGGCAGTAGAGGAGGCCATGGACTGACATGTCAGAATGGGAATGGGAAGTGGAATTAAAATGGGTGGCCACTGGGAGATCCCACTTTTTTTGCGAACAGAGAGTAGGTGCTCGGTGAAGTGGTCTCCCAATCTATGTTGGGTCTTACCGATATACAGGAGGCCACACCGGGAGCACCGAACACAGAAGATAACACCAACAGACTCGTAGGTGGAGTGTCACCTCACCGGAAGGACCGTTTCAAACCCTGAATGGTAGTGAAGGAGGAGGTGTCAGGGCAGGTGTAGCATTTATTCCGTTTGCAGGGGTAAGTGCCAGGGGGAGATCAGTGGGGAGGGACAGATTCACAAGGGAGTCGCATGGGGAGCAATGCCTGCTGAAAGCAGAAAGTGGGGGGGGGGGGCAAGGAAAGATGTGCTTGGTGGTGGGATCCTGTTGGAGATAGCGGAAGTCACAAAGAATTATGTTCTGGACGCGGGGGCTGGTGGGGTGGTAGGTGAGGAGAAATGGAACCCTATCCCTTATGGGGTGGCAGGAGGATGGGGTGAAGGCCTCAATGGTGGAGGAAGGGAAGCCTCAATGTTGGAGGAAGGGAAGCCCCTTCTTTGAAGAAGGAGGACACCTCCTTAGTTCTGGAATGAAAAGCCTCATCCTGACAGTGAAGCCAGGGGAATTGAGACATTTTAGAAGCAGCTTCTTCCCTTCCACCATCAGATTTCTAAACAGTCCCTAAACCTGTGAACACTGTATTGCATTGTAGAAAAAACAAGCTTAATGGCATGCTGTATGTCAGTGATAGTAATTCTGATTCAGACAATGAGGAACAGCATATCTTTATACTTTCTCCCTTCCTTTTGTCTTTCAGTCCCGATGAATGATTTTGACCTGAAATGTAAACTATTCATTTCCCTCCATGGATGCTGCCTGGCCCTCAGAGTTCTTCCTGCAGTTTGTTGTTTCACTAGTGATGAACAAACCCTAGATTAACCCAGTCTCAAAGTTGAGACAAATGTCCATGAAAATTTCTGGCATTCATGAACATTTAAGAGTACTCAGGGAAGAAGAGAAATATAAAACGTAAATAAAATCCAAATTACTAAAGGAAATTGCAGCATGAAAATATGTACTGTTAAAAGATAATTAGATCAAATAAAAGAGTCTTCTTATTGATCTGTGGAGCAGGGGTCCCCAATCTTTTTTGCACTGTGGACCGGTTTAATATTGACAATATTCTTGTGGACCGGCCAACCCAGGGGGTGCGGGTGTTAATCACGATCGGAACATACACTCAATTTTGTTTCTAAAAGGGTTTATCTAACGAACTTAATATTAAACACACAGTGCATATTTTCCCCACATAAATATAGTGATAAGTCATAAGGGGGTTCCTTATATCCAGTCTATTCCGCAATTTAGTTTTCATTGCATTCATTGCAGAAAACTCCACTTTGCAGAGATATGATGTTGGAAATGGAAGCAACGTTTTCAGTGCTTCCGTGGCTATCTCAGGATATTCAGCCTTGACTTTGATCCGGAATGCCGGCAGAGATGTTATGTCAAACATACTTTTCAGCCCGCCGTCATTTGCAAGCTCAAAGAGTTGATCTTCTTCCCTCGCTGACATGGATGATTCACCGGAGACATTCGAAAATGGGTCACGGTCCCATTCCTTTGCAGGTCTTGGGTCATTTGCGGTTGCCTTGAATTCTGTCGACAGCAAAGATAGGTGTTCACACAGCAGATGTGAGCCTCAGTCTCTCCCAAATTACCAGCTAATGTTGGGAACATGTCAAATATGCCCCTGTCCACTCGCCATCCACACAGTTCCAGTTTGGCTGTGAAAGCAGACACTTTATCTGCCAACTTGAAGACAGTTGTCATTCTCCCCTGAAGTGACAAATTGAGTTCATTGAGCAGGTTGAAGATGTCACACAGATAAACGAGTTTTGCTATCCACTCCTCGTCACTGAAGTGTGCTGCCAGTGGTGACCTTTTTCCTGAAAGAAATCTCTGTAGCTGCTCTCTTAACTCAAAAACCCTGGCCAGGGCTCTCCCCCTTGATAGCCACCTGACTTCAGTGTGTAAGAGAAGGCATTTGTGCTCTATATCCATTTCCTCACAAAGCACTCAAACAGAAGTGAATTAAGGGCTTTGGCTTTGATGTGATTGATAACTTCAACAACATCACTCAATATGCTGTTAAGATCAGGTGACATTTTTCGGCTAGCTAGCATTTCCCTTTGTGTGACACAGTGTGTAGACTGGCATTCAGGAGCAACCTCTTTGACTCGGGTAGTGAAACCAGACTCGTTAAGCTGTTCCAACAGCTGTGCTTCGATGTCCTCCGCTATGTCATCGATTCTCCTGGAAACTGTGGTAGCTGAAAGAGAAACCTGTGCCATCTTTTTAGCTGCAGCTTCTCCCAACAGTTCATGGCACATGTCCTTGGCAGCAATTCTTCACCAACAGTGAAAGGCTTCTTAGCCTTAGCAATACGGCTAGCCACTAAGTACGACGCTTTCAGAGCAGCAGCATTTGTGGAGGTGGTGGCTCTCAGCACTTGCTTCTGTCTAACTTGCTCACGATTTTTCACCTGAAAAACCTCAACGGATTTTTCTTCAGTGCAGGGTGCTTGGAATCAAGGTGCAGAAGCAGATTTGAATGCTTCATTGCCTCATTAGACAGCTTGTCTCCACATATCACACACAGGGGGCTTGGAGCGTGCGAGTCACCGGTCAAAGCCATATTTTATGTACGACTCGTCGTATTTTCTGTTGAAGGAAGCTCTCTTCTTTTTTTTGCAGCCTTGGGCTCAGCTGTCTCTGCGTTATCATCATCATTAGACCTTTTATGTCCCCTACCATCTTTTCCAAAGAAAATCTCAAGCGACGTTTGTTTTTTACTCATCGAGTAGTTGGTTAATGACTGACTGATGTCCTCTCATGGGTAACGACCTCGCGTGCGTTCAAGTTCAACAGTGCGTGACAGGGAACGAGGAAAGTTGCAGCTGGCTCATATCATTTCCTCGCGGCCCGGTAGCACATGCTTTGCGTTGGGGACCACTGCTGTGGTTGGGGACCACTGCTGTGGAAGACTGGTTCTTCCCAATAATTTCAATTGGGTTGCTATTCTGGTGCCTGTTCTAAAGCTGATAAATCTGGAGGAATCTCCTCTGCCCTAATGGACACCCTGATGTGTTCTTAACCAGAGAGGACGATGAGACTTGAGAGCACTTTGCTTTGATCCAGTTAATTGACGACGAAAGCCAAGTGGCTTTCTTTGGCACTGTGTATGTAATGAGCTCTTCGGGTTTGTGTGCGGGACCAGAGTGTTTTTAAGAGCACCGGAATTGGTTAATTTTTGTTTACCAAGAGTTGCTAATTGTTCAGAGTTCCTTGTGTTTCTCTCGAGCATTTCGCTCTTTGTAATGCAGTCTCCTGGTGCTTTCTGTTTAAACTTATTAAGTTTATTTCCACAGGCTTGGGGGATTCTGTGTCTTTGGTACTATTTAAGCAGACACCCAATTAGCTCCAATCACGGGGTCCTAGTTGTGAGAATGTTACAACTCATGGTGTTGCTTGGCTGAGCCATCAATATTCTGTTGGAAGTTTTATGAATATTCTCTGGTCATCATCTCTACATTGGAGTCTGTCTTTCTTCCCAACTTAGGTTCTGACATCTCCAGCATGCATCCTTCCACTATATTTCTGATGTCCAGGTAACTTGATCATTATAGAAGGTGTTCCACACTTGCACAAACTGTTTGCCTTTTGTTACAATGAAGCCGTTTCACTTCTGTCGCATCTTTTCCCTTGCCACTCAAACAAGCCCTCGCCATGCATACACATGCAACACCACCAGAGAAAAAAAATAACATGACCAAAGTCACTGTCTATTATCAATGAAACAGACATGTAGATTAACTGGCCACCGTAAGTTGTCACCAGTGTGGAGATAAATAGTAAAATTATGGGCGTGGGAAGCTGTTGGGTGAGTTGATTTCAATGTGTGACAAACAAATTTATTTGGAGCAGAGTTAGTGTAAAGGTGGGCATTTGATGGTTAGCAGAGACTTGATGGGCCAAAGGGCCAGTTCCATGCAATATCTCTCCCAGACTCTAAAAGAAAGTGGTATGGTATGGTATCGTATGGTATAGTCAACTTTAGGTGGTATGGATGTCAACTTTTCATGGTGGAAATGCTGTTCATTCCTGTCTGGAGGTCAGCCATCTGACACTTAGCTCCTGGGAGGTAAGGTCAAGGGGAAGGTTCCGGACCATGAAGAAAAGAGCGATCCAACCAAGACCTCACAACAGCAGTGAAGGTAGAGGAAGTCTGCAGAAGTAAAGGGTCCCCAGTCGTCTCACCACTGGAACTTGACCTGATGTGTCCAAGTTCGTGGTGGAGGTTGCCCATGCATCAGCCTCCCCAGATGTTCTCCATTAAGGGAATCCACCCTGAGCAGCCTCTTGGGAGAACATCAAGGTCAACTCCAGTGATCAGAAGAAGAGGAGTGTATGCTCTGAGCACCAGTATGCTTTTCAAGTGCGTTTATTTATTCGGAACTCTTCCCTTAGCTCATCATCTCCTACAAAAGTGATTCTACTCACATCTTTGACATTCAGTGATATTATCATCATCATCAAATTCCCCAGCATCAATGCCCTCGAGGTCACCATCCACCAGAAGCTGATCTGTAAAAAAACACATAATCCTTTGATTATTAGATTATGAAAGAGACCGCGTGATGTGCACAACTGCTGACTCTCAGAAGTCTTTTCACCACCTGTAATGCCAGGAGTTGAGGAACATAGTCTTCACTTTCCCAGGTAAGCGTTTGAAATCACTCAAAGAGCTCAACATTATCTGACTTAACTACTTAACTAGTCACCCAGAATCCACCACCAGCGCACTATAGACAATAGACAATAGACAGTAGACAATAGGTGCAGGAATAGGCCATTTGGCCCTTCGAGCCAGCACTGCCATTCACTGTGATCATGGCTGATCATCCACTATCAGTATCCAGTTCCTGCCTTATCCCCATAACCTTTGATTCCGCTATCTTTAAAAGCTCTATCCATCTCTTTCTTGAAAACATCCAGATACTTGGCCTCCACTGCCTTCTAGGGCAGAGCATTCCACATATCCACCACTCCCTGGGTGAAAAAGTTTTTCCTCAACTATTCATGCACTGCAGTCACACAACTAGGTTTACTGGCTTCTTACAATTTTAATTGTCACATGTACTGAGGAACAGTGAAAAACTTTGTTCTGCCTACCGTCCATGCAGTCCATTTCATCACAACAGTGTATTGAGGTAGAACAAGAGAAAATAATAACAGAAAATGGAATGTTATCGTGAGGTTGTATAAGACATTGGTGAGGCCAAATTTGGAGTATTGAGTGCGGTTCTGGTCACCTAACTACAGGAAGGATATCAGTAAGATTGAAAGAGTCAGAGAAGATTTACTAGGATGTTGCCGGGTCTTCAGAGTTGAGTTACAGGGAAAGATTGAACTGGTTAGGACTTTATTCCTTGGAGCGTAGAAGAATGAGGGGGAATTTGATAGAGGTTTACAAAATTATGAAGGGTATAGACAGAGTAAATGCGAGTAGGCTCTTTCCACTTAGATTAGGAGAGATAAATAGGAGAGGACATGGCTTTAGGGTGAAAGGGAAAAGGTTTAGGGGGAACTTCTTCGCTCAGAGAGTGGCGGGAGTGTGGAACAAGCTGCCATCTGACATGGTGAATGTGAGCTCACTCTTAAGTTTTAAGAATAAGTTGGATAGATACATGGAGGGGAGAGGTCTGGAGGGTTATGGACTGGGAGCAGGTCAATGGGACTAGCGGAATAAAGTTTTGGCACAGACTAGAGAGGCTGAATGGCCTGTTTTCTGTGCCGTAGTGTTCTATGGTTCTATGGTTCTAAAACAGAATTAAACATTACAGAATCAGAATCAAGTTTAATATCACTGGCATATGCCGTGAAATTTGTTGTTTTTGTGGGAACAGTACATTGCAATACATAATAATAAAAGCTGTCCATTACAGTAAGAGAGAGGGGGAGAGAGAGATAGGTGCATATATAATAGTGAAATTATAAAAGTAGTGCAAAAACAAGTACTGAGTTAGTGTTCATGGGTTTAATGTTCATTCAGAAATCAGATGGCAAGGAGGAAGAAACTGTTCCTGAATCGTTGAGTGTGTCTTCAGGCTCCTGTACCTCCTCCCTGATGGTAACAATGAGAAGAGGGAATGTCCTGGATGGTGCGGGTCCTTAATGATACAGAGCCAGTGGACAATAACATGCAAGGCCATAACCATGGTAGACTGTGAGGTCAAGAACATATGAAACTAGGAGCAACAGTAGCCAGCACGCTCAACAAATCCACTCCACCATTCAATATGGTTGTGGCTGTATCTACCACAGACCTCATCTCTTCAACGGTTCTTCAAAATTACCTTCGGAGCCTGCAACTTCTGTCACCTAAGACAATAGTTACCAGGCAAAAACACTACTGGCAAGCTTTTCTTCCAAATTAACATACTACTGAGTTCTTCCACCATTTTGTGTGTGTTGCTTACACAGTGGAGACCTGGGATCTGCACTAGTAACTCTTTTTGCATCGACCACAATGGTTGTCATATTTCAGATCTTACACCAACTTGCTTGCTAGATTTTCCTTTCAGACAGAACAAACAACTTTATAACTTGCTCAAAGCTCAACTCCTCCACTGACAGTAATCTTAGTGTTGCTCAGCCGAAAGTAACCATAAGGACATCAGCTCGGGGGAATTTTAAGCAATGATCAAAAGAAGCAATAAATTATAAGTACAAAAACGAGAAATTCTGCAGATGCTGGAAATCCAAAGCAACACACAAAATGCTGGAAGAACTCAGCAGGCTAGGCAGCACCTATGGAAAAGAGTAAACAGTCGACATTTCGGACCAAGACACTTCACCAGGACTCTGATGAATAAATTATAATACTTCATCACCTCTTCACTGAGCTTTTCCCCCTCTCTAGCTAGCATCCTTTATTATAACAGAGCTTAGAAAATACACTGAAGGAGATTTAGAAAATAAATATGTTAAAAAGGAATTGTATTTTGTTGAATAAGTAAACAAGAATGTGAGAGTGATATTTTTAAATTACCTTTAGGTACCCATCTGCACAAGAAATGCTTTGCCAGGATTATTGTAGCAGTAAACACAGCAGCCATGTTAATTGCAGTATAACCATGCAAACATAACAAGATACATGGCACTTTGTAATCAGTTTTGTTTTTGTGATTATCCATTTAAGGAGATTTTTTATCAGATTATGACACACACAGCACTTTTAGATATTTAGCATTCATCAGAGTGCTGAAATAAGCAAGCTTAATTCTGGATTCAAGTTTATGGGAATTATAATTGCTTGGCAAAATTGACTTTCAGTTGCTTGTCAGATGCTGTGGCAAGCAAGCGAAGCTGCTGGTGATCTGGGCTGAGGGTGTGGTTGGTCTCCAGCTTTGACAAAGGCAATGGGCTTTCTGGGTTGGCGGAGATGCTTACTGTTGTTTATGGGGTGAGGAGATACTCTCTGCCACTGCCTCCAGTACCTGGACATGGCCTCATCATCCCTGAGGCCTGGCATAGTCAGCCTGACAGAAACCTCGAAGCGGATGGTCATTGTAGAACTGACAGTGCCTTAGGAAGACTGGATTGAAGAGGCATTTAAACGCAACAAAGCCAAATACTAGGAGATGGAAAAAGTGTCAGAGACAAGGGTGGAGGGCACAATGCGAGCCTCTAGGGGTGGGGTGTAGAGGTTCTGCTGGCTGCTCACTGTGCAGAATCTACTCCCTCCTTGGCACTATGAGTGTTGTTAGGAAAAGAGCCCTCAGGACCATCACAGAGGCTGATGAGTGAACCTCCAGATGGCCATAGACCAATGCTCAACCCCGGCTGGGTCACCCCGACAAGGGTACCTAATGTTGAAAGACCTGAAACACCCAATGACCCCAGGTTACATCACTGATTTTGTGCCCTAGTGCATCTTCGGGGGTGTCTCAGCATCACATGTACATCAAAACCCAGTGAACTGTGTCATTTGCGTTAACAACCAACACGCCTCAGGGTGTTCTGGGGATAGCCACGCAGTCCAGCACCAGCATAGCACAACCATAACGCTGGGCAGAAAGCACAGAACACAACAAGCAACAAACAACAACAGCAAAAACAAGTCCTGCTCCTCTCTTCCATTCACGCATGTTCACAATCCTTTAACCCCAGAACAGGTCTCCAGCTTCCGGTAGAACAGATTCAATCCTGCCGACACTAGGCTTCATCCACCCCAGCAGACTTTCAGAGATTCACCTGTAAACACCAACCTTGAAATACAAGGCTTTTAGAAAAATGGCCAATCTTCATCACTGTAAACTGAGACTTTGAAGATTCAAGATTTGAAGATTTAAGATTCAAAGATTCAGAGAACCTTTATTATCGAAGTATGTATGCAGTATACAACCCTGAGATTTGTCTTCCCACAGACAGCCATGAAACAATAAAAACCATGGAACCCGTTCGAAGAAAAACATCAAACTGCTCCCCCCACGCAAAAAAGCAGCAAATTGTGAAAATAGCAAAAAAAGAAATGAGCGAGAAACACAGAATATAAAACAGAAAATTGAAAGAGTCCAGGCAAATTCAGTTCTGATCAGTTCAGTTCATTCGATTAAACATTGCCCAAGACCCAGGACTCCAGCACAATTCCCCGGTAGCATCGAGCAAGAGGGGGAGAGAGACCATTCGAACACAGAGACCTTCCTTCGGAGGCAACGAGCAAGAGGAAGAGAGACCATCACACGCAGACATCTTCCCCCGGCAGCAGTGAGCAAGAGACTGGTAGATGACGCCGAACACTCGCTTGCCTTCCACCGCGATGATTTCAATCTTCTTCATCGCTTTTGTGAGGAGATCCAGGAATGCCCCTATTAACTGTTTGAAGTGAGACAGAGAGAGTTATTTACCACCGAGGTGTTGCTTTTGAAAAGAGAGAGAGAGAGAGATGAAGATTTATGGTTGGACTGTCACTTTAAGGCATTGGAAGTAACTTTGGATTTTTACTGAGCTGGGTTTGGAGACAGCACTGAGCAGCTCGAAAGTTGCTATGGTGATTGAAGGCAGGTTGTTGATGTTACTTTCAAGGACTTGTTGCCTGCTTGTGCATTTCTTCACAGACAAAGGAAGGAGTATGGTGGGGAGTTGTCTATGTGTCCACCCTTGTCGGGGTGATAGCTCCACCACAGGAAAACCGGTCCCCCGGTCAAAGTCACAGTCGGTAACTTGTGAAGGATTTCGGAGGATGACAAGAAGATCAACGACAGCAGCTCACCAGAAGACTCAACTCACTCTCTCTCTCTCTCTCTCCATCGTTATTCAACTACATACCACGAACTGAACTGAACTGAACTTTATTCAACATCGTAAGACTTTATCTTTTTACTCCTAGACTTAAAGAAGCTTGGTTTTCATACATATATATTCCACACTTACTTTTATATATAATCATTGCTAACCTGTTTGATTTATCTACATTTATATTACTGTGTTGTGTAGTTACTAATAAATATTATTAGTTTATAGCAATACTGGACTCCAAAGTGTTTTCCATCCCTGCTGGTTCTTTATTCCCGTCACGGGGTAATCAGCGAGATCAGCGAGAAATGGGGTCTTGGCTTCCTGGCCTCGAGGCTGCACACGTCACCCGAAACTTCACCAAACTCCCTCAGAGGCAGGAAAGTGCCAGGTTACTTAATCAATCCAAAAGCAACAACATTAGCAAAATATAGATCATAGGCTCCAGCAGCAGCAGAATGATATTTGAAGGGAAAAGACATAAAACAAATGAAAGAAGATGTTTCATGAACCAGCTGCAGAATGTCACCCTTGGTTGTGTTGGTCATTGGCGCCATCTTCTTCCCTTACCTTGAAATGAATGAGGCCACGGTGGGACTGCAAATGCTGCAGAAGCAGAGCAAAAAAAGCAACACACATCAAAGTTGCTGGTGAACGCAGCAGGCCAGGCAGCGTCTGTAGGAAGAGGTGCAGTCGACGTTTCAGGCCGAGACCCTTCGTCAGGAATAACTGAAGGAAGAGTGAGTGAGGGATTTGAAAGTGGGAGGGGGAGGGGGAGATCCAAAATGATAGGAGAAGACAGGAGGGAGAGGGATAGAGCCAAGAGCTGGACAGGTGATAGGCAAAAGGGCATATGAGAGGATCATGGGACAGGAGGTCCGGGAAGAAAGACAAGGAGGGCGGGGGGGATCCAGAGGATGGGCAAGAGGTATATTCAGAGGGACAGAGGGAGAAAAAGGAGAGTGAGAGAAAGAATGTGTGCATAAAAATAAGTAACAGATGGGGTACGAGGGGGAGGTGGGGCATTAGCGGAAGTTAGAGAAGTCGATGTTCATGCCATCAGGTTGGAGGCTACCCAAATGGAATATAAGGTGTTGTTCCTCCAACCTGAGTGTGGCTTCATCTTTACAGTAGAGGAGGCCGTGGATAGACATGTCAGAATGGGAATGGGATGTGGAATTAAAATGTGTGGCCACTGGGAGATCCTGCTTTCTCTGGCGGACAGAGCGTAGATGTTCAGCAAAGCGGTCTCCCAGTCTGCATCGGGTCTCGCCAATATATAAAAGGCCACATCGGGAGCACCGGACGCAGTATATCACCCCAGTCAACTCACAGGTGAAGTGTTGCCTCACCTAGAAGGACTGTTTGGGGCCCTGAATGGTGGTAAGGGAGGAAGTGTAAGGGCATGTGTAGCACTTGTTCCGCTTACACGGATAAGTGCCAGGAGGGAGATCAGTGGGGAGGGATGGGGAGGACCAATAGACAAGGGAGTTGCGTAGGGAGCGATCCCTGCAGAATGCAGAGAGAGGGGGAGAGGGAAAGATGTGCTTAGTGGTGGGATCCCGTTGGAGGTGGCGGAAGTTACGGAGAATAATATGTTGGACCCGGAGGCTGGTGGGGTGGTAGGTGAGGACCAGGGGAAACCTATTCCTAGTGGGGTGGCGGGAGGATGGAGTGAGAGCAGATGTACGTGAAATGGGGGAGATGCGTTTAAGAGCAGAGTTGATAGTGGAGGAAGGGAAGCCCCTTTCTTTAAAAAAGGAAGACATCTCCCTCGTCCTAGAATGAAAAGCCTCATCCTGAGAGCAGATGCGGCGGAGACGGAGGAATTGCGAGAAGGGGATGGCGTTTTTGCAAGAGACAGGGTGAGAAGAGGAATAGTCCAGATACCTGTGAGAGTCAGTAGGCTTATAGTAGACATCAGTGGATAAGCTGTCTCCAGAGACAGAGACAGAAAGATCTAGAAAGGGGAGGGAGGTGTCGGAAATGGACCAGGTAAACTTGAGGGCAGGGCGAAAGTTGGAGGCAAAGTTAATAAAGTCAACGAGCTCTGCATGTGTGCAGGAAGCAGCGCCAATGCAGTCGTCGATGTAGCGAAGGAAAAGTGGGGGACAGGTACCAGAATAGGCACGGAACATAGATTGTTCCACAAACCCAACAAAAAGGCAGGCATAGCTAGGACCCATACGGGTGCCCATAGCTACACCTTTAGTTTGGAGGAAGTGGGAGGAGCCAAAGGAGAAATTATTAAAAGTAAGGACTAATTCCGCTAGACAGAGCAGAGTGGTGGTAGAGGGGTACTGATTAGATCTGGAATCCAAAAAGAAGCGTAGAGCTTTGAGACCATCCTGATGGGGGATGGAAGTATATAAGGACTGGACATCCATGGTGAAAATAAAGCGGTGGGGGCCAGGAAACTTAAAATCATCGAAAAGTTTAAGAGCGTGAGAAGTGTCACGAACATAGGTCGGAAGGGATTGAACAAAGGGGGGATAAAACCGTGTCGAGGTATGCAGAAACGAGTTCGGTGGGGCAGGAGCAAGCTGAGACAATAGGTCTGCCAGGACAGGCAGGTTTGTGGATCTTGGGTAGGAGGTAGAAACGGGAAGTGCGGGGTGTGGGAACTATGAGGTTGGTAGCAGTGGATAGGAGATCCCCTGAGCGGATAAAGCAAAAAAAGCAAACTGCTGGAAGTAGTCAGCAGGCCAAGCAGCATCTATGGCAACAAAGATGCAGGGTCTGGTCTCAACCTGAAACATCATGCATCCCTTTGCTTCTTCAGATGCTGCTAGACCCATTGAATTCCTCCTCCCAATTGTTTTTCACTTGAATAGGCAAGATAGAAAGTATTCTAGAGAAATAACTAAAGAATGAGTAAATGTGAAGAAAGCACAGTGTTGTCATTCACATCAACTGAAGTAAGATTGGTTCTTAATTTGTGGAGGTGCTATCTGCAAGATTGACTTTAAAATCCAAGTGAGGGGTTCCTAGTGAATTCTGGTGTCTAAGACATATATTTCTGACCTGCAATATGTTAATATGAAGTCTTCTTTGGTCACTGTTTTGCAAACATGAAAATAGTGTGGGTAAAATTCTAGTTCCATCTAAAAGCTTTCCTAAAAGTCAGAGATCTAAAAATGCTCCAGAATTGATTACAAACCACAATTGCCCATTAAGGATCATAAATACCGATGCAGTTGCAGGTAACACAGTTGCAGATTCATGTATTTGTAGCTTACATTCTCCCAGAGAAAGAAATTCACATCAAACATGGGAACAATATTTGTCCCATTGTAATCAAGAAAAAAAATGCTTCATTAACTCACAGCTCTGTAAAATTTCACTACTATATCTCAGTTCTAAAAAATAAAGTCATCTCATTATTCACAAACATTGTTGAGGACGTTTAATAAAAAACCTGACGTGAAGATAGCTTTCCAGCTAGTATTAAGATTGATGAGAAAGGCAGACTTGCATCTACATTATAGAGCTTTTCAGAGCCTGAGGATATCCCATAATAATTCATAACCAATGAAGTCCTCGAAGTGTAAGTACTGTAACAATATAACCAATTTGCTTTCAGCAAGCTCCCGAATAAATGGTGAAATGGTAACTAACACGTAATTTGATTATCTTGTATGATTTGAATATGCCATATGCCTGCTTTACCATGCTATCTGCTTGTGTTAAAGTGCTGGAGGAACTCAGCAGGTCAGGCAGCATCAATGGAAAAGAGTAAACAGTTGATGTTTTGAGCTGACACCCTTCATCAGGACTCGTGTTGACCACTTTCAGGGAACTATGGACATGCACCCAGAAGCTCCCTGTACATCCATGCTTCTTACAATCATGCCACTTGCTGTATACTTCGTCTCCTGAAGGTAAGCTCCTTGTGTTGGAATGAAACTCTCTCTGACATTTCTCTGCCATATTTCCAACTGGTCCACGTCCTGCTGAATCCTTTGGCAGCCTTTCTCACCACCCATAACTCTGCACGTTTTTCTATTGTTTGTAAACTTCCTAATCACCCCACCATGTTTACAGAAGACACAGAGAGCAGAGTCCTGCTCATTGCACTAAACCATCAATCACAGACCTCCAGGCAGAACAACATCCCTCCGCCTCTGTCCTCCGTCTTAAATGGCCAAGCTAACTGAATCCGGTCTACCAAATCACCATGGATCCCGCATACCTTAATCTTTTGCATCAGCCTTATCACAAGGGGCCTTCCTAACATCATGTGGACCAGTTGGCTTCCTTGATGGTGGGGAATTCAGGAGCAAATCACCACGGATCATCTTTCTTGCTCTTCTGACTGAACGTGACTGTGATGTTTCAGTCTTGTGTGCAGCGTTCACATGCTGGCTCCCACTTTGGATGACGGTAAGGAAATCCTAGACGTGGCATAATCCGCCCTCATTTGAACTAAGTGCGTGAGGACTGCAGCGCTTTCATCTGATCCACTGGCTGTGAGCTTGCTCAGCTCTGTCTGTTGTGTAATGTTCTTGCTCTTCAGCATACGCATGTGGTCATGCATTGTGGCTTTACCCTCGTTTTTCTGAGGGTATTGGCTTTGCTGACCGTGGAGTTCTATACTCAAATGAAGACTTTAAGCTCTGTTGGATATAAATAGCTAAAAGTACTCCAAAGCAGGGGTTCCCAACCTTGGGTCTACAGACTCCTCAATAATAGAAAACAGAACAGTACAGCACATTACAGGCCCTTCGGCCCACAAACCCTGCCTCCCATATAACCCCCCACCTTAAATTCCTCCATGTACCTGTCTAGTAGTCTCTTAAACTTCACGAGTGTATCTGCCTCCACTACTAACTCAGGCAGTTTATTCCATACACCAACCACTCTCTGAGTAAAAAACCTTCCTCTAATACCCCCCTTGAACTTCCCACCCCTTACCTTAAGGCGATGTCCTCTTGTATTGAGCAGTGGTGCCCTGGGGAAGAGGCGCTGGCTATCCGCTCTATCTATTCCTCTTATTATCTTGTACATCTTTATCATGTCTCCTCTCATCCTCCTTCTCTCCAAAGAGTAAAGCCCTAGCTCCCTTAATCTCTGATCATAATGCATACTCTCTAAACCAGGCAGCATCCTGGTAAATCTCCTCTGTATCCTTTCCAATGCTTCCACATCCTTCCTATAGTGAGGTGACCAGAACTGGACACAGTACTCCAAGTGTGGCCTAACAAGAGTGCGATAGAGCTGCATCATTACATCGCGACTCTTAAACTCTATCCCTCAACTTATGAAAGCTAACACCCATAAGCTTTCTTAAATACCCTATCCTCCTGTGAGGCAATTTTCATGGATCTGTGGACATATACCCCCGGATCCTTCTGCTCCTCCACACTACCAAGTACCCTGCCATTTACTTTGTACTCTGCCTTGGAGTTTGTCCTTCCAAAGTGTACCACCTCACACTTCTCCGGGTTGAACTCCATCTGCCACTTCTCAGCCCACTTCTGCATCCTATCAATGTCTCTCTGCAATCTTTGACAAACCTCTACACTATCTACAACACCACCAACCTTTGTGTCATCTGCAAACTTGCCAACCCACTCTTCTACCCCCACATCCAGGTCGTTAATAAAAATCACGAAAAGTAGAGGTCCCAGAACAGATCCTTGTGGGACACCACTAGTCACAACCCTCCAATTTGAATGTACTCCCTCCACCATGACCCTCTGCCTTCTGCAGGCAAGCCAATTCCGAATCCACCTGGCCAAACTTCCCTGGATACCATGCCTTCTGACTTTATGAATAAGCCTACCATGTGGAACCTTGTCAAATGCCTTACTAAAATCCATATAGATCACATCCACTGCACTACCATCATCTATATGCCTGGTCACCTCCTCAAAGAACTCTATCAGGCTTGTTAGACACGATCTGCCCTTCACAAAGCCATGCTGACTGTCCCTGATCAGACCATGTTTCTCTAAATGCCCATAGATCCTATCTCTAAGAATCTTTTCCAACTGCTTTCCCACCACAGACGTAAGGCTCACTGGTCTATAATTACCCGGAC
Source organism: Mobula birostris (assembly GCF_030028105.1). NCBI lineage: Eukaryota > Metazoa > Chordata > Chondrichthyes > Myliobatiformes > Myliobatidae > Mobula > Mobula birostris. Next base: position 151,124,988 of record NC_092377.1, on the reverse strand, counting down.
TATCCCTACTACCTTTTTTGAACAAGGGGACAACATTCGCCCCCCCCCCCCAATCCTCCGGTACCATTCCCGTGGACAACGACGACATGAAGATCCTAGCCAGAGACTCAGCAATCTCTTCCCTCGCCTCGTGGAGCAGCCTGGGGAATATTCCATCAGGCCCTGGGGACCTATCCGTCCTAATGTATTTTAACAACTCCAACACCTCCTCTCCCTTAATATCAACATGCTCCAGAACATCAACCTCACTCATATTGTCCTCACCGTCATCAAGTTCCCTCTCATTGGTGAATACTGAAGAGAAGTATTCATTGAAGACCTTGCTGACTTCCACAGCCTCCAGGCACATCTTCCCACCTTTATCTCTAATCAGTCCTACCTTCACTCCTGTCATCCTTTTTTTCTTCACATAATTGAAGAATGCCTTGGGGTTTTCCTTTACCCTACTCACCAAGGCCTTCTCATGCCCCCTTCTTGCTCTTCTCAGCCCCTTCTTAAGCTCCTTTCTTGCTTCCTTATGTTCCTCAACAGACCCATCTGATTCTTGCTTCCTAAACCTCATATATGCTGCTTTCTTCCACCTGACTAGATTTTACACCTCACTTGTCACCCATGATTCCTTCACCCTACCATTCTTTATCTTCCTCACTGGGACAAATTTATCTAACATCCTGCAAGAGATCCCTAAACATCGACCACATGTCCGTAGTACATTTCCCTGCAAAAACATCATCCCAATTCACACCCTCAAGTTCTAGCCGTATAGCCTCATAATTTGCCCTTCCCCAATTACAAATTTTCGTGTCCTCTCTGATTCTATCCTTTTCCATGTTAATGCTAAAGGCCAGGGAGCGGTGGTCTCTGTCCCCTAGATGCTCACCCACTGAGAGATCTGTGACCTGACCCGGTTCATTACCTAGTACTAGATCTAGTATGGCATTCCCCCCAGTCGGCCTGTCCACCTACTGTGACAGGGATCCATCCTGGACACACTTAACAAACTCTGCCCCATCTAAACCCTTGGAACTAATCAGGTGCCAATCAATATTAGGGAAGTTAAAGTCACCCATGATAACAACCCTGTTATTTTTGCACCTTTCCAAAATCTGCCTCCCAATCTGCTCCTCTGTATCTCTGCTGCTACCAGGGGGCCTATAGAATACCCCCAATAGAGTAACTGCTCCCTTCCTGTTCCTGACTTCCACCCATACTGACCCAAAAGAGGATCCTGCTGCATTACCCACCCTTTCTGTAGCTGTAATAGTATCCCTCACCAGTAATGCCACCCCTCCTCCCCTTTTTCTGCCCTCTCTACTCCTTTTAAAGCACTGAAATCCAGGAATATTGAGAATCCATTCCTGACCTGGTGCCAGCCAAGTCTGTGTAATGGCCACTACATCATAATTCCATGTATGTATCCAAGCTCTCGGTTCATCACCTTTGTTCTTGATGCTTCTTGCATTGAGGTACACACACTTCAGCCCTTCTACCTTACTACTTTTACACCATTTATTCTGCTTCTCTTTCCTCAAAGCCTCTCTATATGTTAGATCTGGCTTTACTCCATGCACTACTTTCACTGCTCTATTGCTCTGGGTCCCAACCCCCTTGCAAATTAGTTTAAACCCTTCCGAACCATGCTAGCAAACCTACCTGCAAGGATATTGCTCCCCCTCGAGTTCAGATGCAACCCATCCAATCTGTAAAGGTCCCACCTTCCCCAGAAGAGATCCCAATGATCCAAAAATCTAAAACCCTGCTCCCTGCACCAATTCCTCGGCCACACATTCAACTGCCATCTCCTCCAATTCTTACCATCACTGTCACGTAGCACTGGCAGCAATCCTGAGAACGCCACCCTTGAGGTCCTATTCTTCAGTCTTCTGCCTAGTTCCTGAAACTCACAGTTCAGGACCTCATCTCTCTTCCTGCCTATGTCGTTGGTGCCAACATATATCACGACTTCTGGTTGCTTTCCCTCTTGTACCAGGATGTCGTGCACCCGGTCAGAGACATCCCGGACCCTGGCACCCGGGAGGCAACAAACCATGCGGGTGTCCTTCTCACGTCCACAAAATCTCTTGTCTGCTCCCCTGACTATAGAGTCTACAATGATGACAGTTCTCCTCTTCTCTGTCCCACCCTTCTGCACCACCGGGTCAGACTCAGTGCCGGAGGCCCTGCCACCGTGGCTCACTCCTGGTCGGGTCGTCCCCGCCAATAGTATCCAGGACGGTAAACTTATTATTCAGGGGAATGGTTACAGGAGTGTTCTGCACTACCTGTCTGCTCACCTTCGCTTTCCCCCCTCTGACTGTCACCCAACGACCTGCTTCTGTCAGCCTAGGTGTGACTACCTCCCTGTAGCTCTCATCTATGACTGCCTCATGCTCCCTTATGAGTCAAAGTTCATCCAGCTGCTGCTCCAGATTCCTTACACGGTCTTCCAGATCGCCCAGCCGCATGCACTTCTGGCAGATGTGGCTCTGCAGGAGAGGTGCGTTCCCCCAAGACTGCCACATCTCACATGAGAGACCATTCACCATTTCAGGAGGCATTGTAAAGACTAACTGTGAGCAAGCTTGTCCTCTGCCTCTTCTCTTCAAAGCCTCTCGAGTCAAAGCCTCAAAGCTCCACTCCTTCATTGGCCGCTTTCCACAGGCCGCTCCGCTTGAGGTGCCCCTCTATTTATCTGTTTGAGCTGTTCAAACTGCTTGGTCACCTGACCTCGATTGCCCAATCAGCTGCTTTCTGCTGAATCTCAGCTATTCAAATCTTGATTGTCTAATCAACGGCTTCTGCTGATCTGTTCAAATCTTGATCGACTTGATTGCACAGACCAACTGCCAAAACTGCCAGAATCTCTCGAGTCAAAGCCTCAAAGCTCCCCTCCTTCACTGGCCCACTCACTCACGGCCACTTTCCACAGTAATGGTAGGGGTCCATGGCATAAGAAAAGGTTAGGAACCTCTGCAATAAAGGGAGATCATACTGTAACTACCCAATCTTCAAAACCTAGTTCACTTCACCATTTATACCCCACAGTGAGTTTTAGCTGCCAACATCCACTATAAGAGTGATGGTTCCCCTCTCCCTACCAAGGTGAAGATATTTCCAGCTAACAAAATAACGTAAACACAGTTCATTTATTTTCAATGATCTATGTTTAAATCCAAACAACATTCTTAAAACACATTTAAAACTCACAGGGGATTTCTATCTTATAAAACATTTCCAAATTATAAACCATTTCTAAAACACGAAGGATTTCCAAAACACAAGTACAATTCTATTCAAGTGTCAGGAGTGGGCTTTGAACGCATTTTTTTTGACAACGTTAACAGTACAATCAGCTGAATCACAACTGAAGCTGCACATCGGTTCAGCAGTGTGAAAGTATACAAACACTGAACTGATTTCCAGATTTCTGAAACCATGGGTGTGGAGATCAAACACAATGCTGATGTTGGAAATTGAAGCAAGAGCTGAAAGTGCTGGCAACATACACAAAATGCTGGTGGAACGCAGCAGGCCAGGCAGCATCTATAGGAAGAAGTACAGTCGACGTTTCGGGCCGAGACCCTTCGTCAGGACTAACTGAAACGTCGACTGTACTTCTTCCTATAGATGCTGCCTGGCCTGCTGCGTTCCACCAGCACTTTGTGTGTGTTGCTTGAATTTCCAGCGTCTGCAGATTTTCTTGTGTTTGCCTTGAAAGTGCTGGATCCATTTAAAATATCAGGCAGTACCCAAAGATTCAAGATTCCAGATAGTTTAATGTCATTTTCAGTACAAGTATAACAGAGAATGAAGTCATTATTACTCCAGATTTGATGCAGCACAAAAAATACTCAATAAGATAAAGAACGCAATAACAAAAAAACATACTAAATATAAATACGTAAGGTATCTTATATGCATAGATTGATTGTATGTACATAAGGTGGCTAACAGAAAGTGATTAGTAGACGTGCGGCATGTGGAGGGGTGAGTTAGTGAGTGGAGGTGTTGATCAGCCTTATTGCTTGGAGAAAGTAACTGTTTTTATGTCTCATGGTCCTGATGTGGATGTTATATAGTCTCCTCCCTGATGAGACTGAAACAAACATTCCATCTACAGGGTGGGTGGGATCCTTTACGATCTTGCTGGCCTACTTCCAGCACCTTTCTGTATATACTGTGCCCATGGTCTGTTCTTATCAAATTACAGTATTACTTTGCACTGTTGTAACTATATGTTATAATTATGTGGTTTTTGTCAGTTTTTCAGTCTTGGTTTGTCACGTGTCTCTGCGATATCATTCTGGAAAAACATTGTATCATTTCTTAATGCATGCATTACTAAATGACAATAAAAGAGGACTGCATGTCCTCATAATCTATTCTAATCTAATATGTCCTTGATGCTGGGTATTTGACTGGTGATGCATTGGGGAATTTTGACTGCCCGTTGCAAAGCCTCCCCATCTCCTGCAGTACAGCGTCTGTACCATGCACTGATGCAGGATGTTAGGATGCACTCAACTGCACGTTTGTAGAAGGTCGTGAGTATTGGTGTGCAAGGCTCCAGCCTCCTCAGAAAGAAGAGGTATTAATGAGCTGTTGTGGTTATGTAGAAAAAACAGAATTAATGCTTCAAGTCAAAGACCTAACCTCAACACTGAAACGGTGAGAGAACAATGCTGCGTAGCAGTGGGGAAGATGGGTCAAGAGAGCAAAGTGAATATTGTGGAGCTGATGGTTGTCTGAATAACACAATTCTTTTGGTACAGTCTGTTTCATTCAGGTGTTCCCAGCCTGGGGTCTGCAGACCCCTTGTTTAATGGTATCGATTCATGGCATAAAAAGGTTGGGACCCTCTGGTCTAACAGATGAGTAAGAAGAAATATGCAAGAATTGTGAGATGGCGAATACCGCAGTCGCTAAAAGGCTGAAACAAATGTAAATGTTGGAAATATCCAAAGGAACATGCAGCATCCATGGAGCGGGAATTACTGAGTTAATGCTGCTGAAGAATGAACTTACATCAGAACAGCCAACTATTAATATAAACAGAAAGATGAGTAATCTAAAATTCGTCCTTTCTCCACAGATGGTTGCTAGAATGAAAAGATTTCATCAGAAACAAGAACTATGAAATGATTGTAAAATCCCACCTGGTTCATTGGTATGTTTAAAGGAAAGAAATTTGTCATCATCTACTCTGGCCTATATACAGCAAGTCATTCTATACATTCAGGAAATGCAGTTATGCCTGTATCTCATGAATGAGAACAAAGATTTTCAGGACCAACCTATAACAAGAGATTTTTTTTTCGTACAAATCGCTACTCTTGTTTAAGAACAGTTGGGTTTTCAACCAAGAGAAACTTTTCAGAATGTGGAACAAGCTGGCGGTGAGCACAAGCAGTGCAAGCAAACTCGATTTCAATGTTCAAGAGAGGTTTGGATGGTAGGGGTATGGAGATCTGTAGTCTGGGTGCAGGTCGATGGGAGCAGCAGTTTAAATGGCTAGCGCGGTCTAGATGGGCTGAAGGGTCTGATTCTATGCTGTACTTTCTCTGTGACTCCACAATTCTAGTGCTATGAGCACAGGAGATTCTGCGGATTCTGGAAATCCAGAGCAATGTACACAAAATGTGGAGGAAATCTGCAGGTCAGGCAGCATCTGTGGAGAGGAATAAAGAGTCAATATTTCAGGGCAAGTCTTGATGAAGGGTCTGACCTTCTGAGTTCCTCCGGTATTTTGTGTGTGTTACTTTCTGAATGTTATGTAGCTCATCAAGACAACACAGCCCTTGATTGCATAGAGAATAGAAGCTTACAAAGAAATACACCTGGGTCTTCAATTTCTTATCTGTAAGGTGTCCTTTCTAGAAGGAATTGGGAGGAAAGGGCAGCATTTTACAACCACAGTGGAACATATTTGATAACCAAGTTTATGACCGGGTTTTCTAATCCTGCAGTGCACTTTATCGATTGTGGCTGTGTAAATGGTAAATGCATTTTCTAGATGAGTAATCTGACTGCAACGCAGCACCCGAGTAACTTGACAGTTAAGGACAGTTAGGATAGCAGAGGTAGTTGTTGTCTCTTGAACTGTTTTCTTTCTTTCTCAAAGAAAAGAAATCACAGTTGCTGACAGGCAGATAATCAACATATCTAATGATGAAAAAAAAGCAAAGGGATTTAAACAATTTAGAAGTCAAGTGGAAAAAGACACAGAGCTCCTGACAAATAATTGTGTCCCTTCAATCTTATACTGCCTGGCCATCTTTTCATAAAGTTCCTTCTGAAAAGCTAACATAGTTGTTTAATGCTTTGGCTAATGGATAAGTCATTATTAGTAAATAGAACATAGATCATGGAACAGTGCAGAACATTATGTGCCCTTCATCCTTCAATGATGTGCTGACCTTTTAATCTACTTCATGATCAATCTAACGTTTACCACCTACATAGCCCATTGCCCTCAATTTTTCATTCATGCAGTGGCTAAGATTCTCATAAATGTACCTAATATATCAGCCTCTAAAACTATCCCTGGCACTGTTTAGATGCACTTACACTCCGTGTTCAACATCACTGCTAAACTTTCACTCAGCTTAAAAGGACGTCCTCTGATAAAAGATTCAAAGTTCAAAGCACATTTATTATGAAAGTATGCATGCAGTACACAACCCTGAAATTTATCTTCCCCACTGACAGTCACGAAACAAAGAGCCATGGAACCAAAGTGTTCAAATAAGAACATCAAACATCAAACCCTCCCTCACCCTGCATGCAAAAAATGAGCAAACAGCAACAAAAAAAGAGCAAAGCACAGAATCTAAAACACAATAGGCGTATTTCTGCACATTTCACTCCTGTTCAGCTCAGTGTTAATCATCTGCAGGCCACCCTGATCCAAGAACTGACCAAATAGTAGTAGCAACAAAAGAGAGTGAGCGGAAGTAGAACTAGGAATAGAGCACGTCATAAAAACCGAATTAGAGTCCAAATCTACAATCCATGTCGATAAACCTTGCTCCGGCCCCATCCACCGAGAGCATAGAGGGAGGGAGAGAGATCACTCGAATGTAGTGACACTCCGTCGGGAGCAGGGAGTGAGAGGTGGTCACGCACCAGCCACCTTCTCCGGCAGCAGCGAGCGAGAGGCTGGTAGACAGCGCTGCATACTCACTTGCCCTCCGCACTCATCTCAATGATTCCAGTCTTCCTTGGTGCTCTAATCGGCAAGATCAGTGAGAAATAGTGTTGATCATGGGCTCATGCCCTGTCTCCTGGCTTCTTTGCCCTTTATGCCACACACTTTGTCCACAGCCTCGCGGAACAATCTGGGAGACAGCAAAGCACCTGCTCGGTCAATCAGCCCAATATCACACCGCCAGAATATAGATTACAGGCTTTAATTGTAGCAAAACCATATCTGAAATAAATAGAAGATGTAAAATAAGTGAAAGGAATTGTTTCGTGACCTGTCTTGAGGACATTGCCTTTGGTAGTGTTATTCACTGGCGCCATCTTTTTCTAACCATTAGCCATTGGTGTCCTGGAAAAAAACAGTGCTGGCAGCCACTCCGAATAAACCTCTTCTAATCTTATATATAAACGTAAGCAGACTATTGGAGCAAATACAATGTTAATAGTGCAGGGAAAGAACGGGACAACACTGCCTTGGTCTAAATAGGCATTTTCGTACACAACTCTCTTAACAGTTGGTCTATTCCCTTTGTAGCAGCAATTTGTCCCATTATCCCTCATGGTCACAGCATGTTGGAGTAACTTAGGGCAGGAGTGGTAAACCTGTTTGAGATTGTGTGACCAAATTGACAATAATCTTCTCAGAAACCCTTTCACACACCATGGTAATTTTGAGCAGAGATTTGTACTGATTAATGAACTTGTAACAATAATTATGGATGTTTTAAGGAAAAGGGAGGAGTCCCTTTATTTATGTGTATTCATTGTTTTACTATTAATACAAGTATAACAGACAGATTGAAATAAATGAAGCAGTTTAGAAAACAAATTCAGAAATTACTAATATTTTATAAAAAGACAATGTTAAAAATACCATTGAAAAATAGCGTAATTACTAAATAGTATTGTTATTGTAACTATTTACATTCAAAGTACATATATTATCAAAGTATGTATGAGCATACAAACCTGAAATTCGTCTTCTTCACAGACAGCCACAAATCTGAGAAAACCACGGAACATGGATCAATACCCCACACGGGTAAAAAAACAAACTATGAATATGGCAACGAGAACATCAACACCCCTGACACGCACAAAAAAAAAACAAATCAATATCAAATACAAGTACTGATTGGGGGGTTGGGGGCTCTGTTTCATTAGCAAGACAGAAAGCACATGGGTTGTCAAACTGTTTAATGGACTCTAGGTCATGGTCTCTTTGAGAGTTTTGCTACTGCTTGCTTGGTGGGTAAAGGGGTGCTGCTGCTTTCTACGGGAATAAATGCAGGGAAGAGGAGGGAAAGTTGATGCTTTGCTGCTACTTGTGCATGGTAGGGGTGATGGGGGCTTTGAGGTTCTAACATATTCCTGTCATTCATTCTTAGGGGCTTTTCTTCAGTTTTGTGGATTTCTACGGAGTAAGAATTATAGGTTGTACACTGCATATATTCTCTGATTTTAGGTAGAACCATTGAACCCTTAATATGTACACATGGTCTGCAAGGATTTCATTTAATAACATAGGAACATAAGAAATGGAACAGGAGTAGACCATCTGGCCCATCGAGCCTGCCCCGCCATTCAATAAGATCATGGCTGATCTGTCTGTTAAACTCAGCTCCATCTACCTGCCTTTTCCCCATAGCCCTTAATTCCCTTACTATGTTAAAACCTATCTAACTGTTTCTTAAATGTATTTAGTGAAGAAGCCTCAACTGCTTCCCTGGGCAGAGAATTCCACAGATTCACTACTCTCTGGGAAAAACAGTTTCTCCTCATCTCCATCCTAAATCTTCTCCCCTGAATCTTGAGGCAATGTCCCCTAGTTCTAATCTCACCTACCAATGGAAACAACTTTCCTACTTCTATCTTATCTACCCCTTTCAAAATTTTCTGTGTTTCTATAAGATCCCTTCTCATTCTTCTGAACTCCAGAGAGCATAGTCCCAGGCGACTCGATCGCTCCTCATTGGCTAACCCCATCATCCCTGGAATCAACCTGGCGAACCTCCTCTGCACTGCCTCTAAAGCCAGTATATCCTTCCTCAAGTACGGAGACCAGAACTGCACACAGTACTCCAATTTCCCATGAAACTATTCACTACTCTTGGGTTGTAAAAATCATTTGCCGCTTCACTTGACAGTAAAGATAATCATTATGTATCTTTATAATATGGGTGGACTTTAAATAATCAAAGAGTAGCGCTATATGCCACGTGCCAACAGATGTTTTGCACATATCATCTTGGTCACTTGTGCCATAGGTTCACCACCCCTATAATTTGGGCATGAATTATTTCACTTTTACTTCTGGATCATTTGTACTTATTTAGAAAATTTTTCATTTGCTTTCAATAGTTTCCCAATAATTATTTAGGCATCATGGAGATAGAGATAGACATAAATTCGTAAGGATCAGGGGGCCACTAGGAATCCCCAGCTCCTCAATGAGAGTGATACCCGTCACTCTAGCACCAGTTTCTTGCTTTCCATGACAGGTTTCTGATAAGTTTTACTCTTCCACTAATACTTTGTGCCCCTTTTGCTTAACATGGCCTTGCAGTACGCACCTCAAACTGCTTCCCAGTGTGTCTGCATGCTCCAACATTACAGCATATGTGTGCTGAACGATGATTGATGTCACAGCATTGCATTTGCCAACCTAAGTGTCTAGACAAGCCATGTTTGCAGGAAGCTACTTTCGAGTTCCCATTATGCACCATGGGTACTAAGAAGCACTGCATGCAAATTTACTTTCTTTCAATTGTGTAATATGTAAAAGCATAACAAATGCAATTCATCTATTTGTCACAGTGCAAATTAAGTGTCCTTGGCTCATATCCAGTTCAAGCATTTGATTGATTCTGGTAGAAAGCAACACTGATAGCCACTGATAGTTTCAATGAAAAACAGACTTGTGAAACATCTTCCATTCCAAACTCATAGAAGTTTCTATGATCAAGTTGCAAGAAAAATATTTTTACCATTAATCTACAATTGAAAACAATAACGACATTTAGCCAAATATATATGGATTCCTTAACCGATTCTTTCTAACTGACTTCATATTTCTTTTTTTTAAATTGATTTATAAAATCCAATCATTTCTGCCCAAACAACAATTAGCAATATATAAACATAACATTGCAATGAAACAATGTTATACAGATAAGCATAAAACCAGGTTGTCCGCCTCAACATCTTCAAAACAGCGCTGAGACGAAGACAGACATAAACTACTTTTTGTGTCGGTTTTGTGAACATTGCTCTCAAAGTAGCATCAACATCATATTAACAATGGGCAATTTATATAATACTTGATTGGACAACTGAGATGTTACCTCCTGTACCAAACAAAGTGGCCACTGATTGTATGTTCACCATCTTCTGCTGCTGTAGCCCATCCACTCCAAGCGTCAGTGTATTGTGCATGCAGAGATGTTCCTCTGCAAACCACCATTGTAGAACGTGATTATTTGTGTTACCGTTGCCTCCCTGTCAGCTTGAACCAGTCTGGCCATTCTCCCCTGAACTTTCTCATTAACAAGGCACTTTCACCACTGAACTGCCACCCACTGGATTTCTTTTCTTTCTCGCACCATTTTCTGTAGATTCTAGAGAGTGTTGTGCATGATAATCCCAGGAGAGTGGCAGTTTCTGAGATACTCCAACCACCCCATCTGGCACCAACAATCATTCCATGGTCAAACTCAATCAGATCACATCATTTCCCCATTCTGATGTTCTCTCTGAACAACAACTGAACCACTTGACTATATCTGCAAGCTTTTATTCATTGAGTTGCTGGCACATGATTGGCAGATTAGATATTTGCATCAACGAGAAGGTGTACCTAATAAAGTGGTCACTGAGTGTATATATATTCTTATTGTAATTTACTGTATTTTTTATATATAGCACTGTGATGCTGCCACAAAACAACAAAATTCATGACATATGTCAGTGATATTAAACCTGATTCCCATTCTGATTCTAAGTGCTATCAATATAATATGGCTAGTGATCAGTTTACATAATACCTGATTGGACAACTGAGCTTTTGGTTTAGAGGACATTTACAACCCTCAATACTGCATCTCACGGAATTTATTCTATATGTTGAGACTCTTAAAGGAAGAAAAAGCCTGTTTGTCGATTAAATCAATAAATGAGCCAAACTAATCCACTCTATTCTCTCTCTATGTAAATGTTCCCAGTTTCCCTAGATATTTTGAATGTTGACCAACTCAGAAGCAAATGTTTCCAATTAAAATGTAAAAACACCTATTTTCCAATCAGGTGAATAGTAAGGATCTCAAGAATAATATAGTCTTTAACAATGGCAGTGTCAATTTAACCACTGATTAGTTTCTGACATGTAGTAAAGTATTGTTGTCAAGAGAACAATACCCAAATCATAATCCCTGGTCAATTAAGGGAAAAAAGTTAAATTTACATAATATTCATTCATGATTAGCAAATTTAAGGCTTTAGTGATTTAGTGTGGATTGACAATGTTCGCAGTGTTCAAAGTCTCGCATTAGTTTGCACCTGGCAATGCACAATGATTTTCAAGATATTTTTATGTATAATCCCTATTAAAGTTGATATGGAATTGAGAGGAAATGTAGTAAACATGTTCAAAATGTTCACAACGCTTTACAGGGCAAATGACCCAGGTTCAATTCCCGCCACTGCCTGTAAGGAGTTGGTACTTTCTCCCATGATCGTGTGGGTTTCCTCCGGGTGCTCCGTTTTCCTCTCACAGTCCAAGCATCTACCGGTTGGTAAGTTAATTGATCATTGTAAGCTCTTCTGTGATTAGGCTAGGATTGAATCGAGGGATTGCTGGGTGGCATGACTCAAAGAGCCCATTCCTCGCTGTATCTCAACAAAATTAAAAAATCCTGAACAGTAAGTCAATTTGCCCCAGATATGCTAAAGCGACATTCAGTAAGGAGATTACAAGTAAAGAAACGATATTGTTCAAGTTTGGAAGAGGTCATTTGATCTAAACACGTATCTTTCGATTCATTATTATTTTTCCTGTTACATGCTTAACGAGAAGTGCCAGTTCTTTCTACTTAATTATTACCAATGATGAAGGTCAAGGAGAGGTAGGACTGGCATAAATATATCTTTTTTTACCAGTTTAACTAAAGATGGTCAGCAGCTTACCACAGAAAGGCAACAGTCATTAAATTACAATAAACAATCTGAAAAGTTCCTGGCAAAGCCTTTTGCCACTTCAACAGTGCCTTCCTAAGTTGGTCCTGTAGAATAATTAACTCATAAAGCTGGTTGTTTTATCATTATATTGTTCCTTCCTTTGAGACTGCAGCAGAAAAAGGGAGGAAATCATCCAAGATATTTGTACCTTATTCATCAGACTGTTCGAACCTTTGCCTCAATTCCTTAGCACTGAAGCAAAACAAACTTGTCATAGCCACCTCTAGTGGTTACTTGAAAGCTGAGAGACTCAGCGAGGGACTTGATGCTGTATGACGTACTTCCAAATAACCAGGTTCCAAGTTGATAAAAGTACTGTATGTTTGATCCTTTATTACGAAACCAGCAAAAACAGATGATCATATATAGTGATAAACTAATGAAACTAGCGTAGCAATAGGGAAATAAGCGAAATAAGTTAACATAACCAAATTTGAGATATAGCGATATGAGAGTAATTAATCAGTCAATAAAAAAAATCCATGTCCTGGCTGACTCAAACTAACAAAAAACTGAACAAAAGGTGAATACGTTACTATTTTAATTTGTCTCTACCATGCCCCCATACACGTAACAAATTACCGTAATCCATAATAAACACACAACACAAAATACAATACAGACAGACAGAAAATAGATATATGGCTCCTACACCACCAGTTGTATTGGAGAAGATCCCGTCTCTGACATTTCTAAGCAAACAAATCATTGTTGCTTTTTTTTTCATCCATCTTGTGGATGTCTGTAAAGAGTAAGAATTTCAGGTTGTATACTGTATACATTCTCTGATATTAAATGAAACCATTGAACTATTGAAATATGTTGGTTTTTGGAATTAGGAAACCGATCTGCTTAGGCAGCATGGTTTTGCATCCCAAGTCGCAAACTTTAATTCAAGAGATTTTCCTGCCATCTACGTACACTACACAATATTTATCTCCACATTAAAGAAGTATTGTTCCTTGAAAATTAATTTCTATTCCATAAATGCTACTTATAGTTAGAATTTCAATGGAATTCATCTTGAAGTGTGGGGATTGAGCCATAACGTTTGGAAGTACTTCTAAAGCTTTAAGTAGGAAAACAATGAGTGTTATCTTACATTGGACACATGAAGAAGAAGAAGAAGAAGAAGAAAGCCCTTAACTCCGAATGGAGTCATCGGGACGCCGTCATGATGACATTTTTTTAATAGGCTTTTTTAATTTTACAAGACCAAGTTGCTAGCTCGACGCTCAACCCAGCATGGATGGAGAGCATGCAAAGGAGCCGGCTGGATTCGAACTCGGGAGCCTTCGCTCCAAAGTCCGGCACTGATGCCACTACGCCACCAGCCGGCACATTGGACACATGGAGAGACGCAAGACAAGCTGAACGGTGTTTGTGACTGTCTATGATACACCCTATACTTAGTTCCAGTGAAGTCAAAAGAACTGAACAAAATGTCCAATTGGTTAAGCGCAAGACTAGATATTGGCTGGCTGGTGGTGTAGTGGCATCCGCTATGGACTTGGAGGTGAGTGGTTCCAGGTTCGAATCCAGCTGGCTCCTTGCATACTTTTCATCCATGTTGGGTTGAGCAGCAAGCTAGGAACTCGGCCTCATAAAAAACTGACAAATGCTAAAGAAATGGCAAGGTTGCCACTTTATGCACCAAGAGGCATGGAGAGGAAAAACAAAATTAGATATTCTGTGTTCCTATTTGCTCCTATATCTCCTATATTTGCTAAACACTTAAAGATAATTGTTCCACCACTGCCTTCTGAAGTGAAGTATGGGTTGAAGTAAATACAGGAGATAAAGTGTTCAATTAAAACACAAATGGAGCAAACCTGCATTTAATTTCAACATCCAAAGTAATACAATACCTGTAGAAGGTCTTACATAAAATGCTCAATATGACATATTTCCTGTGCCACTTTTAATCATAGGGAGATTATTTCAACCATACCTTGAAATAATTTCTTACATACAATTACCTAATAAGTTGGCCTCTTTATTAGGTATACCTGTATAACTGCTCGATAATGCAAATATCTAGTCAGCCAATTATGTGGCAACAAAACAATCCAGAAAAGCATGTAGATGTGGTCAAGAGGATCATTTGTTGTTCAGACCAAACATAAGAATGAGGAAGAAATGTGATCTAAGTGACTTTGACCATGGAATGATTGTTGGTGCCAGACAGGGTGGTTTGAGCATCTCAGGAACTGCTGATCTCCTGGGATTTTCGCGCACAACATCCTCTAGAGCTTACATAGAATGGTGCAAGAGAAAAAAATATATCCACTAAGCAGCATTTCTGTGGGTGAATCAGAATCAGAATCTGTTTGATACCACCGGCATATGTTGTGAATTTTGCTGTTTTGCGGCAGCAGTACATTACAATACGTAGTAATAATATCTGTAAATTACAAAAGAAAATAAATTGAGAAGTGCAAAAAGATAGTAAAATAAAAATAGTGAGGTAATTATCCATTCAGAAATCTGATGGTGGAGGGGAAGAAGCTGTTCCTAAAATGTTGAGTGCTATCTTTAGGCTCCTGTAGATAGTCATAGTCATAGTCATACTTTATTGATCCCGGGGGAAATTAGTTTTCGTTACAGTTGCACCATAAATAATAAATAGTAATAAAACCATAAATAGTTAAATAATAATATGTAAATTATGCCAGATGGAAATAAGTCCAGGACCAGCCTACTGGCTCAGGGTGTCTGACCCTCCAAGGGACGAGTTGTAAAGTTTGATGGCCACAGGCAGGAATGACCTCCTATGACGCTCTGTGTTGCATCTTGGTGGAATGAGTCTCTGGCTGAATGTACTCCTGTGCCCAACCAGTACATTATGTAGTGGATGGGAGACATTGTCCAAGATGGCATGCAACTTGGACAGCATCCTCTTTTCAGACACCACCGTCAGAGAGTCCAGTTCCATCCCCACAACATCACTGGCCTTACGAATGAGTTTGTTGATTCTGTTGGTGTCTGCTATCCACAGCCTGCTGCCCTAGCACACAACAGCAAACATGATCACACTGACCACCACAGACTCGTAGAACATTCTCAACATCATCCGGCAGATGTTAAAGGACCTCAGTCTCCTCAGGAAATAGAGATGGCTCTGACCCTTCTTGTAGACAGCCTCAGTGTTCTTTGACCAGTCCAGTTTATTGTCAATTCATATCCCCAGGTATTTGTAATCCTCCACCATGTCCACACTGACCCCCTGGACGGAAACAGAGGTCACTGGTGCCTTAGCTCTCCTCAGGTCTACCACCAGCTCCTTAGTCTTTTTCACATTAAGCTGCAGATAATTCTCCTCACACCATGTGACAAAGTTTCCTACCATAGCCCTGTACTCAGCCTCATCTCCCTTGCTGATGCATCCAACTACGGCAGAGTCATCCGAAAACTTCTGTAGATGACAAGACTCTGTGCAGTAGTTGAAGTCCGAGTTGTAAATGGTGAAGAGAAAGGGAGACAAGACAGTCCCCTGTGGAGCCCCAGTGCTGCTGATCACTCTGTCGGACACACAGTGTTGCAAGCACACGTACTGTGCTCTGCCAGTCAGGTAATCAAGAATCCATGACACCAGGAAAGCATCCACCTGCATCGCTTTCAGCTTCTCCCCCAGCACAGCAGGGCAGATGGTGTTGAACGCACTGGAGAAGTCAAAAAACATGAGCCTCACAGTGCTCGCTGGCTTGTCCAGGTGGGCGTAGACACGGTTCAGCAGGTAAACGATGGCATCCTCAACTCCTAGTCGGGGCTGGTAGGCGAACTGCAGGGGATCTAAGTGTGGCCTGACCATAGGCCGGAGCAGCTCCAGAACTAGTCTCTCCAGGGTCTTCATGATGTGAGAGGTCAATGCCACTGGTCTGCAGTCATTGAGGCCACGGGGGCACAGTGTCTTCGGCACAGGGACTAGGCAGGACGTCTTCCACAGTACAGGAACCCTCCGGAGCCTCAGGCTCAGGTTGAATACATGGCGAAGTACTCCACATAGCTGAGGGCCACAGGCTTTGAGCACTCTGGTACTGACACCATCTGGTCCTGCAGCCTTGCTTGGGTTGAGATGTTTCAGATGTCTTCTCACCTGTTCAGCTGTGAAGCCCACCGTGGTGGTTTCGTGTGGGAAAGGGGTATAGTCATGAGAGCAGGGTGGGGGACTGTGAGGAGGGGTAGGAGGGGGGAGTGGAATATGTGTCGGTTGGGGGCCGAAAACAGATGACTCATGTGGGGGATGGGCAGGGGCCACAATGTCAAATCTGTTAAAGAACTGGTTAAGTTCATTGGCCCTGTCCACACTGCCTTCAGCTCCTCTGTTGCTAGTTTGCCGGAACCCAGAGATGGTCCTCATCTCCCTCCATACCTCTCTCATGTTGTTCTGCTGGAGTTTCCACTCAAGTTTCCTCCTCTACCTGTCTTTATCCTCTTTGATCCTGGCTTTCAGGTCAATCTGTATTGCCCTCAGCTCCTCCCTATTTCCATCTCTAAACACCCTCTTTTTAGCATTCAGGATGTCCTTAATGTCCTTTGTTACCCATGGCTTGTTATTTGAATAACAAAGGACAGTTCTTGTCGGAACATTGCAGTCCACACAGAAGTTGATGTCATCAGTGATGCACTCTGTGAGCCCATCAATATCCTCTCCATGTGGCTCACAGAGTGCCTGCCAGTCTGTCACCTCAAAACAACCCTGGAGCGCCACATAAGCCTCCTCCGACCATTTTCTCACTGTCCTCGAGGTTGTACCTCCTCCTTGATGGTAGAGAACCATTGAGAAGAGGTGATGGTGGTCCTCAATGATGCATGCGGCCCTTTCTGAGGTATCAACTTTTGAAGATGTCCTCGGTGCTGCGGAGGCTGGTGCCTATGATGGAGCTGGCATTTTATGCTGTGGCCCCTCCATACCAGACGGTGATGCAATCAGTTAGAATGCAATCCACAGTACATCTGTAGAAATTTGCTAAAGTCCTTGGTGATGTACCAAGTCTCCTCGAACTCGTAATGAAATGCAGATGCTACTTTGCCTTCTTTGGAATGGCATCAATGTGTTGGTGCTGGACGTGGATAGATCTTCAGAGATGTTGATACTTGAAAGTGCGCACCCTTTCCACTGTTGATCCGCTGATAAGGACAGGTGTGTTTTCCTTTGCTTTTCCCTTCTTGAAGTCCACAATCAATTCTGTGGTCTTAGAGACATTGAGTGAAAACACCTTGCTAATGAGAGAAGTCAGAGGAGAGTAGCCAGACTGGTTTAAGCTGCCAGAAAGGTGACAGTAACATAAATGACCACACATTACAACAGGAGCGTGCAGAAGAAGAATGTCTGAACACCTTGAAGTGGATGGGCTACAGCAGCAGAAGAACACGAACATACACTCAGTGGCGACTTTATTAGGTACAGGAGGTACCTAGTAATGTGTCCATTGAATCTACATTTTTTTTACTTAACCACTGCAACAACATTAAAGATTAAACACATCAGAAATAATTCAGCAGATCCATCAGGGTACAAACACAGAAAAGTCAAAATTGTCTATAATTAGGATAATTTGAGCTGCCCGCATCCAGCAGTCAACTCTCATTTCCAAAGATGAAAAACAAGTTTATCATTGTTTTTCTTTGAGTTTTCTTTCAAGTCCTGGGGAAAGATTGTGAATTTCATACCATACTGACTGCAAAAAAGCAGGAAAAGATTTTGCACAGGAATTAAAAATAGCAGTAACAATAGCACAACTTCAAAATATCATATCTGTGAACTCATTAGAAAATATTTTCTAATCTAGTAATCATCAGACTCAAGTCTAAACTCTATACAAAGGAGGGCAAACTTTAATCATCAAGAGAGTAAAGCAATAGCAGCTTTTAAGAGCAAGAAGTCAAATAATAGCAATTTTTTGTAGGACAAGCTTTCATTCTGACCTACATTCTACATTTGGAGATTTAAGTTTAATAAACAGCCAAATACCCTCGAAATCTTGAGACACCATTTTGCAAAGATGTTGTACTAGTGATGAGCCAAACTTTCAAAAAGTTAGTGATAGATAACCCTCATTGAGGTTTATCACTTGTTGTCATTCAGCGAGTCCTGTGTCAATGCTGAAGATCAAAGCCAGAAAGTCATGCAGAAGTACAGAAGTCTGGCTATCGATGCTCGATGGGTAGAACCCTGAGTCTATAAGTCTTCTGGGGAAGTCAAGGGTCCAATGTCTGGAAATGTACAAGTCCACTGCCTCTGTGTGTGTGTGTGTGTGTGCACGCGTGCATGTGTGCGTGTGTGTGTGTGTGTGTGTGTGTGTGTGTGTGTGTGTGTCTGTGTGTGTGAGGGTGTGTGTGAGAGAGAAAGATGGAGAGAGGGAGGGAGGAATGGGGGCTTGTTTTGCTGTTGTTGTTTTATTGTTTGTTGTGCTCTGTTTCACTCTGTTCTGTGTTGCTCTGCTGGGCATGATGGGTATGCTATGTTAGCACCAGAATGTGTGGCGACACTTGCGGACCGTCCCCAGCACATTGTTAGGTTGTGATGATCGTTAATGCAAACGAGACATTTCACTGTATGCTCCAATGTATGTGTAATAAATAAATGAATCTGAATCTGACCTATTGATCCTGCAGCACTCTTCCTACAAAGTCTGCACATTCGTATCTGATTTAACAACCCTTTTGACTTGTTATCTGTTTTCACCATCCAGTGGACACAGAACACAGGTCATAACAGCACAGTATAGGTCCTTCAGCCCATGATGTTGTGCCAGCTCTTGAACCAACTCTAACGTCAATCTAACCCTTCCCTCCACAGTGCTTGACACCATTAATGGAAGCAATTGAACATTTCCTGGGTGCATTAAACATTACACGGGGGTGGGGGGAGGGGGAGATGCATGTCTAAAGTCTACTGAACATGCTGTAATGGTTTTCCATTAAAATAGAATAACAAAATCAGAATCAGAATCAGCTTTAACATCACCGGCGTATGTTGTGAAATTTGTTAACTTAGCGGCGGCAGGACATTACATGATAAATATAGAGAAAAATACTGAATTACAATAAGTATATATGTATATTAAAAAGTTAAATTAAATAAGCAGTGCAAAAACAGAAATAAAAAAGGTGTGAGGTAGTGTTCACGGATTCAATGTCCATTTAGAAATCAGATGGCAGATGGGAAGAAGCTGTTCCTGAATCACTGAGTGTGTGCTTTCAGGCTTCTGTACCTCCTTCCTGATGCTAACAATAAAAAGAGGGCACGTTCTGGGTGATGGGGCTCCTTAATGATGGATGCCACCTTTCTGGATCATCGCTACTTGATGATGTCCTGCATACTATGAAGGCCAGTGCCCATGATGGAGCTGACTGAGTTTACAGCTCTCTGCAGCGTATTTTGATCCTGTGCAGTAGCCCCCCCAGCCCCGCCACCCCCATACCAGGCAGTGATGGAGCCAGTCAGAAAACTCTCCACGGTTCTTCTGTAGAAATTTTCCAGTGCTTAGGTGACAAAACAAATCTCCTCAACTCCTAACATCCTTGGGAGCAATGCCAAGGAAGAGCTGCATTTATTGTTTCCATCATGCTCCAGATGTTGCACTTGAAACATGGAGATGAATTATCTGGCCGTTTCTGACTACATCCTTTTGTTTTCACCAAGTATGACAGTAACAGAAGGAAAATCCGTTTAATTCCTGAAGGTTTATTCAGATAGGATGGCTTCTCCTCATAAGATAAGATTCTAAAGCCAGAATGCCCAGATGTCACTGAACCCTTCCTTGTCTGCTGAATGTAAAGCAGAGGTCTAACATCAATGATTCAATTTGTCCTGGTATTATTAACTAATGACATCAAACATTAGTTACTTAAGCACTACTTTTCCCCAAAGGAAATGGTTAGCAATTAGAAGATAAAATATAGCAACTGTCATCTTTACATTAATTGCTTTAATAGTCGCAAACTACTTAAAACACTATTCCATCTCCACAGAAAATTGGCTCTCATATCTTTGGTCATTTATCGGTGAGAGTCTATTATCATGTACTTCACCAAATGATCACGCTGTTTACATTGCACAGTATAGCACTTGTATCACTAAATGTTTCCTGTACCGTTGAATTCTAGTTTGAAACTATATTCATTAATATCAGTCCTGCCACTATAAAATTAAAGATAATCTCTATTCCTATTTGAATGCTATACCCACATCAATTTTCCCATTGTGCTATTGAATTGGCATTGGTTTTGGTATATTATTGTCACATGTACCGAGATACAGTGGAATGTTTATTCGGATACTGTTCAGACAGATGAAATCATTACACAGTGCTTTGAGGCAGAACAATACCAATTCTGAATAAAGGATAACGGCTTCTTAGAAAGTGCATGCAAGTAAAAAAAAGTGCAAGATCATAGTGAGGTCTTGCGCATTATTTGAGTTGCCTGGAAGATAATACATGGTTTTGGTATCACATCTGGAAGAACAAGGGACCATAGGAACAAGGTATTGATTATGGATTTCAGGTAGGGGAAGCTGGGAGAACTCACATCAGTCCTCATCGAGGAGTCAGCAGTTAAAAAGGCAAGCAGCTTCAAGTTCCTGGGTGTCAGCATCTCTGAAGATCTATCCTAGGCCCAACCTATTGATGCAATTACACAGAAGGCTATATTTCATTATGAGTGAGGAGATTTGGCATCTCACCAAAGACTGTGGTAAGTTTCTACATAGAGCATTCTGACTGGTTGCATCACCATCTGGTATGGAGGCACCAATGGACAGGATTGGAAGAAGCTGCAGAGGACTGTAGACTCACCCAGCTCCATCATGGACACTAGCCTCAGAACCACTGAGGACATCTCCAAAGGGTGATGCCTCAGAAAGGTAGCATTCATCATTAAGGACCCTCACCGTCCAGGATGTGACATCTCATTGCCACCATCAGGAAGGAAGTACAGGAGCCTTGAGACCTACACACACAATGTTTTAGGAACAACTTTTTCTCCTCCACCATCATAATTCTGAATGGAAAATAATTCCATGAATCCTACCTCACTTCCTGCTCTCTTCTTGCACTACTTACTTCTGTTTTAATATCTCTATTTTATATTTCTATTATTCTGTTTTTTAACAAGTATGTCTTGCACTGTACTGCTGCCACAATACAACAAATTGCAGCACATACGCCAGTGACAATACATCCGATCCTCCTCTGATTCTGGTAGTTTTGATAGAATGGAGAAAAACTGCCCAGATAGTGACAGATTATAGTGAAAGGAACAAGGAAATATCTGTTACTTCGTTACTCCAAGCCCAATGTCAATTATCTGCCTCGACCCAATACAATTTATTGACCTCCATTTATCTTATTCTATGGTTTATTCATCTTAACATGATGTACAAGTTCTATTAGAAGGCATTCCAATTCCATTAAATGAGATATTTGTGCATACTTTATTCCTTATAGTCACATCACTGCTGTTGGAATTGCAGAGACTGCAACACAGCTGATGTGATGAATTTATATCACTTTATGAATTATTTAAAAATATCTGCTTTTTCATTTGATAGGTGCCTTATGATACAGATTGATCCTTTTCAAACAGAACTGATTGAATAACCTTAATACCATGAGTGATTGAGAGCCTGCATAGAAATATTCCAGTTTAAGACACGCTGCAGATTTTTGAAATATATTACCTGTGTCAAATGGCATGTACCCTGTCATTCTCAAAATAATTAAAAATTGTTTGTAGATTTTATTTTACTTTTTTTTATTGAGATACAGCACAGAATAGGCCCTTCCAGCCCTTCAAGCCATGCAGCCCAGTAATCTCTCAATTTAGTCCAAGCCTAATCATGGGATGATTTACAACGACGAATTAACCTACCAACCGATAGGCCTCTGGACTGTGGAAGGAAACATCGGTACCCGAAGGAAAACCACGCTGTCATGGGGAGAACGTACAAACTCCATACAGGCAGTGACGGGAATTGAACCCAGGTCGCCTGTACTGCAAAGAGTTGTGCTAGTCACTTTACCACCATGCCACCTTTTACAAGTTACACTTTAAACACTTGGAAATTTCCATTACAATTAAAATCAAAGACATTTATTTCGGAATGTGGAAAGTTCGCCAGAAGCAGCAAATACCCGAGTTTACAATTCAGTCAGATTCTCTATGCCTTCACATTTAAATCTATAGGGAAAAAGATGAAAGTTATTTTGTTTTCTAACCTACAGCACAAGAGTTGGAAAGAAAAGAAGAAGCTTCCAATCTGGAAATATTCACTCAGCAAAGAGACCATAAGTGTTCATTTATCTCATTGTGTTTATCAAAATACTAAACAAACACAGTGGAACTAATGGTGCCAAGTTTCATTTTGACAGTAGAATAATGGTGCTCATTCAACCTAAGTGAGCATTAAAATAACTTAGGAAAACTTTACCATCTCCAACAAGGAAAAACAAACTGCTGGAGGAATGGAGCAGGTCAGATAGCATCTCCAAGTTCAAAGTTCAAAGTAAATTTATTATCAAAGTACTTATATGTTACCATATTTTACCTTGAGTTTCATTTCCTTGCAGAAAGACAATAGAATTTATGTAAAACCGTACAAAGAATGAGAAAAAATCAATATGTATAATGTGACGAAAAACCAAGTTATCAGAAGATTGATACTGATGAGAGAGATAAGGGAGACAATGGAGAAGCGTTCAAAAAATGTTAATGAGAGAGGAGAGAGAGGTAACGGAAAAGAAACACAATTAAGAGTATTGACAGACCAGTTGCTTTGAACCTGAACTGTTTGAAGTTTGATGGACAGGCGATACCCCAGCAGGGAGATAAAAAGAACAGGTTCGCGATGGCACGACAGACACCACGAGATCACGAGATAACGAGACCCTGGAAAAGCGGTGTGCCCCCACAAGTTGGTGGAGTTTGGAGGTCTGGTCACGGGAACTGACCATAGACACACAGAATGAAAAGGTACGATCGGCGGGAACCTGGTGTGTGTGTCCGCCCTTGCCTGGGTGCCGGGTTCACCGCGGAAGAACGGTCGTATCCGGAACGGAGGGGTCACAGTCGGTAACCACAGAAGACATAAAAGGGTTCGCCCGAAAGCTAACTGCGAAGAACAAAGGTCTGTGTGAATCAGAATTTGCATATTATCTCTCTCTCGCCAACGGCACAACAGCGATTACTGTGAACTGTACTAAGCTGAACTGAACTCTGCGTCACTTGAGACTGATCATTTTACCCCTAGACTGCGATAGAGCTTGATTGATTCCTATTACCCTAGTTCTGTGTACATGTGTGTTTTATCATTGCTAATCTGTTGTATTCATATCCTTACGATTAGAGTACTGTGTTACTTATTTCTTTAATAAAACTTTCTTAGTTCCAGTAATCCAGACTCCAACTAAGTGGTCCATTTCTGCTGGTTTGGCAACCCAGTTACGGGGTACGTAACAATAAAACGACAATCTGTGCAAATAAAGTATAATAATGAGAACATGAGTTGTAAAGAGTC
Organism: Mobula birostris; assembly: GCF_030028105.1. Taxonomy (NCBI): domain Eukaryota; kingdom Metazoa; phylum Chordata; class Chondrichthyes; order Myliobatiformes; family Myliobatidae; genus Mobula; species Mobula birostris. The sequence continues at coordinate 151,101,032 of NC_092377.1, read as the reverse complement.
CTTGAATGTGAGTCTGAAGTGAGTAAAATCAGTTGAGGGTTGTGGGGAGTAATGTTATCCATGGTGGTTCAGGAGCCTGACAGTTGTAAGGTAATAACTGATCCTGAACCTGGTGGTGTGGGACCCATGGCTTTTGTAGTCTGATTGGCCTGAATGGTTTTTCCAGTGTCTTTCCTCTAGTATTATGGACGTTTATTTTGCTTAGCAGCCTTATCAAAGGCCTTTCGAAAATCCAAGTAAACAATTTCCTCCTTTGTCTGTCAAGCCTGTTACTTCCTCAAAGAATTCCAAGAGATTTGTCGGACGAGATTTCCCCTTAAGGAAAACATGCTGACTTTGAGCTATTTCATCGTGTGCATCCCAATACCCCGAAAACTCATCCTTAATAATGGACTCCAACATCTTGCCAACCACCAAAATCAGGCTAAGTGGCCACTAATATCCTACTTTTGTTTCCCTTTGGAGTAAAATCTGTGATTTTCCAGTCCTTGGAACCATTCCAGAACTTATTGAGTCTGGAAAGATCAGTACCAATGCGGCCACAGTCTCTCTAGCTACCTCTTTCAGAACCCTGGGGTGTAGTCCATCTGGTCCAGATGAGTTATCTACCTTCAGACCTCTCAGCTTCCTAAGCACCTTCTCAGTAATAGCACTGCACTCACTTCTGCTGCTTGAAACTCAAATTTCTGGCACACAGCTGCTGTCTTCCACAGTGAAGACTGACACAAAATGCCTATTTGATTTGCCCACCATTTCCTTGTCCCCTATTATTACTTCTCCTGCGTCATTTCCAGTAGTCCGATGTCCACTCTTGCCCTTCTTTTACTCTTTACAGTAAATAGATGAAAAAATCATTTTGTATCCTCTTTTATGTTATTTACTAGTCTATGGTCCATCTCTTCTCTCTTTATTAGCATTTTAGTTGTCTTCTGTTGGCTTTTAAGATAATCCCAATCTTCTAGCTTCCCGCTAATGTTTGCAACATTGTATATCCTCTCTTTGGCTTATATACTTGCTTTGACTTGCTTTGTCCACCACACTACCTCATCCTCCTTTTAGAATGCTTCTCCTTCTTTGCAATGAGCCAATTCTGCATCTTCCAAATTACTCCCAGAAACTTCAGTCATTGCTGAGCTATCATCATCCCCGCTAGTAGACCTTTCAATCAACTTTGGCCAGCTCCTCTCTCATGCCACTGTAGTTTCCTTCCCTCAAATGCAATACACTTACATCTGATTTTAGCATTTCCCTCTCAAATTGCAGGTGAATTAATATACTGTATATTATGATCACCGCTTCTTAAAAGTTCCTTTACCATAAACTCTCCTATCAAATCTGGTTCAATACACAACACCTAATCCAGAATTGCTTTGTCCTTAATGGGATTGGCCACAAGCTGCTTTAAAAAGCCACCTCATAGGCATTCTAGAAAGTCCACCTCCGGGGATCCAGCACAAACCTATTTTTCCGAATCTACCTGCAAATTGAAATCCTCCATGATTCTTGTCAGTTCATGGCCTCCCCTTCTGCCACGATGAGATCACACTCAGGTTGGAGGAGCAACACCTTATATTCCATCTGAGTAGCCTCCAACCTGATGGCATCAACATCGATTTCTCAAACCTCCAGTAATTGCCCCCCCTCACCTTCAGCATTCCGATTCCCATTTCCCTCTCTCACTTTATCTTCTTAGCTGCCCATCACCTCCCTCTGGTTCTTCTTCCTTCCCTTTCCTCCATGGTCTTCTACCCTTTCCTATCATATTTCCTTTTCTCCAGCCCTTTATCTCTTTCACCTATCAACCTGACAGTTCTTGACCTCACCTCCTCCCAGTTTCACCTATCATCTACTACCTTGTACATCTTCCTCCCCTTCCCTCCACCTTCTTGCTCTAACTTCTCATCGTTTTTCCAGTCCTGATGAAGGGTCTTGGCCTGAAACAAAAACTGTATTCTTTTCCATAGATTCTGCCTGTCCTGCTGAGTTCCTCCAGCCTTTTGTGTGAGTTGCTTGACTCTTGTAACATTGTCTTTTTTGACATGACTTTTTTATCTCCCATTATAATCTGTACCTGACATCCTAGCTACTGATCAGAGGCCTATCAGGATCCCTTGCAGCTTCTCAAATCTACATCTTCTGGTCCTAAGCCACTTCTTTCTAGAGATTTGATTTCATTTTTTACCAACAAAGCCACCCCACCCGTTCCACACACCTGCCTGTCCTTTCGATACGGTATGTACCCTTAGATGTCAAGCTCCCAGCTGTGATCTCCTTACAGCCACAACACCGTGATGCCCATAACTTCATACCTGCCAATTTCTAACTGAGCTACAAGATCATCTACCTTACTTCGTACATGGTGTGCATTCAGATATAACATCTCGGTCCTGTATTCACCATCCCTCTTTTCAATTTAGTCTCCATGTTGCCTGGAAGTTAAATTCTTATTCTTTCCTCAACTTTTTGCCTTATTTTGTATTCAAATCAAGTCACTTTTTATTTCAACCATAACTGCTGGTACAGTACACAGTAAAAATGAGACAAAGTTTTTCAGGACTGTGGTGCTACATGAACAATACTAAAACTACACTAAACTACGTAAAACAACACAAAACTACACTAGACTACAGACCTACCCAGGACTGCATAAGGTGCACAAAACAGTGCAGGCATTGCAATAAATAATAAACAAGACAATATGCACAGTAGAGGTTTGTGTCGGTCCAGGCCCTGGGTATGAAGGAGTCTGATGGCTTGGGGGAAGAAACTGTTACATCGGCTGGTCGTGACTTTGGTGCCTTTTGCCAGCTGGCAGGAGGGAGAAGGGTTTGTATGAGGGGTGCGCGGGGTCCTTCATAATGCTGTTTGCTTTACGGATGCAGCATGTGGTGTAAATGTCTGTAATGGCGGGAAGAGAGACCGCGATGATCTTCTCAGCTGACCTCACTATCCGCTGCAGGGCCTTGCGATCCGAGATGGTGCAATTTCCGAACCAGACAGTGATGCAGCTGCTCAGGAAGCTCTCAATACAACCTCTGCAGAATGTGGTGAGGACGGGTGGGTGGGAGATGGACTTTTCTCAGCCTTCACAGAAAGTAGAGACTCTGCTGGGCTTTCTTTGCTGTAGAGCTGGTGATGAGGGACCAGGTGAGATTCTCCACCAGATGAACACCAAGAAATTCAGTACTCTTAAAGATCTCTACAGAGGAGTTGGTGATGTTCAGCGGAGAGTGATCGTTCTGTGCTGGAAACTTCAGCAACTTCTCTTGCTCTCTCCTTCCCTTTACTTTATTCAAAGCTGCTGGAGCTACCCCTTTCCTCCCCACAAATTAGTTCAAAGTCCTACCCACAGACTTGGTTATGTGATTCACCAGGGCCCTGGTCTCCTCTTGGTTCAGGAGGAACCATTCAATCGCAACAGCTCCTTCCTTCTCCAATACTGGCACTAATGTCCTATGAAATCCCCTCCTAGCAGATTTCCTTTTCTCCAGCCCTTTATCTCTTCCACCAATCGATTTCCCAGCTTCTTACTTCAACCTCTCCACTCCCCAGTTTCACCCATCATCTGCCACCTTGCATTTCTTCCTCTCCTCCCCCACCTTCTAATTCTGACTGCTTTCCCCTTCCTTTCCAGTGCTGGTGAAGGATCTCAACCTGAAATTTCAACTGTTTATTCCCATCCATAGATGCTGTCTGACTTGATGAGCTCTTCTAGCACATTGTGTACGTTGTCCTGTGAATTCAAACCTGCTTCTCCCACAGCAATCTTTGAACCATGCATTTAGCTATGTGCTTTTATTAGCCCATAGTAGCCACGGTAGTGTAGCGGCTAGCACGATGCTATAACAGCTCAGGGCATCAGAGTTTGGAGTTCAATCCCAAATCCCGGCGTGGGTTTTCCCAGGGTGCTCTGGTTTCCTCCCACAGTCCAAAGGCAGACCATATAGGTTATCCGGAAATTTTAAGTTGTCCCGTGATCAGGTCAGTGTTAAATCAGGGGCTGCTGGGGCAGTACTGCTTGAAGGGCCAGAAGGGCACTGTATTGCTAAGTAAAAAATAAATAACCCTGTGCCAACTTGCACATGGCTCAGATCACAATCCAGAGATTATTACTTTTTTAATTCTGCATTTTAACATAGTCCCTAGCTGCTCAAATTCTTTCAGCAGAACCTCTTTTTTTGTTCTTCTGTTACTTACATGGACCATGACAACTGGATCTTTCCCCTCCCACTCCAAATTCCTCTGCAGGTCAGAGATGACGTCCTGAACCTGGGCACCAGGCAGAAAACACAGCCTTCGGGACTCGCCATCCTTGCAACAGAGAATTAATTATATTCCTCAGACTATAGGATCAGCAATTCCAATTACATTTATCACCTCTCCCCCTTCTTGAATGACGGTGCCACAGTCCAGTTTCTCACCCTTCCTATAGCTCCCACCCTCACTCTCACAGGGAGCAACAATCCTGGACCAAAGTTATGGGCTCAATCCTGACCTCGACAGGTTCCAAGTTCGCTATGACCAGCCGGTGCTCCATTTTCCTCCCACATTCCAATGCCATGCCAATTGGTGGCTAAATTGGCCACAGTAAATTGCTTCTCACATGTAAGTGAGTGGCAAAAACTGGTTAATATGATGAGAATGTGGGAGAATGAGAAAAGATGAGAATTAATGTAGAATGGAAGAAAGGAGCAATTGATAACACCGGGCAACAATTTTTTTCTGAAAGTGGTTCTTCCTCAGAATTTTTTTTTGTTTATGATAGACCACCTGAAGCTGAGCATAAATATAATTTCAGACTACGTACATCACGTAGAAGTTTGGAGAAACAAAGGATTAACTTTTATTGAGTATAATGCATTTAATTGCATAATAGTGCTGATGCTTTGCAATGGTTCAACTAAGCTAAAAATGTTTCGTTGATGATTTTTGTTTGTATTCAGTGTCTGAGGCTTCTTGCTTAAGTGTCCAACAATAATCAGGCAGCATTGATGGATTCCAGGTGCCCTGATACTGTTTCTCCATGACTACAATGTCCTGGTGAAACCTTTCACCACGCTCATCTCTGTCAGCACCAGGATTGGCAGGGAAGAAGTCGAAATGGGAATACAGAAAATTAATCTTTAATGACGTGTTTGAAGTACATTGTCAACCAGTTGCATGTAGTTTGGTAATTTTCAATTGCTAAGAAAATTTTCAGCAACATCCTTGAATGCTTTCCATGTGATTTTCTCCGGTCCCACTCAAAGTTCTTTGATTGCCTGTCATTGATGACCTGCTTAATTTGTGGACCAACAAAAATGCCTTTCTTAATCTTGGCATCAGTTATTCTGACTTGAATTATGTAATGAAATAACAAATAAATTGGGTGAACAATTAGTTTTTAGTGTATGGCAGATTATGGTCTTTCTTGGGGGCTTTTCTGTTGCTTGCTTGGTGGCTGGAAGGTGCTGATACTTTTTGCTGAAGGAAGTGGGGGCGGGGAGGGTCAATACTTTGCTACTGTTTACACGTGGGAGGAGGGGAGGAGGGTGGCTATGGGATTGTAAAGTTTTTACTGCTACTATTGAACTATTGAATATAGGCGATTTCAAAAATATGGTGTATGATAGGGTAATTTCATAATGATTTTCGTGATCAAAATCCATAAGGTATGTCCAAAAGTACTCAGGTCGCAAAACCTTTGTTGTCCAGTGTAACTGGTAAGGACTCAATGGGCCTCTTTCCATTCCACATCTCTCTGTGACTGACAATCTTATCAAGGGTTCAAAGGTTCATTTTATTATCAAAGTATGTCTGCAGGATATCACTCTGAAATCTGTCTTCTCCAGATAGCCAAAGAATACAGAAAGCTGTACAAGTAGGCAAGAGAGACATCAATAACCTTCGCACAAAAAGAAAAAAACTTGTTAACTTAGCAGCAGCAGTTCAATGCAATACATCATCTAGAAGAGAAAAAAAATAAAATATGAATATTAATAATAAATAAACAACTAAATCAATTACAGTATACGTATAACGAATAGATTTTTAAAAAGTGCAAAGTGAAGTGGTGTCCAAGGGTTCAATGTTCATTTAGGAATCTGATGGCAGAGTGGAAGAAGCTGTTCCTGAATCGCTGAGTGTGTGCCTTCAGGCTTCTGTACCTCCTACCTGATGGTAACAGTGAGAAAAGGGCATACTCTGGGTGCTGGAGGTCCTTAATAATGGACTCTGCCTTTATGAGACACTGCTCCCTGAAGATGTCCTGGGTACTTTGCAGGCTAGTACCCAAGATGGAGCTGACTAGATTTACAACCCTCTGAAGCTTCTTTCAGTCCTGTGCAGTAGCCCCACCCACCCCATACCAGACAGTGATGCAACCTGTCAGAATGTTCTCTACGGTACATCTATAGAAGTGTTTGAGTGTATTCTGAGTTGGATGATCAGCCATGATCATACCGAATGGCGGTGCAGGCTCGAAGGGCCGAACGACCTACTCCTGCACCTATTTTCTATGTTATTATGTTTCTATTTGTTGACATGCCAAATCTCTTCAGACTCCTAATAAAGTATAGCCACTGTCTTGCTTTCTTTATAACTACATCAATATGTTGAGACCAGGTTAGATCTTCAGAGATCTTGACACCCAGGAACTTGAAACGGCTCACTCTCTCCACTTCTGATCCCTCTATGAGGATTGGCATGTGTTCCTTTGTCTTACCTTTCCTGAAGTTCACAATCAGCTCTTTCGTCTTAATGACGTTGAGCGCCAGGTTGTTGCTGCGGCACCACTCCACTAGTTGGCATATCTCATTCCTGTACGCCCTTTCGTCTGTTTAAAATAAACCAACTCACCAAGTAACATCTTATTTCCCTTCCTTAAATATTTTCATATTTGGAAATCGGAAGTTGTGTGACCCTGGCGGTTGATGGTTGGGTTGAGTTGTTCTCCAATCTTGACCATTTACTTGCAAGCATTTCATTACCATACGAGGAGACATCGTCAGTGCGCATGCTGATTGCGGTGTGTCCTCCGAATGCTCGGCATTTATACGCTTTTCAATCAGCTGATTGGACGCCGTTTCAGAAACTCATTTGTGATGTGGGGAGGAAACCTTGTTGCTGATTGGCTGCGTGGCGAACCTCAAGCATTCGGAGAATGCACCACAACCACGGATGATGCCTCCTAGCATGGTGAGAAACATTTTCAAGTGAATTGCCAAGATTGGAGACGAACTCAACACATCCATTCTCTTGTTTCCCTTTGAAACTATTTTGTGTTTAATAACTTCCCTCATACGACCATCACTCATACTCTTCTGGCAGCCCACTGATTACTGGACCTCGTTTACACTCTTCCTATTTACTATCTGCAAACCACCGAATTAAAAATCACACTTCCAAGGAGCAATTATCTAACCCTCGCATCTACTGTATTTTTGCACTCTTCAAATTACATACTTTAACTTCGTGTGAATTAATGACTGCATATTCTTTAAAGTGAGAGTGAATATATTATAGAATTTCTCATATACACCACGGCATTTATCAGCCTTTGTTTCATAGCTATTAAGTCAGGGAGCTGCGATTTACACCACTCGTGGCCTTGTTATAATGCATTTTTTACATGAATATTTGTTATAAAAAATGTAGGTCACATAAATCCTGTCAGCACCGTTATTAAATATTCCACACATTGTAAGAATCTTTTCACTGCACTTAACCCTACTTAGCCAAATTGGGCCATGGTTTGAGCCATTTTCAGTCTAATCAGTGTTGTTTGTCTGAAACAACACTAAATATGCCCTCATTATACACTGACAGTGAAATGCTTTAGATGTGCCTGTCTCTGTTTAGATATGACAATTGCTTCTACTTTTATAGCATCCTACGGTTAATTTCATTCTACAATCACTATTCAAACACTTGTCTCGGATGATGATATTCTGTCACTAGCCCTGACTTTGCGATGATCCGCGCTAATCCGGTGGCAAACTGAGAGACTTTTCCATTTTCAGAGGCATAGATATTGGAATAAAGATCTAATTGTCATTCAAAGTTCAAAGTTCAAAGTGAAGGAATATGATCAATATACATAAAAGTTGCTGGTGAACGCAGCAGGCCAGGCAGCATCTCTAGGAAGAGGTACAATCGACGTTTCAGGCCGAGACCCTTCGTCAGGACTAACTGAAGGAAGAGCTAGTAAGAGATTTGAAAGTGGGAGGGGGAGGGGGAGATCTGAAATGATAGGAGAAGACAGGAGGGGGAGGGATGGAGCCAAGAGCTGGACAGGTGATTGGCAAAAGGGATACGAGAGGATCATGGGACAGGAGGTCCGGGAAGAAAGACAAGGCAGTGGGGGGGGGACCCAGAGGATGGGCAAGGGGTTCAGAGGGACAGAGGGAGAAAAAGGAGAGTGAGAGAAAGAATGTGTGCATAAAAATAAGTAACAGATGGGATACGAGGGGGAGGTGGGGCATTAGCGGAAGTTAGAGAAGTCGATGTTCATGCCATCAGGTTGGAGGCTACCCAGACGGAATATAAGGTGTTGTTCCTCCAACCTGAGCGTGGCTTCATCTTTACAGTAGAGGAGGCCGTGGATAGACATGTCAGAATGGGAATGGGATGTGGAATTAAAACGTGTGGCCACTGGGAGATCCTGCTTTCTCTGGTGGACAGAGCGTAGGTGTTCAGCAAAGCGGTCTCCCAGTCTACGTCGGGTCTCGCCAATATATAAAAGGCCACATCGGGAGCACCGGACGCAGTATATCACCCCAGCCGACTCACAGGTGAAGTGTCGCCTCACCTGGAAGGACTGTTTGGGGCCTGAATGGTGGTAAGGGAGGAAGTGTAAGGGCATGTGTAGCACTTGTTCCGCTTACATGGATAAGTGCCAGGAGGGAGATCAGTGGGGAGGGATGGGGGGGAGGAATGGACAAGGGAGTTGCGTAGGGAGCGATCCCTGCGGAATGCAGGGGGGGGGAGGGAAAGATGTGCTTGGTGATGGGATCCCGTTGGAGGTGGCGGAAGTTACGGAGAATAATATGTTGGTCCCGGAGCCTGGTGGGGTGGTAGGTGAGGACCAGGGGAACCCTATTCCTAGTGGGGTGGCGGGAGGATGGAGTGAGAGCAGATGTACGTGAAATGGGGGAGATGCGTTTAAGAGCAGAGTTGATGGTGGAGGAAGGGAAGCCCCTTTCTTTAAAAAAGGAAGACATCTCCCTCGTCCTAGAATGAAAAGCCTCATCCTGAGAGCAGATGCGGCGGAGACGGAGGAATTGCGAGAAGGGGATGGCGTTTTTGCAAGAGACAGGGTGAGAAGAGGAATAGTCCAGATAGCTGTGAGAGTCAGTAGGCTTATAGTAGATGTCAGTGTCTCCAGAGACAGAGACAGTAAGATCTAGAAAGGGGAGGGAGGTGTCGGAAATGGACCAGGTAAACTTGAGGGCAGGGTGAAAGTTGGAGGCAAAGTTAATAAAGTCAACGAGCTCTGCATGCGTGCAGGAAGCAGCGCGAATGCAGTCGTCGATGTAGCGAAGGAAAAGTGGGGGACAGATACCAGAATAGGCACGGAACATAGATTGTTCCACAAAGCCAACAAAAAGGCAGGCATAGCTAGGACCCATACGGGTGCCCATAGCTACACCTTTAGTTTGGAGGAAGTGGGAGGAGCCAGAGGAGAAATTATTAAGAGGAAGGACTAATTCCGCTAGACAGAGCAGTACCCCTGCATATTCACGTGTCCAGCTAATAGCCTCTTAAACACCACTACCATATCTGCTTCCATCACCATCCTTGGCAGCCTATATAAAAAGCCTCAAAGTTCACAGTAAATCTACTATCAAAGTGGTGGTTGTCTATTGTGTCCCACAATGACAGGAGACCTGTGCAGCAGAGTAATCAAAATGGAAAGGCTGTTGCACTGGAGCAGTTCCTTTCTCCTGACTTCAGAAATTCAGGTCTAGAGTTAGAACAAGCAACATAAACTAGTGCCATACTTGGTTGCAGTGGATGATCATGCTGTCTTCTGTCCCTTGGCTCTGCATGGAGCATCGCAGAACCACCTCCCTGGCCGTTGAATCTCACTGTAGGTCTCATTCGCCCGGTCCGCTGAAGGTGACTTCACAGGCTCGGACAGGAGTGTCCCTATCTCACCGTGGTACGAGGTCTGCTGGCTACCTTTACCCGGTTTAGCCCAGCTGTACTAGGGTGTTCTGGCTGTCACATGCGAAGAGCTACTTGGAGCCACAGTGTCCTGTGATAACCAAAGGTGAGTGAGCTGCCCCAGAATGAACACAACAAGCCCCATTCGCTTGAGGTGCTATCCCTTCCTGGACACCCCGTTATCCCCAATAAAAATATGCACTGTATATGTCACCATATACATGACATACATGTCACTTTGATATTCATTTTCTTGCAGGCATTCATAGCAGAACGAAGAAAGACAATAGAATCGATGAAAAGCAACACAAAGACTGACAATCAATGTGCAAAAGACAAACATGCAAATACTAAAAAAAATTAATTACATAAATTACACCGAAAACATGAGTTTTTTTTTTCATTTTTATTTATCCATTTACTGAGCATCACCATCTAAGCCAACATTTATTGCCTTGATTTTGACCCAGCGACAATGAAGGAATGGCGATATGTTTCCAAGTCAGGAAGGTGAGTGAGTTGGAGGGGAATTTCCAAGTGGTGGTGATCCCAGGTATCTGCTGTTCTCATCCATATGATGGTAGTGGTCCTGGGTCTGGAAGGTGTTGTCTTAAGAACGTTGGTGTGCTGTTGCAGGGCATCTTGTAGATAGTACACACTGCAGCAACTGTTTGTCGATGGTGGAGGGATTGGATGCTTGTGGAAGGGCTACGAATCAAGTGGGCTGCCTTGTACTGAATGGTGACAAGCACCTTGAGTGTTGATGGAGCTGCACTCATCCAAGCGAGTGGCAAGTATTCCATTACACTCCTGACCTGAGCCTTGTAGATGGTGAACAGGCTATGGGGAGTCAGGAGGTGAGTTACACGCCACAGGATTCCTAGCCTTTGACCTACTCTGGTAGCCACGATGTTTATATGACTAGACCAGTTCAGTTTCCTGTCAATGGTAACCACTAGGATGTTGATAGTCAGGGATTCAGCGATAGTGATGACGCTGAATGTCAAGGGACGATGGTTAGAGCTTCTCTTGTTGGAGATGGTCATTGCCTAGCACTTGTGTGGCTCAAATATTACTTGCCACTTGTCAGCCCAAGCCTGGATATTGTCCAGGTCTTGCTGCATTTGGGTATGAACAGCTTCACTATTTGAGGAGTCACGAATGGTGCAGAACATTGTGCAGTCATCAGCAAACATCCCCACTTCTGACCTTACGACGGAAGGAGTTGCAGAGTCCTTGAAAGTGAGTCCATTGGTTGTGGAATCAGTTCAGTGTTGAGGTGAGTCAAGCTATCCACGCTGGTTCAGGAGCCTGATGGCTGATGGACAATAACTGTTCCTGAACCTGGTAGTGTGGGACCTAATGCTCCTGTGGATACTTCCCCAAGGCAGCAGCGAGAAGACAGCACGGCCTACATGATGGGGATGAACAAAGCCATTTTTACCTGCTATGGTGCTTCAAATGAATATTGAAGGTCACAAAATACTATTTCCAAAACCATGTTTCTTAGTGTCCTGACTCTGTATGTGGAAAGGTTAATTGGTCATTAAGCTGACTGGATTTATTGTTGGTGGTTACAGAATGAATAGTTGGCCTTTAGCTATTTAAACAGCAGTAAGCATGGGCTCATGAATTAATTGTGCAAAATGCGAAAGGTGATGCCTGTGATTCCATGATTCTCGAGAGAATGCACTGTTTTGCAATCTTCCGCAGCATAATCAGGGAAAATAGATAATGTAAAGTTCAGGTGTTTGTTAAACAATCCCACTGCAAAATGTTTGCTTGGAAATTTATCTCCACTATAATGTGCACAATGCATTAAATAGACATGTCAGCATATTTTTCCCTGCCTTTGAAATTCATGAAATTTGTAGCAACATGCTGTTGTAACTAAATAGCATGCTTAGCACTACTGATGGACGGTGAATTTTCAAACAGTTGCAGTTAGTTGTTTGAGCTATAACTGAATATTTCATTGTATACTGAGTGATAATCACTGTTTAGCAAACTCTCAGGCCCTGAAAGACTAATTTATTTATTTGGATTGCAGTTCCTCAAAGATGATGTCAAGAATTATTGCGATTTAAAAATTATGCTTTGTTTATAACATTGCATGTTTTGAAACTTGCATATCCAAATTCTTATTTTGTGTTCTATAGAATGTTCATAATTCAAGCTAATGTGTTTGGAATTGGTTAAAGCGATTGGTTCTTCTTCCATCTTAACAGCAGTACTGATAGTGAACTTGAGGAATCTTGTTGACCTGACAATGTAAATAATATCAGAAACAGTGGAGTTCTTGTCACAGAGATTGCTAGATCTTTGTGAATGGTAGCAGGTGCCAAACATAATTGAAACATCCAGACCAATAAAATATATGCTAACGCGCTGTATTCTGATATGAGATAAACACTTAGTAAGACGTAGGGTCCACTTCTCTTTCCCTGTTCTGACAGACAATGGTTTACCAAAGCAGAGCACAAAAAAAACAAGTTCAATTTGGTTGGACATTGCAACGGTGTGGCAAATGTTATACTCATGAAAATATACATAGTCGCCATGTTATCAGGTGCAGGAGAGGGACCCAGCGTGGTCCTCTGCTGCTGTAACACATCCACTTTAAATTTTGAAGTGTTGTGCATTCAGAGACGCTCTTCTGCACACCACTGTTGTAACGTATGGCTATTCGAGTTACTATCACCTCCCTGTCAGCTTGACCCAGTCTGACCATTCTCCTCTGAGCTCTCTCTTTAACAAGACATTTTTGCCCACAGAACTGCCACTCACTGGGTGTTTTTTTTTTCTTTTTTTTTTCCATCTTTCCCACCATTCTCTGTAAACTTTAGAGAGTGTTGTGTATGAAAATCCGAGGAGAGCTGCAGCTTTTTGTGATACTTGAACCACCCAGTCTAGCACCAACAATCATTCCAAGATCAAAGTCACTTAGATCACATTTCTTCCCCTTCCTGATGCTTGGTCTGATCAACAACTGAACCTCTTGAGCATGTCCGCATACTTTTATGTATTGAATTGCTGCCACATGATTGGTTGATTCGATATTTGCATTAACGAGCAGGTGTACAGGTGTACCTCATAAAGTAGCCACTGATTGTAGGCTTGGCAGCTTGCGTTGACCTTCAAAGCATTTTGCAGTGCTAATAGAGAGAGGGATGAGTGCTGAATCATGAAAGCAGTGATCAGGATAAAATAAACACTTTAAAGTATGAGCTTCAGTAACAGTTTTCAGTGGGAGGATAGAAGTAGAGGCAGAAGAATGTATACGTTGATTTCAAACCATTGAATATTATTTTATTGGATTTTCAAATGTATGTTTTTTTAATGGACTAAATGAAAGGTTCTGAAAATCAGTTTAATTGCTGATTTAATATTTATTTTTCCCAGACGACAGAAAAAGAAACTAAAATATCCAGAACATTTTGCAGCTCCTTGCTTAGTGGGCTATTTGAAGTGGACATAAAAAGAGAACATCGATCACTCATGGCAAAAGGTTTCAGCCTGAGACGTCAGCTCTCTCTAACTTCCTGGGAAAGAGAGCATGTCTGAATTAACAAAGTGATGGCTTGTGGACTGTAGTTTTGATGGGCTCTGGATCAAGGATTCCTTGGGGCTTCTGCTATTGTTTGCATGGTGGAGTGGGGGCTGTGTTGCAAGCAGTTGGAGCTTCTGTTGCCACAGGTAGAGGGTAGAGTGGGGGGGTGCTCTTGCTGCTACTTGTATGAAGGGAGGGGGGAGGGCAGCTTTGTGGCTTCAGTGTTTCTGTCTATGGAGTTTGTTGGTTCATCGATGTCGGTGAAGAGCACAAATTACAGGCTGTATACTATATACATACTCTGATATTAAATGAACCTTTGATCCTTGAGTCCTCTCCGTAGATGCTGCCTGATCTGCTGAGTCCCTCCAGCTCTTTACGTGTGTTACCCATGATTATTTGTTACTTGTTCTTTTTCCTAATGGTGCTGATTCGCGGAGCGAATTCCATGAGTTTTGAATGCCTTTCCACTGGCATAACTAAAAACAATGATCATTGTGGGCTAAGAAAAATGTACCTCAATCTGTAACAGATCAAGATCTACCCATTTATCCAAAGTGGACAACTCAGCTAACTATTTATCCTCTTCAGTTAATCTCTGAAGCCTTCTTGACTGCCATCTGCCTTGGGTAAGATCAAATAAACATGTTTCTAATACTTTCAAAAATAATCTCCAGAGAAAACCTTACATTTACATCTATCTAACTGAGGCTGCTCCAGGGATTTGGATCTAAGGACTCAATTTGGTTCAGAATGCTCTCGTTGTTGCCCGCTTCTATTGTTTGCATGATTTGTTTCTTTTCCTCTTTCTCTGTGCACGTTGGGGTTGGTCTTTTGATTTCTTGCTTTGCAGCTGCCTGTAAGCAAACAAATCTCAAAGTTGCATACATTCTTTGATAATAAATATACTTTTAATCTTTGAACTTAACTTCTCGGTTCTTCCCCCACTTGTTTCTGATGTTGACCAGCAACTTAAGCAAACAATCCTCAAATGAACCGATCTGAATTTTTAAGTTTGCTTAATCCTTCTGGTTTTTTTGAAGCATAGAATGACAAAATTAAAAAAAACAATTTATAAATCCAAATCCAATTTACATCCTAACTTGATAGTCCGAAGCTCAGCCTCTTAAACAATAGGCCTGTCTCTGCAGCTTTTAGTCAGTATCAGCCGTTATCAGCAGGTGACAGACATCTAAAAAGACAGAGAGTAAAGAATCATAATGCTTTCCTCATCAGCTTCTTTAATTAATAGGAACAGATTATACAGTGTGAGATATACACTGTCAGTGACTAAACTCTGTTGTCCTAGCAGAATGTAAGCTGCAGGCTAAACCTCCATGTCAAGCTGATAGACATGAGGGATTGCAGTCACTTCCATAATGCCAACTTCTTCTGTGTGTTCTTCAACAATTCTGCTTCATTACTCATTGAGTATTGTAATAAATATCAAATTGGTTGTGACTGATAAATATTGCTTGAAGGTTGTTACTTCTTTAAGCAAAACTGCCAAAATATGTAAAAGTAGTCAGCTCCTTCATGGATAGATGGGCACGTGGCCAAGTGGTTAAGGCGTTCATCTAGTTATCTCAAGATCACTAGTTTGAGCCTCAGCTGTGACAGCGTGTTTGTGCCCTTGAGCAAGGCACTTAATCACACATTGCTCTAGCCTGTGCGAGAAGTGGCGCCCCACACAGACTTCCAATCCGTGCCTTGTAAGGCATGAAAATGCCCGACGCAGGCCTCTCATGGTCTGAGTCTATGTTCCCCCCTCCCCTCCCTTCCTCCCTCCCCCTCCCCTTCATGGATAGTAGTCTCTATAGTACCCAAGACACCTTCAAGGAGCAGCACCCATCATCAAGGGCCCCCACCACCCAGGACATACCCTCTTCTCATTGTTACCATCAGGAAGGAGGCACAGGAGCCTGAAGACACACACTCAATGATTCAGGAATGGCATCTTCACCTCAGCCCCTTCCAAATGGACATTGAGCCCATGAACTCCTTCTTTTTATTTTCAGTTTGTGTTTGTATTACTTATTTTAACTACTTGATAGGCAAATACATATACTTACTGTAACTCAGTATTTTCCTCTCTATATTTATTTCAGTTAGTACATGTAGTGCATTGTACTGCTGCCACTATTAACAAATTTCATGACACGTGCCAGTGATATGAACACCGATTCTGATACGTTCATTGAGAGTTCCAGGGTGCCCTTAAATGAAGAGAAGACAAATGCTTAGTCGTTTTTTGCCTGTTGCATCATTTGCATTCATCAGTACACTCTGCAAACATTCCGCAGGATGTCAGGAATCCACAGTTATACAAATATAACCGTATTTAATCTGTGGACAGCTTGCACCATGTGTGATAGAAACCCTTTCTGTTTCCATCTAAACATGTCCAAATCTGTCCATCGCTCACATATGTTCACATGACTTTTTCAAAACCAGGTCCTTTTCAGTTGTTCTTCCCATCTCCACCACTGTGATAAGGAAGTGGTCTTCTATCGCTTGAAAAGAGTAACTACAGACACACGAGACTACGGATGCTGGAATCCAGAGCAGAGAAGAAACTGCTGGAGGAACTCAGCAGGTTAGGCAGCATCTGACGGACAGTCAATGTCCTCAGTACTTTCTTCATACATCAATCGCAACAAGGCATTTGCTGTGATATTGTGCTTAGATGCCTTTTATTTAAAGTCATAAAGTATTTGAGATAAGAGGATTGCCCATCACTGCATTGCTGGGGTCAGCATTGTGAAAAAGGCAGATATGGATTGCAGGATAGCTATCAGAATTTGTGATCAGCTGTCAATGTCTCCCTTGCAAGAACTGGTGAAGTAGTACAATTCTAAATACAATTGTAAACGCAGCCCTTTCTGGGCTTAATTACTGTACATGGTGCATAAGCAATGGCTTATCGCTACTCCAAAAAGCATCACAAGCGAGTTTTTACATGTGAATTATAAGGAATCACCACAGAACTTCTTAGAAAAAGATCATATACTCTCTGCTGACCCAGTCCCATTTCCAGGGCTCATCCATTTTAATAGCTTGCAAAATGTAGTGGAAACCTGCAACAATGTTATACTACTGTATATCTGCATGCCGCTAAAGCTCAATAATAGTTTTAGTTTCCTAATCTTAGCTATGGCTTCAACCTAATCCTCCACTGGCTCCTTCTGCATAAAGGGTATATTTGAAAAAGGATCTAGATCTAGGTATTTTTTTCTTCTTAAGCCTAATATTTGTAAGGAGGTTAAGAAGATTTGGCTAATCACTGATCAAGAGTTATTATGCTTATGAAAAAACAAATGCACTGTTTGAAACGTCCTGACTGGTTGTTTCATAGTCTGGCAGCAATTCAAATGCACAAGAACACGAGAAGCTGCAGAGTGTCATGAACTGAGCACAATGCATCATGGGTACATCCCTCCCTGGCTTTATTAGTGCCGACAAGAGGCACTGCCACAAGAGGGCCACACTCATCATCCAGTCTATACCATTTCTTGCAGCAGCCATCAGGAAGGAGGTACAGAAGACGGAAATTCCAAATCACCAGGTTCAATAACAGCTACAGCATATCCCATTAACCATTGGGTTCTTGAACCAACCTGCACAACCCTAATCACAACCCCTGCTGACCAACTTCATGACCATTTTGATCACCTTGCATTACAGTAGACTTTGCTTTACTTTTCTTTTGTTTCAATTCCGTTCTTTCTTCTGAAAATTGTGTAAAATTCATGCTTAATTCATGTGTTTCCTGTGAATGCTACTTATATGATGCAGCTGCAAGAAAGTTTTTCATTGCATCTGTGCAAATGTGCACTTGTGCATGACAATAACCTCAACTTTGACTTTGGTGCTGATGGAACCTTCTGAACAGTTGCTCCAAAGATTTTTGTCCTAGTTGGCTACTGTAATCAGAATGCATAATTAATATTGAACTCCGTGCATTTCTCATCTAAAATTACCTGAAACATTTAAAGTGATGACTTTGCCTGATGACTTCGATTGTATTATAAATATATCCTATTATGAGTGTTAATTCTTTGTAAATTTAATTTTAAAATATGAAGATGCTGGGAACCCAAAATGAAAATAGAGAACGTAAGAAATACTCAACAGGTCAGATTGGGAATGGGCAATAAATGATTCTCCAGTGTCCCAGACCTGAAACAGTAACCGTTTCCGCTGTTGCTGCTTGACCTGTTGAGTATTGTTAGCAATTCCTCTTTTGCTGGATCTCTTCATCCACGTTAGGTTGGGCATAAACACAGGAAGAGTCCATTCTGGTGAAAATCTTGTCCCCTTGTTCCGCAGAAAACAGATCCTCAGTCATGGGCAAAAGGCATGATTTTTAGTCTGAAAAATATGCTCTTTGTGACTTATTCATAATAAAGGTAAATCTTTATGTGACGTACACATTATTGGTGAAGACCTGACATTAATTCCCCTCACGTTGGTGATGAGCCATCTTTTTGAACTACTCCATTCTTTTTGGTAAAGGTCAGGCCATGCCAGTGACTAAGGAGCTCCAAAATGCAGATGACAATGATGAACAAACAGCACTTTCTAATCAGAATGGAGTTTGACTTAGAAGGGAACCTGCATGGTTACATGCATCTGCTGCCTTTGTCCTGCCTGGTGGTAAAGGTGTTTAACATGCTATTTGGCAATGCACATGTATGATTCCTGTATCCTGTATGAATTCTGAAGCATAACTTTATATCTACACATTGCTCCAGAGGTTTCCGTAAAATGTATTTATAAAGTATTCAATCCACATATTTCCAATCCATTCTCAATCCCCTCCAGCGACTTCCTTCTAGCAGTGTTGGACTGTTTGTGTAATCAGCTTATATACATTTAATTATACAGTCTAACTGGGTGGAAGAGTAGCATATGGGTTAGTGAAAAACTATTACTGTGCTGGCTATAAGATTTGGCTTCAATTCCCACCACTGTCTGTCTGTACTTTCTCCCCGTGACCAAATGGGTTTCCTCTGAGTGCTCCAGTTCCCTCCCGTATTCCAAAGATGTGCAGTGGGGGTTAGGGTTAGTATGTTTGTGGGCATGCTATGTTGGAGCTGGAAGCGTGCCAACACTCAGAGCCGACCGGCATCATCCTCACTGATTTGATTCGACGCAATCGATGCATCTCGCTGTACATTTTGATGTTTACATGACAAGAAAAGCTAATCTTCTTCCTTAACATGAGAAAGTCTGCAGATGCTGGAAATCCAAAGCAACACACACAAAAAGCTGGAGGAATTCAACAGGTCAGGCAGTATCTATGGAAATGAACAAACCGTCAATGTTTCGGGCCGATCACTTTCTTCACGAGTGAGAAGGAAGGGAGAAGATGCCAGAATAAAAAGGTGGGGGGAGGGAAGGAGGCTAGCTGGAAGGTGATAGGTGAAGCCAAGTGGGGAGGAAAGGAAAAGGGCTGGGGAAGAAGGAATCTAACAGGAAAGGTGAGTGAACTATAGGAGAAAGCGAGGGGGTGGGATCCTGGGGGAAGTAATAGGCAGGTGAGAAGAAGTAAAAGATCTGAGTGTGGAATGGAGGAAGGTGGGGAGATGGCAGTGAGAAACTTGTTTAATGGAAGGAGAAATTGATGTTCATGCCACCAGGTTGGAGGGTAGTCAGAGTTTCTCCTCCACCCTGAGGGTGGCCTCCTCTTGGACTGACATGTCAGAACGGGACTCAGAATTCCTGCTTGTGGAGAAGTCCTGCTAATAGCAGAGGTGCTTAACAAAGCAATCCCCCAATTTACCATGGGTCTCACTAACGCAAAGGAGGCCTCATCAGGAACATTAGACATAATAAATGACCCCAGCAGATTCGCAGGTGAAGCGTTGCCTCACCTGGAAGGAGCGTTTCGAGCACTGAATGGAAGTGAGGAAGGAGATGAGTGGGCAGGTGTAGTGCTTAGGCCACATGCAGAGGAAGATTAGTGGGGAGGGACGAACGGACAAGGGAACCACAATCCCTGCAGAAAGCAGGCAGGGGTGTTTGTATAGTAAAGATGGTTAGCGGTATGATCCCTTTGGGGATGGCAGAAGTTGCGGAGGATAGTGTGTTGGATGTGGAGACTGATATGGTGGTAGGTAAAGACAAGAGGAACTCTATCACTGTTAAGGCAGTGGGAAGATAAGGTGAGTGTGAATGTATGGGAAATGGAAGAGATGCGGGTGACATCAATAGTGGAAGGAGGGTAACCCCATTTTTTAAAGAAGGAGGACATCCAATTTCTAAATGGACACTGAATCCACGAACATTACTTCACCATTTTTTTAAAATTTCTGTTTTTGCACTATTTATTTTTATTCAACTTTTTAATATACTGAACATATACATACTTTGTGTAATTCAGGCATTTTTTTGCTCTATTTATCATGTATTGCACTGCCCTACTGCTGCTAAGTTAACAAATTTCACAACATAAGATGGTGATATTAAATCTGATTCTGATCTCCGATGTCCTGGAATGGAAAGCCGCATGCTGGGAACAGATGTGGTGGAGGTGAAGAAATTGAGAAAATGGCTGCAGTGGATAATATATATAATCTTTGCATTTTTTTTATATATGGAAGATTACACATTTCACCTTCATATTGCTCTGTTTCGAGCTTCAACGTATTTCTTACCGATACTATTTTAGTGAAAAGTTTAACCCAAGTATCCCAGTGTAGGATTGAGCAATGGGCAGCTGTAGTCAATGTCTTTGTTATTAGTCTTTAACTTAATTTAGGTAACTGTTATACTCGTGTTCAATGATTTCCATTTTAACGTCAGCAGCTGTTTGTGCCAATGTTGCTCACTTGACTCAGACCTGAAGTTGTGGTTCCAACCATCTTACATACTCTCAGCCCATGCACTGTGTTTTGGTCAGCCAAAATCTTCTTGGATTTCTAAAATCTAGTTTAATAGATTTAGTTACTTTTCATACCTATTCAAATGTTAGATCTCACATGTTCTTTAAATTTAGGACTCGTGTGCTCATCGGTTAATCAGTTCACAAAACTATCCAGGAACGGGAACAATGCTCTTCAGGATCCAAAGTGCAAACACAGCACGTATTACATTCAGCACAGATATTTTTTTTTAAAGTTGGCATAAGGTGCATAAGTGGGGCACATGGTGAATGTTTTACAGTACCAGAGACCCAGGTTCAATTCCCGCCGCTGACTGCAAGGAGGTTATATGTTCTCCTGGTGACCTCCAGGTGCTCTAAACTCCTCCCACAGTGCAAATGCACGCCAGTTGGTAGGTTAACTGGGCATTTTAAATTGTCCAACAGACATAAAAATTTCTGGTGAACACAGCAGGCCAGGCAGCATCTATAGGAAGAGGTGCAATCGACGTTTCGGGCCGAGACCCTTCATCAGGACTAACTGAAAGAAGAGCTAGCAAGAGGTTTGAAAGTGGGATGGGGAGGGGGAGATCCGAAATGATTGGAGAGGACAGGAGGTCTCATATCCCTTTCGATAATCAACTTTCTAGCTCTCAGCTCCATCCCTCCCCCTCCTGTCTTCTCCTATCATTTCAGATCTCCCCCTCCCTCTCCCACTTTCAAATCTCTCACTATCTCTTCTTCAGTTAGTCCTGACGAAGGGTCTCGGTCAGAAACGTCGACTGTACTCATTCCTATAGATGTTTCCTGGCCTGCTGCGTTCACCAGCAATTTTTATGTGTGTTGCTTGAATTTCCAGCATCTGCAGATTTCCTCATGTTTGCGATTGTAAATTGTCCAATGACTAGGCTAGGATTAGATCAGGAGATTGCATGGTGGCATGGCTCGAAGAGCCTGAAGGGACTATTCCACACTGTATCCCAATAAATAAATAAACAACATATAGCTGAATATGCAACAATACAATGCTATTGGCGTTGACATAAATAACGTGCACTGAGTGTTGGCAGAGCAAAGTTTGGAAGTCTCTCCCCCTGGGGGAAGAAGCTGTTACCTGCCCCAACAATCCTGGTTGTTATACTGTGATACTTTCTGCCTGATGGTTGGAGGTCAAAGAGATTGTAGGACAAACGGGAGGGGTCCTCGTGCCGTTGGGGGCTCTGCAAATGCAGTGCTTCTGGTACATGTTCTGGAACGGAGTGGAGAGAGAGACCACAATGATTCCCCCTGCAGTCCTCATAATTCTTTGCTGGGTCTCACAGTCAGATGCCTTGCAATTCCCAAACCAGGCAGTGATACAGCTGGCGAGTACACTCTTGATGGTGGTTAGAATGGCAGGGAGCCTCACTCACCTCAATCTCCTCAGGAAGCGAAGGCACTGTTGTGCTTTCTTGACTAAAGGGACCTGGAAAGATCATCAGTGATTTGCAAGCCAAGAAACTTGGTCCAAGAAACGCTTCATTGTGAGCTTTGCTAACTCACTCTACCAGCACACGGTGGTCCCACAACATCCTGACTTCATCACTGTGACTGTTTACATCCCCTCCTTATCCCCAGTGTAAGATACAGTGTATGTTCTCAGTAGATTCTTAGCCACTGATGTTATGAATTGTGGAGTGCATAGACAGATGCTAACCTTTATTTGTCACTTGCACATCAAAACTTTGAAACATTCAGTGAAATGCGTTGTTTGTGTCAACGATCAATGCAGTCCGAGGATGTGCTGAGGGCAACCCACAAACATCCTCATGTTTCTGGCATCAATATAGTCTGCCCACATCTTTAGAATGTGGGATGAAACCCCATAGCACCTGGAGGAAACCCACACAGTCACAGGAAGAACGTACAAACCCATTACAGATTGTAATGGAAAATGAGCTCAATTGTTGGCCTTGAAAAGTGTTACACTCGCCTCTATACTTCTGCATCGCCCACATGATGTGTTCAAATTAGTTAAAGATTCTGCTCAGTGTCCACACAACAATAATATTAAACATATACAACAAGATCCCAGTGCTTTTAAAGATAATTTGTATAGATGTTGTACCTCTTGGAGTACTGAAATGTTTCTGCCATAACAAAGTAATTTCTTCTCTGAGCCATGAATCTAATACTTGTTTTTCTAAAGGACTTGAACAAGTGAGCACAGGCCAAAATTAATCTTACCGATTGCATTGTTTTTATATAATACTGACATATATTGGGATGAAGCATGGCCAAATTCCTGAAACTGTCACTTGCATTTTGGCAACGAAGATGCAGAAACACTCTTCAAGTTTCTGCAATCGTTCCCCTGAGGGAGATCAATGAAACACGAGAGAAATGGCAGGTGAGCCAAGACCATTTCTCAGTGACTTCACTTCAGCTGCCACTGTCAGCCATCCAAAGCATAAACCAAATCAGGCGAACCACCAAATTTCAGGGTCATGGGTTTATGGGTTTCATGGCGCCCTTGAATTTCCTTTATCTAACGTGCAGACATATAGGCTGATTCCCAATTATAATGCACTAAAAACCTCACAGGCAGCATGGCATGATATTGTAGTGGTTAGTCCATCACTTACGGCACCAGTGGTCACTGATCATCGTTCAATTCCCCACCACTGTCTGTGAGGAATTCGTATGCTCTACCCATAACTGCACAGGATTCCTCTGGGTGCTCCACATTCCAAAGGTGTTGTACAGGGTACTCGAGTTGTGGGCATGTTTTGTTGGCGCCAGAAGCCTGGAGACACTTGTGGGCTGCCTCAGTCCTCAGTCTGTGCTGGTCGTTGATGCAAACAACGCATTACACTGTATGTTTATATATAACAAATAAAGCTATTCTGATTTTTTTTAAATTTCTGAGAATCACGTCAGTGTATGCTCTATAAAAAAAACTAATTTATTTATTGAGAACAGCGTGGAACAGGCCCTTCAGACCCTTTGCACCATGCTGGTCAACAACCCCCGATTTAACCCTTGGCTAATCACCAATTTACAACCTCCCATCCGGCTTTGGACTGTGGGAGGCAACCCACGTGGTCACAGGGAGGAGGTACAAATTCCTTACAGACAGTGGCGAGAATTGAACCCAGGTCGCTGGTACTGTAAAGCGTTGTGCTAACCACTACACTACTGTGCTGCCCTGAGGGTATGTAGGCTGTAACCCACAGCGTTCCCCTCCATTCGATTCGTGATATTGATAGTCAACCTTAACCAATCAGACCTATCACATAAATAATAAGTGCAGCTTGTTTAAAAGTTCAAGTGTGAAATCTTCTAATTCAAGACATCCTCATGCAACAACAGAATATAAAGTCTGAGAAGCGATGTCACAACAAGAAATTAATGAAAGCTGACAGTGCCGGATCTTCTCCTAGGGACTGGCTCATGAGTTGGAATCAACAGCGACGGGCTTGCTCCGCCCACGTTGATGCAAAGAGTTAAATGATCTGACACATTACAACTGAGAAACATTGCACAAAGGGAAGTTGGCTCAGAATGGCCAGTCAACCTTAGGCAGTATGTCTTGGAGACCGAGTTCCCGAGTGCCAAAAAAAATTTTGATCCATCTTAAAATGTATCTGACAGTGAAAATTTCAAACCGTTCTACAAAATAAATAATTTAAATATGTAAATCAAAATGAAAAAAATATATTTAATTAATTATGTGTTTCAATGCTAATGAATAACTAAAACATTAAAATAAAGAACCATAGGCAGTCAACTCAAACGTTCCGGGTAGCTATTGCTATGTCAACCATTCCTGGAATAAGACCAGAAGACATCGGAGCAGAATAAAGCCATCTGGTCAAGCGTATCTATTCAACTATGGCCAATTTATTTTCCTTATCTACCTCATTCTCCTGCTTTGTTCTGTAACTCCCTGCTTGATTGCACACAGTGAAGACTGAGCCATGATAGGCTGCTGGGTTCAGTTCCAATAGTAGGCATCCATTAGTCTCATGAGACCATGGATTTGCGCCTTGGAAGGTTCCAGGGCGCAGGCCTGGGCAAGGTTGTATGGAAGACCAGCAGTTGCCCATGCTGCAAGTCTCCCCTCTCCACGCCACTGATGTTGTCCAAGAGGAGGGCATTAGGACCCATACAGCTTGGCATCAGTGTCGTCGCAGAGCAATGTGTGGTTAAGTGCCTTGCTCGAGGACACACGCACTGCCTCAGCCAAGGCTCGAACTAGCGACCTTCAAATCACTAGACGAATGCCTTAACCACTTGGCCACACGCCAACACAGGGTTCAGTTCTACTCCTCTTATTAACAATCAGAACTGATGTCGTTTGGATCATAGTTTGAGGAGTGAACTTGCATCCATTTACTACATAACAGTACACACTACAGTCACTGTATACCAGTGATGGATGGAATAAATGTTTAATGTAGTTGGTGGGAGAACTAAATGGACTGCTTTATCCAGAAAGGTACGTAGCTTCCCAGAAGTTATTGGAGCTGCAGTTTGTCTTATCACACCTTATCTTAATGCCTGTCATATTAGGTCAGTGAAACTGTGGCACAAAATCAGAATGAGGTGGTATGATTTAGACACCATTATGGGAATTTGGTTGCAAAATAGTGATGATTGGGAATTCAATATCCAAGGGTGTCAGGTAATATGGAAGGATAGGAAGGAAGGTAATGAATGTGGGGTATCGCTCGTAATTAAGGATGAGATTAAAGTGATAGTGTGAGACAAAATAAGATTTAAGGAACAGTATATTGAGTCCACCTGGGTAGAGATAATGTATAGTAAAGGGACAAAAATTGCTGGTGGGAGTTCTTTATAGGCCATTAAATAATAACATTATAGTAGCAAGCAATAAGCCAAGAAATATCTGCTGCATGCAAGAATGGAACATTAGTTATCATGGGTGACTATAGCTTGCACATAGGTTGGGTGAGTCAAGAAGGTAGAGGTAGCTTTGAGGAGGACATCACAGAATGGCTTTGTAGAACGGCATGCTAGTGAGCCTGCAAGGAGAAATGCCGTCTTAGATCAGGTTGCATGGAATGAGACAGGTAAAATTAATCATTTTGTAGCTAGGGATCCTCTTGGAAAGAGTGATCACAATATGATTGAATTTCCAATACAAATGAAGGATGCAATCTTTTCTTCTAAAACTATCTGCATTGTGCCTAAAGAAGAGATATACTGTGGGATGAAAGAGGAACGGGCCAACAGAAGAGAGAACACAGAATAGCATAGAGACCTTCAGCAGCGCGCGCACAAAATTCTGGAAGGTGGTAGTGGGTGGGGAAGGAATACAAGGTGGCCAGGTTGGGGGGTTGTGAAGGTGTGAGACTTTTACCTCCCAGCTTCTCATCTATCATCCCCGCCCCCACCCAGCCACGCACCTTCCAGAATTTTGTGTGTGCGTTGCTGAAGCTCTCCAGCATCTGCGGAACCTCTGATGACTCTATAAGTGCACATTGTTCCTTTGTTGTAGCACATTCTGTATTAAGTTCCTGTTCAGTGATGACAATTCAGCTGCTGATTCACTTTGACTGCGTAAACACTGACATTCTGGAGTGCTTTGTTGTACATCTTCAGAAGTTAGGGTTCAAACATTCAACTTTCTTATATCTTGAAACAATAGGATGGCTTTTCTTTCTAAAAAAGAAAAACTAAGAATGCTTGCATTAGCTCTAGTTTCTGAGTGCTTTAGTCAAGAAATGCTTGTGGAAGGAAAATTGTATCATTGGTAATATCAGTCACAAGTGATTTACTTTGGTGGCTAATATATTAAATATGAGTAGAAGGGACAATTAGCAATAATATGGGAAGATAATGTGGAGTAAAGCCTATTCCTTACAAGATTAGATAAGAGTTAACTGAGGATATAACATCCAATGTGGGTGAACAGTCCATTATAAAAACAAGAAAGTTTGCAGATGCTGGAAATCCAAAGCAACACACAAAAAGTGCTGGAGGAACTCTGCAGGTCAGGCAGCATCTATGGAAGTGAATAGACAGTCCACGTTTCAGGCCGAGACCCTTCTTCAGACCTGAGAAAGAAGGTTAAAGATGCCAGAATAAAAGGGTGGAGGAGGATAGCTGGAAGGTGATAGGTGAAGCCATGTAGGTGGGAAAAGACAAGGGTGGAGAGGGAGGAATCTGATAGGAGAGAAGAGTGGACCATAGGAGAAAGGGATGGAGGAGAAGACCCAGGGGGAAGTAATGGGCGAGTGAGAAGAGGTAAAAGATCAGAGTGAGGAATAAAGGAAATGGGGGGGGGGGATTTGTTTACTGGAAGAGGAAATCAATATTCATGCCATCAGGTTGGAGGCTACCCAAATGGAATACAAGGTGCTGCTCCTCCACCCTGAGGGTGGCTTCATCTTAGGCAGACGCATTGGAATACCAACAGGAATCAAGCAGACAAAGGTTTCGTTTGATGCATTCCCAAAAACATATCTGTGGGTGGGAGCTCTGATGACACCACAGTGCCATGTCAATGAGTTACACTCTACCCACTCTACAAGGAAGCCTGTTCCCCTGACTTCATTAGAAGTCCAAGCACTGAAAGTATTAAATAGTCCATTTTGTGCCACAAAAAGGGGGTGAATTTGGTGGGTAAAGGAGTAAGGCTTTCAATGTCTGTAGAACAGCCATAATGATAGGATTATTTGATTTTAGTCACTAACTTCAAAACATTCGATTGCACCTCCTCCCTCTCTTCGGTTCTACTGAAGTCATATGCTCAGCTATAGCTACCGCAAGACCACAAGATTCAGGAACAGAATTAGGCCATTCGGAACACTGCATCTGTTCCACCATTCGATCAGGACTGATTTTTCCCACCCTATTTTCCTGCCTTCTCCCCATAATTGGTAAACCCCTTACCAATTATGATCATATCAATCTCTGCCTTAAATACACCCAATGACTTGGCCTACGCAGCCCTCTGGTTGAAGAAATTCCTCCTCATCTCCAATCTAAAGAGTTTTTCCTTAATTCTGAGGCAGTGCCTTATGATCTTAGACTCTATCCAGACCTTTCAGTGTCCACTTCAACCCCCCTAAGGAAATATACCTGTAATTCTGAAGTCATTATGAACTTATAACCTTTGTAAATTGTAATGTGACACCATGAGACCTGTATAATCCCAAAGTGCTCCAGTAATTTGCCAACATGGCTGGATAAGATGCTTGCAAGAGTACCTGACTTAGAGCAGGGAGTGTTTGGACGTTGCACAATTAAAACCGGAAAGACAAGGTGAAGCTGTTGGGCAGAGAAGCCTCAAAGACAAAGGCAAATGGGCTCACGTGAGACGAATGTGAGATAAAACAGGATGCGGTTAAGGGATGGAACAACCTCAAGGTCATGCTGTTGATTATTACTCAACTCTGTAAATGCGTAAAAATGATTTCTTTTGAGCTGCAAGATTGAATCTACTTACCGATGACTTAGCATACGGAGGTAGTCCTTTTTAAGTAATAAACGTGATTTTAATCTGATCTACTTCATGTTTGTTGTAGTCTATTACTGTTTATGAAAGACCTAGCTGAATGGTACACAACGCCACTCTATCCAGGCCTTTCAATATCCTGTAGGATTCAATAATATTTCCCCCCACCCACCCCATCCTTCTGATCTCCAGTGAGTACAGGCCCTGAGACATCAAATCCTCCTCAAAAATTAAGCATTTCATTCCTGGGATCATTCTTGTGAATCTCCTCTGGTTCCTCTCTGGAGCCCATACATCTTTCCTTAGATATGGAGACCAAAATTGAACTCCCTCTACATTGAACCTCAATAATGTCTGATCGGTATATTTTCCCCATCAATTGTATAACCTAATCAAAGCGGATTTCTGTGGACTGCAGAAGAAAGGAAATTGACAGCAGTTAATTGTTAACATGTTTTCTTATTATTCCCATACTAGAATAAAGACATTAAAGAGAATAAAGTTAATGAAATAACACGTCAAACACTAGCATGAAATTCTATGCAAAGCATCACATCTTTTTTGCAATGGATTTCCATTTGCTGTCAGCTTGACGCCAAATGACTTCAGTGACTAAAGAAAAAGACAAAAGCCGGTGAGCAGCTATTTAAATCCAGGATTATTTGCAATGCACAAGTGTGAAAGCAAGAAGAGTGGCATGGAATGTGAGAGGTTGTTAGCATTTGATGTGAGAAGTTACAATTCTCCAGTTGAAAGATGTCATTGCTAGGGAAGAGCTACATATTTTGGACCCTCAGTAAAGAATTTGTCCTGAATATAATTCAGTCTAACACAGTGTAAAATAGCTAGGAATTTCATTCAAAAGTTATTGCCTTACCAATTGAACTAGCTTTACCGAAGGACTAGTTTTGAATTGTGTTTTACTCTTTTCCATTTGTTTAAATTCACCTTCCTCATAGATGCTGGTTCAAATCTGATTAAAGTCATTTATTTTAAGATAAGCACATAAAGTGCTGGAGGAACTCAGCAGGTCAGGCAGCATCTGAACGGTCTGACCTAAACATTGTACTCTTTATTCCTCTCCATAGATGCAGCCTGACCTGCTGAGTTCCTCCAGAATTTTGAGTGTGTTCCTCAGCATCTGCAGAGTCTCTTGTGTTTCCTTCAAGATAATCCCATTCTCTGCTCTACTATGAAAACAGCATTGTTTTTTTTCCTCTCTTAAATGCATTACAATACTTAATACACAATAAATGAAGCTGTATCCTAAAACTGTCTAATGTAATTGGTTCACAAAAGACTTTAGAATAGTACAATCCTGGGTGACAAGGGAAGTCAAGTCTATTGTAAAAGCAAAAGAAAGGGCATACAACAAAGCAAAAATTAGTGGGAAGATAGAGGAGTGGGAAGTTTTTAAAAACCAATAGAGAGCAATTTAAAATATCATTAGAAGGGAAAAGATGAAATATGAAAAGAAGCTAGCAAATAATATCAAAGTGGATAGTAAAAGTATTTTCAAGTATGTTAAAAATAAAAGAGAAGTGAGAGTGGATATAGGACCGCTAGAAAATGAGGCTGGAGAAATAATAACAGGGGACAAGAAGATGACAGATGAACTAAATTAGTATTTTGCATCAATCTTCACTGTGGAAGACACTAGCAGTATGCCTGATGTTGTAGTATGTGAAGGAAGAGAAGTGAGTGTTGTTACTGTTACAAGAGAGAAGGTGCTCAAAAAGCTGAAAGACTTAAAGTTACACAAGTCACCTGGACCAGAGGAACTGCACCCTAGGGTTCTGAAAGAGGTCGTGTTAAAGATTGTGGGGACATTAGAAATGATCGTTCAAATATCATTGGACTCTGGCATGGTGCCAGAGGAGAAAATTGCAAATGTCACTCCACTTTTTCAAGAAAGGAGGAAGGCAGCAGAAAGGAAATCATAGACTAGTTAGCCTGACCTCAGTGGTTGGGAAGATGTTAAAGCCAATTGTTAAGGACGAAGTGATGGAGTACTTGGTGACACAGGACAAGATAGGACGAAGTCAGCATGGTTTCCTTCAGGGGAAATCCTGCCTGATGAACCTGTTGGAATACTTTAAGGAGATTACAAGTAGGATAGATAAAGGGGATGCAGTGGATGTTGTATATTTGGACTTTCAGAAGGCCTTTGACAAGGTGCCACACATGAGGCTGCTTACCAAGTTAAGAGCCCATGGTATTACAGGAAAGTTACTTACATGGTTAGAGTATTGGTAGGAGGCAGAGAGTGGGAATAAAAGGATCCTTTTCTCGTTGGCTGCCAGTGACTAGTGGTGTTCTGCAGGATCGGTGTTGGGACCACTTCTTTTTATGCTGTATGTAAGTGATTTAGATGATGGAATAGATGGTTTTGTTGCCAAGTTTGCAGATGATACAAAGATTGGTTGAGGGGCAGGTAGTGTAGAGGAAACAGGTGGGAAGGACTTAGACATTAGGAGAACGGGCAAGAAAATGGCAAATGAAATATAGTGTTGGATGATGCATGGTCATGCACTTTGGTAGTAGAAATAAACGTGTGGACTATTTTCTAAACGGGGAGAAAATCCAGGAATCTGAGATGCAGAGGGACTTGGGAGTCCTCATGTGGAACACCCTGAACTTGCAGGTTGAGTCGGTGGTGAGAGAAGCAAAGCTGATGTATCAGCTTCCTCGCATTAGAAAAAAATCACACACAGGAATTCTCCATTAAGAGAATTCACTCTAACATTACGAATTAGGTCCCATGGCGATCAACAGGTGGTGAAGGGGGCAGGATTGTCCGGTCTGGAAGCCCTTCAGAATATGTGATTGGTCTATACAACCAACTGAAAACCCATCAGTAGACAACCCCCTAAGAAGAATCCCCGCAAGGATTGTGTTACCACTATCTGGATGTCAAGATATGGCTGAGGTTGCTGAATACAGCAAAGGCTACGCACCAAACAACATCTCGGCTGTAGTAGTGAAGATCAGCATTCTGACACAAGCCACACCTCTAGCCAAGTGGATCCAATAAATAATTTATAGTTTGAGTCGGTGGTGAGGAGGACAAATGCAATGTTCGCCTTCATTTCAAGAGACCCAGAATACAAAAGCCGGGATGTGATGCTGAGGCTTTATAAGGTACTGGTGAGGCTTCACGTTGAGTATGCTGAACAGTCTTGGGCTCCTCATCTAAGAAAAGATGTGCTGGCATTGGAGAGGGTTCAGAGGAGGTTCACAACAATGATTCCAGGAATGAATGGGTTATCATACGAGGAATGCTTGATGGCTCTGGGCCTATACTTGAGGCAGTGGGGGGGCGGGGGGGTGGAGGATCTCATTGAAATCTTTTGAATGTTGAAGATCTAGACTGAGTAGATGTGGAAAGGATGTTTCCTATGGTGGGAGAGTCTAGGACAAGAGGGCACAGCCTCACGATAGAGGGGTGTTCTTTCAAAACAGAGATGCTAACGGGTGGTGAATTTGAGGAATTTGTTGCCACATGCAGCTGTGGAGGTCAGGTCGTTGGGTGTACTTAACGCAGAGATTGATAGGTTCTTGATTGGTCTTGGCATCAAAGGTTACCGGGAGAAGGCCGGGATCTGGGGTTAAGGAGGAGATAGAAAAAAGGATCAGCCATGATTGAATGGTGGAACAGACTCGATGGGCCAGATGGCCTAATTCTGCTCTTATGTCTTATGGTCTTAAGACTAGAAATTTTTTGGAGGTATGAGAAGGATTATTGTAATGTTGGTCCCACAGCAAACTCGAGTAATAGCCAAGCTCTAGGCATTATCTGCATTAAATTCTCCAAGCTGAGCTAACACCTGCTCCTGGGACCACACTGCCTCTCTCCTCCCCAACATCCACCTCAATGCCATAATTGTACAAACGTATTAATTACGAGTATAACCAACAATACTGCAGCAGCCATGAAACCGATTTGCGGGCCACTGCATCTTACATGTGGAATAACATCTTAACGTGGATGCGAAATTACATTTTCAGACACAAGTTTTCCAATCAGAAGTGCACAGTTGAATTTATGGAGAGTAGTGATTTAACCTGGAGATAGTGAACCATATCAGATCGATTGCGAGAATGTGGCAAGTGCACATGCATCTGATTGACCGTGCAGTGGATTGATGGGACTGCTACGCGCAAACGGCCCTCTCTGCTTGCAGACATCCCACCCTGCAAAAACTCATTTCAGGGAGGTAGCGTCATCAATTTGCGGGAGACTTCTGGGAGAGGTGGGATATCTGCAATAGAGTAGCTTCTTAGCAGCTAGCCAGCTAGTTTAAATAATATTAGCTATGCTAATGAACGAATGACACCTGTTAAACTCACCCCAACAGGTCTTTTACAGTCTTAACCCACCATGGACAATAGAAAAAGTCACTGTTGCAAACAGTGCAGCGAGCAACACTGTCATTATTTTTGACCCCTATTAGGCAGGGGTACACTTTAATGTAGTCTGGTGTGATGTACGTTTCATATTTCTTTTTTTGGAACACTCTCGCTCTTGCCCTTGCTCTCGCTCTCTCTCTCTCGCGCACGCGCTCTCTCGCGCGTGGTCGCTCTCACTTGCGCTCGCTCTCTTGATCTTGCTTTCTCACTCTTGTTCTCGCTCTCTCTCGTGCGCGTGCTTGCTTTCTCACTCTCTCTCGGTCTCGTGCTCTCTCTCGTCGCTCTCACTCGCCCTTGCTTTCTCGCTCCCGCTCTCGCTCTTTCTCTCTCTCGCTGTCTCGCGCTTGTTTTCTTGCTCTTGCACTCGCTCTCTCGCTCTTCCTCACACGTTCTCTCATGCTCACTCTCAAAAAAATCAATTTCCAGGACATTGTATATAATTTGCGGGCATCAGGGAGCCACTATTAATATGCGGGAGACTCCCGGAACTTTCGGGAGAGGTGGGATGCCTGTGTTTGTGTTGGCTTTCAAGTGCACGCACTTTTCATCTGCTGGGCCTGGTTCGTCACTCCCTCACTGCAAGTTCCTCAGCACATACTGTGGCTGAAATGACTCACTGAAAACATTCAATCCTAATACTCTGTTGTCATTCTTGGTCTGTGTATATGTAAAAGATAAACACGTCCATACTCCACTCTGGAAATTTTCAGAAGTTTGACTATAAATGAAACAGGGTAACGTAACAGAAATTCTAAAATAACTAGATTTATGAAATGTAAATTGGTTTGAGAAGAACATGAACAGCAGCTTTTCATTGAATAAAACAGCATAGCCAGACTGCAAAGACATATTACATTGGCTTTCCATCTCGATCGTCAGCCAATGGTATCTCGGTGAAAAATGCCAACTTGAATCAATCTGGGAACATTTTATGCTTGGAAACAGATTAAGGTAGCCCACTTGAAATACCTTGGAATGATGCCAAATTCCACTTCACCACACAGCACAGAATGTCAGTGCCTCACTGTCCAATACATACATGATATGTGCTAAAAGTTGTCCAAGCATTTTTTTCCCTTCATTGTAACGACAAAAATCAATCCACTCCATCAAGCAACCATACAGAGGTCCAATTTTACTGACCATTCTTACACATCAAGTTGACATCTTTTTGGAAGTACATACAATTATGAAGCTGAAAATAATGAGTACCTTCCACAAAAGAAATACCAGGAGCAAGTTTCTTGCCAAGCTGTCAATTAACATAGACCAGAAAAAATCTGACAAAGTGAGAGAAAAATAAAATCCCTATTTTTTGCTTTGAGCTGGGATGTATAAGAGATACACTGCAATTAATTTTATTAAAATTTGCCACATCTAAAACCATCTATTAAAGCTAATCGTTCCTGTAACACTGAATGCAGCAGCTTCCAAAAAAACAGTATGTTTCAGAGTGATGTTAGTAAATCTGCAGGAAGGGTAACCAGGATTCTATCCAAAACTGTGGAAAAATAGGATGAAAGAACACAGAATGGATTCTACTAACCACTGACATTTTACAAGAAAACTGAAGAGGGAAATATGCTAAATGGTAGAGTTTTAAAATGCTGCAGAGATAAAGAGAGAATAAGGAGGTATATTTATTTACAAAGTATTGTTAGCCAGAAAGAATTACAGTCTACAGATCAATGAATTCAAATGAATCAGGAACAGTGGAATCATACAAACCAGTTGTCTTTGTTCATGACATGAGGCTGGAGGAATGGAGGCTGCCACTTGTGAAGCTGCTCTGCACCCTCCATTTTGTGAACTGGTTTTGCTTGGCTGAATCAGTGTTTTAAAGTAGATACAATGATACTCCAGAAAATATGCTGGACTAGAGATCATTGCTAAATAAGAAGTTATTTGTGAGGTGCGCTTTGGTATGATATAACATGCAGGTTTGTGAATGGTGGGGTTCTATGTCCTTCTATGTGATTCAAGCTGGTTATTGGTTTGGCAACTGATTTAGAACATAAAGCGACATTAATTAACAGTTCTCATTTGTAGAAGAGGGCAATTAATGGATATTGACTTGGACCAGAGCCAATAATATGGTGATATAGGTCAATCAGAAGACCCACAGCCAATGAGACTGAAATGTGACATTTGAACTGAGGTGGAAAGGTTAAAAGTAGAGGCTTTGAATGAAAAGCAGTGACAGCTCTCCAGACATCAACCATTGCAGAGATTCTGATACTGAAATCGAGGACACAGCTCCAGAAGGAGGCACAAAGTCCTATATTTCGAATCTCATTTATTAGTACCAAGAGAACTATGGTGTTGAGCACCAAAATGTAATTGATAAAAAGTAGCCAGATATATGTTCTGGTGTTGTTCAAATAATCCAACACAGAGGGGAGAACCAGTGAGATTGCGAACACTGTAATGGCAGTAGGCAAGTTGCAGTGAGGCCCAGGGCTTTGCTGACAAAATTCAGATGAACTCATAACTTGTAGAGCTGCGGCCTCACAGCTTCAGTAGCAGGTTCAATCCTGCCCTGGGGTGCTATCTCTGCGGAGATAATCCCTCTGTATCAGTCTGTGTTCTTCTTTGTGTGCTCTCATTTCCTCTCACATCCGAAATACAAGTGGATGGGTAAATCAATTGACCATTGCAAGTTGCAGGTAATAAGTGAGTGATAGAATCTGGCAAGAGTGGGTAGGAATGTGGGAAGATTGAAATGGGATAGGAGTATGTTTAGTGTAAATGGGTGGTTAGCATGGATTCAGAGGGCTGAATGGCCTGCTTCTGTGTCATCTGACTGAGAAAAGAAACACCAAAGTCTTAACCGTAATTAAATTCAACAGAGCATTTTTTATGCTAGCAATTAATCCTTCCCTGTTACGACAAATTCAAAAGGCATTTATGGTTCCAGATTGAAAAGTCAAAGGTTACAGAAGTGCATAAGCAGGTTTTCTCTGCCTCTGATTCATGCCTTTACTGACCTGCAAATGCATGGTACTAAAGAAAACCAAAAAGCATTTCTCAGCATAGGTGACCCTCACATTTGATAACAGCAAACAAATTGCCTGCAGAGAGAAATTACTGTGTTTTCTATTGTTGTTGAAGGCACAATCACCTTACGAGTCACGTTGATTGCAGGTGTCTGTGGAACTGTATTAAAAAGATATGGAACAGCTTCTTCCTCGGTGAATACCCTGCTAGATTCAAAATTTATCTGTATGTCACTTCCCCTCCCTCATTCTTCCAAATAAAGACGGCAGTCTTTTCAACTTGGCAGTATGGCAGTGACCAGAGAGCATGCCACTGAATCTATGACTATTGGTTTGGAAACTACAGTCCATGCTGAAGTGCTGGAAGATATTTAATTGCATCTTAAAGTAACAGTTCCAGTGTGATGTTTTAGGCTCTCTGCAAAAAGAGTTTCCGCTCTTCAGCATTGAAGGGCAGCCTTCTCCCTCTCACTGCTGACTTCCTCTGCATCTGTGCCTTTTGTGTACAGTGATCTGTAGTGGCACAGCTTTAAACAGGAGAGAGATTACATTCAACACACATAAAACACTGGAGGAACTCAACAGTTTTGGCAGCATCTATGGAAAGGAATAAAAATTCAACATTTTGGGCCGAGACTTTATTCCTCTCAACAGATACTACCTGACCTGCTGAGATCCTCCAGCACTTTGTGAGTATTATTCTGGACTTCCAGCATCTGCAGACTCCCCTGTGTTTTAAGGAATCAGAATCTGGATCAAAATCCAGTTTAATAGCATTGGCATATGTCGTGACCAAAATTTGTCTGATGGCCAAAAAGCTCAGTTTTGGTTTCATCAGACCATAAAACTTTCTTCCAGCTGACTTCAGAGTGTCCCATTTTCCCACATGCCAAGATTTCTTGTGAGTTTTTTTTTTCAACGGTGGCTTTCTCTTTGCCACTCTCCCATCAAACTGCGACTGGAGGAGCACCCAGGCAACAGTTGCTTTTTGCACAGTCTCTCCCATCTCAGCCACTGAAGCTTGCCATAGGTCTCTTGGTGGCCTCCCTCACTAGTCCCCTTCTTGCACAGTGACTCAGCTTTTGAGGATGGCCTGCTCTAAACAGATTTACACCTGTGCTTTATTGCCATTTCTTGATGACTAACTTAACTGTACTCCAAGGGATATTTAGTGACTTGGAAATTTTCTTGCATCCATCTCCTGACTTGTACTTTTCAATAACCTTTCATTGGAGTTGCTTGGAATATTCTTTTGTATACATGGTGTAGTTTTTGCCAGGATATTGACTTTATACAGGATACAGCAGTTGGACCTTCCAGATACAAGTGTATTTTTACTACAGTCAATTGAAACACATTAACTACACACATGGGGTGAATACTTATGGAATCAATTATTTTGTGTTTTATATTTGTAATTAATTTTGATCACTTGGTAGAGATCTGTTTTTACCTGGACACAAAAGTGTCTTTTTCTGTTGATCAGTGTCAAAAAAGCCAAATTAAATCCACTGTGATTCAATGTTGTAAGACAATAAAATATGAAAACTTCTAAGGGGGTGAATACTTTTGATAGGCACTGTATATGCAAGATGGAGGAGGAGAAGATGGTGGCGCAACGGCAGTGGTCACGGCCTCGCCGGTGAATAATATCTGTAATCTGTCGAGTAGGGGACTGTGCACAATTCTGATTTGATGGAGACGAACATGAGAGTATGGAGGAACATCTGGAAAACTTCTGAAATGCCCGCTTTGCTGCCGCTGCTACTGTGTGGTAACCGGAATCTCCGAAACAGAAGGCCCGGAACCCTCGGCTTTCCTTCTTTCAGCAGCCGGGGTGAGGTCAAAGGCTCTCGGCAGAGGATGGCGCTTGGGAGGCTGTATCGGAGGGGCTGGTCAGAGGCTCAAAGTTTTCGGACGGACGGACTCAGTGTTGGCTGTGGTCAGCTGCTTCCAAGGCATCGGCAAGTTGACAGTGCCTGGAGGTTTATGGCAGGGAGTTTCTCCCTTTTGCCGTCTGCTATCGGGGACTCGGGAGTCGATCGACTCAGGGACTTTGAGACTTTTTTTACCGTGCCCATGGTTTGTTCTTCATCAAATTATGGTATTGCTTTGCACTGCTGTAAATATATGTTATAATTATGTGGTTCTGTCAGAGTTAGTCTTTGGTCTGTCCTGTTTTCTGTGATATCACTCCGGAGAAACATTGTATCATTTCTTAATACATGTATGCATTTCTGAATGACAATAAAAGAGGACTGAGTGTTCTCATAATCTAATCTAATATATTAAATAGTTAAACTGAATAAGTGGTGCAAAAATAGAAATAAAAAAGTAGTGAGGTAGTATTCATGAGTTCAATAAAGACAGATGGCAGTTGGGAAAAAGCTGTTTCTGAATCATTAAGTGTGTGCCTTCAGGTTTCTGTACCTGCTTCCTGATGGTAGCAATGAGAAAGAGGCCATGTCCTGGGTGAAGCCGGGGGTGGGGGGGGGGGGTTCTTAATGATAAATGCCGCCTTTTTGAGGCATCGCTCCTTGAAGATGTCTTGGATACTATGGAGGCTAGTGCCCATGACGGAGCTGACAGAGTTTAAAACTCAGCAGCTCACTTAAATCCTGCGCAGTAGCCATGCCCCCACCCCCATACCAGATGGTGATGCAGCCACTTAGAATGCTGTCCTCAGTACATCTGTAGAAATTTGTGAGTAGCTTTATTTGTCACATGTACATTACAACATAACAGTGACACGATTTTTGCATCAAACCAAATCAGCAAGGATGCGCTGAGCAGTACGTGTCGTATAGATTAGACTCATAATTTGTCTAAAAATGGTCTTTGAGCTAGCAGTCACAGTCTCCTGATTCAGTAATTATCTACATTGTGTATTTAGTGCATTGACTTTGATGGAGCCAAACTTGGAAGAATATACATAGAGCATTAAAGCAGTACTATGCTCTATGCCTAGCAAATATTATCAAGGACAAATACCAATACTATTACTGATGGGCCTGAGCCAATTGTAACTCCCACTATCCAGTTTCAAATTTTCCATTCCCTAATCTCCAAAACCCACTTGGGTTCATATTACAATCTTCCTGTTCCTTTTCCCTAATACAGTTTCTTTCTCTCCCTAACCTCCTTCCCTAATATTCATGCTTCCTCTTTCTCCCCACCAAGCATTACCCACAAAATGCCAGAGGAACTCAGCAGCCCAGGCAGCATCTATGGAGAGGAATAAACAGCTGATGTTTCCGGCCAAGACCCTGCATCAGGACTCATTTAATCCTCTCCTTAGATGCTGCCTGACCTGCTGAGTTCCTCCAGCATTTTGTGTGTGTTACTCTGGATTGCTAGCATCTGCAAAATGTCTAGTGTTAACCAGTGCCCTCTCCCTCCCTTTCTTCCCTGAGCCAAAGGAATTCATTCATAAACATTACTAATATTTCACCGAGTCAGTTCAGAAGCCATGGGTTTCATGCAGGGAAAAGTGCATTGGCCGGTTTCAGTATGCAGGAGACACCTTTTGTCAAGGAGAGAGAGAAGGGAAAGCTTTCTCTGACCAGCAAGACAAAGCAGAGAAGAACGTATGAGTTTAATTTCTCATTTTGAAATGCTGCGGCATGAGGATTACTATACAACCTAGAACAGTACAGCTCATGAACAAGCCATTGGGCCCATAATGTTGTGTTAAACCAATTAAATTAGTCATCAAATGCCCAATGAAACCAATCTCTTCTGCCTACACAATGTCCGTATCCTTCCATTCTCCTCACATTAAATAAAATCACCTAAATTATTCCAGACTGAGAGGTGTCAGATGTGGGTCTTTTACTCTATCAAAAAGTGGAGTGGCCTGAGAGAGGTTTTATGGTTAGGAAAGGACTTCAATAAGATAAAAACTGACCCTCAGTTGCTCGTGGTACAAGGAGAAAGCAATAACAGAATGTGACGTCACCAATTAATTGGACTTCCATTCAGACCTTGATCACAATTTATCTATTCGTGCATGGTCCCTGTGACTACACTGCTCTGAATTTTCAACAAAAAAATGCCGTTTTTATACAGAAATTGACTGTTGGTCCGATAGGAACTTTGTGCACATCTCAATCCCATCATTTGCATATTTAAGTAATTATCATAACACATATTTCAGTTGTTAATAACCAATTACTGTAAATCTATTTGTTAAAAGCCAATGATACTAGAGAATTGGGAAAATAACTGTTCAATAGTAAGAGATGCCCTCAAGTCTTTCTCTTTCATCTTTATCTTGTCTCGGCATGCTTGGTGACCTTGGTTCCCAGGCTTGAACAGAAAGACTGTACAAGAGTAAGGCTTTCAAGGGCCGTGTTCAGTCTGTGTGACTGCATACTGTCTCTGCCAGCTTATCATTTCGACTGTTGCTTTAGTCAATTTCAACACATAGAAAGGCCGTACAAGTGTCTGCACTCTGTTTTATTAGTGCGTAATCTTAACCCTTGCCCTGCTGTAATTTCCATAAATGCAGAACATAGCATTACTGTTGCTGAGAAAATGCTGTGAAGACAGACAGTAAGGTGCAAGGTTGATTGTCAAGTCAAGTGTCCGTCTTATCATACAAGAGGTCTGTTCAATAGTCATATCGTTGTGAGGTGAAGCTTTCCTCAAACCTGGTGCTACATGCTATCTGCCCAGTGAGATCGAGAAGAAAGGATCTGGTAGTTTCATCATCTCCAATACCAATACTAGTTTTCCACTCCAGAGTTACTGTACTTAAACTTCCCCTCAAACTGTCATGAACATGACTTAAACTGTCACTGTGTACTTCAAAATTATCTCAATATTTTGCACGTCTGTATTCTGATCCAATAATTCAATTGTTTTGCTCATCATCATCATTATGTGCCATGTTATATGAAGTGGGCAGTCATGGTCTCATTAATGTGATTGCTCCCGGCAATTTTTTCTGTGGAAGTGGTTTGCCATTGCTTTGACTATGACTGTGCTGCCACACACAGCTCCAAACTGCTGATCAAATTCACAGTGACGCGACATTGATTGGACTTATTTCTAGCGGTGATGAGACAGCCCACAGAGGAGAAGTTAACACCCTGACACAGTGGTGCCAGGATAACAACCCTTCCCTCAAGGTCCAAAAACAAATGAACTGATTGTGGATTACAAGAAGGACAGAGACAGGCTCGCCCCGATCAACATCAATGGGTCTTCAGTTGAGGGGGTGAGTAGTTTCAAGTTCCTCGGTATACACATCACCAAAGATCTCACCTGGACTCTACACACCGGCTGTGAGGCAAAAAAAGCACAACAGTGTCTTTTCCACCTCAGGCAACTGAAGAGGTTTGGCGTGAGCCATCTACAGGGCACCATTGAGAGCATCCTGACTGCCTGTATCACTGCCTGTTACGGGGACTGCACCAACTTTGATCGCTGGACACTGCAGACAGTGGTACGGACAGTCCAGTGCATCCAGAGATGTGAACTACCCTCCACTGAGG
This sequence comes from Mobula birostris, assembly GCF_030028105.1. Taxonomy (NCBI): domain Eukaryota; kingdom Metazoa; phylum Chordata; class Chondrichthyes; order Myliobatiformes; family Myliobatidae; genus Mobula; species Mobula birostris. Next base: position 151,060,102 of record NC_092377.1, on the reverse strand, counting down.
ACATTTACAGCAGCAGGTGCGTCAAAAAGGCCTGGAAGATCAAGGGGGACACCCGTCACCCCTACCGTAAACTGTTTCAGATGCTTCTGTCTGGCACTGGTACGGCAGAATTAAAGGCAAGATCAACAGCATATAGGACAGCTTCTTTCTACAAGCCATTAGACTTATAAATTCACATGTCTGCACAATGCAACAGAGTCATAATGCAAAGATTTTTACTCCCTCACATTCTGGGATGGCTGTAGGATTTAAATAAATTCAAATTCAAATTCTTCTGGGCAGTGTCTTTACAAGACGGGTGACTCCAGCCATTATCAATACTCTTCAGAGGTTGTCTGCCTGGCGTCAGTGATCACATAACCAGGACTGGTGATATGCACCAGCTGCTCTTTTGGCTTCCTATGACTTTGTGACTTTGTGACTTCCATGTGACTTTGATCGGGGGGACTAAGGAGGTGCTACGCCTTGCCCAAGGGTGACCTGCAGGCTTGCAAAGGGAAGGAGCACCTTACACTTCCTTTGGTAGAGACATATCACCACCCCACCACCTTATACCATGTTACTGCAGTCATACTGCGCAAGAGAGAACATGTCTCATGAGGAAACACTGAGTGAACTCAGACTATCCTCTTTGGAGTAAGGCGAGGAGAAGATGGTGGCACAATGCAGCGTGCGCGGCTGCTCCAAAATGATATCGGTATTTGTAAGTAGGTACCATGCACAATCCTGATTTGATGGAGACAGACATGAGAAGCACAGAGGAACATCTGGAGAAACTTCTGAAATGCCTGCTTCGCTGCCGCTGCTATTGTGCGATCGAGAATCTCTGGAGGGCAAGGCCCCAAATCCTCGGCTTTGCCTATCACCTGTTGCTGGGGCCGAGGTCGAAGTGCTCGGCAGAGATGATGCTCGGTGCCCAGTGTCAGAGGGCTGGTCGGAGGCTCGAAGTTTTCGGACAGGCTCAGGAGTCGGCTGTGGTCGGGTGCTTCCAGGGTGCTGCATGGGCAAGTTTCCAGCGCTGGCGGTTCACGGCAGGGAGAGTTTCTCCCTTCTACCGTCTGCCTGAGATGATGGGACTTTCAAGAGACTTTGAGACTTTTTTTTACCGTGCCCATGATCTGTTCTTTATCAAATTACGGTATTGCTTTGCACTGTTGTAACTATACATTATAATTATGTGGTTTTTGTCAGTTTTTTTAGTCTTGGTTTGTCTTGTGTTTCTGTGATATCATATTGGAGGAACATTGTATCAATTCTTAATGCATGCATTACTAAATGACAATAAAAGAGGACTGCGTGTCCTCATAATCTAATCTAATAGAGGTGTGCAAGATTATGAGAGGCACAGTAAAAGTGGACGGCAATGCCTTTTTCTCCTCAGGGTGGCGATGGCTATTACCAAAGGATATGTGTGTGGAGGAAAGTTTAGGATAGATGTCAAAGGTTGTTTTTTTTATATATATTTCTACAGAGAGTGGAATGCCTGGAACACACTGCCCTGGTCAAGGCTGGGACAGTAGGGATGTTTAGGAGACTGTTAGATAGGCCATGTGGATAAATGAAAATTGGAGAGTTATGGGCTATGTAGGTTGGAGGGTTTTGATTGATGGTTTAGTAGGTTTAAAGATTGACACAATATGATTGTCCAAAGGACCGATACTGCGCTGCACCATTCTATGTTCTGTATTAGGGTTATATCTTGAATAGAAATATCCTGAAGCCCACAAATGGTAATCATTTTTTTTAAAATCTTAGACAAGACAGCACTAGCTTGTTACTAGTAATACCTCCTCCTATAACTTCCAGGCATTTACCGTATAAGCCAGGTTTGTCACCATCTAATTATTGTTCTCTCTGAGACATGACCATTTCACAAAGTCTTGGCTGCTGCCTTGCACAATGGGCTTCAGATCCTTGCATGCCATACTCACTATAGACTTTACCTTAGATGCAGCCAGCTCTGAATCTTATATTGGTTCACGGAAGATTAACTTCCAAAGCAATGCCATTTCTATTGTACCATTGCTTTCTATTAATATTCTGAGTGTGTGCTCAAGGTTAAAAAAATAAATAAGGTCATGATATCTGTAAATATTGGGAGATCACTTGGCTGAGCATCTTTGCTCTGTCCACCACAAAAAATGGGATCTAGCCTCAGCCACCCATTTCAATTCTGCGTCCCATTCCCATGCCAACATGTCAGTCCATGGCCTCCTATACTACTGTGAAGAGGCCACACTCAGGTTGGAGGAGCAACACCTTATATTCCGACTGAGGTGTCTCCAACCTGATAGCATGAACATTGATTTCTTGAACTTCCAGTAACTGACCCCCTCCAGCTTCAGCATTCTCATTTCCGTTTCCCTCTCTCACCTTATCTCCTTACCTGCCCATCACCCCTTCTGGTTGTCCCTCCCCCTTCCCTTTCTTCCATGGTCTTCTGTGTTCTCCTATCAGATTCCCCCTTCTCCGGCCCTTTACCTCTTTCACCAATTGACTTACCACCTCCTTACTTCACCCCCTCCCCTCTCCTGGTTTCACCTATCACCTATCACTTTGTACTTCTTCCTCCCCTCTCCCCACCTTCTTAATCTGACCTCCTCTTCCTTTCCAGTCCTAATGAATCGTCTTGGCCTGAATTGTCGACTGCTAAACTAAGATAAGGAATGCCTATCGTTTCTTCCCAAGACCACATTTTGGTAAGTCAGATCATTTGGCTGTACTCCTACTACTTGCATACAGACAGCCTAAAGAGCAAGGCAACAGAGATCAAGACAACTAAGAGTTGTTGGCTGAAGGCAGAGGAATGGTTACAGGATTGCATTGAGTCAATACACTAGAGTGCATTCGAGAACACACCTGAGGACCTGAATGACAACGCCAGGGTTGTTACAGATTTTAATACACCTGTGGATGGGTGTGTCCTCACAAAATAATTCAGGATTTCCCCCAGTCAGAAGCCCTGGATGAACAATGAAATCTGGAATCTTCAGAGAGCCAGATCAAAGACTTTCAAGAATGTAGATCAAGAATGCTACAAGAGATGCAGATATGATCTCTGGAAAGCTATCTGTCAGGTGAAGTGGAGATTCCAGACTAGACTGGAATCAACAAGGGATTCTCGACAGCCGTGGCAGGGTTTGAATGCCATAACCTCCTACAAAACTAGATCTTGTGACATAGGAGACAGCAGAGCTTTGCTTCCAGGTGAGCTCAATACATTCCATGGTCTTTTTGATCACTGGAACAGGGAAGAACCATCGTGCACCCCTATGTCCCCCAATGATCCTTTGGTCTCAGTATTTGAAGATGACGTGCAAGCTGTCTTCTAGAGAGAGAATCCAAGAAAAGCATCTGGTCTGGATAGAGTACCTGGCCCAGTACTGAAGAGCTGTGCCAACCAACTGGCTGGTGTATTCACAGAGATCTTCAACCTCTCATTCTGGCAGTGTGTAGTACCCAGATGCTTCAAGCAGGCTTCAGCCATTTATGTGCCAAGAAGAGGTGGTGACCTACCTAAATGTCTATCACCCAGTGGCACTTACAGGAACAGTGATGAAGTGCTTTGAGATGCTGATGTTGAAGCATATCAGCTCCTGTCTGAATGGTAACTTGGATCTGCTTCAATTTGCCAAAGAAAGAGGTCTACAACAGATGCTATCTTATCGGCTCTTTATACAACCCTGGAACATTTGGATAGCAAGGGTGCATACATCAGGATGCTCTTTATCAGTTTCAGCTCCATATCTAACACCATAATTCCCTGCAAATCAATCAGTAAACTCCAAGACCTGGGCCTCAAAACCCTCTTGTGTAATTGGATCCTGGATTTCCTCACTTGTAGACCCAGTCAGTTTGGACTGGCAAAAACATCTCCTCCACCATCTCATAAAAGTTGCTGGTGAACGCAGCAGGCCAGGCAACATCTCTAGGAAGAGGTGCAGTCGACGTTTCAGGCCGAGACCCTTCGTCAGGACCAAGGGTCTCGGCCTGAAACGTCGACTGCACCTCTTCCTAGAGATGCTGCCTGGCCTGCTGCGTTCACCAGCAACTTTTATGTGTGTTGCTTGAATTTCCAGCATCTGCAGAATTCCTGTTGTCCTCCACCATCTCTATCAGCACAGGAGCACTGCAGGGATGTGTACTCAGCCCCCTGCTCTGCTGGTTTTACACCAATGACTGTATGGCTAAGTTCAGTTCCAATACACTATATACAAGTTTGCTGGTGACACCACTATTGTGAGCTGTATCAAATGTAGTGATGAATCTGCGCACAGGAGGGAGATTGAAAATTTGGCTGAGTGGTGTAATAACAACAACCTCTCACTCAATGTCAACAAGACCAAGGAACTGACAGTAGAATTCAGGAGAGGGAAACCAGAGGTCCATCAAAGGATGGTCCATCAGAGGGAAATCAAAGGATCAGAGCTGGAGAGGGTCAGTAATATTAAAATCCTGTCACTATTTTCAAGAAGCTGTCCTGGACCCATCACCTAAATATAATTGCGAAGAAAGCAGAATAGCGCCTTTACTTCCTCAGAAGCCTGAAGAGATTCAGCATGTCATCAAGAACTTTGGCAAACTTCTATAGATGTGTGTTGGAAAGTGTGCTGACTGGCTGCATTACGGACTGGCATGGGAACACCAATACCTTTGAGTGAAAAATCCTAGAAAAGGTAGTGGATTTGGCCCAGTACAGCACGGGTAAAACCCTTCCAACCATTGAGCACATCTACATGAAACGTTGCCATAGAAAAGCAGAATCCATCATCAAAAATCCTCACCACCCAGGCCATGCTCTTTTCTCACGGCTGCCATCAGGTAGAAGGTACAGGTGCCTCAGGACTCACACCACCAGGTTCAGGAACAGTTATTACCCCTCAAGCATCAGGCTCTTGAACAAAAGGGGACAGCAACACTCATTTAAGAAGTCTTTTATCTTGTTATTTCATGCTCGTTATTTATTGCTATATATTTATAATCAACATTTGCACAGTTTGTTTACAGTTTACAGGGTCTGAAGTTTACTGTTTACTATTCTATAGATTTGCCCACAGAAAAACAATTTCAGGGTTGTATGTGGTGACACGTGTGCCCTCTGATTATAAATTTTACTTTGAACTTTGAACTTTGTTTACTCTTCCCATAGACGCCACCAGGCCTGCGGATCTCCCCCAGCAATTTGTGTGCCTTGCTTTGCCTGTAAGTTACAACTGACTCGTGGTATTCAATGAAAGCAAAGCTCAAATGTGGAGTACAACACATAGCCATCACCATGTTGATTTGTGTTTCATATCATCTGAAAAATAATGCTAATAATGTATATTGAAAACCTGGAGAGAGATGAGATTAGATTATCTTTATTTCTGACATGTACATCAAAACATACAGTGAAGTGTGTCGTTCTACATCAAATCAAATCAGGAAGGGTTTCATTTATTTTTTTATTTTAGATTAGATTGTGAAAACACTCAGTCCTCTTTTATTGTCATTTAGAAATGCATACATGCATTAAGAAATGATACAATGTTTCTCTGGAGTGATATCACAGAAAACAGGACAAACCAAAGACTAACACTGACAGAACCACATAATTATAACATATAGTTACAGCAGTGCAAAGCAATACTGTAATTTGATGAAGAACAAACCATGGGCACGGTAAAAATAGTCTCAAAGTCCCCGAGTCGATCGACTTCCAAGTCCCCGATAGCAGACGGCAAAAGGGAGAAACTCCCTGCCATAAACCTCCAGGCACCGTCAACTTGCCGATGCCTTGGAAGCAGCCTACCACGGCCAACACTGAGTCCATCCGTCCGAAAACTTCGAGCTTCTGACCAACCTCTCCGATATAGCCTCCTGAGCGCCATCCTCTGCCGAGCGCCTTCGACCTCTCCCCGGCCGCTGAAACACGCAAAGCCGAGGATTTTGGGGCCTTCTGCTCCGGAGATTCCGGTTACCACACAGTAGCAGCGGCAGCGAAGCGGGCATTTCAGAAGTTTTCCAAATGTTCCTCCATACTCTCACGTCCGTCTCCATCAAATCAGAATTGTGCACGGTCCCCTACTTGACAGATTATAGATATCATTCACCGGAGAGGCCGTGCGTGCTGCCATCGCGCCGCCATCTTCTCCTCCTCCTGTATTTAGCCATACAGCTGGAGTAGGCCCTTCTGTCCCTTCCGTCCCTTTGAGCCACACCACCCCAGCAACCCCACAATCCCGATTAACCCTAACCTAATCATGGCATAATTTACAATGACCAATGAACTTACCCAGTATGTCTTTGAACTGCGGGAAGAAACTGGAGCAGCTGGGGGAAAACCATGCATTCCACGTGGAGAATGTACAGAGACTCCTTACAGAGCGGCACCGGAACTGATCTCCAAAACATCCTGAGCTGTAATAGCGACACAGTAACAATTAGTCCACAGTGGCGCCTGCACTCTCTGGGCAGCCCCACTTGCCTGGGACCGACATAGCATGCTCACGAGTCGCTAACCATAGCTCTAAATCTTTGGATTGTGGAAGGAAACTGGAGCACCCGGAAAAAGCCCAGACAGGGAGAAATCAAACTCCTTACCTTAAAGACAGTGGAAACAGTTGAACCCCAAACTTATAGTTAGTGAGGTAGGGCATTGCACTAACCTCTGTGTAGTTGTGCCATCCCATCTAATTGGAAACTTCAATTAGTTTCATTCTATTTATGCTTACCTTCATCGTAATCATGCCGCACTTGAGAAAGTCACCTGGCTGTACTTCTACTTCCAGCAGGCAGAGAGTGAACAGGATTGGAAAAAGCTGCAGAAAGTTGCAAACGTGGCCAGCTCCATCATGGGCAGTAGTCTCCCCAGCATTGAGGATATCTTCAAAAGGCAATATGTCAGAAAGGCAATATCTGTCATTAAGGACTCTCATCACTCAGGTCATTGCTTCCATCAAGAAGGAGGTACAGGATTCTGAAGACACACACTCAGCATTTTAAAAAAACTCCATCCCCTCTGCCATCAGATTTCAGAATGGACAATGAACACATGTGCACTACCTCACTATGTTTTCTGTTTCTTGCTCGCTTTTTGCACTACTTAATTAATTTACTTACTTAATTGTGTTGGGCACGTGTCCAAGTGGTTAAGGCATTCGTCTGGTTACCTCAAGGTCACTAGTTCGAGTCTCAGCTGTGGCAGCGTGTTTGTGCCCTTGAGCAAGGCACTAAATCACACATTGTTCTAGTCTGTGCGAGGAGTGGCGCCCCACACAGACTTCCAATCTGCGCCTCGTAAGGCATGAAAATGCCCGACGCAGGCCTCTCATGGTCTGAGTCGACGTTCCCTCCCCTCCCTCCCTCCTATTTAATTTAATTGAGAGCCTTTGTTGGCCAGAGTCGACCGAGGATGATGTGTGCTAACCGTCTAGATACGCAAACCTGGTCAGTCCGATATGGAGAGCAAGCTGTTGCCCATGTAGCAAGCTCCCCCTCTCCACGCATCTGATGAACCCAAAGGAACGGCAGAGACCAATACAGTTTGATACCAGCAGCATAACAGGAGTTGCCAGTCAGCATGGAACTCAATGCAGGACTGCCTCAGGAACTCCAGCTACGGATTTTTTCCCTCGGGGTTTACTTGGGGTGTTGAATATTTAATTTTATATATAAATATATATATATAAAAAATTGTAATTTATAGTTTTTTTGTTATTATGTATTGCTATGCACTGCTGCTATAAGACAACAGATTTCACAATGTATGCCAGTGATATTAAACCTGATTCTGAATTTGATTCTGATTGCAATGATGCAACTGGACAAAAGTCCAGACTATTGTCCATGCAACTTGCGGAAGTTAAATACAAATACTTAAAAAATAAATCAGGAATAGAAGTGTTAATAATAGTGAGAACAAAACTACTGAATTGTTGTGCAAACCTTTTGCATTGACTAAAATTCTTGAGCAAAGAGGTCCTGACCTAGTTAAGACACCTGACACCCTGCAATGCGGTTGACTATTAACTGATCACTTAACTAACTTAGTGAGTGAATTCATTCAGGAACACTTGGGAATGCAAAGTAACTAATGGCCTTGTCAGTGATATCTACAACCTGTAAACAAATATATAAAACTGTTACTGAGCCAAAAGTTCATTTCTCTTCCTATCCCAAGTGTGATAAATAGTGCTTGACAGTCACACCCAGTGAATTTATAAAAATGTTTATTTTTGGGCTTGAAAGATCCTGGTAATTGAAGACTCCATGAGCACTCACTTGATTTATGGCGACTGTGGACCAATTGATCTCAACTGTGATATTAAATGAAAGCCAGCAACTCGAGTCACCCTGAAGGCCAACTCCATCATGCCAAAACCAGGGAAAGTAACTATCGACCTGTCAATAATATGTATTCAATGGGAGTATGTCCTTCTAAGAGACACCATAGGTTCTATCCAAAATCAATGAACCTACTCCAATCATCATGGAGACCACCTCCATTACTTATGTTACCAAGGTGACTAGGGATTGAAGACTAACAACAGAGAATCTCCTTTCATCTGGCAAAGGTTCAAAGTAAATTTATTATCAAAATATGTATATGTCACCCTACAATACTGTGCAAAAGTCTTAAGCTCATATATATAGCTAGGGTGCCTAAGACATTTGCACAGTCTGTGTTTGTCAACAAGTTGGTAAATCTGGCAAGAGCGCCACCTGGAGGAGGAGGTATGTAGGACAAGTGGCAGAGAAGGAATGCTAGGGGAGGTGAGTGGTGCAGGTGCAGTGACAGCCAGCCCCAAGACACCAGGCAAGGTCATTTGATTCCAAATAATTGTTTTATTAATCATTACAGAATGTCTTTCTGCTGCTTCCTGCTCCCTTCCCTCTTTCTTCCACTTCTCCTAACCATGATTCCCCTCTCCCAGCTCCCATCCCACTCTCAGTCCACCATGGAGACTCATATCAGAATCAGGTTTATCATCACTCACATGTCATGAAATTTGTTTTTTTTGCAGCAGCAGCACAGTGCAATACATAAAATTACCACAGTATTGTACTGATGTCTATGTGCCTCAGACAGTACTGTATACTACATGTTCAAAGGTTCAAAGGTTCATTTTATTATCAGAGTTTTGATAATTCTGAAATTCTTCAATTCTCCAGGTAGCCATGAGACCAAGAAAGAAAAGAAGGGCAGCACGATCATCAACCCCTAAATCCCACCTCCCGAACAAAAACGAAGCAAAAACAGGTCAGGTACATTGACCCCCAAGTCCCTCCTCCTGCAAAAAAGACTGAGAAAAATGGATTTCTTGCAGGCATTCATGGTAAAACATAAAAAATGATAGAGTCAATGAAAACACGGAGGAAGACAGACAAACAACCAATGTGCAAAAGGAAATAAACTGCAAGTGCAAAAAAACAATAAATAAATAAATAGATAAATAGATGGATTGATAGATAGATAGATAGATAGATAGATAGATAGGAAAATTAGTTTTCATTACAGTTGCACCATAAATAATAAATAGTAATAGAACCATAAATAGTTAAATAGTAATGTGTAAATTATGCCAGTAAATTATGAAATAAGTCCAGGACTATTGGCTCAGGATGTCTGACCTTCCAAGGGAGGAGTTGTAAAGTTTGATGGCCACAGGCAGGAATGACTTCCTATGACGCTCTGTGCTGCATCTCGGTGGAATGAGTTTCTGGCTTAACGTACTCCTGTGCCCACCCAGTACATTACGTAGTGGATGGGAGACATTGTCCAAGATGGCATGCAACTTAGACAGCATCCTCTTCCTGCTCCAATGTCATATGGTCCGAACTCTACCATTCCTGCGCTTAGCTCTCTCTCTCACCGACACATCAACTCCTCTCACAGCTACCCACTTTTACTAGAGGTCACTGACAATCTCCTGTTAAAAGTACAGAATTTAAAAACACAAACACGAGGAATTCTGCAGATGCATAATTCATAATGCATAAAAGTTGCTGGTGAACACAGCAGGCCAGGCAGCATCACTAGGAAGAGGAACAGTCGACGTTTCGGGCCGAGACCCTTCATCAGGACTAACTGAAGGAAGAGCCAGTAAGAGATTTACACAAAGTACACAAAGTACAGAAGTCTCTTTTGGATCAACAGTGTGAGATGAAAAGCACATTGTCAGGACAGGGAAAGGCCAGTTGTTTAATCTTCAGCCAATGGTGTTAATATCTTTCAAACATGTTAACAGCTGAATTTTAGTGGGAGGTTCACAAACGATGAAGTTATGATATCGGGGCCATCGGAACACAGAAAACACCCAGCAAGCTGTTTTTGGATGATCCAATAGTCAGTTGATAGAATTTACCTTCTTCATAGAGTCTGGTTTCATTATCTTCCTAAACAAAAGGCCAGTGATATCACCAGCACTCACATTTCAAGGAGAATGTGCTAAGATCAAGCTGAATCCAACCCAGCAAGATTAGTGTACCACGGTTGGTATAATATTGCAGCTCAGGCATCAGAGTTCAGAGTTCAGAGTTCAATTCTGGCACCATCTACAAGGAGTTTGTACCGTGTGGGGCTCTTCCGGGTGCTCCAGTTTCCTCCCACATTCCAAAGGCACCAGGTAGTGGATTAAATAGTCATTGTAACTTGTCCTATAATTAGGCCAGTGTTAAATAATTTGGTTACTGGGTGACACAGCTCATTGTAAGTGCTCTTCCCCACTGGATCTTTAAATAAGAATAATAAAATTAATAAGGTCGCACACAAAATGCTGGAGGAACTCATCAGGTTAGGCAGCATCTATAGAGAGGTATAAAGAACCAACATTTTAGGCCAAGACCCTTCATCCCTTCAGCATCTTGTGTGTGTTACTCTGGATTTTCAACATCTGCAGAATCTCTTGTGAACAAGCTCACAATTGATTTACACCATTGCTTTTTTTCAAAAGAAGTTCCAATAGAACAGCTGAATTTGAAGTCTACTCGGATATTACCCCTGCGCCGAGATATCCTTGAAACATTACATACAAATAAACACTGACGATGTCAAAGGAACTGTGAGGATCACCAGCAAACTCAAGTGCAGGAATCACAGAGACTTCAGCAGTTAAAATAAAACTAAACATATATTACAGAAATTAACTAGAAACAAAAACTAACAAGACTTCAAGTAAACTGCACAGAATCTCGATGAATTGAGGTCACTCCTGATGCACAGAAGAACACGGTCTGATTTTCACCTGACAAGGAACCACAACAACCCAACAGAGACAGGCATACCCCCTCCCCTGAAATACACCCTGCTGCACATAGGAATTCTGGACATGGTAAATAACGTTTTAATTGAATAAGTGAAGCCTCCGTTGGACAGGGTCCACATGTTGCTCTCTAATTGTCCAGATACGCAAGCCTGGGCAGTACAATATGGAAAGCAATCTGCTGTCCATGTTGCAATCTCCCCCTCTACATGCATCTGATGAACCCAGAGGAATGGCAGAGACCAATACAGTTTGGTACCAATAGCATTGCAGGAGTTGCCAGTCAGCATTGATCTCAACATAGGACTGCCTTAGGGTCTCCTGTTCAGGAGTTTTCCTTTAGGGTTCACTCCTGAAGCCTCCCCCCGTGAGTGGGTATAGCCTCAAGGCAGTGCATGTTTGAGATCAGAGTTTTCCTTCTCCTAGATGAGCTGACAAGCACCGTCTGTCCAAAGCAACTGGCTTTAAGGTACCTGTAGCCTGCTTTTGCCCCTTCTGCTGTGAGTAGAAAAGGTTCTGCCGGGCTTAGTAGCTAAACCACATGCGAAGGCCAGGAGCCGGACTTGGTTGTCAGAGGCTATTTGGGGTGCAGGTCAGTGTGAGCATTTAATAGGTGGTGGGAGCTTGTCCCTATTACCAACCCTGGCTATAACAACTTTAGGGAACCAGGCTGAACAAAAGTGATAAATACAAAGAGTTCAGCAATCCCTATGATCCCAAATGAGATACCTGCAACACAAAGTCAAAAACCAGAGCTGGTGCAAAGACAAACAATTCAACATAAAAGGTGAACAATCGAAGGACAAACAGATGCACGTGGTGACACCGAGAAAAAAAGCAATCCACATACTAACTGACAAAAAAAAGTCACTTTAAAAATCATTTTGCAACAGGAACATGTGAAGTATTATTTTCCTATTGTAGTGAACGCAAACAGGACTAAGTTTGATAACAATGCAACCCCTAGGATGATGAAGTATTTACCCATTGCTAAATGTCTATTGCCTTCACTGTTGGTATAAACATGTTTAGCAACTTTCAACTTCCATCACGTTTGGTGTTGTGCAACACTCAGAAAAGAAATCAGGAGGGAGGAAAGAGAGATTAGAAAGGACAAGCTGTTATGGAGAGATATTCACAGTTTGACATATAAAACCAGCTCTCTCAGGTAAAGTTAAAAGGCATTTCTAGCACTTCAGATTGGACAGAAATGAGGTTTGTCATTTACTCTGGATGGAAAATAAATCTTCAGGTAAGATGCTTGATTATATTCATGAGTCTAATCTGCTTCAAATGGTGCTGTGGTTAATCTCTTTTGCTAGTAACATCTTTTTGTTTGAATGATGGTATTTTAAATCATACTACAGACCGTGAAGTGGAAAATTCATTTAAGGTTTGAGTATCGCCTACAGTCACAGAGCCTGTGTTGGCTGATTTCTGAATTCATCGCAGACTGTATCAGTGCTCACACTCGAGTGCACATTAACCAGTCAGCTTTGATTCCGACACACAGTCTGCTGAGGTGTACATTTAACCATTCACAAAGTGAATGAAGCCCCCTGCAGAAATCAAACCGGACACTTTTAGAATTTAATTTGCATTTAAACAGAATGTTGGAAACAATGGTTTTGATAAGCCTGCCATCACTGAAACAAAATCATCAGAAATGGGGATTTATTCCAATATTTTGCAGCTTATCAATTTCTCAATTTTGCTCGTGCTTCAGAAGAACCCATTGCGCATTCATACTGCGTTCCAATGCCCGTTCACTAACCAACATATTGACTATCAATTTTCTGCCTTATTCAAAGCACTACAGTTGTTCTTCATTTTTCCATTTTCCCTCCTGCTTTTCCATAGGTTGTTACTTCAGAGAGAAAAAAAAAACACCGCTCAATTCTGTCTCCGCGATAAAGGGAGCCATAGAATCTAAACTCAGATGAGCAACAGTGAGCAGACAAGTCAGATTTATCTCCTCGTTCTAGGTTGGTAAATGTGTGGACAGATTACTCGGAGACACACTGGGAGATGAATAGAGTCGGCAAGTTTAAGAGGCAACTGAACAGTGCTTTCTGTGGTTGAGGGATGCAGGCAGTGTTGTACACCATCAGATGTAGCTGTGCTATAAAGGCTGGCTTCACTAAAGACTGTTCATCAGATATACCCTAATATTAGAATCAATTGTGCCTCCAGGATTCTCAATGTGTTATAGTGCATAAACTTCAAGGTTAAGACTACAGTCTTTAGACGTTGTTGAACTCAAGTATTGACCAGATGAACCACAATGGTCCTTACGCCCAAATAAAATTGGATCTATGAATTGTGAAAACTGACAGGATCATATTAATCCATGCACTTACCAAGAATCCTAAGAACTGGTTCAATTGCTATTTACTCATCCAATAAGAGGAGTGTGATCACTTGAGTTAAGTATCAGGTTCTTCTAAAGGGTTGTCCAATGGTGGGTCATCGGTGGCTGTAGAGGTCGATTTGGGATCCACTTAAATGGAGAATGACCATGTGTTTGTTTAACATGGGGAGGCTCATGAATTGGCAGCCACCACATGGCCCTTGACAAATTGGGGTCAGGGTCCAGGAAAGTGGAATGCAAAATGACTGGGGCAGCACGGTAGCGTAGCGTTTAGCAAAACGCTTTACAGTACAGATGACCCTGGTTCCGTTCCCACCACTGCCCGTAAGGAGTCTGTACATTCCCCTGTGACTGCGTGAGTTTCCACCGGAAGCTCCGGTTTCCGCCAACAGCCCTAAGACGTACCAGTTGGTAGGTTAATTGACATTGTAAAATTGTCCTGTGATTAGGCTAGGATGAAGTCAGGGCATTGCTGAATAGCATGGCTTGAAGGGCTAAAAGGGACTATTTCTCTCTGTATCTCAATAAACAAATAAAATTGGATCTATGAATTGCGAAAACTGACAGGATCATATTAATCCATGTATTTACCAAGAATCCAAGGACATACCCGATCAAAACTTTTCCATGGGTGGCTTCCAAACCGGGCTGACCGGAAGTGCACTGAGAGCGGTAAGAGTGAAGGAGTTGGGGGCTTGCTGTTCCGGTTAACAACAGATGGTGCAATCCGGGTCATATTGCATAGAAACATAGAAACATAGAAAATAGGTGCAGGAGTAGGCCATTTGGCCCTTCGAGCCTGCACCGCCATTTATTATGATCATGGCTGATCATCCAACTCAGAAACCTGCACCAGCCTTCCCTCCATACCCCCTGATCCCCGTAGCCACAAGGGCCATATCTAACTCCCTCTTAAATATAGCCAATGAACCGGCCTCACTGTTTCCTGTGGCAGAGAATCCCACAGATTCACCACTCTCTGTGTGAAGAAGTTTTTCCTAATCTCAGTCCTAAAAGGCTTCCCCCTTATCCTCAAACTGTGACCCCTCGTTCTGGACTTCCCCAACATCGGGAACAATCTTCCTGCATCTAGCCTGTCCAATCCCTTTAGGATTTTATACGTTTCAATCAGTTCCCCCCTCAATCTTCTAAATTCCAACGAGTACAAGCCTAGTTCATCCAGTCTTTCTTCATATGAAAGTCCTGCCATCCCAGGAATCAATCTGGTGAACCTTCTTTGTACTCCCTCTATGGCAAGGATGTCTTTCCTCAGATTAGGGGACCAAAACTGCACACAATACTCCAGGTGTGGTCTCACCAAGGCCTTGTACAACTGCAGTAGTACCTCCCTCCTCCTGTACTCGAATCCTCTAGCTATAAATGCCAGCAAACCATTCGCCTTTTTCACCGCCTGCTGTACCTGCATGCCAACTTTCAATGACTGGTGTATAATGATACCCAGGTCTTGTTGCACCTCCCCTTTTCCTAATCGGCCACCATTCAGATAATAATCTGTTTTCCTAGTTTTGCCACCAAAGTGGGCAACTTCACATTTATCCACATTAAATTGCATCTGCCATGAATTTGCCCACTCACCCAACCTATCCAAGTCACCCTGCATCCTCTTAGCATCCTCCTCACAGCTAACACTGCTGCCCAGCTTCGTGTCATCCACAAACTTGGAGATGCTGCATTTAATTCCCTCATCCAAGTCATTAATATATATTGTAAACAACTGGGGTCCCAGCACTGAACCTTGCGGTACCCCACTAGTCACTGCCTGCCATTCTGAAAAGGTCCCGTTTATTCCCACTCTTTGCTTCCTGTCTGCTAACCAATTCTCTATCCACATCAATACCTTACCCCCAATACCGTGTGCTTTAAACGCAAACAACAGGAATTCTGCAGATGCTGGAAATTCAAGCAACACACATCAAAGTTGCTGGTGAACACAGCAGGCCAGGCAGCATCTGTAGGAAGAGGTGCAGTTGACGTTTCAGGCCGAGACCCTTGGTCAGGACTAACTGAAGGAAGAGTGAGTAAGGGATTTGAAAGTTGGAGGAGGAGGGGGAGATCCAAAATGATAGGAGAAGACAGGAGGGGGAGGGATGGAGCCAAGAGCTGTACAGGTGATTGGCAAAAGGGCATACGAGAGGATCATGGGACAGGAGGTCCGGGAAGAAAGACGGGGGCGGGGGGGACCCAGAGGATGGGCAAGGGGTATATTCAGAGGGACAGAGGGAGAAAAAGGAGAGTGAGAGAAAGAATGTGTGCATAAAAATAAGTAACAGATGGGGTACGAGGGGGAGGTGGGGCCTAGCGGAAGTTAGAGAAGTCGATGTTCATGTCATCAGGTTGGAGGCTACCCAGACGGAATATAAGGTGTTGTTCCTCCAACCTGAGTGTGGCTTCATCTTTACAGTAGAGGAAGCCGTGGATGGACATGTCAGAATGGGAATGGGATGTGGAATTAAAATGTGTGGCCACTGGGAGATCCTGCTTTCTCTGGCGGACAGAGCGTAGATGTTCAGCAAAGCGGTCTCCCAGTCTGCGTCGGGTTGCGTCAATATATAAAAGGCCACATCGGGAGCGCCGGACACAATATATCACCCCAGTCGACTCACAGGTGAAGTGTTGCCTCACCTGGAAGGACTGTTTGGGGCCCTGAATGGTGGTAAGGGAGGAAGTGTAAGGGCATGTGTAGCACTTGTTCCGCTTACACGGATAAGTGCCAGGAGGGAGATCAGTGGGGAGGGATGATCTACCACCACTCTGCTCCGTCTAGCGGAATTAGTCCTTACTCTTAATAATTTCTCCTTTGGCTCCTCCCACTTCCGCCAAACTAAAGGTGTAGCTATGGGCACCCGTATCGGTCCTAGCTATGCCTGCCTTTTTGTTGGCTTTGTGGAACAATCTATGTTCCGTGCCTATTCTGGTATCTGTACCCCACTTTTCCTTCGCTACATCGACGACTGCATTGGCGCTGCTCCTGCACACATGCAGAACTCGTTGACTTTATTAACTTTGCCTCCAACTTTCACCCTGCCCTCAAGTTTACCTGGTCCATTTCCGACACCTCCCTCCCCTTTCCAGATCTTTTTGTCTCTGTCTCTGGAGACAGCTTATCCACTGATGTCTACTATAAGCCTACTGACTCTCACGGCTATCTGGACTATTCCTCTTCTCACCCTGTCTCTTGCAAAAACGCCATCCCCTTCTCCCAATTCCTCCGTCTCCGCCACATCTGCTCTCAGGATGAGGCTTTTCATTCTAGGACGAGGGAGATGTCTTCCTTTTTTAAAGAAAGGGGCTTCCCTTCCTCCACTATCAACTCTGCTCTTAAACGCATCTCCCCCATTTCACGTACATCTGCTCTCACTCCATCCTCCCACCACCCCACTAGGAATAGGGTTCCCCAGGTCCTCGCCTACCACCCCACCAGCCTCCGGGTCCAACATATTATTCTCCGTAACTTCCGCCACCTCCAACGGGATCCCACCACTAAGCACATCTTTCCCTCCCCCGCTCTCTCTGCATTCCGCAGGGATCGCTCCCTACATAACTCCCTTGTCCATTCGTCCCCCCCATCCCTCCCCACTGATCTCCCTCCTGGCACTTATCCGTGTAAGTGGAACAAGTGCTACACATGCCCTTACACTTCCTCCCTTACCACCATTCAGGGCCCCAAACAGTCCTTCCAGGTGAGGCAACACTTCACCTGTGAGTCGACTGGGGTGATATACTGCGTCCGGTGCTCCCGATGTGGCCTTTTATATATTGGCGAGACCCGACGCAGACTGGGAGACCGCTTTGCTGAACACCTACGCTCTGTCCGCCAGAGAAAGCAGGATCTCCCAGTGGCCACACATTTTAATTCCACATCCCATTCCCATTCTGACATGTCTATCCATGGCCTCCTCTACTGTAAAGATGAAGCCACACTCAGGTTGGAGGAACAACACCTTATATTCCGTCTGGGTAGCCTCCAACCTGATGACATGAACATCGACTTCTCTAACTTCCGCTAGGCCCCACCTCCCCCTCGTACCCCATCTGTTACTTATTTTTATGCACACATTCTTTCTCTCACTCTCCTTTTTCTCCCTCTGTCCCTCTGAATATACCTCTTGCCCATCCTCTGGTTCCCCCCACCTCCTTGTCTTTCTTCCCGGACCTCCTGTCCCATGATCCTCTCGTATGCCCTTTTGCCAATCACCTGTCCAGCTCTTGGCTCCATCCCTCCCCCTCCAACTTTCAAATCCCTTACTCGCTCTTCCTTCAGTTAGTCCTGACGAAGGGTCTCGGCCTGAAACGTCGACTGCAACTCTTCCTACAGGTGCTGCCTGGCCTGCTGCGTTCACCAGCAACTTTGATGTGTGTTACCATGTGCTTTAAGTTTGCACACTAATCTCCTGTGTGGGACCTTGTCAAAAGCTTTTTGAAAATCCAAATATACCACATCTACTGGTTCTCCCCTATCCACTCTACTAGTTACATCCTCAAAAAATTCTATGAGATTCGTCAGACATGATTTTCCTTTCACAAATCCATGCTGACTTTGTCCGATGATTTCACTGCTTTCCAAATGTGCTGTTATCACATCTTTGATAACTGACTCCAGCAGTTTCCCCACCACCGATGTTAGGCTACCCTGTCTATAATTCCCTGGTTTCTCTCTCGCTCCTTTTTTAAAAAGTGGGGTTACATTAGCCACCCTCCAATCCTCAGGAACTAATCCAGAATCTAACAAGTTTTGAAAAATTATCACTAATGCATCCACTATTTCTTGGGCTACTTCCTTAAGCACTCTGGGATGCAGACCATCTGGCCCTGGGGATTTATCTGCCTTTAATCCCTTCAATTTACCTAACACCACTTCCCTACTAACATGTATTTCACTCAGTTCCTCCATCTCACTGAACCCTCTGTCCCCTACTATTTCTGGAAGATTATTTATGTCCTCCTTAGTGAAGACAGAACCAAAGTAATTATTCAATTGGTCTGCCATGTCCTTGCTCCCCATAATCAATTCACCTGTTTCTGTCTGTCGGGGACCTACATTTGTCTTTACCAGTCTTTTCCTTTTTACATATCTATAAAAGCTTTTACAGTCAGTTTTTATGTTCCCTGCCAGTTTTCTCTCATAATCTTTTTTCCCCTTCCTAATTAAGCCCTTTGTCCTCCTCTGCTGAACTCTGAATTTCTCCCAGTCCTCAGGTGAGCCACTTTTTCTGGCTAATTTGTATGCTTCTTCTTTGAATTGATACTATCCCTAATTTCTCTTCAACAGGAATTCTGCAGATGCTGGAAATTCAAGCAACACACATCAAAGTTGCTGGTGAACGCAGCAGGCCAGGCAGCATCTCTAGGAAGAGGTGCAGTCAACGTTTCAGGTCGAGACCCTTCGTCAGGACTGCTCTCGGCCTGAAACGTTGACTGCACCTCTTCCTAGAGATGCTGCCTGGCCTGCTGCGTTCACCAGCAACTTTGATGTGTGTTGCCCTAATTTCTCTTGTCAGCCACGGGTGCACTACCTTCCTTGATTTATTCTTTTGCCAAACTGGGATGAACAATTGTTGTAGTTCATCCA
This sequence comes from Mobula birostris, assembly GCF_030028105.1. Lineage (NCBI taxonomy): Eukaryota > Metazoa > Chordata > Chondrichthyes > Myliobatiformes > Myliobatidae > Mobula > Mobula birostris. Next base: position 151,040,898 of record NC_092377.1, on the reverse strand, counting down.
TGCAATCTTTAAATGCTTGCCATTGCATATCCACTGTCAATCCTTTAAGTGTCATTTGCCAGTCTATCTTAGCTAATTCACGTCTCATACCTTCAAAGTTATCCCTCTTTAAGTTCAGAACCTTTGTTTCTGAATTAACTATGTCACTCTCCATCTTAATGAAGAATTCCACCATATTATGGTCACTCTTACCCAAGGGGCCTCCCACGACAAGATTGCTAATTAACCCTTCCTCATTGCTCAAAACCCAGTCCAGAATAGCCTGCTCTCTAGTTGGTACCTCGACATGTTGGTTCAAAAAACCATTCCGCATACATTCCAAGAAATCCTCTTCCTCAGCACCTTTACCAATTTGGTTCACCCAATCTACATGTAGATTGAAGTCACCCATTATAACTGCTGTTCCTTTATTGCACACATTTCTAATTTCCTGTTTAATACCATCTCTGACCTCACTACTACTGTTAGGTGGCCTGTACACAACTCCCACCAGTGTTTTCTGCCCCTTAGTGTTATGCAGCTGTACCCATATCGATTCCACATCTTCCCGGCTTATGTCCTTCCTTTCTATTGCATTAATCTCATCTTTAACCAGCAACACCACCCCACCTCCTTTTCTTTCATGTCTATCCCTCCTGAATATTGAATATCCCTGAACATTGAGCTCCCATCCTTGGTCACCCTGGAGCCATGTCTCTGTGATCCCAACTATATCATAATCATTAATAACAATCTGCACCTTCAATTCATCCACCTTGTTACGAATGCTCCTTGAATTGACACACAAAGCCTTCAGGCGCTCTTTTACAACTCTCTTAGCCCTTATACAATTATGTTGAAAAGTGGCCCTTTTTGATGCTTGCCCTGGATTTGTCGGCCTGCCACTTTTACTTTTCTCCTTACTACTTTTTGCTTCTACCCTCACTTTACACCCCTCTGTCACTCTGCACTGGTTCCCATCCCCTTTGTAGCCTGGATATTGAACTTTTTACTGTTGGACTTCGGCCATATTCCACTGAGATACAACACTGGGCGGCACGGGAGGTCATTCCTGCCTGTGGCCATCGAACTTGCAGCTCCTCCCGTGGAGGGTCAGACACCCTGAGCCAATAGACTGGTCCTGGACTTATTTTCCATCTGGCATAGTTTGCATTTTGTTGTTTGATTGTTAGTGGATTTTGTGTTGCTATATTTATGCTCTATTCTTGGTTGGTTTGGCTGTAATGAAATCCAGTTTCCCTTGGGATCAATAAAGTATATCTATCTATCTATCTATCTATCTACCTACCTACCTAAATAAATAAATTAACAAAGACATACATAAATAAATAGATAGATAGATAGATAGATAGATAGATAGATAGATAAATGGATAATTAGATAAATAGATAGATAGATAGATATTATGATTATGATTATGAGGACACGCAGTTCCCTTTTATTGTCATTTAGTAATGCATGCATTAAGAAATGATAAAAATGTTTTTCCAGAATGATATCACAAAAACACATGACAAACCAACTTAAAAACTAACAAAAACCACATAATTATAACATATAGTTACAACAGTGCAAAGCAATACCATAATTTGATAAGAACAGACCATGGCACAGTAAAAATCACAGAGTCTCTCGAAAGTCCCATCATCTCACGCAGATGGTAAACCTCCAGCGCCACCAGCTTGCCAATGCAGCATCCCAGAAGCATCCGACCACAGTCCGACTCCAAGTCTGTCCGAAAAACTCCGAACCTCCGACCACCTGTTCAACACCGAGCACCGAGCACCATCTCTGCTGAGCGTTTCGACCCCGGCCCCGGCAACAGGCGATATGCAAAGCCGAGGATTTGGGGCCTTCGTCTCCGGAGATTCTCGATCGCACAGTAGCAGCGGCAGCGAAGCAGGCATTTCAGAAGTTACTCCAGATGTTCCTCTGCATTTTCACGACTGTCCCCATCAAATCCAGATTGTGCACGGCACCCCTAGTTACACATATCGATATTCTTTCGGAATGGCCGCGCGCACTGCATTGCGCTGCCATCTTGTCCTCCTAAATAGATAGATAGATAGATAGATAAATAGACCCTTCACTGTTGCAGCATTCCTCTGCTTTCACTACTGTTATGATGTGTCATAATTTTCCACCAGCTCCACCATTGAGGTCTTGGCTGGATAGAAACATAGAAACATAGAAAACCTACAGCATAATACTGGCCCTTCAGCCCACAATGCTGTCCCGAACATGTACTTACTTTAGAAATTACCTAGGGTAACCCATTCCCTCTATTTTTCTAAGCTCCATGTGTCTGTCCTGGGAGTCTCTGAAAAGATCCTATTGTATCCACCTCCACCACCGTTGCTGGCAGCCCATTTCACGCACTCACCACTCTCTGCATAAAAAACTTACTCCTGACATCTCCTCTGTACCTACCTCCAAGCACCTTAAAACTGTGTCTTCTAGTGTTAGCTATTTCAACACTGGAAAAAGCCTCTGACTATCCACACGATCAACGCCTCTCATCATCTTATACACCTCTTCAGGTCACCTCTCATCCTCTGTCGCTCCAAGGAGAAAAGGCCAAGTTCACTCAACCTATTTTCATAAGACATGCTTCCCAGTCCAGGCAACATCCTTGTAAATCCCCTCTGTACCCTTTCTATAGTTTCCACATCCTTTCTGTAGTGAGGTGACCAGAACTGAGCTCAGTACTCTAAGTGGGGTCTGACCAGGGTCCTATATAGCTGTAACATTACCTCTCAGATCTTGAACTCAATCTTACGGTTGGTGAAGGCCAATACATTGTACGTCTTCTTAACCACACAGTCAACCTGTGCAGCAGCTTTGAGTGTCCTATGAACTCAGACCCCAAGATCCCTCTGATCCTCCACACTGCCAAGAGTCTTACTATTAATACTATATTCTGCCATCATATTTGATCCACCAAAATGAACCATTTCACACTTATCTGGGTTGAACTCAATCTGTCACTTCTCAATCCAATTTTGCATCCAATCGATGTCCCGCTGTAACCTCCGACAGCCCTCCACACTATCCACAACATCCCCAACCTTTGTGTCATCAGCAAATTTACTAACCCAACTCTCCATTTCCTCATCCAGGTCCTTTATAAGAATCACAAAGAGAAGGGGTCCCAGAACAGATCCCTGAGGCACACCACTGGTCACCAACATCCATGCAGAATAGGACCCATTTATCACCACTCTTTGCCTTCTGTGGGCAAGCCAATTCTGGATTCTCAATGCAAGGTCCCCTTGGATCCCATGTCTCCGTACTTTCTCAACAAGCCTTGCATGGGGTACCTTCTCAAATGCCTTGCTGAAATCCATATACACGACATCTACTACTCTACCTTCATCAATGTGTTTAGGCACGTCCTCAAAAAATTCAGTCAGGCTCGTAAGGCACGACCTGCCTTTGACAAAGTCATGCTGACTATTCCTAATCATATTATGCCTCTCCAAATGATAAGAAATCCTGAGTCTCAGGATCTTCTCCATCAACTTATCAGCTACTGAAGTAAGACTCGCTGGTCTATAATTCCCTGAGCTATCGCTACTCTCTTTTCTGATTAAGGGAACAGCATCTGCAACCCTCCAATCCTCCGGAACCTCACCCATCCCTATTGATGATGCAAAGATCATCACCAGAGGCTCAGCAAACTCCTCCCTCACCTCCCACAGTAACCTGGGCAACATGTCATCCGGTCCCAGAGATTTAACCAACTTGATGCTTTCCAAAAGCTCCAGCACATCCTCTTTCTTAATGTCTGTATGCTTAAGCTTTTCAGTCCACTTTAAGTCACCCCTACAATGGCTAAGATCCTTTTCCGTAGTGAACACTGAATCAAAGTATTCATTGAGTACCTCAACTATCTTCTCTGGTTCCATCACACTTTTCCACTGTCACACTAGATTGGTCCTATTCTCTCACGTCTTATCCTCTTGCTCTTCACATACTTGTGGAATGCCTTGGGGTTTTCCTTAAACCTGCTCACCAAGGCCTTCTCATGGCCCCTTCTGGCTCTCCTAATTTCATTCTTGAGCTCCTTCCTGCTTGCCTTATAATTTTCTGGATCTCTATCATTACCTAGTTTTTTGAACCTTTCGTAAGATTTTCTTTTCTCCTTGACTAGATTTTCAACAGCCTTTGTACATCATAGTTCCTGTACCTGTTGCTACGAATGAGTGAACCCAAACGCGGGACACTGACACAGAGGTAGAGTAATCTGAAGAGTGTTTATTAATGGTTACAGGGAAGGCAGGGGAGTGAAGATTAGACTGAGGAAAGCAGAGGGGAGAGCGAGGTTTGACCGGGGGTCGAACCCGGGTCGCTGCGGTGACAGCGCGGCGTTTAACCACCGAGCCAGCGGAGAGGGTAGGTGGACAGTGGGACAAGGCAGAGCAGGGATGCAGACAAGGGTGTTGAGCGTGGCTGGAGGAGAACGGCAGGCAGGAGGATGAACGGGAAGGCAGGCGGCATGCAGTGCTCCTGTTAACACGGAGAGATAAAGTTAACGCTGGCAGACAACAGCATAAAAACAAAACTTAGAATACACAATTCTAAGCAGCCTAGAACGTGAACTGCTACACTGGCTGAAGCAACGATCTGGCGATGAGCGGATGGAAAGCCGGGGGTATTTATGCTGCAGGTTAGATGAGATTCAGGTGCGCCGCAATCAGGAAGCCCGGGAGAACAAAAGGAACGCCATGCCCAAACACACACACACACACACACACACACACACACACACACACACACACACACGGAAAAGGGAATTAGGAGAACATGAGGAATAAACTGGAGGGATGGTCGGGACTGTGACAGTACCCTACCATCCTTTCCCTGTCTCAGTAGAACATACCTATGCAGAATGCCACACAGATATCCCCTGAACATTTGTCACATTTCTGTTATACATTTCCCTGAGAATCTGTTCCCAATCTGTGCTTCCAAGTTCCTGCCTGATAGCTTAATCTTTCCCCTTACTCCAATTAAACACTTTCCTAACCTGTCTGTTCCTATCCCTCTCCAATACTATGGTAAAAGAGATAGAATTGCGATCACTATCTCCAAAATGCTCTCCCACTGAGAGATCTAACAACTGACCATGGTTCATTTCCCAATACCAGATCAAGTACAGCCTCTCCTCTTGTAGGCTTATCTACATATTGTGTCAAAAAACCTTCCTGAACACACCTAACAAACTTCACCCCATCTAAACCCCTTGCTCAAGGGAGATGTCAGTCAATATTGGGGAAAGCAAAATCTCCCACCACAACAACCCCATTATAATTGCACCTTTCCAGAATCTGTCTCCCTATCTGATCCTCAATGTCCCTGTTACTAGTAGGTGGTCTATAAAAACACCCAGTAGAGTTATTGACCTCTTCCTGTTCCTAACTTCCACCCACAGAGACTCAGTAGACAATCCCTCCAAGACTTCCTCACTTTCTGCAGCCGTGACACTATCTCTGATCAGCAGTGCCATGCCCCCACCGCTTTTGCCTCCCTCCCTGTCCTTTCTGAAACATTTAAACCCTGGCACTCTAAGTAGACATTCCTGACCCTGAGTCATCCAAGTCTCTGTAATAGCCACAACATCATAGCTCCAAGTACTGATCCACACTCTAAGCTCATCCGCTTTGTTCATGATACTCCTTACATTGAAATAGATACATCTCAAACCATCAGTCTGAGTACATCTCTTTTCTATTACCTGCCTATCCTCCCTCTCAACCTGTCTACATGCTGTCTCAATTTGTGAGCCAACCGCACCTTCCTCTGTCTCTTCAGCTTGGTTCCCACCCCCCCGCAATTCTAGTTTAAACTCTCCCTAAGAGCCTTAGCAAACCTCCCTGCCAGGATATGAGTCCCCCTGGGATTCAAGTGCAACCCGTCCTTTTTGTACAGGTCAAGCTCTTTGTCATCCTTACTATCATGGATGAATCTACCAAGAGCTAAGCCCCCGATGACTAACCTTCAGATGGTATTGCTCTCAGGATCTGAGGAACTCACAAACCTCTCCACTACATTAAGGCAATGATCCTCAGAGAACACACCCAATATTAATCTCATCAAACGGATTAAAATCAGGCTAGATCTCAACCCCGCATCCACTCAACTCTGCAAGGTTCCCAGCAGGCAATTATAATGGTATCACAATGAAATCAATTTCATTAGGAAGTATTCACAGTCATGTTAAACCAGAGGTGATGGTTGATAGCCCACCTGGGCTTGCTTCAGTCACAGAATCCAGTTCACTCGACAAAATATCACTTTTCCAAGGGTCGTCACCTTGTCATGGTGCAAAGGCCTGTGAGATCCTGAGATCCCAAGAACGATGCCGTCTAGAGTTTAGCCATCTGGCACATAGCTCATAGTAGGAAAACCAATGGCAGTAAGGCCGAGGTGGAGGTTCCAGACAAAGATTAATTCAACCAAGACCTCAATGGGTGAGCTGTCAGAAGTTGATGACACATCACAACAGTAGTGCAGGTGAAGAAATGGTCCCAGGCCTTAACTAATAATAAAGTACAGAATAATAATGTGCCATTGTGCAAAAATAATATACGAAATAATAAAACAGAGACTATTGTACTATGACACATGTTCTCCTGTCACACAGAGATGAACTGTTGTATATGGTTGAGTGAACTGGCCTTTCCTCCTTGGAGCGTCGGAGGATGAGAGATGTCCTGATAGAGGTGTATAAGATGATGAGAAGCATTGATCATGTGGATAGTCAGAGACTTTTTCCCAGGGCTGAAATGGCTATCACATGAGGTTTTAAGCTGCTCGGAACTCGGTACAGAGGAGATGTCAGGGGTAAGTTTTTTTTTACACAGAGAGTGGTGAGTGCGTGGAATGGGCTGCCGGCGATAGTGGTGGAGGTGGATACGATAGGGTCTTTTAAGAGACTCCTGGATAGGTACATGGAGCTTAGAAAAATAGAGGGCTATGGGTAACCCGAGGTAATTTCTAAAGTAAGTACGTGTTCAGCACAGCATTGTGGGCCGAAGGGCCTGTATTGTGCTGGAGTTTTTCTATGTTTCTATGTTTCCCTATGTTTCTATGCTTATTGCATTTGGTAGGAGTGATTTTCTGTAACGATCCTGTGACATCTGAGCTGAGTGAGCCTGTTCGAAAGGGTGCTCCACTGCTTATTCAGTAGGTCATGGAGAGGATGTGTCAGATTGTCCATAATGGATAACAGTTTGTTTAGTGACCTCCTCTCCACCACTAACTCAAAAATGATGGTAATTGTGATTGTGAAGGGATTGAAAAATTCAATTGTGTACGATCATGAAATATACTTCATGCTAACGAGGTAGAGGGTAACAACCTTTTGTGCTCAGATTAAATTCCTTTGTGCGCTAGTTGCAGAAGATGGGTACATGCCTTAGAGGGAATATTGCTGCTGAGTATTAAAGTAAATTACATCTGTATCTCTGCTTTGTGCAGTAAGGGGGATTTTACCATTTACCATTAACCTGTACTTACAAAGGGTCATTAACCTTACCAGAATGTCTTTAGGTTGTAGAAGGAAATCAGAATTCCCAACAGAAACCAAAAAGGCTGCAAGGATAACTTCTGTAATCATGATGTGACTGCCATAGAAGTTACTTTATGCAAACTCCATATAGAATTGAATGGAAGGCAGAATTGAATTTGGTTCACAAGAGTTGTGAGCCAGCCACTCCATTAGCTGGCCCTTGACCAAGAGAGCAAGTCCTTGCTGAGTGTTGGAAACACCAATGCCCATGAGTGGAAAAGTCTACAAAAACTGGTGGATAGAGCCTAGTCCTTCAAAGGTGAAGACCTCTCCATCATTGAGCACATTTAAAAGGGGCAATGCCAAGAAAGCAGCATCCATCATCAAGGACCCCCACCCCCTCCACATCATCCAGGCTATGCTCTCTGCGTGTTGCTGCCATCAGGAAGGAGATACAGGAGCCTTAGTTCCTGCACCACCAGATCCAGGAACAGTTATTGCCCTACAACCATCAGACTCCTCAACCAGCGTGGATAAGTTCACTCACCTCAACATTGAACTGATTCCACAACCTATGGACTCACTTTCATGTTTTCCACAACTCATGTTCTCAGTATTATTTATTTATGTATTAACTCATTATTATTACTTGTTTTTATTTATCTATTTCTTCTTATTTGCACTATTTATGGTGACATCTGCATACTTTGATAATATATGTACTTTGAATTTGACGAAGATTGAGAAGGATTAAGTCATGTGTCCGTCGTTCTGGAGCCTTGAGTGGAAAAATGACACATGCTGACATCTAAATGAGGCAAAGCAGTATCAATGCAGTAGGCAAATCCATGAGTGGGAAGGGAAGCAAACAGCTTTACATCCATTACAGAGACAAGTTTTGTGGAGCCCATCAAATACTTCAAACCTTCAAGACAAAAGTTTTCATTAGCAGTCTGTTTACAAAGAGCAGCTGACTTAAAGACCTCATTAACTACAGCGAATGCTTAATAATGACATTCTTCATAACACTTCTACTTCAAACTCTGTCTGCCTCATGCCTCATCTTAACCCTGTTGCGAAATCATTCAAACAACACATTGCTTATTACAGTCTCTGATAATTCAAACTAGAGTAGACTACTTTCCCTATAGAGTCAAATAGTCATAGAAAAGTACAGCACAGAAACAAGCCCTTTGGCCCATCTAGTCCATGCCAAACCATTTAAACTGCTTACTCCCATTGACCAGCACTGGGAGTCATAACCCTCCATACCCCTACCATCCATGTACCTATCCAAACTTCTCTTCAAGGTTGAAATCAAGCTTACATGCACCACTTGTACTGGCAGCTCATTCCACACTCTCACGACCCTCTGAGTAAAGACGTTTCCCCTCATGTTCCCCTTAAACTTTTCACCTTTCACCCTTAACCCACGACCTCTAGTTGTAGTCCCACCCAATCTCAATGGAAAAAGTCTGCTTACATTTACCCTATCTATACCCTCATAATTTTATATACCTCTATCTAATCTCCCCTCAGTCTTCTACTCTCCAAGGAATAAAGTCATAACTTATTCAATTTTTCCTCATAACTCAGGTCTTCCAGACCCGGCAGCATCCTTGTAAATTTTCTCTGTACTCTTTCAACCTTATTTACATCTTTTCTGTAGGTAGGTGACCAAAACAGCACGCAATACTCCAAATTAGCCCTCGTCAATGTCTTATACAAATTCAGCACAACATCTATAGGATTTGACTTGATCCTTGCATGTAGGGCTTGAGGGACCAGGCTTATTTTCACTGTAACTTCCCTCTAGTAACCTCAATTCAAAAATATTTCACTGGCTACCAAGCACTTTGGACCATCCCAGCAACGTTGAGGGGGTGATATCAAGTTATTCTATCCCTATTTTGGGGACGGGTGAGTCCAGAGCTGGACGACAAGCTCGCTGCAGGAAGGTGAAGCATCTTCCATAGTTTCTTCTTTCCAGGTGTCGTGATCACCGCAGGACCACTGTTTGGCAGGAGGTCACTTGCATATGGCCCCTCCTAAACTATTGTGTCTATAGCAACGCCTTCACATGGCATCCCTGTTCTTACTGTGTTTGCTATGTCATGGCGCGTCCGGGTGTCCAATGGTATAACTGGACGGGCAGGCTGGGCTCATCAGCCTTGGCTGGCAGCCAGCCAAGGAGAAGGACAACTCTGATTCCAAACTCTGGTAGATAGGACTCATTAGCTTTGCCAGGCAATCTGTCGTGGAGAAGAAAATCTCTGATACTCAACCTACAGCCTTGCAGTCTCCGCAGTCGTCACGGCTCGATGTGACATTGTGGAACAGTCCCCAGTCTAAAGAGTGGAATCAGTCCGCATACATCGATCCTCACTATAAACCTACATAGCACAGGTGGGAAGAACACTCCTTAGGTGAAGGAGTTTTCCCTCCCGATCCTTGCAAGTGAAGAACCAGCCCATCTTGTTTAAGGTAGCAGTGGGGTGGAGAGACCCAGGCATGCAAGATGAGCTCCTATGCTTGAGGAACTGTGTCGTATTCACCTTGCAAACCTTTATCTGATTACTACTAACTGCTATACTCTGCAAAAGAGCCTGGATGTGATTAAGTTCTTCTGCAATGATTCTACAATCAAAGCATTCGCTGAGAGGATGTTCAGCAAGTGGCTCTGCTGTCCCTACACTAATGAAATTGTGAACCAACATGTATCTAGTTTGGGACACCTTTTCCTTCATTCTAATTAATTTTTAACAACAAAAAAGCCATCGTTATTTACTTTTTAACCTTAAACACGAGAGATTCTGCATTAGCTGGAAATCCAGAGTAAAGCACGCAAAATGCTGGAGGGACTTCAACAGATCAAGCAGGCGCTATGGAGCGGAATAAGCAGTCAATGTTTCATGCCAAGATATTGACGGTTTATTCCTGTCCATAGATCCTGCTTAACCTGCTGAATTCCTCCAGAACTTTGTGTGTGTTACTCTACTTTTTAAACCTGATGTTTCCTAATAGGCGATCCTGCATTGCGTTATGCATCAATTATAATCCTTGTTATATTACAATTACACCTAAAATTTGAGCAGCCTCTTGTCTAAATTCTGTAACAATATTTTTTTCCCCAGGTGAAACTCAACCAGAACAACCAAGTACATGAAAAAGAATATATTACAAAATAGGACAATATTCACCCTCATGTAACTACAATGCAGAGTCCAATTGATATAACTGCAGCATAAAATGTGACTTTTAGAATTTTATTAATTTCATTCTTGAGATAATTTATGATGAAACTTCTTGAATGCATGTTTTTCTTTGATAGAAGTTAATGAATAACCTTTTCAGCCTTCAGCCTTTTCAATTTTGTAGCCAAAAAGATGACCAGCCAGTTAAGCTTCTAATCAGGTATACATCATTGGTAGCTGTCTCCAACCTCTGAATAAGAAAGATTAAAAATTCAAACCGACTACATAAAATCTGATGTGACACGATGGCACACTTTCCAAGATCCAGGAGTACATGCTGTGTGATACTCAGCAAGGATCCAGGATCGGAAGGTTATTACAGGACGCTACATCTATGCAAAGGTGGTAGGGTGGAGATAAGTCTCTACCAAAGGAGATGTAAGGCGCTCCTTCCCTCTGCTAGCCTGCAGGTCACCCTAGGACAAGGTGCAGCACCTGCTTACCCCCGATCAGTGTCATGTGAGGCCATGGGAGCAGATGATGCATGGTCATATGAGTAGCTGGTGCATATCACGAGTCCTGGCCTTGTGACCACTGACACCAGGCAGACAAGCTCTGTAGAGTATTGATAATGGCTGGGGTCATCCGTCTTGGAAAGACACTGCCCAGAAGAAGGCAACGGCAAACCGCTTCTGCAGAAAAATTTGCCAAGAACAATCATGGCCATGGAAAGACCATGATTGCCTATGTCATACGATATGGTATATAAAGAATGAACAACTTCCAAATCTCCTTAGAATTTAAAGTGCAAGTGGGCTCAGCCTGTGTTATATATTCAGAAAATTATGAGATTGTTCAGTGTAGGACAGTAATGTGCAAATATATTGACTGCTGCTTGAGGCATCCTTTGGTGATGCAGTCTACACCTCACTTCAAAGTATTTTTCTCACGCTTTTACAATTCGGTTATCCCAATAATTTGAATTAAGCATCATGAATAATACATCATATAAGGAATTCAGTGGTGAACCAAACATCTTACCCAATATGCTAAATCAAATGTTTGTAAAAAGTATTCTATAAATAAAGAGCAACACAAAAAAATGGTGGAAGAACTCATTGGGTTCAATAAAGTGACAACGTTCTGGCCGAGACCCTTCATCAGGACTGGAAAGAAGGAGGAAGAAGCTAGAATAAGAAGGTGGGGGAGGGAAAGCAGTACAAGCTAGAAGGTACTAGGTGAAGTCAGGTGGGCGGTGGAGGTGAGGTAATGAAGTAAGAAGCTGTGAGGTGATAGGTGGAAAAGTAAAAGGCTGGAGAAGGGGGAATCTGATTGGAGAGCACAGTGAACTATGTGAGAAAGGAAAGGAGCAGGGGGCACTAGGGGGAGGTGATAGGTAGGTGAGGAGAAGCGATGAGGTAAGAAAGGAGTCAGAGTATGGAATGGAAGAGGAGCAAGGGAGTGGAGGAAAAATTACCAGAAATTTGAGATATCGATATTCATGTCATCAGGTTGGAGGCTACCTAGATGGAATATGAGGTGTTTCTTTGCAAACCTGAAAGTAGACTTATCATTACTGTAGAGGAGGCCATGGGCAAACATGTCAGAATGCAAATTGGGATTGGAATTAAAAAGCTTGACCTCTGGGAAGTCTACTTGTTGTGAATGGAGCGAAAGTGATCATCAAGGCAGTCCCCCAATCTACAGTAGATCTCGTCAATGTAGAGAAAGCTGCATCGGGTGCACCAGATACCATAGATGACCCAAATAAATTCACAGATGAAGTGTTGCCTCAACTAAAAGAACTGTTTGTGTCCATGAATGGAGATGAAGGAAGAGGTGAACAGGCAGGTATAACCCTTCTTCCACTTGCGGGGTTATGAGCCAGGAGGGAGATTAGTGGGGAGGGATGAATGGGCAAGGATATCATGGGGAGACCAATCCCTGCAGAAAGCAGAGAATGAAGTTGGGGGTCGGTGGTAGGATCCCATGGAAGATGGCAGACGTTGAAGAGAATAATATGCTGGATGTGGAGCCTCATGGGAAATGTTCCCTTCAATTTGTAACAACCAATGTGCGCAAAAATCTTGTGCTGTGCAATTTTTTGCCCAGTGACAACAACATATGTGCACTGAATTTTTAAATAGAAATAAACCTGAAGCTTTTCTAAGGATAATAAGCCATTTCACTTTAAATGAACGAGCAGTTCTTCTGCACTTCACGCCCTTTGCTTCTTTGCAATTCGACATAGTGAATCAATAATTTCATCAATAAAAACAGTGTAAGTAAGCCAGATCTAAAATCTGTAGGCAAATCATTGCAAACTCCACATTGTCAACACAGTCCTCATCAGAAATTAGAAAGGGAAATGTGATTATGTACCATCGTGAAATATACTTAACATGTCAGTGAGGTAGAGGGATCTTTTGCATGCAGTTTAAATTACTTTGCGTGCTAGTAGCAAAAGTTGTGTGCACACAGACATGCACACACCTTAGAGGTATCATTGCTCATGAGGTGGTAGGTAAGGACAAGAGGAACTCTAACCCTGTTAAGGTGATGAGAAAATGGGGTGAGCATGGATGCCTGGGAAATGGAGGAGATGCAGGTGACAGCAGCATCAATGATGGAGGAAGGGAAACCCCATTTTTTGAAGAAGGGGGACATCTCTGATTTCCTGGAAAGGGAAGTCTCATCCTGAGAACAATACAGTGGAGAGGATGAAACTGAGAATAGGGAGTTGTATTTTTACAGTTGACGGGGTGGGAAGAAGTCAAGATAGCTATGAGAGTCAGGAAGTTTATAAAAGTTAGCGGTAGACAGTCTGTCCACAGAGATAGAGATAGACAGATCAAGAAAGGTGAGAAACATGTCAGAAATGGACCAAGTGAATTTAAGGGCAAGTCAGAAATTGGAGACAAAGTTGATAAAATTGACAAGCTCAGTATGGGTGCATGAAGCAGCATCAATACCATTATCAATACTGTGCAGGAAGGGCTGGGGTGCATTATGAATGAAGACACGGAACATGGGCTGGTCCACATAGCCAACAAAAAGGCAGGCATAGTTGGGGCCCCTGTGGATGCCCACAGCTACACCTTGAGTTTGCAGGAGGTGGAAGAGAATTTGTCGAGAGTGAGGATCAGGTCTGATCAGGAAGATGGTGGTGGAGTGGAATTAATTGGGTCTGTTGTCAAGAAAGGAGACTATATATAACTTCAAGTTCAATAATCTTTCTTTCTCAAAATCGATTAGATAATTCTATACGCAGTGTGATTTGTTCAGAAAAGTCAGAACTTCAGCTTCCACATTATCTAAAACTATCTGTTTATACATCCACTTAGTCTTCTCCCACTGTCATACCAGGGACAGGGTTCCTCTTGTCCTCACCTAACACCAATAAGACTCTGCATCCAGCAGATAATTCTCTGTAACTTCTGCCATCTCCATTAGGATCTCACCATTAAGCACATCTTTCCCTCTCCCAACTTTCCGCTTTCCTCGGGACTGCTCCTTAAGTGACTCTCTTGTCTACTTGTTCTTCACCATTGATCTCCCTCCTGGTACTTAACCTTGCAAGCGGAGCAAGTCCCTCACGACAAGTCAAGGCCCCAAACAGTCCTTCTACATGAGGCGACAATTCACCCTTGAGCCTGTTGTGGTCATCCACTGCATCCGGTGCTCACAGAGTGGCCTCCTATACATCGGGGAGACCCGACAGAGATAGGGAGACCGCTTCCTCGAGCACTTATTCTCTGTCAGCCACAAAAAGCAGGATTTTCTGATGGCCACCCTTTTCAATTCTACTTCCCATTCCCATTCCAATATGTCAGTCCACTATGAGGCCATACTCAGGGTGGAGGAGCAACACCTTATATTCCAACTGGGTATAGCCTCCAACCTGATGGCATGAACATCAATTCCTTGAACTTCTGGAAATTTCTCCCCTTCTCTCCTTCACCATTCCCCATTTCCATTACCCTCTCTCACCTTATCTCCTTACCTGCCCATCACTTCCCTATGGTGCTTCTCCACTTTTCCTTTCTACCATGGTCTTTTGTCCTCTCCAATCAAATTCCCCCTTCTCCAGCCATTTATCTCTTTCACCAATCAACTTCCCAGCTCTTTACTTCATCCCCCTACTCCTCTCCCAGTTTCACCTATCACCTGCCACCTTACACTTCTTCCTCCACTCCCCCTCCCCCCACCACCTTCTTAGTCTAAAATCTCCTGTTCCTTTCCAGTCCTGATGAAGGGTCTTGGCCCGAAATGTCAGCTGTTCACTCTGTTACATAGATGCTGCCTGGCCTGCTGAGTTCCTCCAGTATTTTGTGTGAGCAGCTTACTCTAAGCTTTGATTTTCTCGTCAGAGAGTGGTTTTCCAGTGTTGGATTTTAGTGCCAAACAGGAAAGCTGCATCTTGAAGCAGAGAAGAACACTCCAACTCAGAACGAAAAACTGAACACTCGCCCCTCCCCCAAAAAAAATCATCACATCAATGGAATTTGATTTCACAACCAGTCTTCAGATTGAAGTTTAATTTATTGAGGTGGATCATCGCTCAGTGGCCACTTTATTAGGTACCCCTGCTCACCTGCTCGTTAATGCAAATATCTAATCAGCCAATCAAGTGGCAGCAACTCAATGCATAAAATCATACAGACTTGGTAATGAGCTTCAGTTGTTGTTTAGATCAAACATCAGGATGGGAAAAAAATGTGATCTAAATGACTTTCACCGTGGAATGATTGTTGATACCAGACAGGGTGGTTATCTCAGAAAGTGCTGATCTCCTGGATTCTCATGCACAACAGTCCCTAGAGTTTACAGAGAATGGTGTGATAAACAAAAAAAACATCGAGTGAGTGGCAGTTCTGTGGGCGACAACAACTTGTTAATGAGAGAGGTCACAGGAGAGTGGCCAGACTGGCTCACGCTGACAAAACTCAAAAGACCATGCGTTACAACAATGGTGTGCAGAGGAGCATCTCTGAACTCACAATATGTCAAACCTTGGAGCGGATGGGCTGCGGTGGCAGAAAACCACAAGTGTACACTCATTGGCCACTTTATTAGGTATAGGAAGCACCTAATAAAGTGGCCACTGAGTGTGTAACCAACATGTTTACGGTATGACTACCTCTTCACTTTTTCATGCTAGACATGATAAATGAATAGACAATAGACAATAGGTGCAGAAATAGAACATATAGCCCTTTGAGCCAGCACTGCCATTCACTGTGATCATGGCTGATCATCCACTATCAGTATCCAGTTCCTGCCTTATCCCCATAACCTTTGATTCCGCTATCTTTAAGAGCTCTATCCATCTCTTTTTTGAAAGCATCCAGAAACTTGGCCTCCACAGCCTTCTGGGGCAGAGCATTCCATATATCCACCACTCTCTGGGTGAAAAAGTTTTTCCTCAACTCCGTTCTAAATGGCCTACCCCTAATTCTTAAGCTGTGGCCTCTGATTCTGGACTCACCCATCAGCGGGAACATGCTTCCTGCCTCCAACGTGTCCAACCCCTTAATAATCTTATATGTTTCAATAAGATCCCCTCTCAGCCTTCTAAATTCCAGTGTATACAACCCCAGTCGCTCCAATCTTTCAACATATGACAGTCCCACCATCCCGGGAATTAACCTTGTGAACCTACACTGCACTCCCTCAATAGCAAGAATGTCCTTCTTCAAATTCGGAGACCAAAACTGCACACAGTACTCCAGGTGTGGTCTCACCAGGGCCCTGTACAGCTGCAGAAGGACCTCTTTGCTCTTATACTCAATTCCCCTTGTTATGAAGACCAGCATGCCATTAGCTTTCTTCACTGCCTGCTGTACTTGCATGCTTGCTTTCAGTGACTGATGTACAAGAACACCTAGATCTCATTGTGCTTCCCACTTCCTTACTTGACTCCACTTTAGATAATAATCTGCCTTCCCATTCTTACCACGTAAGTGGATAACCTCACATTTATCCACATTAAACTGCATCTGCCATGCATCTGCCCACTCACCCAGCCTGTCCAAGTCACCCTGCATTCTCATAACATCCTCTTCACATTTCACACTGCCACCCAGCTTTGTGTCATTGGCAAGTTTGCTAATGTTACTTTTAATTCCCTCATCTAAATCATTAATATATATTGTAAACAGCTGCAGTCCCAGCACTGAACCCTACGGTACCCCACTGGTCACTGCCTGTCATTCCGAAAGGGACCCGTTAATCACTACTCTTTGTGTTCTGTCAGCCAGCCAATTTTCAATCCATGTCAGTACTCTGCCCCCAATACCATGTGCCCTAATTTTTCCCACTAATCTCCTATGTGGGACTTCATCAAAGGCTTTCTGAAAGTCCAGGTACACTACATCCACTGGCTCTCCCTTGTCCATTTTCATAGTTACATCCTCAAAAAATTCCAGAAGATTAGTCAAGCACGATTTCCCCTTCGTAAATCCATGCTGACTTGGACCAATCCTGTTACTACTATCCAGATGTGTCGTAATTTCATCTTTTATAATTGACTCCAGCATCTTTCCCACCACCAACGTCAGGCTAACCGGTCTATAATTCCCTGTTTTCTCTCTTCCTCCCTTCTTGAAGAGAGAGACAACATTAGCCACCCTCCAATCCACAGGAACTGATCCTGAATCTATAGAACATTGGCAAATGATTACCAATGCGTCCACGATTTCTAAAGCCACCTCCTTAAGTACCCTGGGATGCAGACCATCAGTTCCCGGGGACTTACCAGCCTTCAGACCCAACAGCCTATCCAACACCATTTCCTGCCTAATATAAATTTCCTTCAATTCATCCATTACCCTAGGTCCTTTGGGCACTATTACATCTGGGAGATTGCTTGTGTCTTCCCTAGTGAAGACAGATCCAAAGTACCTGTTCAACTCGTCTGCCATTTCCTTGTTCCTCATAATAAATTCACCCGCTTCTGTCTTCAAGGGCCCAATTTTGGTCTTAACTATTTTTTTCCTTTTCACATACCTAAAGAAACTCTTACTATCCTCCTTTATATTATTGGCTAGTTTACCTTCGTACCTCATTTTTTCTCCGCGTATTGCCTTTTTAGTTACCTTCTGTTGCTCTTTAAAAGTTTCCCAATCCTCCGGCTTCCCACTCGTCTTTGCTATGTTATACTTCTCTTTTATTTTTATACTGTCCATTACTTCCCTTGTCAGCCCCGGCCTCCCCTTACTCCCCTTAGGATCTTTCTTCCTCTTTGGAATGAACTGATCCTGCACCTTCCGCATTATTCCCAGAAACACTTGCCATTGCTGTTCCACTGTCATCCGTGCTAGGGCATTGTTCCATTGAACTTTGGCCAGCTCCTCCCTCATAGCACCATAGTTCCCTTTGTTCAACTGTAATACTGACACTTCCGAGTTTCCCTTCTCCCTCTCAAATTGTAGATTAAAACTTATCATATTATGGTCACTACCTCCTAATGGCTCCTTTACCTCGAGGTCCCTGATCAAATCCAGTTCATTGCACAACACTAAATCTAGAATTGCGTTCTCTCTGGTAGGCTCCAGTACAAGCTGTTCTAAGAATCCATCTCAGAGGGACTCCACAAGCTCCCTTTCTTGGGGTCCAGTACCAACCTGATTCCTCCAGTCTACCTGCATGTTGAAGTCCCCCATAACAACTGTAGCATTACCTTTGCGACATACCAATTTTAACTCTTGATTCAACTTACACCCTACATCCAGACTACTGTTTGGGGGCCTGTAGATAACTCCCATTAGGGTCTTTCTACCCTTAGAATTTCTCAGTTCTATCCATACTGACTCTACTTCTCCTCCTGATTCTATGTCCCCCCTCACAAGGGACTGAATATCATTCCTCACCAACAGAGCCACCCCAACCCCTCTGCCCATCAGTCTGTCCTTTCGATAGGACGTATATCCTGGAATATTCATTTCCCAGGCCCTGTCCACTCGAAGCCATGTCTCTGTTATTCCCACAACATCATACTTACCAATTTCCAACTGTGCCTCAAGCTCGTCCACTTTATTTCTTATACTCCGTGCATTCATATACAATACTTTTAATTCATTACTCCCCTCACCTCCCATATCAATTCCTATTTCACTTGGCCAGACTGTACGATCTCTTCTTGAGCTTTCTGCTCTGTCGATTCTGCTGTCATTCTTAACTTTTCTTATTCTCACTTTCCCATTATCTCCATCCTTATGTTTCCAGTTGGTCCCTCCCCCCACTACTTAGTATAAACATACCTGTGTTGCAGAGGCAAAGCTGCCTGCCAGAATGCTGGTGCCCCGCTTATTAAGGTGCAACCCGTCCCTTTTGTACAATTCATCCTTACCCCGAAACATACCCCAGTGGTCCAAGAATGTAAATCCTTGCTTCCTGCACCAGTTCCTCAACCACACATTCAGATCCATTATCTCCCTGTTCTTGACGACTCCAGCACGGGGAAGTGATAGCACAGGCAAAATTAAATTAAAAATATGTATTTATTTGAAAAACGATCTAGTGCTTTCACGGCGTATAGGACTTCATCTTCATTCCTGATGAAGATGGCAGAATTTGTCATCAAAACATCGGTTAAAACCGATATATGTACCCAGCTGGAAGCCCGGGAAGAGTTTATTCATGAGATTACTGGTTCCGAATTAAAGATCAAAACAAGCAGAAGCTGGACAATCCAACTTTTCTTCACTATTTCAGTCACAGAAATTCCTTTCATTCATTTACAGACGTGACCTTTGTTGGCAAGGTCCTGGAAGTTCGGTGAACAGCATTACCATGCTGGTGACATTGTTCCCATGGTGTGGTTAGAAAGGAAGTTCTTGATGATGACAAAGGAACAAGAAGTTCTAGTTCACGACGTTGTGTAAGTGAAAGGAGAAGTCCCATGTATCTGGCCCGAAACATCGACTGTACCTCTTCCTAGAGATGCTACCTGGCCTGCTGCGTTCACCAGCAACTTTGATGTGTGTTCTATGTATCTGTTGCCCTGTTTCCCTTGTCCATCTAGGTTGTAGAAAATCACAGGTTTGGAAGATCTTGTTGTAGAAAATCAGTATCTGTTTCTGAAAATACCCTATCATCCCTATATAAATCCCCAGTAACAGTGTCAAAGGAATGATAATCTTTTATTGCGTATGGCAATTATAACACACATTATAGTGCATTTTCTTAATACTACCTTGCAAATAGCATTATTTAAGTGCACTATTGATATAAATCTTTTGCAGGGAATTGAAATCTATTTTGTTCCAAAATTGGTAAATTTTAGCTCATTGGAATGACTAAAGTACAGATGGAATAATGATTGTGAACTTCGTACCAGCTACAAAGTATAATCAAGATTGATTTTCACCCCAGTGCGTTCAAAGGGATATCCTGACAATTAAGCTAAAGTGATGGTGAAATTATTTTGGAGGACTGATTTATTTTTACTCATTGCTTTAACTCAGCTCACCTATAACAGTTCCATTTTAATGCATGTGAAACGCTTTAGCTCATTCTGTAGAATGCAATGTAGTATAAAATAATTTATATCTTCCTGTGTTTTTGTTTCCTTTCTTTCTGTCTTCAACATAGTTTGAAAATATGGCAAGATGCACATTACTATCGCTGATGCTAAAAGAAGTGTTGGATTTGGTTTCAAAAAACCTGAGGATTTAAAAAATATGACTATGGTTTTACAAGTTAAGAGATTCAGCATGGAAACATCCATTCAGGGGAGCAAGTGCATGCTGATATTTGCTCTATCTTCATCCCTTTTATGCTGCCTAAAGCTTTGGAGTGAAAAGGCAGGTAGTAAAAGAGCTGTGGTAGAAGTAGAGGTTACAATGATAGACCTCTCCAAGAATCGTCACCTTATTGAGCTGGAGAGGCTTGTGACTTCCCAAGATCCTGAGAACAATGCTGTCCGAAATTTAGCCATCTAGAGCTTGGTAGGGTAGGAAGGTCAAGGAGGAGGCTCCAGACAAAGAGTGATCCAAGCAAGACCTCAACGACATATCACAATGGTAGCGCAGGTGGAGGAAGGCTGCCAGCAGTGAACATGACCCCGATCTGCCAAGGACCATGCGGTGGCTGTCCAAGCGTCAGCCTCCCCACTTTAAACGAAGTCGTGCACGGGCATTCTCCATTCATGGAATCCACCCTAACATATCCTAGATCGGCCTCTCCAGCTACCTGAGGACCAACTAATAGGCAACTGTTTAGGGGAACATGCAACATCGGAGGTTCCTTAAGAATATTGCAGGAGCAGGAATAGACCAACCTGCCCCTCAACTCTTTAAAAAACCTTGGAGTGTGTTGTGGAACAAATATCCAGTCATAAATTCTCATTCTCACCCTAAACAATGTCAATTAAGTAAATATATCTGGAATTTTGGGGGATAAAAACACTTTCAAGTGTTGCTATGAAATCAGGAGGATGCTGTACAATACCAGTTAGTTCACTTTTGGAAGACAGCATGCCATCCCTGATGTCTGGTGCCGAAGAAGGGTCTTGGCCCAAAATGTTCGCTGTTCGCTCCCTCTCCACAGATGCTGCCTGATTTGCTGGGTTCCTCCAGTGGTTTGGGAATTTTGCTCAGATTTCCAGAATCTGCAGAAAACTTGTGTTTACCCCTGTTGTCTGGTCTTTTTGTAACCCTTTATCCACCAGACTGACTGACATACGGTATCTGTCTCCTCAGCTCAGGAGAGGTGAACAGGTGATGAATCCTGACGTTGTTGGCCAATCAGATATCTCTATATGTCAACAGAACAGCTTCATGACACCATGACAGATACAAACTTTTTATTCTAGAGTTTTATGTGAAATTAAATTTCCCAGTTGCCGTGGTGGGATTTGAACCATTCCAAATGTTTGGCTTTCAGGTCTAGTTACTACAAAATCGAATCCTCAGTTTAATCATGTTCTTATTCTTGTGTTCACATCTCAGTGAAGTGATTGGCAAGTGCTTTTATTGTATAAACTGCTTGTGGTTGATGTGTGAAAGGCTTATTCACATGAAAAGGAATTGTTCAGAATTCCTGTGTCAGCTTTAATCCCAAATAAACATGTTGCTCAAAAATCCAGTGAATTTTGGAAACCTACAATAAAACTAGAAAATATTTCGAATGTTCAGTAGACCAGGCAGCATCTGTGGAGGGAGACAAGCAGAAGTGTTTCAGGTTAATAATTAAAAATACTGGGTCATAGAGTAAGTATCCTTCCCAGTCTCATATTTACAAGTACAATAAACATCCACGCACTCCCACCCGGCCAAGCAAGAAGGAACATTCCCTTTGAAACTTTACAACATCAAGTCAAATGATGAGGTCTCATCAAAAATTCAGCTTCATCCAGTACAAGGAAGAAGGTCCCATCACCAACTTGGCTTCACCCACAGATGGGCAGGATGTCTCACTAACAATTCCGCTTCACCCAGACCAGGGCAGAAGGTCTTGTCAATGGCTAGGTTTAACTCAAAGCAGGGCAGAAGATCTTATCAACAATTTAGCTTCACCGAGAGCTGGGCCAAGGTCTCGTCAATGGCTAGGCTTCATACAGATCATAGCAGATGGTCTCATCAACAACTAGGATGCACCCAGGGCAGGGCAGAAGGTCTCATCAACAATTTGGCTTCACCTAGGGCAGGGCAGAAGGTCTCATCAATAACTAGGCCTCATCCAGTGTAGAATCAAAATGAAAGGCCACATGAAGTTGGTGTTCAAAGTAACAGGCGATTTATTAAAAACTGGTGTGTACAAAGAGTCCAGTAAAAGCTGATCTACTCAGCATGAACTTGGTGTAGCTTTTACCTTCTAGTTGACGAGATTACCAGTAAAACTACATTTTGATTACAGAACGGTGGCTGCAGGAAGACAACTAAGTGACAGACTAGGTCCTGATTACAGAATGAATTGATTATCCATGGGTATAACTGTAAATCCAGTCTTCTATTACAACAGAGGGTGCATGCTATAACATGATTAGGGAAGTTCCTGAAACTTGCGTGTCGTCACTACTGAATTTAAAGTCTCTACTTTTGTCTGCAGTTCCCTGTTACCACATTAACACAATCCACATCCCTATTTACTAGTTATTAATCTTGACTGTTCTTTCCCCTACAACACCCAGCGGATGGAAGAAGGTTTCATCAACATCCAGCCTTCAGCTGGGTCAGGCAGTAACCCTGACCATGAAAGACCTTAGACCAGTGGTTCCCAACCTTCTTTATGTCATGGAACAATACCATTAAGCAAGAGGTCCATGAACCCCAGGTTGGGAAACCCTGCTCTACACAGCCTCCAACAGAAGGTAAAATTGGGGACAAAGCGTTCTCTGCCAAAACCAGAGAGGCAAGTTTTGTTTTTTTTAATAGTTCTGACATTCACAGCAATTTGTGACACTATTAAATGTGTTGTAAGTAATTTAAAACAGTGGAAGTACTTTAAGAAGATAAAATTCTTTTAAGAAGTTACCAAACATATTATGATATCTATTGCCACCAAAAGCACTTTCCCTCATTCTCCATGTTGAGAATTGAAACAAGTAGGAATATTAATGGTACATCTGCTCTGACTGATACAGGATCAGACATGGTATCTTCCGGTACAATATTTAGGAATCTTCAGCAAAACTGGGCTTTGTCTTTGAACTCTACTGACAGAGTGGGGTGACAAATGATGCAG
Source organism: Mobula birostris (assembly GCF_030028105.1). NCBI lineage: Eukaryota > Metazoa > Chordata > Chondrichthyes > Myliobatiformes > Myliobatidae > Mobula > Mobula birostris. Next base: position 151,017,504 of record NC_092377.1, on the reverse strand, counting down.
GTTGCATACAAGTGAGAAAGGTTTAGCTTTGGTGATTCCCCATGGAAAAAAAAAAAAAAAAAAGATTTTTTGAAGACAAAGAAGGCTGCAGATGCTGGAATCTGGAACCAAAAAAAAAAGCAGAAGAGCTCAGCAGTTCAAGCAGGATCTGTGGAAGTAAAAGTTGTATGTCAACATTTAGGGTGAAGACTCTGCATGAAGTCTGAGCAGAAAGGGAAAGGGCTGCTAGTATGTGTGAGGGAGAGGGGAGGTGGAGGGCTTTTGGGACAGTTGGAGTGAGGGAATGTGAAGATGAACAGAGAGGAAGAAAAATTTGTGGATGCGAATGTGGGCAGAAGTAAAAAATTAAAGTCAGTACAGGGTCTTGAACAAAACTTTGAGTGTTTATTCCTCTCCACAGATGCTGCCTGACCTGTCAAGTTCCTCAAGCATTTGGTGTGTGTTACTCTGGATTTCCAGAATTGACAGAATCACCTGTGTTTATGCTTTGACACAACCACTTTAATTTATGTTCCTGTTTCGGGAGTATCCTGAAGTTATGTGAATGTAGCAAATTTTAATTCAAACAAGAAACAGGCTTCAGTTCCTATTGTAAATTCGGGAAGCTTGCAATTAGCCATCAGTTATTTTGTAAATTGCAAGGACAGACTGCTCCAAAACTAAGAGATTGCATATGTAAGAGCCAAAGGTTATAACAATGGGGTTGTGGTAATTGGCTTGCATCAAACCAGGCCACATGGCTGAATTGTTTGCATTATTGTGATCTGAGTGCAAGCTGGCAGACCAGATGGATCACTTAGCATATCAAACATGGTTACAGGTATAGGCAATCAATAGTTTTTCTATAGTTACTATATTTGTGTCCTCAGATACGTACTTTGGGTGTCTAGGATTACTACCCTCAGAAGCTTCTTGACCAGGGGTTCCCTTTTTTATGCCATGGACCGATACCATTAAGCAAGGGGTCGATGGACCCGAGGTCGGGAAACCCTGTTCTATACTATTTGTGTGAATTACCTTCTGACTAAAGTGTTTGAACATTCAGAGGTGTCTGTCACTGTAGGTATGTAATTCAAAGGAGGTGATGTCAACCCTAAATATTGAAGGAACTTATGCTATTGTAATTATTGATTAGATTAGATTAGATTATGAGGACATGCAGTCCTCTTTTATTTTCATTTAGTAATGCATACATTAAGAAATATTCCTCTGGTGTGATATCACAAAAACACTGGACAGACCAAGACTGAAAAACTAACAAACCACATAATTATATCATATAGTTACAACAGTGCAACAATACCATAACTTGATGAAGAAGTCCATGAGCACAGTAAAAAAGTTCAAAGTTTCTCGAAAGTCCCACATCTCACGCAGACGGGAGAAGGAAGAAAACTCTCCCTGCCATGCCCGACCACAGTCCGACTCTGAGTCGTACGAAAACTTCGAGCTCTGATCAGCCCTCCAACACCGAGTACTGAGCACCATCTCTATCCGAACGTTTCGACCTCAGCCTCGGTCACCAGCAGCAGGCAAAGCTGGGGATTTTGGGGCCTACCCTCCAGAGATTCTCGATCGTACAGTAACAACAGCAGCGAACCAGGCATTTCAGAAATTTCTCCAGATGTCCCTCTGCTTCTCACATCTGTCCTCATCAAATCAGAATTGTCCATGGCCCCTATTTAACAGACACGATATCATTTCACCGGAGAGCTGCGCGCGCTGTGTCACGCTGCCATCTTCTCCTCCTGCCTAATGAAATTGTATTGTATCAGTTATTGTTACTTTTGATCGTAAGGGTTTAAAAAATGTGATGCACCTTTGGGACTGAGAGCTTCTACTAAGAATTTCTGCACAATGATGAATACAGACTCACATACCAGATTCAGTGTCTCTCTGGTGACTTCCATTACAGTTACGATAGTTCCCACACGCCCTCAGATACACCTAGCTTTTCTCTCCCTCTGCTCATGTTTTCCATCCGCTCTGCCACCTGGTTCCATCTGCCCATCAGCCCCTCCCCCTCAGGTTCCACCCATCAACTTCCGGTCTCTTTACCATCCTCCTACCCATGACCCCCCACCACCAGCCTTATCAACCTACCCGCTTTGATCCACACAGATAGTCAGTCATTCCTTTTCCCTCTTACATAGCCTCAGAAAAGAGGGGCGTCTTTTAGAATGGAGATAAGGAGGAATTTCTTTAGCCAGAGATTGGTGGATCTGTCTAATTCATTGCCCCAGGCGGCTGTGGAGGCCAAGTCACTGGGTATATTTAAGGCAGAGGTTAATAGATTCTTGATTAGTTGGGACATGAAGAGGTATGGGGAGAAGGCAGGGGATTGAGGCTGAGAGGGAAAATGGATCAGCCATAATGAAATGGAGGAGCAGACATGATAGGAAAATGGCCTAATTCTGCTCCTGTATCTTGTGGTCTCACTGCAAAGCAGATTCTCAGACAGAAAAGTTAACTTGTACACTTTGCTTCCACAGATGTAACTTCACCAAGGTCATCAGTGTTCTGAGTAAATGATGGAAGGTTGGGATTTGGTGATGGGAGAAGGCCTGTGTGAAGTACAGTCACAGGCAGAAACTATCTAGAACAAATGGTCTGTTACTAAGTTGTGAAGTTCTATGTAATTCTGTTAAGAAATAATTTTCCATAGCTGTGGTTTAGAGAAAATCAATTTGCACCAGTAATTGGAATTTGTAGTAATGTTGGCTGCATTTCCTGAAGACATCGGCCAATATGTCACCAGCAGTTCTTCTCATCAGGCACAGCCCCATTTTCAGTAGCGTCCTCAACCCTCATGCAAAGTAGCTGGAGATCAAGTTAACATGCATCAACATCAGTTTGAATTTCACATCCAATTGGTTTTGCATTCAGCTGCAATCAGTGTAACCAGTTGTTCATGCTGTTATATTGGCTCCTATTATCCCATTAGCGCCAGCTTTAGCAAAAGTTCAACAGCATTGCTGAATTTCCAGAACATTGATGCCACAGTTTCAAAATTTAGCAATATGCACTCAGTGGCTGCTTTGTTAGGTACCCCCTGTATGTTCATGGTCTTCTGGTGCTGTAGCCCATCCAATTCTGGGATCGATGTCTTGTGTGTTTAGAGATGCTCTTCTGTTGTAACATGTGCTTATTTGAGTTAATGTTGCCTTCCTGTCAGCTTGAACCACTCTGGCCATTCTCCTCTGGCCTCTCTCATTAACAAGGAATTTCTGCCTACAGAACTGCAGCTCACTGTATGTCTTTTCTGTAAACTCTAGAGACTGCTGTGCATGAAAATCCCAGGAGATCATTTTCTGAGATTCTCAAACCACCCATCTGGCACCAACAATCATTCTAAAGTCAAAGTAACTCAGATCACATCTCTTCTCCATTATGGGATTTTGTTTTAACTTTGACTGTGAGATTGCTCTATTGAAACTCCCACGTGAAACGAATACAGCAACAGGTTATGTTGACTGAAAGGTATGAAGCAAGCATTAAGTAGCTGCTAAGCTAATAGGTCAGACTGGTGGTAGCACGCAAATTCAATTCTCGTTGTTGATTAGCATGATTTGAACTTGCCTGAAGCGGCTAAGCATCGAAAGATTTAGCTAATTAAATGCCACTTCCGCAAAGCAGAGTGCATAGCCCTACTTATCCACTGCCAGATAAGATCAGTTGATAAGATGCAGGGAATACGAGGGGGGCATATTTTAAAGCGACTGCAGGAAAATATAGTAGGGGACATCGGATATAAGTTTTTTGTTTACACACAGAGAGTGGTGAGTGCCTGGAGCACTCTACCAGGGGTAGTGGTAGAGGCAGGTACATTAGGGACATTTAAGAAACTCTTAATGTGGCACATAGAAGATAGGAAAATGGAGGGCAATGTAGGAGAGAATGGTTAGATTGATCTTAGAGTAGAATATAAGGTCAGCTCAATATGTTGGACTGAATAGTCATGGTCATAGTCATAGTCATACTCTATTGATACCGGGGGAAATTGGTTTTCGTTACAGTTGCACCATAAATAATAAATAGTAATAGAACCATAAATAGTTAAACAGTAATATGTAAATTATGCCAGTAAATTATGAAATAAGTCCAGGACCAGCCTATTGGCTCAGGGTGTCTGACCCTCCAAGGGAGGAGTTGTAAAGTTGGATGGCCACAGGCAGGAATGACTTCCTATGACGCTCTGTGTTGCATCTCGGTGGAATGAGTCTCTGGCTGAATGTACTCCTGTGCCCACCCAAGACATCATGTAGTGGATGGGAGACATTAACCAAGATGGCATGCAACTTAGACAGCATCCTCTTTTCAGACACCACCGTGAGAGAGTCCAGTTCCATCCCCACAACATCACTGGCCTTACGAATGAGTTTGTTGATTCTGTTGCTGTCTGCTACCCTCAGCCTGCTGCCCCAGCACAGAACAGCAAACATGATAGCACTGGCCATCACAGACTCATAGAACATCCTCAGCATCGTCTGGCAGATGTTAAAGGACCTCAGTCTCCTCAGGAAATAGAGACGGCTCTGTCCCTTCTTGTAGACAGCCTCAGTGTTCTTTGACCAGTCCAGTTTATTGTCAATTCATATCCCCAGGTATTTGTAATCCTCCACCATGTCCATACTGACCCCCTGGATGGAAACAGGGGTCACCGGTACCTTAGCTCTCCTCAGATCTGCCACCAGCTCCTTAGTCTTTTTCACATTGGCCTGTACTGTGCTGTAGTGTTCCATGAAACTTTACACTATGCAAGTGCCAGCCAATGACAATCATTAATAAGAAAAAGGCTACTGTCTCTTCTCAATTTGAGGACCACCCATGTGCAGATGTAATGCTTTGTTGCATCAATCTATCACCTCTCTGTTTCAGGCACTATTTCCACTCTCCACTCCACCATCTTCCTGTCACCCATCCTCACCTGGATCTACCTGCCATTTACTAGCTCTGGCTGTACCCCTTTCCTTCACCTTCATCCCTTTCCTTTATCTTGACCACAATCATTTAGTCCAGATGAAGGATCTCGACCCCAAAAAAATCACCTGTCCATGCAATGTGCTGGAGGAGCTCGGCAAGTCAGGCAGCATCTATAGTTGGGAATAAACAGTTGATGTTTTGGGCTGAGACACTTCATCAGGACAGACCTGGTGAAAGGTCTCCTCCTGAAACGTTGACTGTTTATTCCCCCCCATAGAGGCTGCCTGACCTGCTGAGCTCCTCCAGCACATTGTGTGTATTGCTCTAGAATCAAGAGTCTAGATTTATAGCATCTGCTGTACCCCTTGTGTCTGTCGTCTATTCATTATCCCTCCACTGAAGCTGCTGAGACACTGAGTTCCTTCAGAATCTTGTGCGTTCCACTCAGACACGTAAATGTGCCTAACATACCAAAATAGTGGTGGCAAGTACAGGGCTGAGGCTTTGTTCTCTACAGTTTATAGAAACATTGCACCATAGCCCCTTCACCCTGTTCCAACATTTAGTTAGATCCTTGCCAAGCTGTGACCTCATTACAACCACTTATCTGTTCCACTTATCCTTTAACGCCCAAGTTTAACAAATGTTTAAGATGATACTTCTAACCAAAGATAAAATGTTTCCCTTCCTGAGCTCTCTGGTCTCCATATCTTGAAAACTTGAATCAAATTGTCACTTCAGTCCCAAGGGCACAAGCCTATTTTGCTCTCAAGTCCCAAGTTATTCAGATAATTCTATGCTTCAGAATCAAGATAACTTTCCTAAGTTCCATTTCAGTCCCACATACACTATAAATACAAACCCAGAGAACCTCAGGCAAAAGTTGTAATTCAAGAGGTTTGAATTGAGAACTTCCATGGTTAACTTATTTAAATATTGAGATACAACACAGAGTAGGCCCTTCCTCCCTTTCAAGCCCGGCCGCCCAACAATCCCCCGATTTAATCTGAGTCTAATCACAGGACAATTTACAATGACCAATTAACCTACCAAACAGTACATTCTTGGACTGTGGAGGGGACCAGAACACCCGGATGAAACTCACACAGTCATGGGGAGAACGTACAAACTACTTACAGCCAGCGGTGGGAATTGAACCCTATGCTACCGTGCTGTCCTTTTACATTGTACTCCTTTCTGGGATGGAGTCAAAGCTCACTAGAGTACCCCCTCTATTCAATTATACTTTTTTACAGTACTATCTCCTTTTCTCTTCCAATTTCCAACCCTTTAAAACACACAATGGCACAGAATAACAATTATTTCAAAGACATTTCGTCTTCCACTCAGTCCTTGTGATGTCCTCTGGATTGGGCTTGAATTCTTCAACTAGTATAGCACTTCTATGTGGCCTGATGTAGTGTCTCAGCCCAAAACATTGGATCTCCTTGGATGCTGCCTGGTCTGTTCAACATTTTATGTTGTTACTCTGGATTTCCAGCAACTGCAAAATCTCTTATGTTTGCAACACCATGAGTCCATCACAGGTAAAGCCCTCCTCACCATTGAGCACACCTACACTCAAAGTTTTCTCAAGAAATCAGCATCCATCATCAGGCACCCCCACTACCCAGGATATGCTCTCTTCTCACTGCTTCCAACAGGAAGAAGGTACAGGAATCTCAGGATTCACACCACCAGGTTCAGGAACAGTCACTACTCCTCAATCATCAGGCTCCTGAACCAAGATAGATAACGTCACTCAACTTCACTTGGGTCATCACTGAAATGTTCCCACAACCTATGGACTCACTTTTAAGGACTGTTCAACTCACGTTCACACTACTTATTGCTTATTTGTTAATTATTATTATTATTTCTTTCTTTTTGTACTTGCAGAGTTTATTGTCTTTTACATTCAGTTGAACCCTCACATTGCTGCAGTCTTTCATTGATTCTATTATGGTCATTATGCCATTATGGATTTACTGGGTATGCCTGCAAGAAAATGAATCTCAGGGTTGTATATGGTGACATATAGCATATGTACAGCACCTTTACTTCCTGAGGAAACTAAAGAAATTTGGCCTGTCCCCTAAAACCCTCACTAATTTTTATAGATGCACCGTAGAAAGCATTCTTCTAGGGTGCTCACAACCTGGTATGGAAGTTGTCCTGTCCAAGACTGGAAGAAGCCGCAGAAGATCGTGAACACAGCGCAGCACATCACACAAACCAATCATCTGTCCTTGGACTCACTTTACACCGCACGCTGTCGGAGCAGTGTTGCCAGGATATCAAGGACGTGACCCACCCAGCCAACACACTTTTTGTCCCTCTTCCCTCCGGGAGAAGGCTCAGGAGCTTGAAAACTCGTACGGCCAGATTTGGGAACAGCGTCTTTCCATTTGTGATAAGACTGTTGAACGGGTCCTGACCCGGATCTGGGCCGTACCCTCCAAATATCCGGACCTGCCTCTCGGTTTATTTGCACTACCTTACTTTCCATTTTTTTATTTTCTATTTATGACTTATAATTTAAATTTTTAATTATCGATTTGTAATCCAGAGAGCGAGAAGCGCAGAATCAAATATCACTGTGATGATTGTACGTTCTAGCATCAATTGTTTGGCGACAATAAAGTAAAGCATAAAGTATGTGCTTTGATAATTAGTTTACTTTGAACTTTGACTTGCACTTCTATATGTTCTCTTTCAGGGCTTTCAATGCACAACAAACTGCTTTACAGCCAATGAGATACCTTTGACATGTAACTCGCTGGAATGGAGTTCTTGTATAATTTACATTGAAATTATATTCTGGAGCTTGTTATCTACCTCAACAAGCAAGCAGGTTTTTCATTGTACCTGTTCCTCACCATGCTTGAGCCTATCACAATCAACTCAACTCAACTCAACTTGAAATGTCGTTCTGATTGGGTAGGCTTTTGGTGAGGCTGTACTGCATCTGAAGCAGTGTACAGACTTGGTACCTTTATCTCAGAAAATATACTTGAATAATACTCTGAGGGATTGAAACAAGATAAGTGCAAGATAGTTTTTCTACTGGCTGTGGTATCAAGAAATTAAGAGGCATGTTCTAGAGCGTGAACATTTCCAAGTTGTCAAGAGCAATTTTTTCAGAGGAATTGGCAATCTTCAGAAAACACAGAAGGCTGTACACGTTGACTCATTTATTATTGATACACACCCAGTGGCCACTTTATTAGGTACACCTGTGCATCTGCTCCTTAATGCAGATTTCCAATCAGCCAATCATGTGGCAGCAACTCAATGCATAAATGCATGCACACATAGTCAAGGGGTTCAATTGTTGTTCAAACCAAACATCGGAATAGGGAAGAAATGTGATTGAAGTGACTTTGACTGTGGAATGAATGTTGGTGTCAGACTGGGTGGTTTGAGAAATTTCTGATCTCTTAGGTTTTTCCACATACAATAGTTTCTCAAGTTTACAGAAACTTGTGTGAAAATTGCTTTAATAATCCAGTGAGCAACAGTTCTATGAGTCAAAATGGCCTGTTAATGGAAGAGATAAGGGGAGAATGGCCAGACTGGTTCAAACTACTGTGAAGGCAACAGTAACTCAAATAACCACATGTTATAACAGTCCTGAATAAGGTTCTCAGTCCAAAATATTGACTGTTGATTCATTTCCATAGGCGCTGCCTGAGCTGCTGAGTTCCTCCAGCATTTTGTGTGTGTTGCATTACAACAGTGGTATATGGAAGAGCATCTCTGAACGCATAGCATTACGAACCTTGAACTGGATGGCAACAGCAGCAGATGACCACGAGTATATAGAAATGCACTCAGTGGCCACTTTATTAGGTACCTCTTGTATAGAAAAAAGTGGCCACTGAACGTATGTTTAGTATCTAAGCAAATCAGGTGGAGTTCAGAGACTCCAGACAGTCAATACCTCGGAGATCCTGGATTTCAAGAGCAACATGCACAAACTGTTCGAAGAACCCTCAGCAAGACAGGCAGCGTCTATGGAGGGGAACAAACAGTCGATGTTCCAGGCTGAGACCCTTCATCGGGACTGGAAAGGAAGGAGGCAGAAGAAGGTGAGGGAAGGGGATGAGTGAAAGCTGGCAGGAGATAGGTGGGACCAGGTGAGGGGAAAAGTAGGTGGGTGGAGAGGGGGGAATGATGTAGGAAGTAACATGGGAGGTGATAGGTGGAAGAGGTGAAGGGTTGAAGTAGAAGGAAGTAGAAGGAAAGGGGGAGGAGGACAGTGGAGCAAGAGAAAAGAGATGATGGGCAGGTCAAGAGAGTGGGGGAGGAGAAGAGAAAGGGTGAGAGGGACACCAGAGTGGGGGAAAAAGACTAAAAAAAGTATTGGGGGTGGAAACAGAGAGGATTGGTTATCAGAAGTTAGAGAAATCGATGTTCATGCCATCAGCTTGGAGCCTCCCCAGACTGAATATGGGGTGTTGCTCCTTCATCCTGTGTTTGGCCTCATCAGGCCAGGCTAATAGAGGAGACCGTGGACAAACATGTCAGAGCAGGAATGGGAATGGGTGGCAATTGGGCAGACAGAATGAAGGTACTCAACAGAACAGCCGATCAACTTTGACGTAATTGAATAATGGTGCAGATACAAGATGCCATGGGATACGGCTCTGCACTTATTCCTTATATTCTTGCATTCTTACTGCTAGCCTGTAGGAGAGAAACTGCGCTGAATGAAATTGGGTTATCCATGAATGAGACTTGTTCCTTGTGTCTCAGGTGTACTGTTGCCCGCCAAACGTTTGGGTAGAATATTAGTACTGCCTAGAACTGGAAAGCTGCCACCTAATTCATCACAATCTAAACTAAAATTATCCAAATCCTATCATGACGATTGGTATTCTGTCGACATGTCATGAGTGAGAGAGATTAAGCAGACTGATTTGCTTTTCAGAACTAATCTGGAGTATGCAAGAGGGAAATGACATTTTGGAGAAGTAGACAGAAGTGCTCCTTGGACAGAGACTGCTATGTTGTGTGGGTCACTATTTTTTTCTTAGTTCAAGGTAAGTATGTTTGAAATTTTGGTTGAAGAGCACAGTGATGGAGGTATTTCAGCTTTTCTATAAGTTCATGTTTATCGTCTTTCAACCAGACACGTGTACACAGCTAAACGAAACAACATTCCTCAGAGATCAAGGTGCAAAACACAGCACATATATTACATGCAGCACGTAAAATAATATTAACACAATGATATTAACCTATAATAAAAAGTTTTCTGCAGATGTACAAATTGACATAAAGTGCATATATGATATATAGTTGAATACTGTATACAGAATATTGCTTCTGATGCTGTTATAAATAATGTGTAGCGGGGTGTTCAGGGTCTGGGGGCAGAAGCTATTACCCTGCCTAACAGCCCTTGTTGTTATACTGCAGTACCAACTGACTGATGCTTGGAGGCCAAAGAGATTGTGCGATGGATGGGAGGGTCCTTGACGATACTGAGGGCTCTGCGAATGCAGCGGCTCTGGTATATGTGCTAGATGGGGGTCGGTGAGGTCGGGAGAGAGACCCCGATGATTCTCTGAGCAGTCCTCACAATCTGTCGCAGGGTCTTGTGGCCAGGTGCCTTGCAATTTCTATACCAGAAAGTGATACAACTGGTTAGGATACGAAAAAAAATAGATACATGGCTCCTACAGAGGCGATAGCCAAGAAGGCGGACCAACAGCTCTACTTCCTCAATAGGCACATCCCCAACGATCCTCACTAATTTTTATAGACCCACCACAGAAAATATTCTATCTGGATGTACCACAGCTCGTTCTATAATGAGGTGACCATCATATCCATCATATCGTTCTATAATGAGGAGACCAGAACTGAACGCAATACTCTGCACTGTGCTTTCTCTATAAACAAAACTGTAATACTATATTCTGTATTCAGGGTGTTTGTTTTTTATCTTTTTACACTACATACAGTACTTGATGTACCTATGTGTGGAATGATCCATTTGCATTGCATGCTTTTCACTGCATTAAGACAATAATGAACCATTAACCAAAAAGTCTTCTGAAGGTGTGGTGTCAGCTGGCAATCGTCAGAGGCTGATTAAGTGGTGTATGGCAGCCTGGTGGCTATTACAGAGGAACTAATCAATAAAACTCAGATTAATTAATCATGAGACACAAGTTCAAACCCTACCATGACAAGCAGAGATTTTACTTTTGATTAAACGTTGTATAAATGGAGGTCCTGAAACTAGTGTAATCCTGAGATACATCCTAAAATGCGCTGGGACACACATTCAGTGATGTAATCTGGGGACATTGGGTGTATTGAGTCTTTTAACATCAGACACTCTCACCCAGGTGGCCCAGCCAGGGTTGATCAGGACCTGGCTTGTGTCCCAGCAGCATTGGTCCACGGGTTACATTTCTTGATCCATAGCCATCTGGAGGCTCGTGCAACAGTCTCTGTCCTGATGGCTCTTTTCTTTGCAGCCCCTGTAATTCCAAGGAGTTAGTAGGTTCTGCAGAGCGAGCAGCCAGCGAAGACAAATCTGGAAAGTGACAAACGTGAGAAAATCTGCAGTTGCTGGAAATCCAAAGCAACACACAAAAAATGCTGGAGGAACTCAGCAGGCCAGGCAGCATCTATGGAAAAGAGTAAACAGACGACATTTCAGATCGAAACCCTTCATCAGGACTAAAAATGAAGTCAGAATAAGAAGGTGGGTGGGGGGAGGTGAGAGATGAAACCAGGAGAGGAGGAGGGGGTGAAGTAAAGACCTGGGAAGTTGATTGGTGAAAGAGATGAAGAGCTGGAGAAGAGGAAATCTGATAGGAGATGACAGAAGAGGAAGGTGATCTGTTGTTCCTACTTGCCAAAGCCTAAACATGACCCTAGATCCACTGCAAAATGATTGGCTTAGAATTACCTTCTGAAAGAGCTGAGCAAACCAATCACTCACAAGGATACCATTATGCCAAAAAAACACCTTTACTTCAGTCTATAGCACAGAAAGATGGTTCCCTTTTTAACTTGCAACAACAGACAAACTACTTCCTTGCCTGCAAGAAGACTTGTCACATCCTGAGAGAGCAGAAGGTGCTATAGAAATTCATTGAGAAGAGACTAAAACACTGGTTGAGTCCGTCAGTGTTTTTGAGTATAACAGTAAAAATTCTGAAAATTATTTATTCATTTCTGTTGCCAAAGTCAAGTTAAGGTTTCAGACTGTGACTTTAGAGGATCATGGCAAGATAATTTGCAACAGAAAATGTAATTTAATTTTAATTTTGATGCTTACTGATGCACTTTGCCTTTCCCCTGTGCCTGAAAATTAATTTGTTCGGATGGAATGCTTAAGCTGAACCTCTCAGCTTGCCTGACAGAATTCTTATGATTTTTTTTACTAATGAGGTACCAAGAATGGAGTTACAGGTTTGGCCTACAACACGCATCCTTGTGAGAGATTGCACACAATTAATCTGCGGTCTACTTGCTTGTTTGTCTAACAAATCAGGAAACAAATGTGCATTAACCATGTTTGTCTGGGATTTTTTTTTATTTAGGTATCTTTCATCCATGTAACTTGTCAACTGGAAGGCTTCAGATCACCTCCCTATTAAAATTGCTAGGTCGGCTGGCAACACATTAGGATCGCTATCAGAGTTTTGGCCTCAGCAAGAGGCAGTTCACCCAATTCGGCCTGTGCATTGCTCTAACACTGGACTTACAGCACTCAGTAGATACAGCCAGGAGAAGATGGCGGTGCGATGGTGGCGCGACGGCAGCGCACGCGGCCGCCTCGGTGGTGATGTCTGTTGTCTGTTAAGTAGGGGACCGCGCACAATTCTGATTTGATGGAGACAGACGTGAGAGCACAGAGGAACATCTGAAATGCCCGCTTCGCTGCCGCTGCTACTGTGTGGTAACCGGAATCTCCGGAGCAGAAGGCCCTGAAATCCTCAGCTTTACGTGTTTCAGCGGCCGGGGCAAGGTCGAAGGCGCTCGGCAGAGGATGGCGCTCGGGAGGCTGTATCAGAGATGCTGGTCGGAAGCTCAAAATTTTCGGATGGATGGACTCAGTGTCGGCTGTGGTCGGCTGCTTCCAAGGCATCGGCAGGGAGTTTCTCCCTTTTGCCGTCTGCTATCGGGGACTCAGGAGTCAATCAATTTGGGGACTTTTGAGACTTTATTTACCGTGCCTATGGTTTGTTCTTTATCAAATTACAGTATTGCTTTGCACTGCTGTAACTATATGTTATAATTATGTGGTTCTGTCAGTGTTAGTCTTTGGTTTCACACATCAAAGTTGCTGGTGAATGCAGCAGGCCAGGCAGCATCTCTAGGAAGAGGTAGAGTCGATGTTTCAGGCCGAGACCCTTCATCAGGACTAACTGAAGGAAGAGTTAGTAAGAGATTTGAAAGTGGGAGAGGGAGGGGGAGATCCGAAATGATAGGAGAAGACAGGAGGGGGAGGGATGGAGCCAAGAGCTGGACAGGTGATTGACAATAGGGATATGAGAGGATCATGGGACCTCATGGGAGAACTTTGATGTGTGTTTCTTGAATTTCCAGCATCTGCAGAATTCCTGTTGTTTTAGTCTTTGGTTTGTCCTGTTTTCTGTGATATCACTCCGGAGAAACATTGTATCATTTCTTAATGCACGTATGCATTTCTAAATGACAATAAAAGAGGACTGAGTGTTCTCATCACCTAAAAGGTACCTGGACTAAAATTGGGTAAATGGGACATTGTTGATGGGAATGCAGGCTGGCATTGACCGGTTGAGCTGAGGGGGTTGTTTCAGTCTAGTATGACTCTGCCACTCCACGACTCATAGGCAATTAACCTTCAAGTGCGGAGATGTGCTCATCACTGAACAGGAATATCATTCTGATGGACCTTTGACAGCTTTGTTCAGTTGGTATACTCTCATTTTTTTTTTCTCAGTTGAGGCCCTGTTGGTGACCATGGTAACTTAGGACGATATTTCCATAAGACCATATGACAAGGAAGCAGAATAATGCCATCTGGCCCATTCAGTCTGCTCTGCCATTCCATCATACTATTTCTCTCAACCCTATTAACCTGCCTTCTCCTGGCAACCTTTGACACCTTTACTAATCAAGAACCTATCAACCGTCACTTTAAGCCATGTTAATGCTTTGCAAATGACTTGCTCTCCACAGCCATCTGTGGCAATGATTTCAACCAATTCACCACCCTCTGCTAAAGAAATTCTTCCTCATCACTGTTCTGAGGCCATTCCCTCTGTTCCTAGACTCCCCCACTATAGGAAACATCGATAGGTTTGAATGAGATCCTCCCTCATTCCTCTAAATTCCAGCAAATACAGGCCCAGAGCCTATAAAACCCTTAAAGATTCAACAGTAAACTTCAAAAGGGGAAGCAAATTTTCAGTGCCATGAAGAAATAAGTCAAAAATTTGGGAACTATGAATTACGACAAAAATTTTTGTTCTGGTTTAAGATGGCGCTACTAAAGGCGAGCGACATCTTACTGGTAGTTCAGAAGGCAAGGAACTTGACTTTTAAACACACGATTAATAACACCTTTTCTGAAGTAAGTTGTCATAAACTATCATTGCAAACAATGAGGGATGAGCAAAGGTGAAGCAAATTCAAGGGACAAGCCATGCTGGTGCTTTGCAAAATCAATGCAGACGGAGTTAGAGTGAGTGACAAATTGTCAAATTAGCAACAATTTGACCCGCTAATACGATGAACTGGGGAGGGGGGAGGAGAAGATGGCGATGTGACGCAGCGCGCGCAACCGCTCCAAATTGATATCGTATTTGTGAACTAGGATGGAGACAATCCTGATTTGATGGAGACAGCCGTAAGAAGCACGGAGGAACATCTGGAGAAACTTCTGGAATGCCTGCTTTGCTGCCGCTGCTACTGTGCAATTGAGAATCTCCAGAGGGGAAGGCCCCAAATCCTCGGCTTTGCCTATTGCCTGTTGCCGGGGCCGGGGTCGAAGCGCTCGGCAGAGATGGTGCTTGGTGCTCGGTGTCGGAGAGCTGGTCGGAGGCTCGAAGTTTTCGAACGGACTCAGAGTCGGACTGTGGTCGGGTGCTTCCAGGATGCTGCATTGGCAAGTTTGCGGCGCTGGAAGCTCATGACAGGAAGAGTTATCTTCCTTCAACCATCTGCGTGAGATAATGGGACTTTTGAGAGACCTTGAGACTTTTTACCATGCCCATGGTCTGTTCTTCTATCAAATTACGGTATTGCTTGCACTGTTGTAACTATATGTTATAATTATGTGTTTTTTGTCAGTTTTTTTAGTCTTGTTTTGTCTTGTGTCTCTGCAATATCATTCTGGAGGAACAAATTGTATCATTTCTTAATGCATGCATTACTAAATGACAATAAAAGAGGACTGAGTGTCCTCATAATCTAATCTAATCTAATCTAACTAACTGACTTCAAGGCTTGGGCCTACACCAGGCTGCTCCAGGGATTCTGATCTAAGGACTCAAGTTGGTTCAGAATGCTGTTGCTTACTTCTATTGTATGCATGATTTGTGCTTTTTCTTTCTCTTTCTCTGAGCATCGGGTGTTGGTCTCTATTTTAGTTGGATTCTTTTGGGTTGCTTGCTTTATGGCTGCCTGTAAGCAGACAAAACTCAAGACTGTATAATTTATACATTCTTTGATAATAAATATACGTTGAACTTTGAACTTAATGGACTGTTTAGAAATCTACCTGCAAAACAAGGAGGGAGAGATGGCCAGATAGAGAGCTGAAGGGAGGGTGAATTAGGGTATCTAGGCAAGGAGGGTAGGTAGGAGCATATAACAGTTGGCAGCTATCACTTCATGAATGAAGAAATGCATCATACAGTGTCTGTCTTCAGATAAGATGTTCACTAGTGATGCTCTGTGGAAAACAGTTACCAAGCGTGTCCATGTGTCAACAGTGACTACACTTCAAAAATAATTCCCTGCATGTTAAACCTATTGAAGTGTCAAGAGACGTACTATGATGCTGGTTCTTATAGGTTTTATAAATGACATTTTAGCTGAAATTAAAATATTGAAAAACATTTTCCAAATGTTGTGTTGCTCAATAATGAGAGCGCGTCTTCACAGTGCATCCACCACTGCAGCACGCACCATGAATTGAACAGATGTTCCTCCGCCTGTGGAGGCAGGTGTTGAGAACTTCAGGCTTCTGTGACAGCTTTTGCTAAGAACCTGCAGTCAGTGTACAAAAGAAGTGTTAACGCATAGCGGAGACAAAAACTGTAGGTGAGCGCACCTGGTTGCACTGCTCCAGCACAACAAAAGCAGAGTATGTGTGCATTTTGACATCCATTTTATGTATTGCTGAATATTGCTAGAAGGGTTTCCATGCATTTGATTCTTTTATGTACAAGATGTTCAAAGCATCCAAAGTTAAAAGCAATTAATAAATCAGTAATTTAAAAGGAACCATTTTAGGTGAAAATGATTGCAAAACCACCAGGATACAGTTACAACCCATTTGTTTCACTGATGTAATTTACAGAATGGATTTCTGCTGTTCTTCCCTGATTTATCTCAGAGGTGACTCCAGAACCACAAGAGAAATGTCACCAGCTATTAACTAGATCCTGAATGGGTTAGCAAATCACTCGAGCCTTGCGATTAGGAAGGGCAATAATTGATGGCCTTGCTAATGACCTCCTACACATAATATTATTTATGAGTATTATTCAGTATTTCAATAATGCAAACAGAAATGCTGGTTATATTCAGTGGCTGGGGAAATGTGGAGGAAGAAACTGACTTAATATTTCAGATTGCAGAGTTAGTTAACACATTTTTAACCTTATTTTATTTAGAAATACAGCACGGAACCCAACAAGCCACCCAGCACAGGACAATTTACAATGACCAATTAACCTACTAGCAGTCTTTGGACTGTGGGAGGAAACTGGAGAACCCAAAGGAAACCCATTCAGTTCACAGGGAGAACGTACAGATTCCTTACAGACAAGCACCAGAACTGGACTCTGAACTGCGAAGCACCTTGAGCTGTAACAACATCATGCTAGATGCTGTGTTACCATGGCAACCTTTTGGAACCGTTGGATAATTTCTACCTAACATGGATAATCTATGTGCTCCGATAAGATTTAGATTATGAGGACATGCAGTCCTCTTTTATTGTCATTTAGTAATGCATGCGTTAAGAAATGATACAATGTTCCTCCAGTGTGATATCACAGAAACACAAGACAGACCAAGACTGAAAAACTGACAAAAACCACATAATTATAACATATAGTTACAACAGTGCAAGCAATACTGTAACTTGATAGAAGAACAGACCATGGGCACGGTAAAAAATGTCTCAAAGTCTCTCGAAAGTCCCAACATCTTACGCAGACGGTAGAAGGACGAAAACTCTCCCTGCCATGAGCTTCCAGCGCCGCAAACTTGCCGATGCAGCATCCTGGAAGCATCTGAACACAGTCCGACTCTCAGTCCGTCAGAAAACTTCGAGCCTCTGACCAGCCCTCTGACACCGAGTACCGAGCACCGTCTCTACAGAGTGCTTCAACCCAAGCTCCGGACGTCAGCAACAGGCAAAGCCAAGGATTTAGGGCCTTCCCCTCCAGAGATTCTTGATCGCACAGTAGCAACGGCAGCGAACCTGGCATTTCAGAAGTTTCTCCAGATGCTCCTCCATGCTTCTCACATCCGTCTCCATCAAATCGGGATTGTGCACGGCCCCAATTTAAACAAATACGATATAATTTCACTGGAGAGGCCGCGTGCGCTGCGTCGCGCCGCCATCTTCTCCTCCCTCCTACTATTTTAAATCAGAGAAATTGCAAAAAAAAGCCGAGGAGACAATTCCATTCACAATTCATAGCCTGGTTACAAGTTCTTCATCAATCTGCTTTGATTAGTCAGTCATGCACATACGAATCAGAACCATTGCAGGGTTTCAAGACAACTTATCAATTAGTAAAGAAATATCTTTAAACAGGAACAAATATTGGGGATCAAAAATGTAGAATTATATGCAGAACCCATCCAACATTGTCTGTTGTTGGTATCTTCTTGATTATTTTCTCATTATTTAGAGTTTTGTGCAAAGGGTTCAGGCATACATATATAGCTAGGGTGCCTAAGGGTTTTGCACAGTACTATAGTAATTTTATGTATTGTACTGTACTGCTGCCACAAAAAAAAAACAAATTTCATGGCACATGTGAGTGATGATAAACCTGATTCTGATATGGGTCTTTATTGTGGACTGAGAGTGGGAAGGGGGCAGGGAGAGGGGAGGGAGTAGGGAGCACCAGAGAGACATTCTGTAGTGATCAATAAACCAATTGTTTGGAATCAAATGAGCTTGCCTGGTGTCTCAGGGCTGGGTGTGTCTGCACCTGTGCCAACCCCCTGCCCCTGGCACTCCTTTTCTGCCACCTGTCCCACACCCCTCTTGCGGCGCTCCATCGTCGCCATTCCCAACTCCACTTGCTTCCGCCAGATTTACGAACATGCTCTCTGCTCCATTTTGACCAATATAATACTGAGCAAAAGTCTTAGGTACCCTAGCTATTTACTGTATTTGTGCCTAAAACTTTTGCACAGCATCATAGTGTTTAAAGTGTGGAATCTATTGCAAATATGAATGCCTTTCGCCTGCCCCCACCTTTATGTTCCGGCATAGTTCCTCTTCCTTCTCAGTCCCGAAGAAGAGTCTCCACTCAAAATGTTAACTGCTTATTCATTTCCATAGATGCTAACTGACCTATTGAGGTCCTCCAGCATTTTGTGTGTAATTCTTTGGATTTCCAGCATCTGCAGACTTCCTATTGTTAATGTTAGCATTTGCTATCATACCAAGTTGCTGTTGCTGCCCTTCCAGTGAAGGCACTCGCAACAATGCTCTCAGCTAGTAAGTGCTAGGATTTGGAGGTCTGAAGCCAACATGTTATAGGATACAAGATACTGTAGCAGGGTACAGATCAGTTCAAGTTTTGGGTAGAGAATTGGTGAAGAGCAAGTGATAGATTTCCAAATCAGACTGATGCCCAAGATGGAAGCTAACCTGTAGGTGGCAGAAACCACTTGCTCTCGCTGGCTTTTCCCTTCTGGGTGGAAAATGAAGCTGGCTTGGGATGGTTGCTGTCAGAGTTACTAAAGTCGGTATGGCAACACACTGTGCTGCAGGAAGTGACATCTCAGGATAGCGAACGATGTGCCACTTGTCTTGGCTAGTGTTGAGCTTCCTAAGCTGTTGTTGGGAGCTGCATTCATCCAGGCAAGTGGAGAGAGCTTCATTTCAGACATATGAACATTCAGGAATGGAGGGGGTGTGGATATTGATCATGTGTAGGCATATAGGATAAATTTCATTTGGCATCATGGTCAGTATAGAAATCAAAGTACAAAGTAAATTTATTTTCGAAGTACCTACTGTAATGATTTGCTTCTTGTGGGCATACACACTAAATCCAAGAAACGCAATAGAATCAGTGAAAGACAGCACCTAACAGGCCGGACAAGCAACCAAGACAACGAACCGTGAAAATACAAAAGAAAAATATAATAATAAATAAATAAGCAATAAGTATTGAGAACATAAGATGAAGAGTCCTTGAAAGTGAGTCCATCGGTTGTGGGAGCAGTTCAGTGTTGGGACAAGTGAAGTTATACCTCTAGGTCAAGGGCCTGATGGTGATGGGTTTCCAAACCTGGAGGTGGAGGTCCTAAGGCTCCTGAACCTTCTTTCTGATGGCAGCACTCAGAATGGCAGGGGTCTTTGATGATGGATGTCCCTTTCCTGCAAAAGCACTCTGTGTAGCTGGACACGGAGAGTTCAGCTGAGCATTAGCTGAAGGACCTGCCCCTGTGTCCCGCTTCTGCAATTCCATAATCGCTTGATGGGAGCACTGACATTACATAATGTGCAGTGCTGGGTAACCTCAGATGTAAACTCAACATTTTTACAGCTCCCGGTTCTGAGAGTCCCTCAGGAAACAGGCAGCTTTCAATTTTGGCAGTATTCAAAGTGGTTACTATCAGAATGTACACAAATTACACTCACTGCTTCCATTCTTCCCCTTTCCCTGTTTGCTAGTCTCTGGAAATGCACCACAAAGATTAATTCACCTTTGCCAGAAAAATATTCCTTTCAAGAAGCTGTGGAAAGTAAAACCCTTCAGGTTTCATGCTGTGCCATACTTTTATACAAAAACATTAACAACTGGTGTAAAATTCTTATATCTTTATAATAATTCTTCAGTGGATGTGCCTTGACTAATGTTTTAGTTACAAGTAAAATGAAATTTGTGGCCGAAGTACTTTGGTGATAATTCTATACTGTGGAACATCCACGATAAGAAAATGGATGCAAATTGTGTTTGTAATCAATTTAAAAAAGCAAAAGAGAGAAAAATATCAAATGTACAAGGAGTAGGTGAGGTACAGAACAATCAGAAGATCATTCACCAAGTTTGCTGTGGACCTTAACAGCCGGTGTTGACATCTTCAACGCTAGATGCTTAGGCAGAAGACGTGCATAAGGTAGCAATGCTATGCAAGAAAGGTCCTTGTTTGCTCTCTTCAACCCAACACGTTAAAAAATGGGAGGAAGCAAACAAGATGCATCTTTATTGTTTGAAATCAATTTGTGTTGATTATGGTTGACATTTGACTCAGAACATGGTGCAAGACAGAGTGCGATTGAGAGGTAATATATATTCCACTGGACAATCAATATTGGGTGGCTGGGGAACTTCTAGTTTGATCTGGAGTAATTCCTTGTAATCTTGCAAAGGATTAACAGAGTCTGGGCCGGCAATTCACAAGCAGTGATACGTTGTGATTTTCTAATTAAGCATTAGAGTACAACTATGCCTTAAGCAATGAAGAACAGACCACAAGAGAAATGTGGAGAGTGCATGAATTAATAGATGCAGTTCTGCCATGAACTTCATGAAATCAGAGTAAATATGAATACTATTTAATTCTTCAAATGTAAAAGCACCATGTTTGTTCATGTTATTGTTCTCTATAATTTAATATCAGTGCTTGCCACCCCATCAAACCTCTCCACCTTTCTGAGATTTAGCAGGTATCCAATTTTGTTCAATAGTAATAAAAATGGAATGATTGTAGGCATGGTTATATTATTCTTTGATGAAGATTTCAAAGATCTGAAGCCCAGGCTTTGATTGATTACTGATAAAATTGGAACATAGAGACTGTTCCTTGAATTTTGTACTTTATTGAATACAGATGAGGGGATTGCAATAGACAAGAAGCCTGAAGTAAGATTAAGGAAAAGTAAATACATGGCTGAATAGGATTGATATGCTCTGGCAGATCCAGCTGTAAGTGGCATATGTTCGACACACTTTGCAATTATTTGAAATTGGAAAAACTTTTCAATTTCACAAATTGTGTTCGCTCCAGTAACTGATAGCTACCCAAACCGAAGATTAATGCATTGGGAGGAAACCGTTGCCTTGGCTGCTTTGCAAGAGGGAAAAAAATAACATGCAATTTTTTAACTATTCTGTAACATTGTAAGCTCTTCTCTCTAAGATCAGTGGCAGATTCTTCCACATATATCTTGGTCCAACAATCAAATTTCCACAAGAACACTATTTCATGTATTGTCTGCATATTGATAAAATTGATCATCAGAATCACACTCTGCTTAATATGTCATTAAGTTTGTAAATTTTGTGGCAGCAATACAATACAATACGTGATAGTATAGAGAGGAAGTAACTGAATCACAGTATATATATATATATATAATAGTTCAATTAAATAAGTAATGCAGAAAACAATAAGTATAAAGTAGTAAAGTAATGTTCATGAGTTCAATGTCCATTCAGCAATCAGGTGGCAGTGGGGAAGAAGCTGTTCCTGAATCACTGAGTGTGTGCCTTTAGGCTTCTGTACCTCTTTCCTGATGGTAACAATGAGAAGAGGGCATGTCCTGGGTGGTGGGGATCCTTAATAATGGACACCACCTTTTTGAGGCCTTGTTCCATGAAGATGTCCTGGATACTATGGAGACTAGTGCCCATGATGGAGCAGATTAATTTTACAGTTCTCTGCAGTTCACTTTGATTCTGCGCAATAGCGCCACCCCGCCCCTCCTCCATACCAGATGATGAGGCAGCCAGTTAGAATTTGTACATTGATACATTTGTAGAAATTTGCGAGTGTCTTCGGTGACATACCAAATCTCCTCAAACTCCTAATGAAATATAGGCAGATACATACATCAGAAAGGGAAGCATTTTTAATTCAAAATTATTTCTGTAGGAACACATTTATCTTTCTAATTTGTAGTAGGCTGCCTTCCGTGGATTTAATGCTGACCTCAATTCACAAGTTCCTGTACTCCAGGACTGTAGTCCATGCTGGACGTTGTTCCCCAAAACAAGTCTAATCTATGTTGCATAAAATGATATCTTTAAATATCCGAAAATTAAATAGGTTCAAACAGAAGCTATTTATTTTATGAAGAAATCCAAACAAAGGGAGCAGAGATGTAAAATTCATCCTTAGTTATATCCGATAAATGTGATCTAATATCAGATATGCATTGTACTCCATTTATGAAACTTAGGAACATTATCATCCACACTGATGCAACTACAGTGCTCTGAAAGCTAAATCAGAATCAGGTGTATTATCGCTAACCGATGTCGTGAAATTTGTTGTCTCACAGTAGCAGTAAATTTACTATAAGCTACAATAAGAACTATATCAAAAAATAGTGTAAAGAAAGACCAATGATATGAAGTACTGTTCATGGCCCATTCAGAAATCAAATGGCTCTTCCTAAAACTTATATTGAGGGCCTTCATCCTCCTGTGCTTCCTCCCTGATGAGGATGAATGCCTTTGATAATGAGGGTGCATTAACTCAAGAACATGACTTCGACTCTACTATGAGAGTTGGGGAAGTAATTGTGAAGTATGCCTTTAGTTGACAAGAATGTCATTTATCGCCCCTCCCTAAGTTGTGCTTATGCAGTCTTTCATCGTGGTTATTTTTCTATTATGGTTTTGTTGAGTATGCCTGCTGGAAAGGAAATCTCAGGGTCGTATATGGTGGCATATATGTGTACTTTGATAACAAATTTACTTTGAACTTTGAACATTATTAGAATTGCTTAAGAAGGCAATTAACAGTTAATATGGTCCAGGAGTCACATACAGTTCAAACATACTGGATAGCTATGGATCAAGAGGTATGACCCATGAACCAATGCTGCTGGGACCAATGTTCCTTCTAAGGTGTATGAACGTGCGCAAACACACATCCTTTGCTAACAGTATACAAAGGAATTTAAACTGCACACAAAAGTTTTGTTTGGTCATTTCAACAACTTTAATAATATGTGAAAAGATTGACATTATTACATGTTGTTGTATAGTATATGAGAAATAAGATATTGATGTATACTATTTTAGCTCTTTTACACAATGAACAACAAACTGGACTTGGCAGTTTATCATCCTTCGGATAGCTTCAGGTTTATTTCCAGCTGAAAATTCAGTGCACACATATTGTTGTCACTGGGCAAAAAATTGCAAGGTACAAGATTTTTGCGCACACTGGTCATTACAAATTTGAGGGAACATTGGCTGGGACACAAACCAGGGCCTGATCAACCCTGGCTGGGTCACCTGGGCGAGGGTGTCTGATGTTGTCCCTGTGTATTCTGGGATGGATCTCAGCATCATGCAAAAATGGCAAGATTTTCTTCTCCTAAAAATTAATAGTGAACCATTTTTTAAACATTCCATTTATTTCATGGGAGTACCAAGAAGCAGGGATTATAAAGAACTTGGAGGACATACTGAGGAGATAAAAGAGTGAAAGATTTTTCATTCAGCCACTATCACCTTTCCTCAGGAAAAGCAATTTGGCTCCACACACCATGGTAACTTGCAGCTAAAATAATTTACTTTCAGGCTGCTTAGGATCCGCAGCTCCTAAAATGATTCCATTTGCAGATCAGGGCACTCGGTTTTCCCATACAGGTTACTCTCTTCTGCAAAGTGTTATCCTGAGCAATCATTGTCTTTGGTAAGGAATGCAGTCTTCAATGTATCCTCCCCTCACCACAAAGAGCCCAAACAATCCCTCCATATAAAGCAGCAACTTAAACCTATTTTAATTGAAAATCAAACAATGTATTCACTGTTCGCAGTGCCTTAATCGAGTTACTGCTTTGTGGAGAACTTCTGCTCAATCCAATTAGTGCCACCACAAATTCTAGCAGCCTGTTGCTTCAAACCTCAATCCCACTTTGATACTTGTCTTATGTTTCCTATATTTTTCTAATAAAGCGCAACGGAAGATTAAGGAACATCATACTTTCTAACTCAACCCATTACAGCCTTCCATGCTCAGTGAGTTTGACAGCTTCACATAGTAACTGCTTTTCTTATGTGATACTACTGGGTTCACGATCTGTAAAACCCAAAACACAAAAGTGGGTATCCTTCTAGCTATCTTCCTTCCTCTCCCCCCAGCTTCTTACTCTGGCATCTTCCCCCTCCCTTTCCAGTCCTGAGGAGAGATATCAGCCCAAAACATCAACTGTTTATTTCTATAGAAGCTGACTGACCTTCTGAGTTCCTCCAGCATTCTGTGTGTGTGTTGCAGGAGATTTTAAACCCTATCCAATATATGTATTTATGGCAGGGGTTCTTAATCTTTTTTATGCCTCCGGCAGTCCGGTGAAGCCTATGTACCCCTTCTCAGAATAATATATTTCAATATATAAAATAAAATACATTGAGTTACAAAAGAAACCAATTATATTGAAATACAGTTATCAAAATGTTGAAAAAAAGCAAATTTGTGATAAAATGCTAAATTTCGGTTAGAGGTTAATGAAAATAAAATGTCAATTTTTTTCCCATCCAGGTTCACGGAGTGATGGAGGATGAGAGGTGACCTGATAGAGGTGTAGAAGATAATGAGAAGCATTGATCGTGTGGATAGTCGGAGGCTTTTCCCCAGGGCTGAATTGGCTAGTACGAGAGGGCATAGTTTTAATGTGCTTGGAAGTAGGTACAGAGGAGATGTCAGGGGTAAGTTTTTCACCCAGAGTGAGTGGAATGGGCTGCCAGTGGCGGTGGTGGAGGCGGAAACAATAGGGTCTTTTAAGAGACTGCTGGGTGGCTACATGGAGCTTAGAAAAATAAAGCACAATGGGTAAAACCTCGGTAGTTCCAAGGTGGGGATATGTTCGGCACAGCTTTGTGGGCCGAAGGCCCTGTATTGTGCTGTATGTTTTCTATGTTTCTATGTAGCCCCTGGAAACTATCCACAGACTCCTGAGAAGCCCTAGTCTACAGGCACCCTCACTATAGAGAGATTATGCTGTAACAAACTACTCTTCAAAGACTAACTTACTTCCTTGCCTGGTCTAACTGCTTGATTGATGGGTCCCCACTCCCTACCCAGGAGAAGATACTTCCAGCCAGTTAAGAAGTTTAAACACAGTTTATTTGATTTTTAATGATACACATTTAATTTTAGACAAATCGTTCTTAACACACATTTAACACTCACAGAGGATTTCTGGTTTGTAAAAGACTCCTGAATTAGAAAAGCTTTATAAACTACAAAGGATTTCCAAACACTGGTACAATTCTTATGAACCTAAAGGGGCATACCAATGAGTTGGAGATGAGTGTGTCATCCATTGCAGAAGGCCAAGGTTGAGGAATGAATTCTCATTCTTCCTTCTGTCATTCTCCTAACAATCCACAATGTTTTCTAACATTTATACAGTTTTGCTACTAGTTGACGTTCTCTGCATCTGATGTTATTTGAAAAAAACATTCAAATACCTTTGCTGGACAAAGTAAATCCCATAAGTGATCTGAAAGCTTCTGGGGACAGAGATTCCAGACGCACAAAATTACTGCTGTGAGGGCTAACTCTCTGAGTAGACAAATATCCTAACTATTGATTGATCAACTATACCCTGAAACAAAACCAGTCTGGTTTGCAAGCTTCCTTGAACTAGCTCACACTGTAGCAGCAAAACACTAATGCCAAATCAAAACAAAACAATTGCCACTAGCTTACGACCACCACAGGGTTGTTACACTTATGTGATGCACCCTCGGCTCCAATTAAATGATTGTTTCAAACAGTTAAATTCCTTACTTCATTCCTTTATTGGGAATTCTTGTAGTGATATTAAATGGTATTAAGTGGTCAATAACCTCCACTGGTTCCAAGCTACAAGCTGCCACTGTGGTGATTTCACGTGTCAAGTGTAAGAACGCGATTGGACAGAGTTGGGAACATGCGCAGAAATGACAGAATGATCCAGAAACTGCATGTTAAAGACGTGCTTGCTGTTTGCTGTTGTAAATAAACATTCTAGTTTTAATTTTCCAGAATATGATTTGTTCTTAGTAACCCACGGTAGGTGTAAAGAACACAACATGGTGTCAGAAGTCGGTCTGGAAGAATAATTCATTTTGTTAGCACGGGATAAGCCAAGATAATCGAAAAAAAGAGCATGAACTTTTTCATTGTTTGCTAACGGCTTTAAAAATGGAAGTTCTGCAACCCCCATCAATGCTTCAGCTGACTGGAAACATAGCTGAAAACTGGAAAAGATTTAACAGCGTTTTGAAATTTATTTATTGACGATTGGAGTAGAAACTAAAACGGAAAAAACTAAAGCAGCAGTCCTACTCCACGTAATAGGGAATGACACAATTGAGGTATATAAGCACTTTACTTTTGAAAATGGAGATAAATTGAATCTAAAAGCGATAATCGACAAATTTGATGCATTTTGTATACCGAAGCGTAATGTGACGTACGTGCGCTATAAATTTTTCAAATGCTGACAGAGTCCTGGTCAAACAATTGATCAATTGGTTACGGAGTTGAGAAACCACAGTAAAAGATGCGAGTTTGCAGAGCTTACAGACGCTCTCATTAAAGACAGGATTGTTTGTGGCATTCTGGATAATGGTCTGAGAGAAAGACTGTTAGAACAAGATTTGAATTTGGAAAAAGCTGTGGCACTCTGCAAAGCTTCTGAGACCATGATGTCACAAGCTAAAGAGCTTTTTATTAAGAACTGCAACGTACACGCTGTGCATGAACATATTAGAAAGAATAATAAAACGACAATGGAACAGACAGAGAACAAGACGTCATCTGAAAGAAAAAAACTTTGTGATCGCTGTGGGCGGGAGCACCAACCTAAAAGTGTCCAGCATATTGGAAAACATGCAACAACTGTGGTAAAAGCAATCATTTTTCACACTATCACTGAAGTAGAAAGGAAATAAAACACATAAATGCAGTGCTTGAAAATGAATGCGAGGAGTTTTATATAGATGTGCTTTGTGAAAACAAAGTAAGAATGACTAGACTATGCCATTACAAGTGAACCAAAACATTATTCTATTTAAATTGGATACTGGAGCACAAGTAAATGTTCTTGCAGAATCTGAGTTTAATGCATTAAAGCCAAGACCAAAGTTACATCAGACAAATATAAAAGTGACTGGGTATTCAGGTGCAGACATTCCAGTTAAAGGAACATGTGTGGCAAAAGTATCACACAAAAATATGATGCACATGCTTTCATTTGTGGTTCTGCCAAAGAATGTACAGTCAACACTGGGTCTATCTGCCTGTGAGAAACTGAATTTGGTGAAAAGAGTCTTAGTCCTGGACAGTGACACAGGTTCAGAATACAGTGATTTGATGAAAAAGCGAGAGAAAACAGTATTTGATTCCAACGCGGCAAAAGAAAAGAAGTCATAAAGAAAAATCCCAGACCCATCCCTTTGTTATCAGCATCTGACAAAGCATTGCCACCAAAACCAAACTTGCCGGTTCAGTACAATACTGATCTGAAGCCAAAGAGTAACAAGAATCAGAATCCAATCCAATTGAAGAAGTGAAAGCACAAGTGAAGGAATTGAGAAGTTTTATTGAAATGATGAAGTCTCAGCATAAAAATGAAATTACACAGTTAATGAATGAATTGCAATTTCTTCTCAAAGACCTTAAGAAAGAGCCAACTTCAGAGTTTCAGTTAACTGATGCAGACCAGACGAAACAAGGAAATAACAGCGAAACACAAGAACTGTGTGAACCACTTAGAAAGTCTGCTCATGTTCGTAAACCCCCAGAGAGACTGATAGAGGCATGTTAAATTATGTATTTGTTCTGATCAATGTTGCTAATTGTTTTTCTTTTTAAGGAAAGGAAGATGTGGTGATATCACGTGTCACGTGTAAGAACGTGATTGAACAGAGTCATAAGCATGCGTAGAAATGACAGAATGATCTAAAAACTGTATGTTAAAGACGTGCTTGCTGTTTGCTGTTGTAAATAAACATTCTAGTTTTAATTCTCCAGAATATGGTTTGTTTTTAGTAACCCACAGTACGTATAAAGAACACAACAGAAAATAAGCAAGAATACTTAATTTATTTCCCTTCACTCTTACCACAGCCCCACTAATGTTACTAGTTACCATCATACACGTAATAAATGCACAGCACAGAATGCATGGTTCCGACACACACTATTGCAAACAACTTAGAGCATGTTGTCTCATATTGATTAAACATGGACCTACAAGACCTTACTGTATACAACAAGAGGTTGAGCAAGGAATATTGATTAGAAGTTTAACTTGGTCAAAATCAACTTTGACCCTTTGTTAAAGTCATGCTGCTGTGCTTAAGAGCTAATGTTAGCAATAAGCCTCTTGGGCCCTTGGAAAGTGAATGTTACACTCACTTAATCCTTCTGCAATCCTACTTTTTGCTCGTTTACTTCATATTAGGATCTCCATTTTACCCTCCAACATTTTCCCAGTAGCCATTTAATCTCTCCTGTCTTTTTGCCTAACGCACCTTCCCTTTTGTTCATTCCTCACCTCACCACTTTCCTTGCATCTTAAAACTTGTGGTTACAACTTGTTCTGGTTCTGATGAAAACCATCAGCCTCAGATGCAACATTTCCTTACCAACCATTGATCTGAGCAGGAAAGTTTCACATGGCCTGAAAATTGCACAACACTTTAAATTTTTATTGTAATATGCATACTGTATTTAAAATGAAAATTGAAAAATCATATACTTCTGATTTTATTTATTAATTGGCAGGAATAATGAAATACTGTCTGACTTTATTACAAATCTATTCTCTATCGATGTGTTGGCGCGTGGCCAAGTGGTTAAGGCATCGGTCTAGTGATCTGAAGGTCGCTAGTTCAAGTCTCAGCTGAGGCAGCATGTTGTGTCCTTAAGCAAGTCACTTAACCACACATTGCTCTGCGACGACACGATGCCAAGCTGTGTCGGCCCTAGTGCTCTTCCCTTGGACAACATCGGTGGCATGGAGAGGAGAGACTTGCAGCATGGGCAACTGCCGGTCTTCCATACAACCTTGCCGAGGCCTGCGCTCTGGAAACCTTCCAAGGCGCAAATCCATGGTTTCAGGAGACTAACGGATGCCTAAAATTCTCTATAAAGACTGTCCAAATTAATTTCACATCCAGATGAAAGTTACATCTCAATCCTCATTAGATCATCCAAATATTCCACTTCTAGTCTTCTGTTTTAGGATATATATTTGACTGAATTCATAAGACCTGAATCCACGTTCACAGTCATCACTAGAAGCTTGAAATGTTCCTGCAATGTCCACAAGAATTGACAGTTCTTCAAGTTCTTCATTTCTAAGTACTTAGCTCAACATATGAGTGAACATCTTAATTGAAACAATCTTAACTTTCTCAAAAACCACAACTTTCAAATCACAGAATTGCTGCAATATTTTTGAGGCAACACTTTCATCGTAGTTCATAATAGTAGCTGAGCATTTTTTTGACAATCGTACAACATTCTCTTCTCCAAATTCAAAATTGGTTATGTTTGCAATGGTAACAGGGCCATTCTCTTAATTCATTGTCAGGAAATCTATTATCCAAGTAATTACGCACACATTGAATGAATGAAATAATAGATGCAGTATTGATGTCAGAACTTATAGATGCAAGCAGACCTTTCACTTCGTCACTCCAATAAATGGTATCACCAAGATACTGTGACTGGAACTTGTTAATTTTTGCTTTTGCATACTGTAGTGTTTCAAATGTATGCAAACAGATTTTCTAATGGAATTTACAGAGATGCCAGATCTTCTAAAACATCATTAAGGACAGTTAATGCTAATCGATATTGTGGATTGGTCAAATCTTCAGGCAGTAGCTGCTCATTGGCTCGTCACATTCATTAACTTGTGCTTTGCAATACTGGATCAAAACTTCCTAATTGGTCATTAAAGCAGTAACGACAAAATATCTTGACAACTATCTTACTTCGTTTAGTGGTCTAAATGACAGAACGTAATATTCTGTGACATTAGCTAATTCTTCCAGCTTTCCTTTTCAAAGTTCAAAGTAAATTATATATATATGTGTGTGTGTGTGTGTGTGTGTGTGTGTGTGTGTGTGTGTGTGTGTGTGTGTGTGTGTGTGTGTGTGTGTGTGTGTTACCATATACAACATGGAAATTCATTTTCTTGCGGGCATACTCAATAAATCTGATAACCATAAACCATAATAAAATCACTAAAAGACTGTATTGATTCTATTATAGTTATTGGACTTATTGAGTAGGAGTGGACAACAAACTGTGCCAATACAAAAAGAAAGAAAAAAAATAAGAAGAAGAATAAGAAACACAACCCAGAAAAAATGAAGACATTATCACTGTAGCAAAAAAGTTAATCAATGGAAGAGCATGACCCTCCATGGAAGACATCCTCACAATCTGAGCAAACTAGATGTTGACTAGGAAGCTCAGAGCTGGAGACCTCGTCCCAGAAACAGACGAGTTCCCTGTGGCAATGCAGGACCAGGTGATAAACACAAAAATGATCAAAAATACCAAAAATACATAATAAGAGACCAGAAAATTCAAGACGATAAAAGCAGAAAATGCCAAGAGAAATCAGAAACCACCCAACACGATCCGGCAGCAGTTTAAGTCAATCTGATTGCTCACACAGGCACAAACAAATGGCAAACGTCATTCATCAAAATCTTGCTTTAAAATACGAACTCATGAAAGACACCATACTTTACTATAAATACAAGCCTGGTCCAGTTTTAGAGTGAGACTCCTGCAAGTTCTATTGCAACATATCTATTATCGCAGATAGGACAACCCATAGTAGCCCTCTGGATATAATATTGTAGGATAAACAAGCAAGAACTTAAAGATATCACCATCCCAAACAAACTTAACATACAGAAATCAAGAAGGGAAAAACACCAGAAATATGCTGAATCAAAAGAAGAACTTGAAAAACCACTGAACATGAACAGGGTATACATTGTCCCAATAGTAAAATCTACTACAGGTGTCGTCACAAAGTCTACACAATAGCATTAAACAATTAGGCCTACATGGCAATATTTAAATAAATTTCCAGAAAGCCACAAAATTAAACACCACTAGAATAGTCTGAAAGTTCCTAGCTATTGAGAAATGAGTGTGCTTGACTCTGCCCATACCTCAGGTTTTACCAGCTTGAGCTGATAAAAAATTTGAAAATACAATAACAATAATAACTAATAAATAAGCAATAAGTATTGAGAACATAGATGAAGAGTCCATGAAAGTGAGTCCATAGGTAGTGGGAATACTTCGGTGCTGGGACAAGTTGAGTGAAGTTATCCCCTCTGGTTCAGGAGCCTGATGATTGAGGGGTAATAACTGTTCCTGAACCTGGCAGTGTGAGTCTTGAAGCAGCTGTACTTTCTTTCTGATGGCAGCAGAGAGAAGAGAGCATGACTTGAGTAGCCGGGTTCTCTGACGATGGACGTTACTTTCCTGCGACAAGGCTCCATGTAAGAGTGCCCAATGGTTAAACAATGGCCTGCTGAACATCATGTACAATGTTCATAGCAGTGTTTCAATATCCTGCATAATTGATACTTATTTCCATGCGATGTTTAGCCCCACGTCTCCACTGTGTGTAACACAGTGTTGCTCAGATAGACGCTTAATTTTTGTCGAAGAATTGTTGCCAAACCCTTATTCCTTCCAAGTACAACATTTGCCCCATCTGAAGTAAACATCACTACCTTTAGAATATCAAGATTGTTGTTGATATAAAATTTTTTATTGCTTCAGCAATAATGATACTGTCACATGCAGTTAGTTTCAAAATACCCACAAACACAGTCTTATGGGAAGCGTCATTTTCCAGTCAAATCTTAAAATACAATATTGACATTTTCTGTACAGAAATGTCTGCGCTTTCCTCAGCAATTAGTGTCAGAAAGCAGATTTCCACAATTCTTCCATTATCTGTTTCTGAAGCACAAAAAGCATGCACTCAACAAATTCAAACACATAGTTCTTGTATTTCATATACCAGTTCTCTGGTATATGTACATATCAGAATCAGGTTTACTAGCACTGGCCTCTGTTGTGAAATTTGTTAACTTAACAGCAGCAGTTCAATGCAATACGTAATATAGAAGAAAAAAAGTAAAAATAAATAAATAAATAAATTACAGTATATGCATATTGAATAGATTAAAAATCATGCAAAAACAGAAATAATAAAGTGAGGGTTCGATGTCCATTTAGGAATCAGGTGGCAGAGGGGAAAAAGCTGTTCCTGAATCGCTGAGTGTGTGTCTTCAGGCTTCTGTACCTCCTATCTGATGGTAACAATGCCCTGGGTGCTGGGGGTGCCTTTCTGAGACATCGCTCCTTGAAGATGTCCTGGGTACTCTATAGGCTAGTACCCAAGATGGAGCTGACTAGATTTACCATCCTTTGCAGCTTCTTTCGGTCCTGTACAGTAGCCCCCCTGCCTCATACCAGACAGTGATACAGCCTGTCAGAATGGTGTCTACGGTACATCTATAGAAAAATTTGGAGTCTTTTTGTTGACATAACAAACCTCTTCAAACTCCTAATGAAGTACAGTGGTTGTCTTGCCTGCTTTATAGCTTTCCTTACATATTTGGCTAAATGTGCATGAATTCCTTGCACAGAATGCATAGGAGCATTAATTTTAATTGCTAAGATAATGGTGTCAATTATCACTTTGATCATATCAGAGTTGGACTTCTTTTGCGCATTTTGCTTCACTCTTGTTTCATGCTTTTTTGGGGTTTAAGTGAACATTTGCAAAATTCCATATTGCTTCTGGTTGCATAATTTGGTAACTCTATCTATATGAATTCTCTGGTTAACATGTTCTTTTAAGTAATCTAACGTCTATTCTTCCCATTTTTTCCACTACTGAACTCACCCCCAACTTTCATTTTCAAACAAAGGGAGCATACAAGATCGCCAGGAGCTTGATATGTAAAAATATTGCCGATTTTTATTTTTTGTTTATGATGCGAAGATGGTGGTTCAGTATTTCCAAGTCGGAAAAGCCATTCTACTTTAAATTTTGTACAATCATTTTTCCTCAAAGCACTAAACTCTTCTTCTGCTTTTCTTTTCAACATCCATAGGATATTAAGAATAACAATTACTATTATTTGGGAATACTTTGGGAGGAACATTGTATGATTTCTTAATGCATGCATTACTAAATGACAATAAATGAGGACTGAGTGTCCTCATAATCTAATCTAATCTAATACTAAAAATAATACTTATGAGTATTTAAAAAATGTAACAATTTAAGTTAAAAAGTAAACAATCTTTTTAAAGTAAGCACAGCCATGCAAACAATTTTATAGAAACAAATTTTCACCTTGTTCTAACAATTTTTTAAAAATGCTAGTTTGATTATGATTTTTTGAAAGATTACTTAGCAAAAAAGATAGAATATAGATTTTTTTTAATAACAAACAAACACCAACTGCAACTCACAATACAAGTAAATGATGTCAGACAGTGAAAACAACATTCAGGCACAAAGGCAAAAGAATAATGTTTCAACTAGATTATATTGGCATTCAGTGAGCCTGTGGTTTATAAACAATGAGCTACTGACTTCTATTCTGCATTTATTGTTACAATTTGTTACAGTGCTGTAACTTGAAACACTGACACTGCAAATACTTTGAAGCTCTGAAACATATCAAAGTAAAGTTTGTGGTATGTATCATTTAGAAAATCTATGGATTATATCCATTAACATAATTAATTACAGGGTATTACACAATGATATTAACAAAGATTTCAAAATTATATTTGCATAATTTCAACCTTATATTAACATTATATAAAATAAAATTCAAGTTGCTCAGCAACAAAAGCTACGTGCGCAGAAACATTTCAGTTACTGTGCTACCAAGCACCTGGCACAGCTTAAAGGGAACAATGATGAGATGTTAACTGTTTTCTCCTCCATAGAGGCACTGCCTAACTTGGTGGAAATGACCAGCATTTTCAGCATTCTCCTTCATCTACCCCACCTTCTTATTTTGGCTTTTTCCCCTTCATTTCCCATCCTGATGATAGTTCTCGACTCGAAACGTCAACTGTTTATTCATCTCCTTGGATGCTGCCTAGTCTGGTGAGTTCCTGCAACATTTTCAGTTTTCATTTCACATTAAGTACAGGGTTTGAAACCTGAAAGTAAAGGATGATTTATGTTCAGTTTGATTGATGAGGGAATGCTGCACTGACATTGGGATTTTAAATCCCAACAACCTGTTCAAAAGTCTGTTTCAGACTTCCTGCCTGGGATTAATCCCGAATTCAATCCAACCACAGTACAAGTGAACTGATCATTTACTTCACACAAAATGCTGGAGGAGCTCAGAAGGTCAGGCAGCTTCAAAGGAAAGGAATAAAGAGTCGATGGTTCTGGCATGAAACGTCAATTCTTCATTCCTCTCCAAAGGTGCTGCCTGACCTTCTGAGTCCCGCCAGCATTTTGCGTGCATTGCTCTCGATTTCCAGCATCTGCAAATCTCATGTGTTTATGATCTTTCACCTTGCGGATCTCAATAGGATTTCACTTTGTGTAAATGGATGCTGTGTTTGATAAAATAAAGCATTAATTATGTGTCACAACTAATTAATTGATGTGCTTTGTGTCATGCCAGTGATGTGAAAGTGTTTTTTTAAGTATTACACTACTTATCTTTTTATGCAATACAAATGCATGAATTTATTCTTCTTTCATACATATTTAATTCAGGCAACTAATTCCCAAACTAAATTAGAGTCTGCTGAGATTGCAGCTCACCATTGAAGGCAATTTTAACCTTGCCCATCTGTAAGAAAAAGATGCAATCAGAGGAGTTGATCCTTACTATTATGGAAATTAAAATCGAGTAAGTGTTTAACAAAAAAGGCATCTGATCTCTTCATGAGCTGCCGGCTGGGCAAATTATATAGAACTTATTCCCATAATTTCATATAATTTCCCCATGATTTCCTCTAGGTATCATGTTGTTTGGTTTGTGCTACTAGCCCTAATTTTACCCACATCTCCTAAATTAATAAGGAGACTTGGTTCTGGATCAAGAATAAATTTGCTTGTAAAGTATGTGTGACAAACTTGTTTTACACTGCCCCTGTCTGGTGATACAACAATATTACATGCAGGTGCCTTGGAAATTTATGCCTGGTTGAAATTAATTTAATGACGTGATGTGGAAATTCATTGCTATTGTTTACAGCTTTAGTAAATGCAGTGAAAACTTATAATGTCGCATTACGGCATTTTGGAACAATCAACAAATCTTTTCTTTATCCTTCTGTATTATGATTTATATACAATTTGAGCATTAGATTACACTGACAACAATTTTTTTCAGAAGTTTTGCTTCCTCAGAATTTTTTTTGTTTATGATAGACCGCTTGAAGCTGAACATAAATATAATTTCAGACTACTTGTATCATGTATAAATTTGGAGAAACAAGAAAATAACTTTTAATAAATATAATGTGTTCAATTGCTTGAGAGTGCTGACGCTTTGTAATAGTTCAATGGAGCTAAAAATGTTTTGTTGATGATTTGTGTTTGTACTCAATATCTGAGGCTTTTTTCTTTAAGTGCCTAACAATAATCAGCCAGCACTGATAGATTCCAGTTACCCTGATACTGTTTTTTCATGACCGCAATGTCCTGGTGAAACCTTTCAACATGCTCAGCACTGACAGCGCCAAGATTTGCAGGGAAGAAGTCTAAATGGGAATGCAGAAAATGGATCTTCAGTGACATGTTGCACTTCATGGTTTCAGCTTACATTGTGGGCAATATTTTAATCGACTTTTTTTTAGATTATGAGAACACTCAGTCCTCTTTTATTGTCATTTAGAAATGCATACATGCATTAAGAAATGATACAATGTTTCTCTGGAGTGATATCACAGAAAACAGGACAAACCAAAGACTAACACTAACAGAACCACATAATTATAACATATAGTTACAGCAGTGCAAAGCAATACCATAATTTGATGAAGAACAAACCATGGGCATGGTAAATAAAGTCTCAAAGTCCCCGAGTCGATCGACTCCCGAGTCCCCGATAGCAGACGGCAAAAGGGAGAAACTCCCTGCCATAAACCCCCAGGCACCGTCAACTTGCCGATGCCTTGGAAGCAGCCGACCACAGCCGACACTGAGTTCATCCGTCCAAAAACTTCGAGCTTCCGAGCCGCCTCTCCGATACAGCCTCCCGAGCGCCATCCTCTGCCGAGCACCTTCGACCTCTCCCCAGCCGCTGAAACAAGCAAAGCCGAGGATTTTGGGGCCTTCTGCTCCGGAGATTCCGGTTACCACACAGTAGCAGCGGCAACGAAGCGGGCATTTCAGAATTTGTCAGATGTTCCTCCGTACTCTCACGTCCGTCTCCATCAAATCAGAATTGCGTACGGTCCCCTACTTGACAGATAACAGACATCACCACCGAAGTGGCCGCATGCGCTGCCGTCGCGCCGCCATCTTGTCCTCCTACTTGAAGTATGAATTCAGATAAGAGATACAGGCATTTTTTTAAATGATGTGTGAAGGGAACATTCACATGAAACTAATTATATTAGTTTCAATATAATTATGGAGAATGATAGGACTGGACCCAGGGTTGAGATTTTTGATGGGAGAAAGGCTAACTTTGAGGAGATGTGAAAGGATTTAGAAGGAGTGGATTGGGACAAGTTGTTTTTTGGGAAGGATGTAATAGAGAAATGGAGGTCATATTAAGGTGAAATTTTGAGGGTACAGAATCTTTATGTTCCTGTTAGGTTGAAAGAAAAGGTTAAATTTTGAGAGAGCCATGGGTTTCAAGAGATATTGGAAACCTGGTTCAGAAAAAGACAGAGATCTACAATAAATATGGGCAGCATGGAGTAAATGAGGTGCTTAAGGAATATAAAGAATGTAAAAAGAATCTTAAGAAAGAAATTAGAAAAGCTAGAAGAAGATATGAGGTTGCTTTGGCAAGTAAGGTGAAAATAAATCCAAAGGGTTTCTACAGTTATATTAATAGCAAAAGGATAGTGAGGGATAAAATTGGTCCCTTAGAGAATCAGAATGGACAGCTATGTGCGGAGCCAAAGGAGATGGGGGAGATTTTGAACAATTTCTTTTCTTCGGTATTCACTAAGGAAAAGGATATTGAATTGTGTAAGGTAAGGGAAACAAGTAGGGTAGTTATGGAAACTATGATGATTAAAGAAGAGGAAGTACTGGCGCTTTTAAAGAATATAAAAGTGGATAAGTCTCCAGGTCCTGACAGGATATTCCCTAGGACCTTGAGGGAAGTTAGTGTGGAAATAGCAGGGGCTCTGACAGAAATATTTCAAATGTCATTAGAAACAGGGATGGTGCCGGAGGATTGGCGTATTGCTCATGTGGTTCCATTGTTTAAAAAGGGTTCTAAGAGTAAACCTAGCAATTATCGGCCTGTGAGTTTGACATCAGTGGTGGGTAAATTAATGGAAAGTATTCTTAGAGATGGTATATATAATTACCTGGATAGACAGGTTCTGATTAGGAACAGCCAACATGGATTTGTGCGTGGAAGGTCATGTTTGACAAATCTTACTGAATTATTTGAAGAGGTTACTAGGAAAGTTGACGAGGGTAAAGCGGTGGATGTTGTCTATATGGACTCCAGTAAGGCTTTTGACAAGGTTCCACACGGAAGGTTAGTTAGGAAGGTTCAATCATTAGGTATTAATATTGAAGAAGGAAAATGGATTCAACAGTGGCTGGATCTGAGATGCCAGAGAGTAGTGGTAGATAACTGTTTGTCAGGTTGAAGGTCAGTGACTAGTGGTGTGCTTCAGGGATCTGTACTGGGTCCAGTGTTGTTTGTCATATACGTTAATGACCTGGATGATGGGGTGGTAAATTGGATGAGTAAGTATGCAGGTGATACTAAGATAGGTGGTGTTGTGGATAATGAAGTAAGTTTTCAAAGCTTGCAGAAAGTTTTAGGCCAGTTAGAAGAGTGGCAGATGGAGTTTAATGCTGATAAGTGTGTGGTGCTACATTTTGGTAGGACTAATCAAAATAGGACATACATGGTAAATGGTAGGGCGTTGAGGAATGCAGTAGAACAGAGGGATCTAGGAATAATGGTGTATAGTTCCCTGAAGGTGGAATCTCATGTGTATAGGGTGGTGAAGAAAGCTTTTGGTATGCTGGCCTTTATAAATCAGAGCATTTAGTATAGGAGTTGGGATGTAATGTTAAAATTGTACAAGGCATTGGTGAGGCCAAATTTGGAGTATTGTGTACAATTCTGGTCACCAAATTATAGGAAAGATGTCAACAAAATAGAGAGTGTACAGAGGAGATTTACCAGAATCTTACCTGGGTTTCAGCACCTAAGTTACAGAGAGAGGTTGAACAAGTTAGGTCCTTATTCTTTGGAGTGTAAAGGTTGAAGGGGGACTTGATAGAGGTATTTAAAATTATGAGGGAGATAGATAGAGTTGACGTGGATAGGCTTTTTCCATTGAGAGTAGGGGAGATTCAAATAAGAGGACATGAGTTGAGAATTAAGGGGCAAAAGTTTAGAGGTAACATGAGGGGGAACTTCTTTACTCAGAGAGTGGTAGCTGTGTGGAACAAGTTTCCAGTAGAAGTGGTAGAGGCAGGTTCGATTTTGTCATTTAAAAAAAATTGGATAGGTTTATGGGCAGGAAAAGAATGGAGGGTTATGGGCTGAGTGCAGGTAGATGGGACTAGGTGAGAGTAAGCGTTCAGCACAGACTAGAAGGGACGAGATGACCTGTTTCTGTGCTGAAATTGTTATATGGTTATATGGTTACATGGAAATTTCATGGTGATTTTCATGATCAGTCACCCAAAATCCATAAAATACACCAAGAGTATTCAGGAAGGAAAATCTTTGTTCTTCAGTGTTATCGACTTACAAATACACTTGGGATTAATGAAAAGGATAACAAATGCAATGTTCCCATTCATTTTGAGAGGGTGTAATGCTTGTGTCAATTGGACAGACTGGATTTGGAGTGCTGTGAACAGTTTTTGCCCCCTTATCTAAGAAAGGAAGTGCTGTCATTGGAGGGGGTCCAGAGAAGGCTCACAAGAATGATCCCAGGAATGAAAGGGTTAATGTATGAGGAGCACTTGATGGCTTTGGCGCTGTACTCCCTGGAGTTTTTAAAGAATGACGAGAAGAAGAAGAGTAAGAGGCATGCAAGAGAATGACGTCTGTGCTCCTCTCCAGCACACATCATTCTGGTCAGAGACATTGAAGCCTCTTCACCGTTATAAAGACAAAATGCTGGATTTCACTTATCAGCACTGTGGGCATGACTGCAACATAGCTGACTTATGTAACGTTAGGTGTGAAACAAGGAATTAAACATTAGTGTACAAGGAGCATTTGATGGCTCTGGGCCTGTACTCGCTGGAGTTTAGAATAATATGAGGGGATCTCATTGAAACCTATCAAATATTGAAAGGTCTAGACAGAGTGGATATGGACAGGATAGTGGGAGAGTCTAGGACAAGTGGGCACAGATTCAGAATACAAGGATGTCCCTATGGATCAAAGATGAGGAGGAATTTATTTAGCCAGAGGGTGGTGAATTTGGAATTTATTGTCATAGATGATTGTGCAGGCTAAGTCATTGGAGGACAAGTCATTTAAAGCCAAGGTTGATGGGTTCTTGTTTAGTAATGACATCAAAGATTAGTGGGAAGAAGGCAGGTGAATGGGGTTGAGAGGGCAAGGATAGCGGACCAGACTCGATGGGCTGAATGGTCATATTTGCCTTAGTTTTTTTTATTATGATTGATTATTTTGGGAACTTTTAACAACTACTTATTTTAAATCTTCTTGCTACAACATCTTTCTTGAGAAGGAATTCAATTTTTTTTTATTAGAAGCGCTGAAGAAACTCCAGACCTGTAAAAGTTAAACAGGATTAGAAATTGCAACCACCCACCTACATCCTTGCTCCTGTTGGAAAGTAGATTAAAAAAAGAGATGGTCAACAAAGGAAATAGTAGGAGGTGAGAAGTAAAGAGGTTACCAATTTAATTTGTTCGGCACAATATTGTGGCCCAAAGGGCCTGTTATTGTACTGTGCTGCTCTATGTTCTGTTTAGTGGAAGAGGAAACCATAAGCAGAAGGTTTGCAGCAGGGTGAAGAGAATTTAGAGAAAGGCAAGGGGCGGAGGAAAAGGCAAGTTACAGACAAGAAGCTACGCTGATGGGGATACTATGAGACT
Organism: Mobula birostris; assembly: GCF_030028105.1. Taxonomy (NCBI): domain Eukaryota; kingdom Metazoa; phylum Chordata; class Chondrichthyes; order Myliobatiformes; family Myliobatidae; genus Mobula; species Mobula birostris. The sequence continues at coordinate 150,976,853 of NC_092377.1, read as the reverse complement.
AGGTGGAGATCTCAGTTGGGATGGGAAATTACAGGCTTTTTATAAAAGGTTTTCTCCTTAAAGGGAAACATAAGGAGTTTTTAAGGAGGGTTTTATTCAATTTAATAACTGTCAACAATAAAGTTATTTGCATATGTTACGAGAAGAAATATTCTTTGTACTCCTACTCCTACATTTAAATACTTTTGAACCACTCAAGCAGGAGAAGTTCTTGTGAACGTACAGTTTTTAAAGGTTATGTTTTGTGACAAGTTTGCAGGCAAAATCTCATTACAATTTCATGAAGAAAGTTTAATTAATCATTGCACTATAAATCACTCAACTTCAAAAATAAACTCCCTAAGGGTAAAAGAATACAGGGGAAATGAGTGAGCAGTTTAATTTCCTTTGGTTGTGTGCTGGTTAATATATATTTGCATAAAATTCCTATATTTTACCAATTGTATTCAAAAATTGCGTGCAGAGATACTTTTATTCGGCTCTGCCAACTAGTGCCCCACTGTGGATGAGATTAACCCCAAGGCACTGAAACTTTGCATTCTGCTTTGTATTCTTAAAGGAGAAAAGGCAAATGATTACTAGCAGATCCCCTGAGTGCAATGTAGATTTACTATAATATGTGGGTTCCAAGGTTAATTAATACTCAGTTGTTACTTTATTAGATAGCGCCTGTACCTAACAAAGTGGCCACAGAGAGTATGTTCGAGGTCTTCTGCTGCTGTAGTCCACCAACTTCAATGTTCGACATGTTCTGTGTTCTGAGATGCTCTTCTGCACACTACTGTTGTAACGCAAGGTTGAGTAACCACTCGACATCTTGTGTGTTCAGAGATGGTCTTCTATTGTAACACTTGCTTATCTCAGTTAGTGCTGCCTTCTCATCAGCGTGAACCACTCTGGCCATTTTCCTCCGACCTCTCTCATTAACATGGTGCTTTTGCCCACATTAGTGCCGCTCACTGGATGTTTCTTTTTGTTCCTTGCACCATTCCCTGTAAATTTTGAAGACTGTTGTGAGTGAAATCCACAGGAGATTAGCATCTTCTGAGATACTCAAACCACCCTGTCTGGCACCAACAATCATTCCCCAGTCAAAGACACTTAGATCACATTTCTTTCCCATTCTGACATTTGGTCTGAACAACAACTAAACCTCTTGACCAATGCTTTTATGTATTGAATTGCTGCCACGTGTTTGTTGAGTATGGAAGGGAAGGGGAGAGGGTTGATGCTTTGCTGTTGTGTGTGCGTGGGAGGGGGGCTTTGGGGTTCGAAAATGTTTCTATAATTCATTCTTTGGGGTTTTCTTCTGTTTTGTGGATGTCTGCGAAGAGTAAAAATTTCAGGTTGTACACTACATACATTCTTTGATATTAAATGGAACCATTGAAGCATTGAATTAAGCAGGTGTATGTGTCTACCTAACAAGGTGGCCACTGAGTGCTGACTTTCTATTATACATGGGTCCCAAGGTTAATTTACATATACTCAGTTAGCATTCCCTAGAACTTAGAAAGTTAAAGAGGCGATTTGATCAAAGTTATCAAGATATTAAGGGAATATGGTAGAAATGGATTAATTCTACTTGGGAAATTGAGATCTGGGAACCTGCTTAAAGAAAGGTGAGGAGGAAGGTTGGGAAACACTTCGACATGCTGATGGGGATGGCAGTTTGGAACTTCCTTATGCTACCCAGTTGATGATTAGTCAATTATTCAGTTTAAATCATTATCAATAGAATTTTGTTGACCAAAGCTGTTAGTTTGGATATTATTGTCACACTAAAGTAAAAACCTTGTTTTGCATGCCTTCCATGCAGATCACTTCATCACAACAGTGCACTGAGAATTGGAATAGCTACAGAGTAAGTGCAGTGCAGAGAGAAAATGGTGATGACAAGGCAGGTAATGAGACCAAGAGTCCATCCTATCATGCAAGAGGTCAGTTTAAGAATCAACAGTGGGATAGAAGCTGTCCTTGAGCCTGGTAGTCCATGCTTTCAGACTTTTCTATCTTCTGCCCAATGGGAGAGGAGAGAAGAGAGAATGGTGCAGGGTGGGTACGTACTCTGTACAGTCTTTAGACCACAATTACACGAGCGTTGCGCAAGTTTATAATCACATCTATCCTTTCAAGGCCCAAAATGGATGATCCCACAAACATCCTTGCTACAACCATAATTTTGTCAATTGCATTTATCCCTCCTGCAACCACTTGGAATAATTATGAATTTTGCAGCCAAATTACAATACGTCCTATTGAAGATATGTATTGCTATTTATCACCACTACCATTGCTGAAGGAAGTATAGGAGCTTGGTGAACCACACCCAAACGCTCAGAAGCTGCTCCTTCCCGTCTATCACCAGATTTCTGAACCCATGAACACTACTTCATTAATCCCTTTTCTTGCACTATTCTGTAATTTTATAATCATTATAGTGTGGTACTGCTGCTGCAAAATGACAAACTTCATGAACTTTAAGCAGTGATAATAAATCTGATTGTGATGTAATTTGTGTTAGATTTCAAACAATGAACATTGAGCATTCTGCATTACACTTTAAAGAATAGTAACTTAAATAGCCTCTTATTCCATTCTGACTCCTAAATAACCACGAGACCTGTTACACTCACCCTAAAAAAGAATGAAGATTAGATCTTGCAGACTTAAAGAACCACGCACACATGGTTACACACATCTTTATGACTAACTCCTCCAAGAAGTCCACAACCTTGTCATAGGGTTTGGAAGCTTGCGTGCCTCAATGCCCTTCAGAGCTGTGTTGGCTGGAGTCAGGGCTTTATGCTTTGGCTCTTGGTAGGGTCGCCCATGCCAAACAGGTCAAAGGGTAGGGGCCAGACTAAGAGGGGTCCACTGGACCTCCAGGTTCAGGGGTTCAGCTCAGGGCCAACAACCCTGACTGGTCAAAAAACAATTGTTACGGAAACAACAATGAAGAACCCTTCTTTACAGGCAGAATCCTTCCTTACAGCCAGTGGCAGTAAGTAAGTAAGTAATAACTATCAAAAGAAAATAGAGTATGTGTGGACTGTAGGGGTACTTGATCTTGCTTTGTCATTCAATATCATGGTTGATTCTTTGTCTTTTGATCCAAAGATATATTGAGTTTCAAAATAAATCTATTCCGTGATTGAGTAATTGTGAGTAATCACAATACTTCTCAATCCTTAGAGAAGAGACTGCTAAATAGTCAAAAACAAACTTTCAAACCCCTTCAGAGTCTGAACTGCTTCAAATAAATCACCACCCATTCTGCTACATTTCAACTAGAGGCAAATCTCATTCAATCCTTCATTCAGAGGCACTCATTGTATCTTTTTTTGTAATATCACTCTGGAGGAACATTGTATCATTTCTTCATGCGTGCATTTCTAAATGACAATAAACGAGGACTGAGTGTCCTCATAATCTAATCTAACCTCAGGAATTACTCTAGTGAACTTGCAGTGAATCATCTCTAAGCTAAATACATAATTCCTTGGGTACATGAACCAAATGTACTTCAGGTATGACCTCATCAAACCTGTGCTGATACTTTTGAAATAACCTCCATCATGGTTAATTAAAAACACATAGAAACTTGCTCCACACATGATCACAAGAAACTGCAGAGAGTTGTGGACACAGCTCATCACATCATGGAAACCAGCCTCCTCCTATGGACTTTGTCTATACTTCCCTTTGCCTCAGTAAAGCAGACAGCATAATCAAAGACCCCTCCTGTCCTGGACATTTTCTCTTCTTCCCTCTCCCATTGACCAGAAGGTACAAAAGCCTAAAAGCATATATCACCAGGCTCCACTGTCATTCTCTTGAACAGACCTGTTGTTTGATCAGATAGACTCTTGACCTCATAATCTACCTTGATATGTTCCTGCACTTGTATGTGTTGATCCCACACATGCTAGCCTTCCAAAAATCAGCTGCCAGAATTCCAGAAACTTTCCCTATGCCAACATTTACTTTTTCCCACCATGTAAAAAGTATTCAGTATCTGTTAAGTTCCTTCGTATTCTTCATTCTTCATTTATCTTCTGTTAGGGCAATGAGAATGACTCAAGGGGCAGTGATTTGTTCTGTGTGTGAGGTGTGGGAACTCTGGGAGACCTCCAGACTCCTGGATAACAAAATCTCCATCAGGTGCAGCTCCTCAGAGAAAGTGTTAAGGAACTGGAACTTCAGCTTGATGACCCATGACTCATCTGGGAGAAAGAGGAAGTGATAGATAGGAGCTACAGTGGGGTAGTCACCCCTAGGTTGCAGGAGGCAGGTAACTGAGTGATTGTCAGGAGAGCACCAGGTCTCTGGCACTGAGTCTGGCCCTGCAGTTCAGAAGGGAAGAGAGATGAAGAGGACAGCAGTAGTGAGAGGAGATTCCATGGTTAGAGGAACAGAGTCGAGATTCTGTGGTCATGATAGAGACACCCAGATGGTACATTGTCTCCCAGGTGTCAGGATCAGGGATGTTTCAAATTGGTTCCAAGATTCTAAAGGTGAAGGGTGAGCAATCAGAAGCCTTAGTACATACAGGCACCTGTGACATGGGTCAGAAAGGTGGGAAAGTCATGAAGAGAGATTTTAGGGAGCTAAGTAGAAAGCTGAAAAGCAGGACCTCCGTGGTAGTAATCTCTATATTACTGCCTGTGCAACATGCCAATGAGGATAAGAACAGGATGATTTGGCAGGTAAATGCATGGCTGAGGGACTGGTGTAGGGGCAGGGCTTCAGACTTCTGGATGATTGGGATCTCCTCTGGGGTAGGTATGACCTATCCGAAAGGGATGGGATACACCTGAACCCAAGGGGGCCCAATATCCTTGCAGGAAGGTTTGCTGGAGCTGTTCGGGAGGGTTTAAATTAATTTGGCAGGGGTATGGGAACTGGAGTCATAGGGCTGAGGATGGGGAGGTTGGTTGACAAACAGAGGCGTGTCATGGATGAAAAAAGATTATAGCTGGGAGCTTAACATCTAAGGATGCACATTGTATCAAAAGGACAGGCAGGTAGGTGGTGAGGTGGCTCTGTTGGTAAAAAATGAAACCTAATCATTAGAAGGAGGTGACCTAGGATGGGAAGGTGTAGAGTCATTGTGGGTAGAGCTAAGAAACTGCAAGGGTAGGAACAGCCTGATGGAAGTCATATACAAATGTCCAAACAGTAGTAAAGATGTGGTCTACAAATTACAATGGGAGATAGTAAATGCCTGTCAAAAGGGAAATGTTATGACAGTCATGGGGGATTTCAATATGCAGGTAGATTGGGGAATTCAGGTTGATGCTGGATCCTAGTAGGGGGAATTTGTAGAATGCCTACAAGATGGCTTTTTATAACAGCTCATGATTGACTCCTCCAAGGGATCAGCTATTCTGGATTGGTTGTCGTGCAAGAAAACAAAATTGGATAGATAGCTTAAGGTAAAGGTGATCATAACATGATAGAATTCACCCTGATATATGAGAAGGAGAAACAAAAGTCAGATGTATCAGTATTACAGTGGAGTAAAGGGAATTACAGAGGCATGAGAGAGGAACTTTCCAAAACTGATTGGAGGCAACACTAGCAGGGATGAAAGCAGAGCAGCAATGGTTGTATTATCTAGGGGGAATATGGAAAGCACAGAATAGTTATGCACCAATGAAAAAGAAAAAGTAGGCAGGATGAGGCAACCATGACTGACAAGAGAAGTCAAAGCCAACATAAAAGCCAAAGAGAGGGCATATAATAGAACAAAAAATAGAGGAAGTTAGAGGATTGGGAAGCTTTTAAAAACCAACAGAAGCTGTAAAGAAAGAAAATATGAGATACAAAGGTAAGGTAGCCAAGAGGATGCAAAAAGTTTCTTCAAATATACAAAGTGTGAAAGAGAGGCAGATGAACTGACAGTGCTTTGCATCTGCCTTCACTGTATAAGACACTAGCAGTATGCTGGAAGTTTAAGAGTGTCAGCAGGCAGAAGTAAGTGCAGTTGCCATTACTAGGGAGAAGGTCCTTGGGAGACTGAAAGGTCTGAAAGTGAATAAGTCACCTAGACCAGATGGTTCTGAAAGAGATGGCTGAAGAGGTTGCGGAGGCATTAGTAATGGTCTTTCAAGAATCAATGGATTCTAGCTTGGTTCCGGAGGACTGGAAAATTGCAAATGTCACTCTGCTCTTCAAGAAGGGAGAGAGGTGGAAGAAAGGAAATTTTAGGCCAGTTAGTCTGACCTCAGTGGTTGGAAACATTTTGGAGCAGATTTGATAAGGACGTGGTTTTGGGGTACTTAGAGGTACTTAATAAAATAGGGAATAGTTAGTATGGTTTCCTTAAGGGAAAATATTGCCTTGACAGATCTGTTGGAATTCTTTGAAAAAATAAGAAGCAGGGTAGACAATGGAGCATCGATGGATGTTGTGTATTTAGATTTTCAGAAGACCGTTGGGATGGTGCCACACACGAGGCTGCTTAACAGGAAAGATACTAGTGTGGATAGGAGGAAAAGAGTGGGAATAAAGAGAGTTTAAACGCAAACAGCAGGAATTCTGCAGATGCTGGAAATTCAAGCAACACACAGCAAAGTTGCTGGTGAATGCAGCAGGCCAGGCAGCATCTGTAGGAAGAGGTGCAGTCGACGTTTCAGGCCGAGACCCTTGGTCAGGACTTGATCTCAGTCTGCAACGTTGACTGCACCTCTTCCTACAGATGCTGCCTGGAATAAAGAGAGTCTTTTGTGGTTGGCTGCCAGTGACTAGTGGGGTTCCACAGGGGACTGTGTTAGAACCACTTCGTTTTACATTCTATGACAATGACTTGGATGACGGAATTGATGGCTTTGTGTCCAAGATTGTGAATGATACGAAATTAGGTGGAGGAACAGGTAGTTTTGAGGAGGTAGAGAGACTACAGAAGGACTGGACAGATTAGGAGAATGGACAAAGTGGCAGATGGAATAGTGTCCAGAAATGTATGGTCAATCACTTTGGTAGAAGAAATAAAAGTATAGACTATTTTCTAAATAGGAAGAAAATACATAATCTGAAGTGCAAAGGGACTTGGAAGTCCTCGTGTAGGATTCCCTAAAGGTTAACTTGCAGGTTGAGTCAGTGGTGAGGAAGGCAAATGCAATGTTAGCAATCATTTTGAGAGGACTAGAATATAAAAGCAAGTATGTAATGTTGAGGCTTTATAAGTCACTGGTGAGACCTCAATTGGAGTGTTGTGAGTAGTTTTCATCCTCTTTGGGCCTCTTATCTAAAAAGGAAATGCTGACATTCGGGAGGATTCAACGGAGGTTCACAAAAATGATTCCAGGATTGAAAGGCTTATCATATGAGGAGCATTTGAAGGCTCTGGACTTGTATTCACTGGAAGGGCGGGTGGGGACAGAAGGGAGCCTCATTGAAACCTATCAATTGTTGAAAGACTTTGACTGAGTGGGTGTGGAGAGGTTGTTTCCTATGGCGAGGGAGTTTAAGTCCAGAGGACACAGCCTCACAATAGAGAGACGTCCTTTTAGAATTGAAATGAGGAGGAATTTCTTTAGCCAGAGATTGGTGAACCTGTGGAATCTGTTGACACAGTTGGTTGTGGAGGGCAAGCCTTTGGGTATAGTTAAGGCAGAGGTTGATATATTCTTGATTAGTCAGGCAGGGCATGAAGGGATACAGGGAGAAAGCAGGAGACTGGGGCTGAGAGGGAAATATTTCAGCCATGATGAAATGGTGGAGCAGACTGGATAGGCCAAATGGTCTAATTCTCCTATATCTTATGGTCTTATAGTCTTTGAGAATAAATTTACTTTGAACTTTGAACCTATTCTTTCTCAATAACGATATGTTACTTCTGCACTTTAAATATAGAATTTAGATTGAAGTTTAACCCTGTGGAGAAAGGCTAAAGGCCTGTGCTGATCAACTGGTGGGAGTGTTTACTGATATCTTTAACCTCTTACTTCAGTAGACTGAGGTACCCACCTATTTCAATTATATCAGTACCTAAGAAGAACATGGTAATCTGCCTCAGTGACCATTGTCCAGTAGCACTTAAATCCACTCTGATGAAGTACTTTGAAAGGTTGGTGATGATACATATCAACTCCTGCCTGAGAAGTGACGTGGACCTACTCCAATTTGCCGACTGGCACAACAGGTCCAGAGCCGGTGCTGTTTTATTGGCTCTTCACTCCACCCTGGAACACCTGGACAGCATGCTCCTTATTAACTACAGCTCAGCATTCAGTACCATCGTCCTCACAAAACTAATCAATAAGCTTCAAGACCTTGGCCTCAATCTCTCTTTGTGCAACTGGATCCTCGATTTCCTCACTTGCAGACCCCAGTCAGTTCAGATTGGCAGCAACATCTCCTCCACAATCATCATCGACACAAGGCAGCGTGCTTGGCCCCCTGCTCTACTCATTTTATACAAATAATTGTGACGCTAAGCGCAGCTCCAATGCCATATTTAAGTTTGCTGACAACACCACGATCATCGGTGATGAATCGGCATTTTGGAGGGAGACTGAAAATCTGGCTGATTGATGCCAAAACAACAGCCTCAACGTCAGCAAGGCCAATGTGCTGATTATTGACTTCAGAGGGAGGAAATTGGAGGTCCAGAACCAGTCCTCATTGGGGATCAGAGGTGGCGAAGGTCAACATCTTTAAATTAGATTAGATTAAGAGAACACTCAGTCCTCTTTTATTGTCATTTAGAAATGCATACATGCATTAAGAAATGATACAATGTTTCTCTGGAGTGATATCACAGAAAACAGGACAAACCAAAGACTAACACTGACAGAACCACATAATTATAACATATAGTTACAGCAGTGCAAAGCAATACCATAATTTGATGAAGAACAAACCATGGACACGGTAAATAAAGTCTCAAAAGTCCCCCAGTCGATCGACTCCCGAGTCCCCGGTAGCAGACGGCAAAAGGGAGAAACTCCCTGTCATAAACCTCCAGGCTCCGTCAACTTGCCGATGCCTTGGAAGCAGCCGACCACAGCCGACACTGAGTCCATCCGTCCGAAAACTTCGAGCTTCCGACCAGCCTCTCCGATACAGGCTCCCGAGCGCCATCCTCTGCCGAGCTCCTTTGACCTCTCGCCGGCCGCTGAAACACGCAAAGCCGAGGATTTTGGGGCCTTCTGCTCCGGAGATTCCGGTTACCACACAGTAGCAGTGGCAGTGAAGCGGGCATTTCAGAAGTTTTCCAAATGTTCCTCTGTACTCACACGTCCATCTCCATCAAATCAGGATTGCGCGCGGTCCCCTACTTGACAGATAACAGACATCACCACCGAAGTGGCCGCATGCGCTGCCGTCGCGCCGCCATCTTCTCCTCCTCCTCGGTGTTCGCATTTCAGACGATTTTTCCTGGATCCAGAACATAAGTTCCATCACAAAGAGAGCACAGCAGCACCTCTACTTCCTTTGGAGATTCGGTATGACATCTAAAACTTCGACAAACTTCTATCAATGTATGGTGGAGAGTATATTGACTGGTTGCATCACAGACTGGTGTGGAAACACTAAAAAATGGAAAATCCTAAAAAAAATAATGGTATGGCCCAGGCCATCATGGGTAAAGCACTCCCCATGACTGAGAACAACTGCACAAGCGCTGTCACAGGAAGACAGCATCTATCATCAAAGAGCCCCACTGTTGAGACCATGCTCTCTTCTCACTACTGCCATTAGGAAGGCGGAACAGGAGCCTCAGGGCCCACACCAGCAGATTCAGACACTTATTATTCCTCAACCATCAGGCTCATGAACCAGTAGGGATAACATCACTCACCCCATCAATGAACTGTTCCCATAACCTATGGACTCACTTTCAAGGACTCTTCACCTCATGCTCTCAATATTTATCGCTTATTAATTTGTTATTATGTTTTTCTTTTGTATTTGCAGTTTGTTGCCTTTTACACATTAATTGCGTGTCCCTCCTGAGGGGTGCAGTCTTTCCTTGATTCTATTATGTTCCCTGGATTTACTGAATCTGCCTGCAAGAAAATGAATCTCAAAGGTTCAAAGATACAATTCAATGTCAGAGAAATGTATACAACGTACATACTGAAAAGCTTTATCTTCGCAACCATCCACGGGAACAGAGGAGTGCCCCAAAGAATGAATGACAGCTAAATGTTAGATCCCCAAAGTCTCCCCCAGCTCCCCCCTCCTGCGCGTAAACAGCAGCGAGCAACAATCCCCTCCTTCCCCCCCACCGCCAAAAAAAAAGCATTGGCGCCTCCACCGAGAACTCAAGCGTGAGCAGCAGCAAAGCCACAGACTTACACCTACCCCAAGGACTTTGCGTTTCACCCAGTATTTGACATACCACATGTTCTCTCTCTCCCTAATAAGGGGAGAAAGAGGTGCCTCCGTTTCCCAGCGAGCGGGGAGACATAACAAACAACTCGTTGGCTCATGATGTTAAAAGTCCACCACATCGCTTTTCTTGAGCTCTGTATCCAAAAAACCGGGCACACAACTGCAGATATTCTGACTCCCATGACAACACACGGATCTCCTGTCGTGACACTGACCCTCGATCCGCCCGTCTCCAGAGCCCCGGGATCCTAAGCTTCCGAATATGAGCCGGACTTTCAGGCCGAGCCTTTAGCATGCTGAACAACAATGGTCAGTTGTGAAACCCCGAGAGTGGGTCCCATTCCCGCAAAAGAACCATAGTCGGTGTATAACTCCAGGTCTTCAGAAGAACCCTGAAAGGGAAAAATAGAGTTATTAAAGATGGAAATAGAGCTGTTTCCGAAGATGCAAACAAAGAATTCGCCGTTAGGTGCATTAACCCTCCTAAGCTCTGCCTTTCAGGGTTGTATATGGTTTATATGCACTTCAGTCATAAATTTACTTCAAACTTTGAGCTTTGATCATTCTTGGTTCAGTAGTTGTTCCAGAATATCAAAGACAAAGTCAAAGTATATTTATTACACATATATTACCACATACTATCTTGAGATTCACTTTCTCGCAGGCATTTGCAGGAAAAGAAATAGAATGGAATTTATGAAAATCTATACATAGACAAAGTCTGACAGACAACCAATGTACAAAATAAGACAAATTGTGCAAATAAAAAATAGATAGCACTGAGGACATGAGTTGTAGAGTCCTTGAAAGTGAATCTGTCGACTGCGGAATCAGTTCAGAGTTGAGGGGAGTGAGGTTATCCATGCTGGTTCAGGAGCCTGGTGGTTATAGGGTAAACATTGTTCCTGAATCTGGTGGTATGGGATCTAAGGCTCCTGTACTTTCTGCCCTATAGCAGTAAGGAGAAGAGGGCATGAGCTGGATGGTGAGGCTCCTTGTTGATGGATGCTGCTTTCTTGTGGCAGCACTTCACATCCTCTAAATGTGCTCAGTGTTGGGGAGGGCCATCAGGTACTACATGGATATGTATTACTTTATTTCCACATTGCAGGAGCTTGAGGAGATTTGGTATGTCGCCAAAAATACTCAAACATTTCTATTTGTACTGTGGAGAGCTTTGCAACTGGCTGCATCAATGTCTGGTATGGGGGAGGGGTTGGTCAGAGAACAGAATTGAGGTAAGTTGCAGAGAATTTTAAACTCAGTCAGCTCCATCGTGGGCACTAGACTCTGGAGTATTAGATTAGATTAGATTATGAGGACACACAGTCCTTTTTTATCGTCATTTAGTAATGCATGCATTAAAAAATGATACAATGTTCCTCCGGTGTGATATCACAGAAACACAAGACAGACCAAGACTGAAAAACTGACAAAAACCACATAATTATAACATATAATTACAACAGTGCAACAATACCATAACTTGATGAAGAACAGGCCATGGGCGCTGTAAAAAAAGTTCAAAGTCTCTAGAAATTCCCATCATCTCACGCAGACGGAAGAAGGAAGAAAACTCTCCCTGCCACGAGCTTCCAGCGCCACAAGCTTGCCGACACAGCATCCTGGAAGCACCCGACCACAGTCCGACTCTGAGTCGTCCGAAAACTTCGAGCCTCCGACCAGCCCTCCGACACCGAGCACTGAGCACCATCTCTGCCGAGCACTTCAACCCGAGCCCCAGCCACCAGCAACAGGAAAAGCCGAGGATTTGGGGCCTTCCCTCCAGAGATTCTCAATTGCACAGTAGCAGCGGCAGCGAACCGGGCATTTCAAGAAGTTTCTCCACATCTTCCTCTGTGCTTCTCACGTCTGTCTCCACCAAATCAGAATTGTGCACGGCCCCTAGTTAAGAAATACGATATCATTTCACCGGAGAGTAACCAGGACATCTTCAAGGAACGAGGTCTCAAAAAGGCGGCATCCATCATTAACGACCCCATCACCAAGGTCATGCCCTGTTCTCAATGCTACCATCAGGAAGGAGGTGCAGAAGCATGAAGACACACTCAACAATTCAGGAACAGCTTCTTTCCCCCGGTCATCCAATTTCTGTATGGACATTGAACCCATAAACACTACCTCACCACTTTTTTATTTCTATTTTTGCACTACTTATTTAATTCAACTATTTAATAATATATATATACATATTTACCTTAATTCACAATATTTTTATCTATTATTATGTACTGCATTGTACCGCTGCCACAAAGTCAACAAATTTGCCAGTGATATTAAACCTGATTCTGATTCTGAAACTTGGTCCTACTTCGGAGATAGAACATTTCATGTAGGCTCATAATCTTGGTCAATATTGATGGTGTTGATTATTCTGATGAGCTCTGAACCCAAAGCTTGTTTCACCCTCTCAGATCAATTTGTGATTCCTTGACACTAGTTTTGAAAACAAGTTACTTTGGGAGTTAACTTCCAACCATCATCATCAAAGATCATTTACCTAACGTTGTCAACTTGCCACGCACAACGTGACTGCCACATTTCAACAGTGATTTTGCATTCATCGCAGGTTGTAAAGTCCAAATATATAATATCATGAGGTACCATTTATAAGTGTTTCTCTACATTCCTGACATTATAAAACAGTTTATTGCCTCATTACATGAGGAATGGCAATGGTGATTTGCAAGTTTAATAAAGAGAATCGTCAATTTGGAAGAGGAAAAAAATTAATTAAAACATTTCACAGAGATTGACATAATTACAGAAAAGGTCCATCGGCATCTGAAAGAAGTTAATGGGACGTAAGGAAATTTCCTCAGAACTTTAATGTGGGTAAAATGCAGCAAGTGGGCTCAAAAAGGAAAAAAGTTGGAGAACACTGGATAGAAACTGAATCAATAATTGTATTTATTAAAAGTTTCCTTTTAATTTGTAAACAAATGGAGCATTGCCCTCAAGTCCAGCACCTTTTACTCATCTCTGGTGATGGTGAGTTGCCTTCCTGAATCATTGTATTCCTTCTTGTGATGGTGCTATCCTAGTGTTCAGAGATGTTGGATAAGATTTCCAGGATGTCGACCTAGTAAAGATGAAGGAATAGTGGTATATTTCCAAGAAAGGGCAGTATGCTACAGTGGTGGTGTTCATATGTCTCCAAGTATGGTAGATACTCGCACCCGTCCATATTTACATCTCAGCTTGATACTTGAATATAACTTAATTTCCTAGCAGCTTCATATCAGACACATCTCCCCACCCCCACTGACTTGTGCCTCTGAACACTGTCACTCCATTCTGATAACCATTTGAATTTTGTCATTTCTCCATGGTATGGCAAACATCCTCACAGAATATTGCTGCTGCAAGTTTATATAAAAGTTGGCATTAATTTATGGTTTTACGCTTGTTGATCACAAAGATTTATTGCAGCTTCGTATGGCTGGCAAACAGAATTTAATTTAGTAGCCACAGAGTACAAACAGGTCTGTCTCGCTGGCCACGTTTTCCCATTTTCTCCTAAAGCAGTCAACGTCCATCAAAGATCTCCCGAATCTAAGCCACATAACCTTTGTGCGCCTACCAATGGACAACAGGTACAGAAGCCTGAAGTCCCACATTCCCAGGTTCAAGAACAGCCACTTCCCTTCAACTATTCAGCTCTTGAACTGACTTGCAAAACGCTAACCAGAATAGTTTAGCAAAACTATGACCAATTTGATCACGTTGCGTTAAAATAGACTTTGCTTTCATTGTGCTAATTGTTCTTCCTTGCAAACATCTTCTATAAATTATCTTTTTCTTGTGAATGCGGCTTATCCGATGCTGCGGCAAGTAAGTTTTTCATTACACCTATGAATACATACAACATTAAATTCGACTTTGACTCTGAGCTCTTAGCATACATCTCCATGGGATCTATCATCTTTCATTTCCATTCATCTCGCACAGCAAGTGCCAGCAGAGAATATCATCAGTTGAAAATAACCTTGACCTTCTCCAACATCAACAAAACCTGTACCATCCAGAAGTTGACTGAATTAGGATATAACTGGTTGAGGCTTTCTAGCTGATGCAGGGTCTCAACCCAAAATGTCGACCTACACCCTATGTTTGACATCTTGAGTTCTTCCAGGGTTCTATTTTTTGTTCCAGATTCTAGCTTCGCTCATCTCTTTGTTCCTGATGTTTTCTTTCTAATGTCTCTCAACTCTGGCTGCTATTAGCTCCTTTAAGACTAACCCTGCTGGCTTACAACCTGGCACTGTGCCACTTGATAAAAATACTCACTAAACCTTTGCAGAAGCGCAAAGTCTGCTTATCATTTCCACCCATTCGAGATATTCATCAAGAGCTCTGTGTGCGCAGGGCCCTCAGAAGAGTCAAGGTTCCCTCCCATGCATCCCACAATCTCTTTGACACCCTACCAGAATGCAGGAGGTAGCGTAACATTAGAACAAGGACTGTTAGGATGGGAAACAGCTTCCTCCCTCATGTAATGAGATTACTGAACTCCCTGCCACCACCCAGGTCTCACCACTTACAAAGCTCCTATAGCGTTTCACTGTTCACTTTTTAATTTGTGTCTTAAATTCACCTTATGCTAAATGTCAATCTTCTGGCATATATGTACTACTTGTTAATTTACTTGTGGAAATATTACTTTATTTGTTGTGTGTGTGAGTTATATGTACTGTGACGTGCACCTTGGTGCAGGGGAACATCGTTTTGTTTGGAGGTTGGTGTCTGTCTGTCTCGAAGGACAATGGGTGATGATGACCATTATCACAAGCCTGGGTGGAAGGTATGGAGATCCTGAGATGCCCAGTCATCAAGATCCCCCTCTCAGACTCACCAGTGTAGTCCAAAGGAAAGCTTATGAAATGATACATTTGGCACCAGCTTGGCTGCAGGAGCTACCAGAAGGATGTTCAGTGACGTCCAGTGGCCTTAGTCGTTCCACTCTGGATTTGCTGTCTGGGTTTTCTCTCATAACCTTCATCTCTCCTGAGGCTCCCACAAGCAGTGGGTCCATTTACCCACAGCTGGGGATCTGGTTCTTGAGCACCAGGGTGTGTCCACACACTGGTGGGCCTGCGTGTTACGTGCGTAGGGGCCAGACCTCTTCCCCATCCTCTGTAGTTCAGCCTGAGTCCGAACGGAGTTCAGTTTCCACATGACACCTGCAAGGAGGCTCTACATGAGGCTTGTTGTGGGAGAGACTATGTACTGGCAGGGAGAGACTTCCACACTCAGTTCTCCTTTTCGCGAGACTGATAGCCAGCGGTGGAAGCTGAAAGTGAAAGCGACAAGCACTACCCGCTACACTACCACACCAGACGCATCACAACAACCTTTTTGGCATTACATTTGATAGTATACACAGATACAGTTGATTGACAATAAACTTGCACTTAAATATCAACAAAATACAATTGCACTTGTGAATTTGTTTTCAAAACCCATGCTAGCTTTGCATATCCTACTTTTTATACTTGATTCATTAGGTTGCAAGTTTTGTTAATTTCCTGCACTACTTTGTTTCCTACCTTTGTATTTTTACTACACATATGGCTCGTAGCAGATGAGCAGAATCTTCAACATGAGCAGAATTTGGTGGGGTGATAAATACACTGTGTAGTTGGGGCTGAGTTATACTTGGGCTATGCTGTGGCCTACACGAGTGGCCTACGCCGTTGTGAGCATTATACTTGTGCGTCGGTGTGTCTGCGTCGTTCTGCAATTCACCGCCAAAACGCTAGTTGGCGGTGGGGTTCCTATGCCACTGTGCTGAGTTTCTTCCTGTACTTCAAACAGTGGCGATTGAAACTGAGCGCATCATGTTGGAGTTGGAGCTGATAAATGTTGACAAGAGTTTTTTCTCTCTTAATTCTGATATGGCGAAGAAGAAGCAACCGGAAATGCGATGCTACCAAGCGGACCAATCACGGTTATTGCGTTCTGCATCGCCGCGGCGCGTAGTTACATTTTGAGAGAGGTGCGCATTAGGCTACGGCGTAGAGTTCAGCTTAGAGTACAGCGTAGGGTACATGGCTATGCCGTACGTACGGCGTATATTTGACGCAGAAGTATAAATTGGGCTTTAGTATTGTTAATGCACCTGAACTTAATGCTGATAGTTTAGAGAATCACAAAAGGAAACACACTCAGTGGCTACTTTATTAGGTACACAGTTCATTAATGCAAATACCTCATTAGCCAATCATATGGGAGCAACTCAATACATAAAAGCATGTAGACATGGTGAAGAGGTTCAGTTGTTGTACATACCACACAGTGGAATGGAAAAGAGATGTGATCTGTGCCAGACCAGGTGGTTCGAGTATCTCAGAAACTGGGGATCTCCTGAGATTTTCACACACAACAGTCTCTAGAAGTTACGGAGAATGGTACGAGAAAACAAAAAAAAAAATACCTCCAGTGAGCAGCAAGTTCTGTGGGCAACAACGCCTTGTTAATGAGAGAGGTCAGAGTAGAATGGCCAGACTTGTTCAAGCAGACTGGAAAGCATTACAACAGTTGTATGCAGAAAAGCATCTCTGAACCTACAGCAAGTCAAACCTTGAAGTGGGTGGGCTACAATAGCAAAAGATCACAAACATATGCTCAGTGCCCACTTTCTTAAGTATAAGAGGTACCTAATAAAGTGGCCTCTGAATGTTTCTGGGGCCTCATTCCAACCCTTTGAGTGGTATCCATTTAGTCAATCTCCTCCACTAATTCATCTTGGTTTTGCAAGCGCACATATAACACTCCTTTGAAAACCTTTGATTCCAGCTCCCACTATCCTTTCAAGCAGTGAATTTCAGCAGATTATAGCGACTGCCTGCATGAAAAAGAATTTCCTCCCCTCCCCACTGTTTCCTTTGCCAATTATCATGATTCTGCTTTCTTTGGTTATTCATTCACTTGCAAGTGGAAGTATTTTCTGCTCACTTACTTTATCAAAGCACTTCAAAGCCTTTTAAATTTTCCTCATATTCTCTGACCAGGGAGAACAATAGGAGAATGTTTAGTATTTCCGTAACGCAGACGCTCCTCATCTTTTAAATATTTTCATTTAAAATTCTAACCAAGGTCACTAGAGGTCATTACACTCCACAATCATAGAAACACACTGTTTTTTGTCTGCAAGATTATCTATTGGTTAATAGGGATGGATTTCAGGAATACAATATCGTGGACTGATGCAAGTCTTGGATGAGTCTCCCATGTACCAGCTGTTCTCCCATCGCGGTGGAAGAGGTCACGGGTTCAGAGACGCACTCAGAGTAGATCAAGGAGAATCTTGAGTGCACTTTGTAGATGATATACACAGCAGCCACCATGCACTGGTTCTTAGAAACTGCTGTCAACTGGTCGGTAGAAGGGATTCCAACACGTTTCTGACTCAAATGGCTTGTCGGATGTCAAATGATAGCATGCCACAGAGTACACAGCTTTTGACCTGTTGTGTAACTGGTCTAGGCAAGTTTCTGGTCAGTAACGCCCCCCCCAACCCCACCCCACTGATGATTATGGGGTGTCTGAAGAGAGGATGGTAACAGCAGGCTTGAAAGAAAGGAGAACATAACTGTGGAAAACAAAGCATCGTCAATGCCCAACAGTGAATTTAAGATGAGAAAATAAACTTGTTTCTAGTGATTCATGTTATGTTTTGTAACTCCAAAACATAAAAATGAAAGGAAAACAAGGGAGCCAAGAAATAACTCACGTACATTTGCTTTTGTTTTATGTGAAGCACACACATATGACATGGTGGCATGGTGACATGTGCCATTTACCTACTTTTACATAGAACCCATAATGAATTAGTTAAACAAACAAGAGTGCTTAATCAAAAAATAGATTGGTTGAGTCCTGAAGAAAGATCTCGGCTCAAGATGTTGATTGTTTATTCATTCCTCCAAAAAGGAAGAGGAGAAGATGGCGACACGACGCAGCTTGCGCGGCCACTCCGGTGAATGATATCTGTTATCTGTCAAGTAGGGTGCCGTGCACAATCCTGATTTGATGGAGACAGATGTAACAGAACAGAGGAACATCTGGAGAAACTTCTGAAATGCCTTTTTCACTGCCGTTGTTACTGTGTGATCCGGAATCTCTGGAGGGGAAGGCCCTGAATCCTCGGCTTTGCTTGTTGCTCAGCGGCCGGGGTGGGGTCAGGGCGCTCGGCAGAGGTGGTGCTCGGTGCTCGGTGCCGGAGGGCTGGTCGGAGGCTCGAAGTTCTCGGACAGACTCAGGGTCGGCTATGGTTGGGTGCTTCCAATACATTGACAGTTGTCGGTGCCTGGAGGTTTATGGCAGAGAGAGTTTCTCCCTTCTGCCGCCTGCTATCAGGGACTATCAGGAGTCGATCGGAACTTTGAGACTTTTTTTTACCGTTCCCATGGTCTGCTCCTTATCAAATTATGGTATTGTTTTGCACTGCTGTAACTATACGTTATAATTATGTGGTCTTGTCAGTTTTAGTCTTTGGTTTGTCCTTTTTTTTGTGATATCACTCTGGAGGAACATTGTATCATTTCTTAATGCATGCATTTCTAAATGACAATAAACGAGGACTGAGTGTCCTCATAATCTAATCTAATCTAATTTATATAGATGCTGCCTGGCCTGCTGGGCTTCTCCAGTATTTTGTATGTGTTGCTTTGCAATATATTTAAAATATTACTCAAATATTACTGAACTATGAAATACACAGCATCTCAGAAGATGATTAAATGAACAGGAAGCAGGTATTTAGTAAAACTCCTTGTTACACAATTCCTTGGAGTTGACTCCACAGCATTAACTGCTCATTCCCCTCCATAGATGCTGCCTGAGCTGTTGAGTTCCTCGAGCACTTTGTGTGTTGTTCTGGATTTCCAGCATCTGCAGAATCTTTTGTGCTAGAAAACTGAAGGAATGGACAGCAGACAAGTATTTGTGGTGATCTAATCCATGAATATTGGGAAGAGAGAACTGATGGAGGCAGACGAATGGGAGATTGCTTTGATCAAAAAAAAATCCACAAGCTCCTTGTGCTTATTTGTGGAAGTAAAGACTAAGAATATGCAATGGCAGAGAGAAAAACGTGCTTTTTCCCCAACTCTTTCCAATCTTTGAATAATGAGTTTTAGAAATTGAGGTCAACCTGTTAATGCTCAAAGAAGTAAGGCTCAGACGGGGTAACAGGAGAGTCGTCAGAGCCAATAATTCAAACTGGAATGCAAAGGCGATGCATAATCCATGAAGGATGAACATTCAAATGTTGGAGGGAGATTTGGGCAGGGAACCCACTCAGGAAAAGGAGGAAAGAAAGACGAATAAAAAAGTAGAAATCAGTAAAATTGTATATTGATCAAAACATCTTCAATTTTGGGTGAAAAAATGCATTTTAAATAAGATGTGTGGGAAATGAATTGTACTTTTTTAATTGTTGGTCGATATTTAGGTTATAATCTTAACCCCCCAATAATGTTCCTTGAAAGCTCCTTGGACCCATTTGCCATTGAAGAAGCTTCACATGTATAAATAGTTGTTATTTTTGTTTAAATGCGCCAGGAACTGTGTCAGCACCACTGGGAGTGGCAGAGTTGGCTCCACGGACTGATTATGAAGTTGTAATGATTTTTGTGGAGGAATGCACATGTTAATGTGCAGCAAGGACCAAATTAGGAGAAGCTACAGTGGTGCACAAGAGAATAACAGCTAATTAATCTACTTGAATTGTGAAACTTAGGAGTACAGAGAAATTGACCTGATATCTTGGTATATAAAAGCATTCCTATTTCTCACAAATATGTTCAAAGTTTAAATGTATTACTTAAGTTGTTGTTCCTTTTCACTCCTTGTGGCTCACCAGGCAGCATTTTTTGCCATTGCCTTAGCATTTGTCTGTTTATTTTTTGTGAGGCCGAGTTGCTAGCTTGGTGCTCAACCCAGCATGGATGGAAAGCATGCAAGTTGCTGGTCAGACTCGAACCCAGAACCATTTGCCTCAGAGTCCAGTGCTGATGCCACCTCACCATTGGTCAGCTATTATCTAAGTTCAGTACGTGCATGTCACCAAAAACTACCTTGAGATGCTTTTTTTTTTGCCGGCACTCACATTAACACAAAAGAATCAATGAAAAACTACATACAAAGACTGACAAACCTGTGTGCTCGTCCATTGTCAATGTCGATGAGGACCTCAACACCGTTATGATGGTGTCAAGACTAGCGCATGATTTGGATTTAAGTGAGGGAGAGTTGCGCAGCGTCAGCCTCACTCTCTCTTCCCAATTCCCATCTGGATCCAGTGGCAAGACAGAGTCTAGACGGCTGGAGATGGGACCAGGCGCAGAGGATGACCAGGACGTCTTCTGTGTCTTGTCCTGCTCTACACATTCCACGACGCTTGCAGAGACCGCCTTCTTGACCGTTGGACCTTCCATTGGTCTCGTCCGCTCAGTCCGCCGGAGGCTGTCTTCATGTGCTGGGATAGACAACTCCCTGTCTCACCGAGGGTTTGAGACCCGTCGGCTACCCTCACCTGGTTTAGCCAGCTTGTCGAAGCTGTTGCCCGGGGTGTGGCCGCTGTTACATGCAAACAGCTACGGGGAGACACAGGTGAGAGCTGAGTGCCAGGTGGGGACCAAAGGTGGACTGACAAACCACCAATTTGCAGAAGAAGACAAATTGTGCAAGTAAAATCAAAATTCAAAAAGTGAAAAGTTGCCTCAAACCTGCCTGTCCTGGCTGACCTATTGTCTCAGCTTGCTCCTGCCCCACCGAACTCGTTTCTGCATACCTCGACACTGTTTTATCCCCACTTGTTCAATCCCTTCCGACCTATGTTCGTGACACTTCTCACGCTCTTAATCTTTTCGATGATTTTAAGTTCCCTGGCCCCCACCGCTTTATTTTCACCATGGATGTCCAGTCCTTATATACTTCCATCCCCCATCAGGAAGGTCTCAAAGCTCTACGCTTCTTTTTGGATTCCAGACCTAATCAGTTCCCCTCTACCACCACTCTGCTCCGTCTAGCGGAATTAGTCCTTATTCTTAATAATTTCTCCTTCGGCTCCTCCCACTTCCTCCAAACTAAAGGTGTAGCTATGGGCACCCGTATGGGTCCTAGCTATGCCTGTCTTTTTGTTGGCTTTGTGGAACAATCTATGTTCCGTGCCTATTCTGGTATCTATCCCCCACTTTTCCTTCGCTACATCGACGACTGCATTGGCGCTGCTTCCTGCACGCATGCAGAACTCGTTGACTTTATTAACTTTGCCTCCAACTTTCACCCTGCCCTCAAGTTTACCTGGTCCATTTCCGACACCTCCCTCTCCTTTCTAGATCTTTCTGTCTCTGTCTCTGGAGACAGCTTATCCACTGATGTCTACTATAAGCCTACTGACTCTCACAGATATCTGGACTATTCCTCTTCTCACCCTGTCTCTTGCAAAAACGCCATCCCCTTCTCGCAATTCCTCCGTCTCCGCCGCATCTGCTCTCAGGATGAGGCTTTTCATTCTAGGACGAGGGAGATGTCTTCCTTTTTTAAAGAAAGGGGCTTCCCTTCCTCCGCTATCAACTCTGCTCTTAAACGTATCTCCCCCATTTCACGTACATCTGCTCTCACTCCATCCTCCCGCCACCCCACTAGGAATAGGGTTCCCCTGGTCCTCACCTACCACCCCACCAGCCTCCGGGTCCAACATATTATTCTCCGTAACTTCCGCCACCTCCAACGGGATCCCACCACTAAGTACATCTTTCCATCCCACCCCCCTGCATTCCGCAGAGATCGCTCCCTACGCAATTCCCTTGTTCATTCGTCCCCCCCATCCCTCCCCACTGATCTCCCTCCTGGCACTTATCCGTGTAAGCGGAACAAGTGCTACACATGCCCTTACACTTCCTCCCTTACCACCATTCAGGGCCCCAAACAGTCCTTCCAGGTGAGGCAACACTTCGCCTGTAAGTCGACTGGGGTGATATACTGCGTCCGGGTCTCCCGATGTGGCCTTTTATATATTGGCGAGACCCGACGCAGACTGGGAGACCGCTTTGCTGAACACCTAACGCTCTGTCCGCCAGAGAAAGCAGGATCTCCCAGTGGCCACACATTTTAATTCCACATCCCATTCCCATTCTGACATGTCTCTCCACGGCCTCCTCTACTGTAAAGATGAAGCCACATTCAGGTTGGAGGAACAACACCTTATATTCCGTCTAGGTAGCCTCTAACCTGATGGCATGAACATCGACTTCTCTAACTTCCGCTAAGGCCCCACCTCCCCCTTGTACCCCATCTGTTACTTATTTTTATGCACACATTCTTTCTCTCACTCTCCTTTTTCTCCCTCTGTCCCTCTGAATATACCTCTTGCCCATCCTCTGGGTCCCCCCCCCTTGTCTTTCTTCCCGGACCTCCTGTCCCATGATCCTCTCGTATCCCCTTTTGCCTATCACCTGTCCAGCTTTTGGCTCCATCCCTCCCCCCTCCTGTCTTCTCCTATCATTTTGGATCTCCCGCTCCCCCTCCAACTTTCAAATCCCTTACTCACTCTTCCTTCAGTTAGTCCTGATGAAGGGTCTTGGCCTGAAACGTCGACTGCACCTCTTCCTACAGATGCTGCCTGGCCTGCTGCGTTCACCAGCAACTTTGATGTGTGTTGAGTGAAAAGTTTAAGCTTCTTTACTCAGAGGGTTGGGAGAATGTGGAACGAGCTGCCAGTGCAAGTGGTGTATAAGAGCTCAATTTCAACTTTTAAGCAAAGTCTGGATAGGTACATTAATGGTAGGGGTATGGAGGGCGATGGTCTCGGTGCATGGCAATGGAAGTAGGCAGCTCAAATGGTTTTGGAATGGACTAACTGGACCGAAGGTCCTGTTTCTGTGCTGTAGTTTTCTATCATTCTATGAATCCAATAATAATAATAAATAATTAAATAATATTGAGAATGTGAGTTGCAGAGTCCTTGAAAGTGAATCCATAGGTTATGGAAAGTGTTCAAAGTTGAGGTGAGTGAAGTTAACCGCACTGGGTCAGGAGGCTGATGGTTGCAGAATAATAACCAGAATCTGGTGGTGTGGGGCCTATATAATACACAAGAGTGCGCCATTTCATGCAATGAAGAAACAAAACCACCACGATTCTGTCTCTGTACCAATATTTGACACATTGTCAGATGATTGCATGTACTAGCTTATTTTTCCAAGCTCAATTTGCACAACAAAACCTCTTTTCTTCTGGACTGTGAAGACACAACTAAAATGGTCAGCAGAAGAATCATAATTCTGCACCTCCTTAACGATGAGTCCCCCCCAGGGCTTTTGTTACTGAAAATTGATTTTTGCATTTGTTTATGCAAATTGCAGACTGGGAACTTTACATAAAATTCATTGATGTTCAATGTTTTGGAATGAGCTAAGAATTGGAGAGAGTCATAGAGTCATAGAAAAGTACAGCACAGAAACAGGCCCTTTGGCCCATCTAGTTTGTGTTGAACCATTTAAACTGCCTATTCCCATCAGCCAGCACTGGGACCTTAACCCTCCACACCCCTACCATCTGTGCACCTATTGAAACTTCTCTCAATCATTGAAATCAAGCTTACATGCATCATCTGCAAGGATAAGGCTAGGATTAAGTTGAGGGGTCGCTGGGTGATGCGGCTCGAAGAGCTGGAAGGGTCTATTCTGTGTTGAATCTCAATAAATAATAAAATCTTGCACAGCATCCTGCACTCCGTTACTCTGTAGGGCCAAGGTGCACCAAAGCCGTGCTTAATGAAGCATTCGGAAAATGTATTTAAAGTGGAAGCTCTCAAAGCCCAAAAATTTCACTCTTTGAATGCTTTCATGCAGAAGTGTCTGGCAGCTGTGGAGCATTAGACTCTGATCATCGATCAGACTCACTTCCACTGATACTCAACTGTACCTGACGCTGAGTCATATGCCTTCAATCACCAGGCTCTACAGCGCTCATCTAGTCTTCGACGTTTGGTTTCTCTGTAAGAGGCCGTGGTGGAATGATGGAAGAGAATTCCATCTCACCGAGCCAGGGAGATGAAAAATTTCCATCAGTTTTCCATTGAAGCACAATGAACACTGACTTTCCATCCTACAAGTCCAATTATCAACATTGTAACATTAGCTGAAGGGAAATAGGGCACAGTGTTCCCATTCCAACTTCAACATCGATCTTCTCTTATATCAGGGGTTCCCAACCTTTTTTACGCCATGGACCAATGCCATTAAACAAGGGGCCAGAGCACCCCAGGTTGTGAACTACATCTTACATGATAATTTCACCACACAAATATCTTTTGTAATACTGCCTTACGAATACCTTCAACCAACTTTACTTACTCGGAGCATGACGATTCTTCAGTTACATTGATGGCGTGAGGAATTGAATGGCAAAGTTCCTCCACGTGCATTACATCACAACGGACTCTTACTCAATGTCAGCAAGACCAAGGAGCTGATTATTGACTACAGAAGGAGGAAAGCTGAAGTCCACAAGTCAATCTTTGTCGGAGGATCAGAGGTGGAGAGGGTAGACAACTTCAAAATTCTTTGGTGTCATTGTTTTGGAGGACCTGGTATGAGCCCAGCACATAAGAGTAATAATGAAAAAAGCACAGCAACGCCCCTACTTCCTTAGGAGATGCAGAGATTCACCATTACATCTGAAACTTTGACAAATTTCTATAGATGTGTGGTGGAAAGTATGTTGACTGGCTGCATCACGGCTGAAATAGGTGAAGAACAGTGTGGTTTTATGAAAGACAAAGGTACAAGAAATGCGATATTGATGTTAAGGATACTATCAGAATGAGCTATTCAAGTGCAAAGAGATTTGTTTGTTTTATCGACTACACAAAGGCATTTGATAAGGTGAGGCACAATAAGTTATTTGAAATATTACAGGAAACTTCAGATCTAGATTCGAAAGGCCTCCACCTAATCAGAAATCTGTACTGGGAACAAACTGCTGCTGTAAGAATAGATGGAGAAGTGAGTCAGTTTACAAAAATCAAGAGAGGCATTAGACAAGGGTGTGTTTTCTCCCCTGATTTGTTTAATGTGTACAGTGAAACAATATTTCAAAACTAAGAGACATCTTGAGAATCAAAGTTGGCAGTGAAAACATCAATAATTTCAGATATGCAGATGACACTGTGCTAATTGCAAGTATGGAGGAAGAACTACAAAACTTAATTGATATAGTTGTTGAAGGAGGTGCAAAAATGGGTCTATCTATCAATTACAAAAAAGACAGAATGTATGGTGATATCCAAAAAGAAGAAGAATCCTGTCTGCAGGCTGAAAATAAACGGGGAAGACATAAAGTGAGTACAGAACTTTTGCTACTTAGGAAGCTGGGTGACATCAGATGACAGGTGCGACATGGACATCAAAAGAAGAATAGAAATGGCAAAAGACACCTTTAAGAGAATGAAGTACATACTGACCAACACTAAACTAGGCATGACAACCCGCCTCAGAGTACCGAAATGTTATGTTATATGGCTCAGCATGTTGGACAATACCTAGTAACACGAGGAAACAAATTGAAGCAGCAGGGATGTGGTTTTTGAGGAGGATGCAAAGAATATCATGGGCGAAACGAATATCTAACGAGAATGTCATGAACAGAGCAAACACAAAAACAGAAATAATGTATGAGATCATGAAAAGGCAACGTAACTTCATTGGACATGTGATTAGGAAAGAGGAGTTAGAATGCACGGTAATTATGGGAAAGATTGAAGGGAAAAAAGCAAGAGAAAAGTAAAGACAAATGATGATGGAGACAGCAGCCAGAGAACTGGAAATGAATACCAATGAATTGATCCACTTGACCCGAAACAGGAGACCATCGCAGTCAGAATTCAAGCTGGACATGGCACCTGATGATGATGATGATGCATCACAGCTTGGTATGGAAACACCAATGCCCTTCTGCAGAAAACTCTACAAAAAGTAACAGATATGGCCCAGTCCATCATGGGTAAAACCCTCCCCATCTCTGAGCATATCTACACAAACCATTGCTGCAGGAAAGCAGCCTCCATCAGCAGGGACCCCACCACCCAGCACATGCTCTCTTCTCACTGCTGCCATCAGGAAGAAGATACGAGAGCCTCAGGACTCACACCACCAGGTTCAGGAACAGTTACTTCCCCTCAACCAAAAGGCTCTTGAACCAAAGGGGGATAACTTCACTCAACTTCACTTGCCCCATCTCTGAAATATTCCCACAACCAATAAATTCACTTTCAAGGACTCTTCATCTCATGTTCTCAATATTTGTTGCTTATTTATTTATTATTTTTATTCCTTCCTTTTTGTATTTGCAGTTTGTTGTCTTTTGCACACTGGTTGGATGCCCAAGTTCATGCAGTCTTTCATTGCTTCTAGTATGATTATTATTCTATTATGGACTCATTGAGTATGCCTGCAAGAAAATTAATCTCAGGATTGTACAAAGTATTTGGTAATATATGTACTTGGATAATAAATTTACCTTGACTCTTATATGATAATTTCACCCCACTCACCTTTTGCAATACTGCCTCACGTTTCCCACCGCTGCCTGTAAGGAGTTTGTACGTTCTCCCCATGACCACATGGAATTCCTCCAGGTGCTGCAGTCTCCTCCTACAATCCAAAGACTTACCAGTTGGTAGGTTAATTATTCTTTGAAAATTGTCCCGTGATTAGGCTAGGATTATATTGGGGCATTGCTGGGTGGCATGGCTCGAAGTGCCAGAAGGGCCCATTCCGCACTACTTCTCAATAAATAAATTCCTAAAAGTCTTTGAACTAACATTGCACACTAGGAGCATGATGATTCTTTAGTTGCATTGACATGTTGCGGAATTCCATTGACAGACTTCATCCACATGCATTACATCTCTTCAGTAAGTAAATGTCGCTCTTGTGGTGGGGATTTCGGCACAAAAACCCAGTCGGACATTTTAGACAATAGACAATAGACAATAGGTGCAGGAGTAGGCCATTCGGCCCTTCGAGCCAGCACCGCCATTCACTGTGATCATGGCTGATGTACAAGAACACCTAGATCTCATTGTACTTCCCCTTTTCCTAACTTGACTCCAGTTAGATAATGATCTGCCTTCCCATCCTTACCACCAAAGTTGATAACCTCACATTTATCCACATTAAACTGCATCTGCTATGCATCTGCCCACTCACCCAGCCTGTGCAAGTCACCCTGTATTCACATAACAATCTCCTCACATTTCACACTGCCACCCAGCTTTGTGTCATCAGCAAATTTGCTAATGTTACTTTTAATTCCCTCATCTAAATCATTAATATATATCGTAAACAGCTGCAGTCCCAGCACTGAACCCTGCGGTACCCCACGGGTCACTGCCTGCCATTCCGAAAGGGACCCGTTAATCGCTACTCTTTGTTTTCTGTCAGCCAGCCAATTTTCAGTCCATGTCAGTACTCTGCCCCCAGTACCATGTGCCCTAATTTTGCCCACTAATCTCCTATTTGGGACTTTATCAAAGGCTTTCTGAAAGTCCTGAAATTTTACTGAAGAAGTGAGCAAGTACTACACCTTCTTTTGGATGAGATGTTGTATGGAGGCTCCATCTTCACATATGAATGAATGTTAAAGATCCCACGGCAACAATATTTATCAGTGAACTAACGTCACAGAAAGAAATTATCTAGTCATTATCACATTGTACTTTGTGGGAGCTTTGTTGCTCATAATAATAGGATGCAATGTTTCCCACATCACAATAGTGACAGTATTTCAAAAGTGCTTCATTGTTTTGTAAAGGGCTTTAAGATGACCTCTTGTAGAAATTACAATAAAAGTTCTAAGTTCTCTTGCTTTAATAAACATCAACAGTTTCCTTGCACTTCTCATCGGTAAAATTATTACGTTGGACAGTTTGACAAAGATTTACTGACTTTTGGACAATTTGCAAAGCTTCAGTTTCAGCTGGGCTGGAGTGTTTCGAGGAAAGGATGGTGAACTTTCAAAGATAAATCAGTAACTAATCAGATGCCCAACACTTTTGTCTTTCACTCATACATGGAGACCCAAGCTCCTGTTTCTCTTAAACTATACTCAGCGGCCAATTTATTAGGTACAAGAGATGCCTAATAAAGTAGCCACTCAGTGTATTTCTGTATGTTCCTGGTCTTCTGCTGCTGTAGCCTATCCATTGCAAGAGATGCTCTTCTGCACCCCATTGTTGCCATGTAGGGTTATTAGAATTGCTGTCAGCTTGAACCAGTCTGGCTATCCTCCTTTGAGCTCACTGAATTTTTTTCCCCTCCTTGTTTGCACCATTGGTTGCAACTCTAAAGACAGTTGTGTGTGAAAATCCCAGGAGATCAGCAGTTTCTGAGATACTGAAATCACCCTGTCTGGCACCAACAACTGTTCCACAGACGTCACTTGGATCGCGGTTCTTCCCCATTTTGATGTTTGATCTGTACAACAACTGAACCTCTTGACCACATCTGCATGCTCTTACGCATTGAGTTGCTGCCGTATGATTGGCTGATCAGGCTTTTGCACTAATGAGCTCGTGTACCTAATAAAGTGGCCATTGAATGTAAATTAGGTCAGCTTCCTCAGTCTCCCTTTCAGATTATTTCAGGCTCTGGCAAAAGCTGTGTGAATAACAATGACCTTCAAATGATTCTGAATAAACTAATATCTCCAGTTAATGGGAGAGTAAGGAATTTCAACCAAGTGTATGAAACATTTGATTATTAATAGTCACACACTGTAATTTCAAGACCCATAAAATTTGTGTTGGTGATAGCAATATAAATAAGGATGACAGAATCACAAAACAGTGATGAATTGTATTACTGACAATCAATGAATACAGTCCTGAGATAAACAGCTGACTGATCACAAAGTTAAGGGACAGAAATGGCAACATGATTCATTATGAATTCACCTTACCTAAGGTGTGACTCGAGCCCTCACATTTTTAGTAGCAATGTTTTCTCAGAGCTGATTGTGAATATCTATACCATGTCAACCTCTCAGGGGACGGGAAAGAAGGGTGTGATGTGGGGCCAGGGAGCTGGGAGATCAAAAAAACAGGAATTGATCTTCATTCAGCCCCACAAAAAGTTTATGCATTCACAAGAGGTGGCCATTACTTTTAGAAGAAAAACATTTCTTACAGTACAGTATCTGTCAATGTGGAGCAGAGAACGAGTTTGTAATCTGGCAGGGACAAGGGTTATTGGGAATAGTGAGAGTGGAGTGCCACAGGAGGGGTGTGGGACCCTCTCACAGCAGGGAAGGAGTTGATGCAGGCGCAGATGCACCTGGTGCTGAGACACCAGGCAAGTTCATCTGATTCCAAACCTTTGGTTTATTGATCATTACAGAATGTCTCTCTGGTGCTTCCTAAGTCAGAATCAGGTTTATCATCACTCACTTATGTCATGAAATTATTTTTTTGTGGCAGCAATACAGTGCAATACACACAATTACTACAGTACTGTGCAAGAGTCTTAGGCATGTGTGCCTATATGTGCCTAGGACATTTGCACGGTACTGCATGAGCGGAACTAAGCTATTCAGACCATCAAGTCTACTCTGCCATTCTATCATGGTTGATTTATTATCCCTCCCAACAGCATTCTCTTGCCTTTTCCCCGTAACCTTTGATGACGTTACTAATCATGAACCTATCAACTTGCACTTTAAAGGATTTGGCATCTACAGCCTTCTGTGGCAATTAATTCCACAGATTCACCACCCTCTGGATAACGAAATTTCTCATCATCTCTGCTCTAAACAGACATCTTTCTACTCTAAGGCTGTGCCCTCTGATCTAGACTGCCACTCTATTAGAAACATCCTCTCCACATCCACTCTATCTCGGCCATTCAATATCAGATAGGTTTCAATGATATCCCCCCCTCCATTCTACTAAACTATAGGGAAAACAGGCCCAGAGCAATCAAACACTGCTCATAATTAGCCTTTCAAACCAGGGATCATTCATGTGAAACTGCTCTGGATCCTCTCCAACACCAACACCTCTTTTCTCAGGGGCCCAAAACTGCTCACAATGCTCCAGTTCCTGGCACCGCCTAAATCATTCAGGAAGATTGAGTGATCTTTATTGGGAGCATTAATTAACCTGCTTCAATAAGCATTAATTTGTTGCTTATTGTTAATTGCTTTTAAATTAAGATCTTTTCATAGAGTAGGCCAGGGGTTAAATGTTCACCAAAACAGATTAGGGGAGGAAATTCCCTTCCCTGAAGCTCACTAATGGGATTGAACAGCAAGGTCAACAACACAAGCTCTTAACTCCAGACTATTTGAAGGCATTTTTCACAACCATCACGTTGGGATTTGAATTCATATCTGCATCTTAAGAGTCAAGCTCTCTGGAATTTGGCTTGCTGTGGTTGTCCATCGTGTCCAATGATGACAGGAGACCTGCACAGGAAAGATTTTTAAATGGATAAGCAGTTACATTGGGGCAGTTTCACTTACTTGACCACCAGTGGTATGAGCAAGTGTCATAAACTGGGGTCTTCTTTGGTTGTAACCATATAACCATATAACAATTACAGCACGGAAACAGGCCATCTCGGCCCTTCTAGTCCGTGCCGAACTCTTACTCTCACCTGCACTCAGCCCATAACCCTCTATTCCTTTCCTGTCCATATATCTATCCAATTTAACTTTAAACGACAACATCAAACCTGCCTCAACCACTTCTGCTGGAAGCTCATTCCACACAGCTACCACTCTCTGAGTAAAGAAGTTCCCCCTCATATTACCCCTAAACTTTTGCCCCTTAACACTCAACTCATGTCCTCTTGTTTGAATCTCCCCCACTCTCAATGGAAAAAGCCTATCCACGTCAACGCCATCTATCCCCTTCATAATTTTAAATACCTCTATCAAGTCCCCCCTCACCCTTCTACGTTCCAAAGAATGAAGACCCAACTTGTTCAACCTTTCTCTGTAACTTAGGTGATGAAACCCAGGTAACATTCTAGTAAATCTTCTCTGTACTCTCTCTATTTTGTTGACATCTTTCCTATAATTCAGTGGCCGAAACTGTACACAATACCTGCACTCCAAATTTGGCCTCACCAATGCCTTGTCCAATTTCAACATTACATCCCAACTCCTATACTCAATGCTCTGATTATTAAGGCCAGCATACCAAAAGTTTTCTTCACCACCCAATCCACATGAGATTCCACCTTCAAGGAACTATGCACCGTTATTCCTAGATCCCCCTGTTCTACTGCATTCTTCAATGCCCTACCATTTACCATGTATGTCCCATTTTGATTAGTCCTACCAAAATGTAGCACCTCACATTTATCAGCATTAAACTCCATCTGCCATCTTTCAGCCCATTCTTCTAACTGGCCTAAATCTCTCTGCAAGCTTTGAAAACCTGCTTCATTATCCACAACTCCACCAATCTTAGTATCATCTGTGTATTTACTAATCCAATTTACCACCCCATCATCCAGATCATTAATGTATATGACTAACAATTGCAGTGGAATATCTCCTGTGCCTTCCTCTTCACAGAGCATTGCAAAACTGCCTTCCTGGCTGTTGGATCTCCCTGTGGATCTCATCTGCCATAGCTGACTTGGCATGCTAGAACAGGCGTGTCCCTGTCTCACCAGGGTATGAAGCCTGCAGGCTACCCTCAGCTGGTTTAACCCGCCTGTCGAAGCAGTGCTCCAGGATGTGGCTGCTGTTGCATACAGACAGCTACTTGGAGCCACAGATGACAGCTGCCTCAGAATAGATTTGAGGTGCTACCCATTCTTGGACACCCCATACACTCTGCTGCTGGTTTACTGAATTAGTGACCAGTCTCCAGTGTCAGCCCTTCTTTTCTGAGATAAGGGGTCCAAAGCTGCTCACAATACTCCGAGAATAGTTTGAATAATGCCTTACAATATCACAGCATTATATCCTTGCTTTTATGTTCTAAACTTCTCAAAATTAATGCTCACATTGCATTTACCTTCCTTACCACTGATTCAACCTGCACAGTTGGCCAGAAAGCCATTGATTCCAATATCCAAATCATTTACATATAACGTGAAAGTAAACGGTGGCAACACCAAACTCTACTGAACACCACTAGTCACTGGCAGCTAATCAGAGAAGTCCCTTTATTCCCTCTCTTAGCCTCCTGCCAGTCTGCCAATCTTTTATCCATGCTAGTATCTTTCCTGTAATACCAGGGGCTCTTACCTTGATAAGCAGCCTCATGTGTAGCAACTTGTCCAAAACCTACTTAAAATCCAAGTAAGCAATATCCTCTGACTCTCCTTTGTCTATACTGCCAGTTATTTCTTTAAAGAATTCCAACAGATTTGTCAGGCAATATTTCCCCTTAATGAAACGATGCTGAATTTGGTCTATTTTATCATGTGCCTCCAAGTACCCCAAAACCTCATTCTTAATAACGGACTCCAACATCTTCATAACCACTGAAGTCAGGCCAACTGGCCTGTGATTTCCTTTCTTCTGCCTCCTTCCCTTCTTGAAGAATGGAGTGACATTTGCAATTTCCCAGTCCTCCAGAACCATTCCAGATTCTAACGACTCTTGACATATTGTTACTTCTGCCTCCACAATCTCTTCGGCTAGCTCTTTCGGAATCCAGGGTTTCAGGTCTCTCCCAAGTCTTCCCCATTCCAAGGAATACAAACACAGATTATCCAGTCTGTCATAAATGAAATGTCCCATCAAGACACAAGAGACTGCAGATGCTAGAAAATGGAGCAAAAAAAAACTGCTACATGAACTCAGTCAGTCAGGGTCAGGCAGCATCTGTAGAGGGAGAAGGACAGTCAATGCTTTGGGTTGAGACTCTTCATCTAATTCATTAAACAGGATCTTCCACCACCCTGGCAAATTTCCAATCAATCCCCGCTTTTCCAAATAAAGATTAATACAGATAAAGATTATAAAGATTAACTTTTTATCACATATATATGGTAACACACAGCAAAATGTCTCATTTGCATCAACGACCACAATCCAATAAGATGCTGGGAATGGCCCACAATTGTCGCCATGCTTCTGACACCAACATAGCATGCCCACAGCTTACTAATCCCTGCTAACCAGTATGTGTTTGGAATACAGGAGGGAAATGGAGCACCCTGAGGAAGCCCACACACTTACGGGGAGAAGGTACAAACCGCCTAGAGACAGCGGCAGGAACTGAACCTCATTCGCTTGGTTCTGTAAAGCATTACGCTAACCACTACACTATTGTGCCACTACAATACATTCACACTAAGTGAGCATATGAGAGGAAAAGGGAGTAGAAAGAAACGGTGGAAGTTTGAGACAAAGCAGAGGAAATAGTAAGGGATTCATATGGCGTATGAGTATTGTAAGGATTCTTACTGGCTATTACACCACAGGCGTTTAGGGCAGCAATGAAGTCCTCTATGTCTGCCCAGAAAGATTCTTCATTGCTGCTTCTGTAAAAATTTTTTTGACCAGTCAGAGTTGGTAACCCCGAGCTCAACCCCCGAACCCGAAGGATCAGTGGACCACTCTTAGTCTGGCCTCTACCCTTTGACCTGTTTGGCATAGATGACCCTACCAAGAGCCTAAGCACAAGGTTCTAACTCCAGCCAACATGGCTCTCTGGGCCATTGATGCATGCAAACCTCCAAAACCTACAACAAGGTTGTGGCCTTCTTGGAGGCATAAATATTACAAGGATGAGGTGGTTGAGTAGTCTGTGATACAAGATCTGTGTAATTCTCTGAAAACTTCCAGAGAGTAGCATGTCATATTTATCAAAGGCAAAATGAGAAAGCTCTGTAAAATCTGACCTTGCAGAAATAACCACACCATTTAAATTTATGTTTTAACCTTAATATATGAATCTTATGCCTGGCCCAGATACAATAAACTCTCTTTTCTTTACGGACAATAATTATTTCACTTAAAATTGAAGTCATGCTCTACAAACCTAGACTTTGCTCTGTTGGGATTTTCCTGTCACCTTCTCAGACCTTGTCCGTAAAGAAATAACAAATCATCAAAAAGTACAATGACTCATCTACAGCTGTTATGCAATTTAATTTAGAGAATTTTAACACTTTCTTGCAACACTGAGTTTAGTGTCAGTGATAAATCCCTTTGGATTCAGCACAGTTTTAGAATCTTTCACCCAAAGGTCCAGGCATCAAGAAGCAAATCAAAATGAAGCAGCCAGGGAAAATAAGGGCCAGCCTGAGACAAGAGATCAAGGCAGGACTGGACAGATATGAAAGAACAAAATTAGGTTTATGTAATAAAATTTGTTCTTTTGTGACAGGAGCACAGTGCAAGACAAAAATTACAAGAAGTTAAAATAAAAGATAAATAATAGTGCAAAAAGAGGAATAGTAAGGACCGTAAACATAGGATTTTATTTGATGTTGTGCTGTTAACCGAGCTTGGCAATTAGTTTGCAGACATTTCATCACCAGTCAAGGTGACATCCTCAGTGCACAGTTGTTGGTGTTTCTCTGCGCAAGTGCTCATGTTTATATAGGTCCCTGGTCACTTCCCTTGGTCCTGAATGGCCAGCCCTCCAGTTGACCTTTGATTTCTATTGGCTTGCATTTCTTGGGCTCTTACGGGTTCATAGAAGACATCTATTTTGGTATGTTTCTGTATGAGTTATCAGTGGAGAATCAGGCTTCTAAAGATCTCTCATGCTTCATGTTTGCCTGCGCCAGAACCTCTATGGTGTCTCAGTTAGAGTGGTGTCCTTCTCGGTCTTCATGTACCAAGATCAGCGACAGTGGACCGTGTATCCATACGCCAGTTTGTGTTCCCGTTAATGAGTTGAGAGCTTATGTCCTGGCCAACATAGTGCTTGTTGCAGTCTCCTGTGGTGATCCTGTACACCACATATAGGATTTTATCATTTTAATTGACAAGAATATAAGCCAAGTTATGGAAGTTGATGTTTCTTCTCTTTTTCTCCTGTCCCAACTTTGTCGTTCCCTTGCATCCCCTTCCACTCAGTACAGTATTGTTGTTAAAGCTTTCAACGCATCTTGCTTCATGTATTTCCTGAGGCTGCAGATTTCTCATTCTGACTCATCTCAGATTGGGATGGTTTCCAATTTACTGGAGGCTTATTTTTCTTGTTCCCAATGCAAGCAGTATGAAGCTTCCCAACCCTGAAATATCTATTATAAGGATGCGATTGTGTCAATGTTGTCATACAATTTACTCAAGAACAAACCTGAAGGTACACTCAGTGGCCACTTTATTCAGTACACCTACTCATTGATACAAATATCTAATCAACCAATCATGCGGGAGCAACTCAAATCATAAAAGCTTGCAGACATGGTCAAGGGGTCCACTTTTGTTCAGACCAAAATTCTGAATGGGGAAGAAATGTGATCCAAGTGGCTTTGACCATGAAATGATTGTTGGGCCAGTTTGTTTGCAATCAGGGTAGTCTAAGTGTCTCAGAAACTGCTGATCTCCTGGGATTTTCATGCACAACAGAGTTTACAGAGAATGGTGCAAAAAACAAAAAAAAAAATCCAGTGAACAGCAGTTCTGTGGGTGAAAATGCCTTGATAATGGCCAGATGATGGTACAGGAGGTACTGAATAAAGTGGCCACTGAAGGTCTAGACAATATTACAAAGAAGCCAAAGGTACATGGGTTGTGTTTTGTAACTTCAAAACATTAAACTAATTCAAAGGAAGGCATGGGAGTCTAAAATGCAAGTCTAACTTTGAGCTTACTTTAAGCAAGGCATGCCTGTATCACATGGTATTGTCATGACATATGCAATTCATGTATTTTTACATGTAACCCGTAATGAATTATTTAAACAAACAAGAATGCTTAATCAAACAATATATATTACACACACACACAAGATTACTCAAATATTACAGAAATATTAAATATACAACATGATTAAATGGTTCAAATAGTTCAATTTAATATCAGAGAATGTATATAGTATTCAACCTGAAATTCTTACTCTTTACAGACATCCATGAAATAAGACACCCCAAAGAAAAAATGATAGATTATAATTTTTAGATCCAATTGATCCAATCCATTGATGCATTAGTTTTTTTTTAATTCAGGCTGTAGCCTTACTTGATACTGAACAATAATGAAACTGCAGCAACGTTGGAGTTAAGAGCATTGGAGAAAGACAGCAGGCATCAAAGTAATGAAGAAGTCATGCTCTTCTTTCTCTGGCACCAGATTGCTAAAATTCCAGACAGTCACAAATTGTCTCTGCACCTAAAGCCAAAGAATGCCACAAGACTGCTTTGGAAGATTGGTATCCTAGACTTACCTCAATTATAACATTTCTCAAAATGACAGCTGGTTGGAGAACTGGCAATGACTCTCTCGCCTGCTGACCTTGTTTATGATGACCTATCACTGTGATGTAGTAACCAACTAATTTTCATAGTCCTGTTTGCAATCTATTTTAAGCTTTATCCTTTCCCCAGCATTCATGCCTTAGTTGCAAAATTTCAATATATTACAACTTGTGTGGCTGAAGTTTGTTAGTAGTTTCTGTTTTAACTGAATAATTGGTTACAGCCATCAACACCTGAGGCTGCGTCTCAATTATGTATGAATACAAATCAATAGATCAATCCCTGAATAAAAGTATTCTGAAAAAGGGCACATTTTGTTGACACACAAACTCTGCAGTTAAATAAAGAATTGGATATTTCGTCTTAGTTACTTGAAAACAAAATGTTTGCATGCCACCCCCCTGAGTTAAATGGAAGCATTTCAGCAGGCAAGTGACAAACGTGGCATTTTCAAAATTACAATGCTTGAATGTCACAATCACTTACTGAAGATAAATCTTCTTCCACAAGTAGTTATTTGCATACCAAAGTGTGCCTTTGATTATAGACTTCAGTGCAAATTCAGTCACATTTTCACAGCCAATTACAATGGTCAATATACTGTAAGAACAAATTATCACTGGTAGACATAACCCTTGAGACTTTCAGTCAACATCATGCATTCTTACATAAACCTTCTGGAGCAATATTAAGGATGTAACTACAATCTTAAGCAAAAGGCATACACAAAGCATCCATTTTCTCGGTATGTATATCCATTACAGGAAAAAACTTCTAGCTTTTGAGGTACCAAAATAAAGAAAATGAAGTCCTTCATTTATGTAACACACAAAATGTTGGAGGAACTCAGCAGGTCAGAGGACTAAGTGCCAAGATACAGCAAAAACTTTGCTTTGCATGCCATCCAGACAGATCATTCCAAACACAAGTACATTGGCACACCACAAGCGGATAAAGAAGAATGCAGAATATAGTGTTACAGTTAGGGAAAATACAGTGCAGGCAGACAGATAAGGTGCCAGGGCCATGACAAGGTAAATTGCATGGTCAAAAGTTCATCTTCATTGTACCACTGTCTTACACAGCGGGACAGAAGCTCTCCTTGAGCTTGATGGAACATGTTTTCAAGCTTTGCATCTATCCCCAGATGGGTGGCTTGGTGAAGTCTCTGCCTGCAGGTCGTCCTTAGGCAGGGTGTATCACCTGCCTAGCCCCACCGATCTGGGTCACTTGAAACCATGGGAGCAGAAGGTGGGATGATCGTTTGAGCAGCTGGGACATAACACAAACCCTGGTTATGCGGTCACTGATGCCAGGAAAACAATTTCTGAAGAGCATTGATAATGACTGGGGTCACCCCATCTTGTAAAGACACTGCGCAGAAGGCACCAATGGCAAACCACTTCTGTAGAAAAATTGGCCAAGAACAATCATGGTCAAAGACCATGATCGCCCACATCACACGACTCGACAAATAATGATGGTGATGCTTTATGGATGAAGGGGAGAAGAGAGCACATCTGCAGTGATGGGGGGTGGGTGAGGTCTTTAATGATGTTGTCTGTTTTCGAGGCTGTCTGAAGTCCAGAGTCAATGGAGGAGGAGGCTAGTTGACGTAGTGGTGCGGTAATCAATGCTGCTGTTCCAGAGTTCCAACATCCAGCTCTGAGCCTGATCACTGATGTTGTCCATAGTCCTTATGCTCTTCCTACATTCTGATGACATGTTGGTAGGCTCCATGGGTACTGTAAGTTACCTCTCAAACAGAGAAATGATCAAACCACCCACGGACTTGACAGACAAAATAAATTACAGGATTGGGATTGATTCCTTTGCTCTGCTATGACTAACATTTAACTTACAGGCAGAATTGCCACCCTCTGTACGGTACGCACCTTTTGCGTGTGCGCAGCCCTCCGGTGAAAAATGATATTGTATCCGTTAAACAGGGGCCGTAGACAATTCTGATTTGATGGAGAGGGACGTGAAAGCACAGAGGAACATCTGGAGAAATTTCTGAAATGCTCGTTCGCTGCTGTCGTTACTGCGTGGTCGGGAAGCTTCCGGAGGGTAGGCCTCAAAATCCCTGGCTTTGCATGCTGTTGGCGACCGAGATTGAGGTCGAATCTCTCGGACAGAGATGGCGCTCGGTACTCGGTGTTGGAGAGCTGATTTGGAGGCTCGAAGTTTTTGGATGACTCAGAGACAGATTGTGGTCGGGCATGGCAGGGAGAGTTTTTCTTCCTTCTCCCATCTGCGTGAGATGTGGGACATTTGAGAGACTTTGAACTTTTACTGTGCTCATGGACTTCTTCATCAAGTTATGGTATTGTTGCACTGTTGTAACTATATGTTATAATTATGTGGTTTTGTCAGTTTTTTCAGTCTTGGTCTGTCCTGTGTTTTGTGATATCACACCAGAGGAAATATTGTATAATTTCTTAATCCATGCATTACTAAATGACAATAAAGAGGACTGCATGTCTTTATAATCTAATAAGTGAATCAGCTGATCTGACTCAAGTGAATTGATCAGAAATAGAGCCAGAATTCATGCCAATGCCCAACGTGTCATGTCTCTCCCACAATTCTCACACTCACCAACATTTTTAGGGGAAATTTACAATAACTAATTAAACCACCAACTCCTGCCCAGATACTTGGATGTGGAAGGAAACCTGAACGATTAAAAGAAACCTACACAGTCACACAAAGAATCAAAAAATTCCACAGAAAGCATCAGAGGTCAGTACTGAACACAGGTCACTGCAGTTCAAGCTACCAAGAAAAAGGTATTTTAGCTTGATTTTGACCATAGAATATAAGAGCAGAAATAGGCCAATTGGCCCACCAAGTCTGCTCTGCCATCCCATCTTGGCTGATTTATTGTCCCTCTCAACCCCGTTCTCCTACCTTCTCCCTGCAACCTTTGACACCCAGTCTAATCAAGAACCTATCAACCTCCACTTCAAATATTTGGAATGACCTGCTCACCACAGTCATCTGTGGCAATAAATTCCACAGATTCACCACCCTCTGATTAAAGAAATTCCTCCTCATCTCTGTTTTAAATGGACATCCCTCTATTCTGAGGCTGTGCCCTCTGGACCTAATCGTCCCCACTATAAGAAACATCCTTTCCACGCCCACTCTATCTGGGACTTTCAATGATATTTCCCTTCATTCTTCTAAATTACAGCAAGTATAAGCATAAAGCTATCAAACGCTCCTCATATATTAACCCTTTCATTCCTGGAATCATTTTCGTGAACCTCCTCTGGATCTTCTCCAATGCCAGCAAATCTTTTGTTAGACAAAGGGCCCAAAACTGCTCACAATGTGGTCTGACCAATGCCTTATAAAGCCTCAGCATTGCATCCTTGTTTTTATATTCCAGACCTCTCGAAACGAATTCCGACATAGCATTTACCTTCCTTACCATCAACTCGACCTGCAAGTTAACCTTGAGAGAATCGTACACGAGGACTCCCAAGTCCCTGATTACCACTGATTTTAGAACTGTCTCCCCATTTAGAAAATAGTCTACACCTTTATTCCTTCTACCAAAGTGCATGATGGTACACTTCCCTACATAATACTGCACGTGCCACTTCTTAGCGCATTCTCCCAATCTTTCCAATTCCTTGCTGATTCCCTGCTTCCAAAACACCACCTGCCTTCCA
This sequence comes from Mobula birostris, assembly GCF_030028105.1. Lineage (NCBI taxonomy): Eukaryota > Metazoa > Chordata > Chondrichthyes > Myliobatiformes > Myliobatidae > Mobula > Mobula birostris. The sequence continues at coordinate 150,936,394 of NC_092377.1, read as the reverse complement.
CCTATCTTCGTATTGACTACAAACTTGACCACAAAGCCATCAATTCTATCATCGAAATCATTAACACTTAACAGGAAAAGAAGTGGCCCAATGCCAACCCCTGTGGAACACCATTAGTCACTGATAGCCAACCAGAAAAGGCCCTCTATATTCCTACTCTTTGCCTCCTACCAATCAACCACTCTATCCATGCTAGTATCTTTCCTGTAATTCCATGGGCTTTTATCTTGTTAAGCAGCTTCATGCATGGCTCCTTGTTAAAGCCTTCTGAAAATCCAAATAAACAACATCGACTGACTTTCCTTTGTCTACCCTGCCTGTTATTTCCCCAAAGATTTCAAACAAATTTGTCAGGCAAGATTTCCCCTCAAGGAGACCACGCTGACTGCCTATTTTGTCATGTGCCTCCAAGTACCTTGAAACTTCATCCTTAAAAATAGTTTCCAACATCCTCCCACCTATTGAAGTCAGGCAAACTGCCTCTCTCCCTTCTCATAGAGTGGGGTGATATGTGCAATTTTCCAGTCCTACAGAACCATTCCAGAATCTAGTAATTTTTGAAGATCATTATTAATGCCTCCACATCTCTTCAGCTACTTCTTTCAGAACCCTGGGGTGTAGTCCATCTGATCCAGATGATTTATCTACCTTCAGATCTTTCAGCTTCCCAAATACCTTCTTAATAATAGCAACTACACTCATTTTTGTCCCCTAACACTCTTGAACTTCTGGCATACTGCAAGTGTCTTCCACAGTGAAGACTCTTACATTTATGATGTCTTTTACTTCCCTTGCCAGCGCAGGTTGCCTCATACTGCCTTTAGAATACTTCTTCATCTTTGAGATGTATCTATCTTGTACCTTCTGAATTGCTCCTAGAAAGTCCAGCCATTGTTATTCTGCTGACATCCCTGATAGTGCCCCCTTCCAATCAACATTGACCAGCTCTTCACTCATGCCTCTGTAATTCCCTTTACTCCGCTGTAATACTGATATATCTGACTTCATCTCCTCCCTCTCAAACTGCAGGATGAATTATATCATATTGTTATCACTGTCTCCTTAGGGTTCTTTTACTTTAAGCTCCCTAACCAAATCTGGTTCATTAGACAACATCCAATCTAGAATTAACTTTTCCCTAGTGGGCTCAATGACAAGCTTCTCTAAAAAGCCATCTCTGAGCATTTGACAAATTCCCACTATTGGTATCCAGCACTAACTTGATTTTCCCAATCTACCTGCATATTGAAATCCTCCATGACTATTGTAACATTGCCATTTTTACATACCTTTTCTATCTCCCATTGTAATTTGTAACCCCTCATCCTGGCTACTGTACTGAGACTTGTATATAACTCCCATCAGGGTCTTTTTACACAGTCCACAAAGATGCTTATCTTCTGATCCTGTCACCGCTTTCTAAGGATTTAATTTCATTTTTCACCAACAGAGGCACACTACCAACCCCACCCACCCCCATCTACCTGCCTGCCCTTTCAATACAACATGGCTCCTTGAATTTTAAGCTCTAAACTATAAATCTCCTTTCAACCACAACGCTGTAATGACCACTATGTCATAACTGCCAAACTCTAACGGCACTGCAAGATCATATACCTTATTCCGTATTCTGTGCACATTCAAATATAGCACCCTTGGTCCTGTTTTCATCACTCTTTTCAATTTTCCCCCCAAGTTACACTTCAACTCATCCTACTAAATGCAATTTTGCCCTATCATCTGCCTATATCAACAGTCCTATCACTCCAGTTCCCATGCCCCTGCCAAATTAGTTTTCCCTAACAGCTCTAGAATCCTGCCCACAAGGATATTAGTGCCCCTCAGGTTCAGAAGTCACCCTTCCTTTTTGCACAGATCATACCTCCCCAGAAGAGATCCCAATGAGCAAGAAATTTGAAACCATGCTACCTGCACCAATTCCTCAGCCACACATTCATCTGTCAAATCCTCCTGTTCTTATCATCACTGGTATATGGCACAGACAGTAATCTATTGATTACTACCCTTGAAGTCCTGCTTTTCAGCTTTCTACCTAACTCCCTATATTCTCTCTTCAGGACCTCATCCCTCTTCCTACCACGACTTCTGGCCATTCACCTTCCCCCTTTAGAGTGCTGCAGACCCAATCCGAGTCATCCTTGACCCTGACACCTGGGCAGCAACAACATCAGGGTGTCTCTTTCACGTTCACGGAATTTCCTGTCTACTCCCCTAACTATCGAATAGCCTATCACTACTGCACGCCTCTTTGCCCCCCTCTCCACTTCCCTTATGAGCCACAGAGCCAGACTCAGTGCAAGAGACCCAGTCGCTTCCCCCGGTAGGTCACCCCCAACAATATCCAAAGCGGCATACTTGAGGGGAATGGCACAGGGTACTCTGCACTGGCTGCCTATCCCCTTTCCGTCTCCTGACAGTCACCCAGGTACCTGCTTCCTGCAACTTAGGGGTGACCACCTCCCTGTAGCTCCCATTTATCGTCTCATTTTCCCGTATGTGCTGAAGGTCATCCAGTTCCTTAACACGGTCTCTAAGGAGCTGCAGCTCAATGCACTTCATGCTGAGGTAATTATTAGAGAGAATGGAGATCTCCCAGTGTTTCCACATCTCACACAATCAACATACCACTAACCCCGGATCCTGACTAAAATATAAAACCAAAGGTGTAATGGTGAAGCTTTATAAGGCACTCTCATATGATCCTCTCATATCCCTTTTGCCAATCACCTGTCCAGCTCTTGGCTCCATCCCTCCCCCTCCTGTCTTCTCCTATCATTTCGGATCTCCCCCTCCCCCTCCCATTTTCAAATCTCTTACTAGCTTCTCTTTCAGTTAGTCCTGATGAAGGGTCTCGGCCCGAAATGTCAACTGTACCTCTTCCTAGAGATGCTGCCTGGCCTTCTGCATTCACCAGAAAATTTATGTGTGTTGTTCGTCAACTTTAATTAAATGTTTTTTAAAAATATATATCAAGATATGTAGGCAAGTGAGATCAGTGTAGATCGGGGTTTCCTACTTGGGATCCATGACATAAAAAAAGTTTGGATGGACAAGTTGGGCTAAAGAACCTGTTTCGTGCTGTAGAACTCTATGATGCCACAATATTTGAAACAGCAAAAGACAGGTTTTGGTATGGGTGTCAGGCTTCCCTCAAAGACTAATCATCACTTGGAGCCAGCTCCATCTCTAGGCAAGGCCACTGACAGAAGTGCCCAGTATGACCCTGTACCCCTGTAGACCTTTTGCTCAGGTCAGCACAGATGCAGGATTAGTGGAGGACAATGTGAATTTTTAACAATGCAATATAGAACCTTACAGCACATTGACCCATGACGTTGTGTCAACCTTTGAACTACCCTAAGATTAATCTAACCCTTCCTTCCTACATGGCCCTCCATTTTTCTATCATTCTTGTGCCTATCAAAGAGTTCTTAAATGTCTCTAATATACCTGGTCTGATAATATTCTATTGGATGACCGAGAACATAGTAAAGGAAAAGACCACCAGCCTAAAAGGTTATGTTGGCATTTTACTTTAGCCACCATCCAATTCCACTTCACTATCAGCACATTAATCTTGCTTCTCCGCTGCCAGGCTCAAAGAGTGCAGCACAGAATGAGACCCATTGTTGGGTCTGTCCAAGAGCAGCGACACTCCTGAATCAGGCTGGGTAGAAGCGATCTTGTACAATCCATCAAAGGCATTTCAGGTGAAAACATTCCCACCATAAATGTTTTTTAAAAATAGCTTAATGTCATGTTGAACGGAGACTGAAGAAACATGTGAAAATCCCACTTGACCTCTGACCTGCATAGTATGGCGGAGAGTGCCTTTTGTTCTTAATATATATTTATTCTTTAAACCCCAAACACATGAATAATCTTTTTGAGATCCATATGCCCAATATATTTGTCAGGTCAGATATAGGACAATTTTTAATTTCTTCAGCTAGAATTGGCTTCAAATTATCCTGGGCTCAAATCAGATTTTAATTTCAATACACAAACAACAGGAATTCTGCAGATGCTGGAAATTCAAGCAACACACATAAAAGTTGCTGGTGAACGCAGCAGGCCAGGCAGCATCTCTAGGAAGAGGTGCAGTCGACGTTTCAGGCCGAGACCCTTCGTCAGGACTAACTGAAGGAAGAGTGAGTAAGGGATTTGAAAGTTGGAGGGGGAGGGGGAGATCCAAAATGATAGGAGAAGACAGGAGGGGGAGGGATGGAGCCAAGAGCTGGACAGGTCATAGGCAAAAGGGATACGAGAGGTTCATGGGACAGGAGGTCCGGGAAGAAAGACAAGGAGGTGGGGGGGGGACCCAGAGGATGGGCAAGGGGTATAGTCAGAGGGACAGAGGGAGAAAAAGGAGAGTGAGAGAAAGAATGTGTGTATAAAAATAAGTAACAGATGGGGTACGAGGGGGAGGTGGGGCATTAGCAGAAGTTAGAGAAGTCGATATTCATGCCATCAGGTTGGAGGCTACCCAGACGGAATATAGGGTGTTGTTCCTCCAACCTGAGTGTGGCTTCATCTTTACAGTAGAGGAGGCCGTGGATAGACATGTCAGAATGGGAATGGGATGTGGAATTAAAATGTGTGGCCACTGGGAGATCCTGCTTTCTCCAACCTGAGTATATTCCGTCTGGGTAGACTCCAACCTGATGGCATGAACATCAACTTCTCTAACTTCCGCTAATGCCCCACCTCCCCCTCGTACCCCATCTGTTACTTATTTTTATACACACATTCTTTCTCTCACTCTCCTTTTTCTCACTCTGTCCCTCTGAATATACCCCTTGCCCATCCTCTGGGTCCCCCCCCCTTGTCTTTCTTCCCGGACCTCCTGTCCCATTATCCTCTCGTATCCCTTTTGCCTATCAGCTGTCCAGCTCTTGGCTCCATCCCTCCCCCTCCTGTCTTCTCCTATCATTTTGGATCTCCCCCTCCCCCTCCAACTTTCAAATCCCTTACTCACTCTTCCTTCAGTTAGTCCTGACGAAGGGTCTCGGCCTGAAACGTCGACTGTACCTCTTCCTACAGATGCTGCCTGGCCTGCTGCGTTCACCAGCAACTTTTATGTGTGTTGTTTTAATTTCAATAATCAGCTTTTGGAATACTGGGAGGATTTTTGACCTCAAATCTGAGAAGGTTTGCCTGGTATTGGAGAGGTTCACAAGAATGGTCTCAGAGATGAGAGAGTCAATGTATGAAAAGCGGAGTTTAGAAGAATAAGAGGGGTTCTTATTAAACTACCAAATATTGAAAGGCCTATATAGAGTGGACAGGGAAAAGATGTTTCCAATAGTGGGAGAGTCTAGGACCAGAGGGCAAAGACTCAGAACAGAAGGTCGTCCCTTTAGAACAGAGATGAGGAGCAATTGCTTTAGCCAGAGGGTGGTGAATCTGTACAATTCATTGCCACAGATGCTGGAGGGTGCAGGTTCTTGATTAGTAAGGGTGTCAAAGGTTACGGAGAAAAGGCAGGAGAATAAAGATGAGGAAGATAGTAAATCAGCCATGATAGAATGGCAGAGCATGCTCAATGGGCTGAATGCCCTAATTCTGCTCCTACGCTTTATGGTCTAAATCCAAGTACAGTCAAAACAATGAACTCATCATAAGGGTGTCATAAACTAAAGAAGGGGATTAACTTTGTTTCAGGCCACTAAACAAAAAATTCCTGGATCTTGTGTGCATCAGACAGTTTCTCAAGGAAAAGAAACGTAATGTTTATATTCGGTACGAGATTCTAGATCTGTCACTCCATGAGCAATTTGATGTTCACTCATTAGACAATGGATATCAATGTTCATTTTTAGGTGTCCTTGTTGTTAAGCTGAAGGCCAACATTATTGAGAATCTAGAGCAGCGATCCTCAACCACCGGGCTGCGGATCGGTACCGGGCCGCAAAGCATGTGCTACCAGTCCGCGAGGAAACGATATGAGTTAGCTGCACCTTTCCTCATTCTCTGTCACGCACTGTTGAACTTGAACATAGAGTTGCCAACTGTCCCATATTTGCCGGGACATCCCGTATATCGGGCTAAATTGGTTTGTCCCATGTGGGACCGCCCTTGTCCCGTATTTCCACCGCTAAGGTAGAGTATTCCTATGAAACCTTTCGTGCCAAAATGGCGTAAAGCAAAGAAGCAATTACCATTAATTTATATGGGAAAAATTTTTGAGCGTTCCCAGACCCAGAAAATAACCTACCAAATCATACCAAATAACACATAAAACCGAAAATAACACTAACATATAGTAAAAGCAGGAACTATTTGATAAATACACAGCCTATATAAAGAAGAAATTATGTATGTACAGTATAGTTGGGAAGATTAAGCCTAAACCGATTTGTGGAAAAAAATCGGCATGTACGCGCATGCGCACACAGGTGTCCGTGCAAGGCTTCATGGTCATGGTAGTCTTTCCTGGGGTAAAGACAAATGTCCCGGGATTTGACTGCTACTTTTGTCCCTTACTTGGGAGTGAGAAACTTGGCAACCCTAACTGTAAAAGACATGCTGAGGTGAGTTTCACCCTACTTGAACAACCACCCCGCCCCCCCCCCCCCCCCGGATCGGCCAGTCCGCAAGAATATTGTCAATATTAAACCGGTCCGTGACTGGGGACCCCTGATTTAGAGTGATGCAAATCTGTACAGTTAAGAATGGCATTCTTTCTTTCTGAAAGGAGATTATTGAAATAAGATATATTTATCAACAATTCAGTTGTTTCAAAGTCACTATTTCTGATTTTGAATTGTCATTCCACAGTTTCTTAATTATCCAATTTTGAATTCCTCCATTGACATGATGACCTTTGAACTCATGTCTCCAAATCACTTTTCCAGGCCTTGAATTTCTGGTAATTAAACAGTCTGCTGCAGAAGTTATAGAGTACTATTTAAACCAGTCTTCAATGCTTCAATTGGGCCATTTAATATCAGAGAATATATACAATATACAACCTGATATTCTTACTTCCCACAGACATCCTCGAAACAGAAGAAAGATCTTAAGAATGAATGACAGAAAAAAATGTAAGAAGCCCAAAGACCCCTGCCCCCTCCCACACAAAGCTGCATCAACCATCCCCTACCTTATACCCTGACTTACTCTACATCAAAATAAACTTTATTGTTAATCAAACAATTTACTTACAATAATAAACTGAGCAATGTATTTTCATTCTTACATTTCATAGGCAATGTGTTTAGAGTTCTGTTACATTCCTTAAAACCAGTAAGACTGTTGCCATTCATGTGGCCCCCTGGGGAGATACACTATTACAATAACTGAGGGGCTTTCTCACTCCTTCTCCAGTAGTGGAACAATCCTATACTGCGTACCTTCCCTACCTTTCCGATGACTACACTAAGTTTCAGAGTGTCCCTCAGCACGTACACCTGCAGCCTGGATTGCAACAGTTCGCGGTATTCATCTACTAGCATTGCATTTTTATTAAAAATAAACTTCATTCATAATAAAAACATTTACAGGAACAAACGATACAATGATGTTTCATTCCTTGCATTCACAGTTGATACATTCAGTACCCTTTTATTACATCCTACAAGTCAATAACTTCTCTGCCACTTATGTGGCCCTCTCAACAGAGCGAGAGCGGGAGTTTGTAGGACGGGAGACAATATGGTGAAGTGGGGTTTAAAGACCAGCGAATCCGGTGAGTGTGGCGAAAGGGTGCAGAACATTGAACACGTTCAGAGCAACTGCCCACTCTCACCTGATTTAGCTGACACTGACCTGCTGAACATCAACCAAACAACACCAGAGTGGCTGTCTGTCTGCTGTGACAAGCTATGATGATGAGCGCTCTGGGGTGGAAATGTACTATAGTAATTAAGGGGATTCCTCACCCCCTCCAGTAGCAAAAGAACCCTACAGCGTTCCTCCTCACCGAGCCCAATGGTCACACCAAGCTTCAGTGCGTCTTTCAACAAGTACTCCTTGGAATGTGCCAGTCAGTAGCTTTCCTCCACGGACATCTTGATGTTCTGGCACAGCAACAAGTTTTGGGCAGAACAAAGTGTGTCTTTCACTGAGTTGATGATCTACCAGGAGCACTTGATGTTTGCCTCCATGTGAGTGGGCCGTGGGAACAGCCTGCACATCAGAGACTACTCTGTCGTGCAGCTGCTTGGGATTAACCAGGGCCCAAACCTTTGTATTTTTCTCCTCAACCTCTTCGCAAAACCACAATCCACAAAGAGGTGAGCAACCGTCTCTTCCCCATTAATGTTATTCTGCGGGCAATGCGCGTTGGGAGCGATGCAGAAAGAATGTGGCTGGGAGGGTCCCGTCTCCTCAGGTAACCACCCCACTGCACCCCTCGATTCCTTCTCTTGTAACCTCTGCGTGACGTTCTGTGCTGACCATTGCCTGATGGACTTGTGGCCAAAGGGATGGGTCCAGAAGAACTTATCCATGTATGACCAATGCATTTGACTAGCCTTGTGCATTCCAATGCAGATATCCTCAGGGTAACAGTGTACAGGAATGCAGGTGACACCACTTTACACACAGACACAGTTTTCAGTTTGTTAGCAAAACTGTACACAGAAGTGTAACAAGGAAGAGAGGAAAGGGGAAGAAAAATAAAAGGAAAACAAAGGAACACACAAAAAGTGCTGGAGGAACTCAGCAGGCAAAGAAGGAATGCAAGCAAAAAAGAACTAGAGAATTGCTTTTTATTCTTTGACAGGTGATGTGGTAAATGATGCAGCTTTTGTGAATGTTAACTGACTGTTCATGAAATTATTGGATAAGCAGAGGAACATTTAAAGTGTCAGGGGACCTTTTAATATCTGCAGTCCAATGTTAACACTAATGCCTCTCATTCATAAGTCTGTGATTGAAGCTCAGCTCCAAAGGCCTGATCATAATCCATCCAGATACGTCATGCAACATTGAGGACTACTAAGTGCTGGCCTACTCTGATCTCTCAAGAACATTTTAAAATATCTTGCAACAATTTCAGAAGATTTATCCCAGTGACCTGGACAATAGCAATCCACCAATCCATCTTCATTAGCACAGCAGCTTGTCAGTATGAAACAGCTAAGTGTAGAAGGTGCATTTCAATGGGTTTCAATAGGTGCATTTAATGTCAGAGAAATGTGTACAATATACATCCTGAATTTCTTCTTCTTCGCAGACATCCATGAAAACAGAGGAGTGCCCCAAAGAAAGAATGATGGTTAAATGTTAGAACTCCAACTCCCCTCTCCCACACATAAGCAGACCAAAGCAACGACCTCCCCTACCCCACTAGCAAAAAAAGCATTGGCGCCTCCCACTAAGCACTCAAGCTTGCAGCAAAGCATGAATAAAGACACAGACTTGCAGTACCCCAAAGACTACTCATTCACCCGGTACTTCGACATAACACAAGCTCTCTCTCTTTCCCTAATAAGAGAAAAAGAGATGTCCCCATTTCACAGCAGGAGGGGAGACATAAGAAAGCAATTCGCTAATTTATGGTGTTAAAAGTCTGTTGCATCGCTTCTTCCGAGCTCTGTGCCGGAAGAACTCGGGTCTCTGGGTACACAGCCAGCTTGCTGCTTACAATCTTCTGTCTCCGACAACGCATCAGGCTGCGGCACTGACTTTGGTCCACCTGATTTCCTATGTTAAATTAGTGCCTGCATTTCACAAATATTTCATTATGTGAAGCATTTAACTTGAAAAGACAATGCCCAAATTAGTGAAGGTTACTGTCAAGAGCAAACTTTCTTTCAAAGTTCAAAGTAAATTTACTATCATAGTACATATACACTCAGTAGCCACTTTATTAGGTACAAGAATGGAACCCAATGTGGTCTTCAGCTACTGTAGCCCATTCACTTCAAGGATCTGAGATGTTCTGCACACCATTGTTGTAATGCATGGTTATTTGAGTTATTGTCACGTTTCTGTCAGCATGAACCAGTCTGGCCATTGTCCTCTGACCTCTCTCATTAACAATATATTTTCACCCACAGATCTGCCAATCACTGGATCTTGTTATGCTTTTTGCACCATTCTCTATAAACTCTAGAGACTGCTGTGTGTGAAAATCCCAGGAGATCAGCAAGTTCTGAGATATTCAATCTGCCCTGTCTGACGTCAGCAATCATTTCACAGTCAAACACACTTAGATCACTTTTCTTCATCATACTGATGTTTGATCTGAACAAATGAGTCTCTGAACCATGTCTGCATGTTTTTATGCATTGAGTTTCTGCCACATGATTGGCTGATTAGATACTTGTATTAATAGAAACATAGAAAACCTACAGCACAACACAGACCCTTCGGCCCATAAAGTTGTGACGAGCATGTCCTTACCTTAGAACTACCTAGACTTACCCATAGCCCTCTATTTTTCTAAATTCCATGTATCCATCCAGGAGTTTCTTAAAAGACCCAATCATATCCACCTCTACCACCATTGCCGGCAGCGCATTCCACGCACTCACCATGCTCTGTGTAAAAAACTCACCCCTGACATCTCCTCTGTACCTACTTCCAAGCACCTTAAAACTATGCCCTCTTGTGCTAGCCGTTTCAGCCCTGGAGAAAAGCCTCTGACTATCCACACGATTAATACCTCTCATTATCTTGTACACCTCTATCAGGTCACCTCTCATCCTCCGTCACTCCAAGGAGAAAAGGCCAAGTTCACTCGACCTACTCCCATAAGGCATTCTCCCCAATCCAGGCAACATCCTTGTAAACCTCCTCTGCACCCTTTCCATGGTCTCTATGTCCTTCCTGTAGTGAGGTGACCAGATTTGAGCACAGTACTACAAGTGGGGTCTGATCAGGGTCCTATATAGCTGCAACATTACCTCTTGGCTCTTAAAATCAATCCCATGATTGATGAAGGCCAATGCTCCGTATGCCTTCTTAATCAGAGAGTCAACCTGCATAGTAGCTTTGAGTGTCTTATGGCCTCGGACCCCAAGATCCCTCTGAGCCTCCACACTGCCAAGAGTCTCGCCATTAATGCTATGTTTTGGGTCATCATATTTGACCTACCAAAATGAACCACCTCACACTTATCTGGGTTGAACTCCACCTGCCACTTCGCAGCCCAGTTTTGCATCCTATCAATGTCCACTGTAACCCCTGACAGCCATCCGCACTATCCACAGCACCCCCAACCTTTGTGTCATCAGCAAATTTACTAACCCATCCCTCCACTTCCTCATCCAGGTCATTTATAAAAATCACAAAAAGTAGGGGTCCCAGAACAGATCCCTGAGGCACACCACTGGTCACCGACCTCCATGCAGAATATGACTCATCTACAACCGCTCTTTGCCTTCTGTTGGCAAGCCAGTTCTGGATCCACAAAGCAATCTCCCCTTGGATCCCATGCCTCCTTACTTTCTCAATAAGCCTTGTATGGGGTACCTTATCAAATGCCTTGCTGAAATCCATATACACTACATCTACGGATCTACCGTCATCAATGTGTTTAGTCACATCCTCAAAAAATTCAATCAGGTTCATAAGGCACAACCTGCCTTTGACAAAGCCATGCTGACTATTCCTAATCATATTATGCTTTTCCAAATGTTCATAAAACCCTCCTCTCAGGATCTTCTCCATCAACTCACCAAACTCTGAAATAAGACTCAGTAGTCTATAATTTCCAGGGCTATCCCTACTCCTTTTCTTCGATAAGGGAACAGCATCCGCAACCCTCCAATCCTCCAGAACCTCTCCCACCCTCATTGATGATGCAAAGATCATCGCCAGAGACTCAACAATCTCCTCCCTCACTTCCCACAGTAGCCTGGGGTCCATTCCATCCAGTCCCAGTGACTTATCCAACTTGATGCTTTCTAAAAGCTCCTGCATATCCTCTTCCTTAATATCTACATGCTCAAGCTCTTCAGACCACTGCAAGTCATCCCTACAACTGCCAAGATCCTTTTCCTTAGTGAATACTAAAGCAAAGTATTCATTAAGTACCTTTGCCATCTCGTCCGGTTCCATACACACTTTTCCACTGTCACACTTGATTGGTCCTATTCTCTCACGTCTTATCATCTTGCTCTTCACAGACTTGTACAAAGCCTTGGGTTTTCCTTAATCCTGTCCACCAAGGCCTCCTCATGGCCCCTTCTGGCTCTCCTAATTTTATTCTTAAACTCCTTCCTGTTAGCCTTATAATCTTCTAGATCTCTATCATTACCTAGTTTTTTGAACCTTTCGTAAACTCTTCTTTTCTTCTTGACTAGATTTACAACACCCTTTGTACACCATGGCTCCTATACCCTACCATCCATTCCCTGTCTCATTGGAATGTATCTATGAACGAGTAAACCACTAACCTGTAAAAATCTACCATTCGGATTGAGTTAATATCCTGTTGCACAAATGTAATTGAGGGATCTATGAAAATAGAAACTCCTTGAATTTTGGCATTGGAATTCGAATGATATTGTTGATCCTTCCAGAACTTAAAAAAACGTAATCTGTCCCCCCTCCGCACATGGGTCTCTTCTAAATATAGAATATGTGCTTTAAGTCTCTGGAATACTTTGAAATTTTTTTTTCCTTTTAATTGGATGATCAAGACCATTAGTATTCCCAGAGACAAAATTAATAGTAGAATCCATAACACCTAAAGTCAATCCTCAAATAAGGGGAGGATTAACAATAGGTTCAACCCACGAACCCGGAAAGGGAACAGAGTAAACATGAGAAACCAAGAGAGAGGACGCAAAAAATATTTCAATAATATAAGCGTAACCCAAGAAGAAAAAAAAACTAAAATGTGAAGCCCCCCATCACCCCCACCCCAAAAGCCTAAAGCTAAATCTAAAATAGACTAGCCAGATAGAAGCAAGTATTAAATCTACCCCCATGTCTTCCGATAGACGCTCAATAAAAAAGTGAATATATAAAAAGATCAGCTAAAGTTGTAAAACAGTAGAAAAGTAAAAAAAATTGAAAAGTACACCGATTAAAATGAAAACGATATAATACAAAGAAAAAATAGATATATATATAAAAAACTGTTGACATACAACAAACTTTATAATTAGGAAAGGAAAAGAAATATCTGCATAGACTACGGAAAAAAATTACGAAGTTTAAGGCCTCCAGGTATGTGCGAAAAATGATGCTCTGGGAGTGGCCACCCAGAATCCCCAGGGAAGAAGAAGAAATGACGCAGTTAAAAAAAGAATTTGGCAACCATATTAATTAAACAAAAAAAACATTTCTGCCCTCATATAGAGCAAAAAAAAAAAGAAATTAAAACCCAACAGATTAACAGCATCCAATCAGGCACTGATGATTTAATAGTGCGATTAGGATGTTGAAGGCGAATGTTGATCCAGGTAACTCTGGGCATCCGACGGAGAGTCGGAAAAACGGGAAGACTGATCAGATAATCGGATCCTCAAACATGCGGGATATAGCAGCACAGGTTTTAAATCCATCTTGTAGAATTCCGCCATCACAGATCTGTAACAAACACGTTGGTCGCGAACCTGTTTGCTAAAATCCTCCACCAATCGAAAGCAGAGATCCGAGAAAACAATGTAGCCTTTAGGTCGAGCAAAACGAAGCAACTTTTCCTTGTCTTGAAAATAATGAAAACGTAAAATAATATGCCGAGATTTGTCTGACTTAGACAAGTATAATAGGACTCTGTGAGCTCTATCCAATAGTGATGGTTGATCAGGAAACACGGTGGGAAATGAATCTTTTAAAAGTTGAGAGAAAAACTGAATAGGGTATTCAGATTCGGCAGATTCTCTGAGTCCAATAATTCTTATATTTTGATGACGCATTTTGCATTCTAAATCAGAATTTTTAAAGGTAAGGAATTCAAGTTTTTTCTTCATTGTAGTAATTGTTTCTTCAATTTTTCCGATTTTGAGTTCATTTTGTTGCGTATGAACTTGGAGATTAGATATAGCAGTCTGATGACCTGTGATAGCTGTTTTCATATTATCAATTTCATCGATGATTCTCTCCAGTTTAGCTGAAATCTCCGCACAAATCAAATCCGATATAGCTTGCATAGTTAACGCCGATTCAACCGGAGGGGGGTCGATAGCTTTCAGTCTGACAGGAGGTTTGCCATTTTTCCTGTTCTTAGACATACCGGACCTTAAAAACATCCATATATATAGTGACAATCCACTGCAAGGTATTGTAAAGGTCGGTGCCTTAAAAGTTAGCTTAAATGTAGCTCTGGTTAACGTTTGTGCTCCAAACTCAGACTGCCCGGAATTTTATAATTCGTTATTTAATTTGCTCCCAAATTTGAATGAGTTTTCAATAATCTGGGGCGGAGATCTTAATACCTGCTTATCCCCATTATTGGACCGCTTGGCCCCTATGTGGACGCTTCCCAATAAATCTGCAACTTTGATTAATTCATTTCTCTCGGATTCGGGGTCGACAGACATTTGGCAGTTTCTGCATCCCCAGGAAAAAGACTTCTCTTTTTTTTCACATGTTCATCACTCTTACTCAAGAATTGATTATTTTTTTTTATTGACTCTCGTCTCATTTCTTCAGTAGTTAAGTGTGAATATGATACTATAACCATTTCGGACCATGCTCCACTTAAGCTTTCTATTAAATTATTGGCCAGTACGCAAAATAATAGGCAATGGCGTTTCAATCCGCTGTTGCTTCATAACTTGGATTTTGTTAACTTTATGAATGAACAAATTGATCTTTTTATTACAATTAACAGTACAGATGATATTTAAAGCTTATATTCGTGGCCAGATCATTTTGCACTCTGCTGCGTTGAGGAAAAGGTTGAAGAAGGAAGAGCTTGCTCTTGTGGACAAGATTAAGGAAATAGATAAGAAATATGCTACAGCTCCATCTGAGAAGCTGTATAAACAAAGAACTGAACTTCAAATGGAATACAGTTTATTACTTTCGTCCTCTATTGCAAATCAATTAATGAAGACAAGATGCGAATTTTATATACATAGTGACAAAATTGGTAAACTGTTGGCTAATCAGTTGAAGACTAACTCCATTACATTTCAAATTAATCAGATTTATAATCAAAAAGAACAACTAACATTTGATCAAGCTGAGATTAATCAATCCTTTTTTGATTTTTATTCCTCTTTATATCAATTAGAATCTCCATGAGATTCTAAACATATGTGTGACTTTTTAGATAATCTAGATTTCCCTAAGATTACACATGATATATCTTCTGTGTTAGAATCTTCCTTTACTACTCATGAGATCAAGAATGTTATTATTTCTATGAATTCGGGGAAAGCTCCTGGCCCTAATGGGTTTACCACAGAATTTTAAAAATTTTTTGCACCCTCATTAATCCCCTGGTTATCCAGGATTCTGGAGGCCTTATTAAAACTTGGTAAACTACCAGAATCCCTTTATAGAGCATCAATCTCTTTAATACTAAAGAAGGATAAAGACCCCGCTCAATGTGCATCTTATAGACCAATATCCTTGTTAAATGTTGACTCTAAGATTTTTTCTAAATTATTAGCAAATAGACTAGAAAAAGCACTTCCTTATATTATTTCGGAAGACCAGACGGGTTTTATTAAGAATCGCTACTCTTTTTATAATATTCATACACTTTTAAATACTGTCTATACCCCGTCACAAAACGATCCTGAATGCGTCATTTCCCTAGACACTGAAAAAGCCTTTGACAGGGTCGAATGGCCCTACTTAGTTAAGGTGCTTGAAATGTTTAAATTCAGCCCAAAACTTATATCCTGGATCAAATTGTTATACCACTCTCTTATAGCCTCAGTTCGTACTAACACCCTAAATTCACCTTTTTTTCCTCTTTTTCGAGGTACCAGACAAGGTTGTCCTCTTAGCCCTTTATTATTTGATATTGCACTAGAACCTCTTGCAATTGCTATTCGAGAATCTGCTAACATTATTGGTATAACTCGTGGGGTAAAGTCTCATAAAGTATCACTTTATGCTGATGACTTACTTTTATATATTTCTAATCCTCAAAAATCGATTCCAGCAGCTTTAGATTTATTAGCACAATTTAGTCTTTTTTCAGGATACAAATTAAATCTTAATAAGAGTGAACTCTTCCCTATTAATAAGCAAGTTCCCTTATATCAGAACTTGCCGTTTAGATTGATTAATAATCATTTTTCATATTTTGGGATTAAAATTACCTGTAAACATAACGATTTATTTAAGACTAATTTCTTACCCTTAATTGACCATATTACACAACTTTCCTTTAAATGGTCTCCACTTTATTTAACTTTGACTGGTTGTATTAATGCTGTTAAGATGTTTATTCTGCCAAAATTTTTGTATCTATTTCAGGCATTACCGATTTTTGTTCCAAAATCCTTTTTTGATAAAGTAGACTCGAAAATCTTTTCATTTATTTGGCAAAATAAAAACCCGAGATTGGGTAGAATACATCTACAGAAAGCTAAGAGAGATGGAGGCTTGGCATTACCTAACTTATTTTATTATTGGGCAATTAATATTCGACACATGAAATTTTGGTTACTTGACCAAGATACACTATCCATTCCTAAATGGGTAGTTTTGGAATTACATTCTGTTCAACGCTATGCACTTGGTTTTATATTATGTTCTTCTCTTCCTTCCGATTTGAAACGTTATAAACAGGTTTGCAACCCGATAGTTAAACATACCTTACGCATTTGGTTTCAATTCTGAAAAGTTTTTGATCTTAATCAATTTGTGCTAGCGATCCCTATTATTGGCAATATATTTTTTCTCCCCTCTACAGACCGTGCCTTTCAAATTTGGAAGACTAATGGCATATCACAGTTCTTGGACTTATTTTCAGATGGTTCCCTTATGTCTTTTGAACAGTTATCTAACAAATACAATTTACCAAGAACACATTTCTTTAGATATTTGCAAGTTAGAAATTTCCTAAATACCATACTTTATTCCCTTCCGGCGTTACCCCCTACAAATACTTTAGACGCTGTCATTAACCTCAACCCGTGTCAGAAAGGTGTAACGGCTATTATTTATAATACTATCATGAAACTTAGGATAGCTCCATTCGATAAGATTAGGACTGACTGGGAAAAGGAATTGGGCCTTACTATCCCAGCGGATGACTGGGCTCATATTTTACAACTAGTTAATACTTCCTCTATCTGTTCCAAACACCCCTTAATTCAATTTAAAGTTGTTCATAGAGCACACATGTCTCAAGATAAATTAGCTCATTTTTATTCTCATTTTAACCCTCTTTGTGATCGATGTCATGGCGAGGTAGCCACCTTGACCCATATGTTTTGGTCCTGTCCTACTCTGAAAACTTTTTGGAAAGACATTTTTAATATTATTTCAAAGGTTTTGAATAGTGATATTTCTCCCCATCCTATTACTGCTATCTTTGGATTACCTAAAACTTCTAGTAATTTATCCCCCTCAGCACGTAGAATGATTGCATTTCTTACTTTAATGGCGAAAAGGTGTATTTTATAACATTGGAAGGAGATTAACGCCCCAAATACATATTTTTGGTTCTCTCAAACGATACTGTGTCTAAATTTGGAAAAAATCAGAAGTAATCTTTATGATACTTCAGTTAAATTTGAACAGACCTGGAGATCTTTTATTCAATATTTTCATTTAAGGTAAATATTTTTTTTTCTCTCTGATCATATATATACTCCCTTTCTGATCATATATATACTCCCTTCGTGGATTTTATCTGCTATTGGTGGAGGTCGGGTTTGAGGACGTGATTGTCTAATCTGTTTAAGTCTACTATTTACCTAGCTAGCCCATTGCTTTGCTTTGTAGCTTTGTGGCATGGTAGATTTTTCTGCAGGGGTGGGGTTCGGGGTTTTTTTTTCTCCTTACCGTTATATATGGAAAACTAGTATACAGTTATATTACCTTGTTGTTTTATAACTAACCTATGTTGTTTTCATTGTTTTTTTTTGTATTAATATGTCTTGTATTTCTATATCGTAACAATGTATTGGTTGCAATATGTTTTACCTTGTGTGTACTAATTCAATAAAAAGATTTAAAAAGGAACGTGTCTATGCAGAACTCCACGTAAATATCCCCTGAACATTTGCCACATTTCCTCCGTATGTTTCCCTGAGAACACCTGTTTCCAATTTATGCCTCCAAGTTTCTGTCTGATAGCCCCATATTTCTCCTTACTCCAATTAAACATTTGCATAATTTGTCTGTTCCTATCCCTCTCCAATGCTATGATAAAGGAGATAGAATTGTGATCACTGTCTCCAAAATGCTCTCCCACTGAGAGACCTGACACCTGACCAGGTTCATTTCCCAATACCAGATCAAGTACAGCCTCTCCTCTCGTAGGCTTATCTACATATTGTGTCAAGAAACTTTCCTGAACACACCTAACAAGCTCCACCCCATCTAAACCCCTCACTCTAGGGAGATGCCAATCAATATTTGGGAAATTAAAATCCTTCACCACAACAACTCTGTTATTATTACTCCTTCCCAGAATCTGTCTCCCTGTCTGCTGCTGGATGTCCCTGTTACTATTGGGTGGTCTATAAAAAACACCCAGTAGAGTTATTGACCCCTTCCTATTCCTAACTTCCACCCGCAGAGACTCCGCAGACAACCCCTCCATGACTTCCTCCTTTTCTGCAGTCGTGACACTATCTCTGATCAACAGTGCCATGCCCCCACCTCTTTTGCCTCCCTCCCTATCCTTTCTGAAACATCTAAAGCCTGGCACTTGAAGTGGCCATTCCTGCCGCTGCACCATCCAAGTCTCTGTAATGGCCACAACATCATAGCTCCAAGTGCTGTTCCACGCTCTAAGCTCATCCGCTTTATTCATAATACTCTTCACATTAAAATAGACACATCTCAAACCATCGATCTGAATGTGTCCCTTCTCTATCACCTGCCTATCCTCCCTTTCGCACTGTCTCCAAGCTTTCTCTAATGACCCGGTCTAATGATGTGCCTAATAATGTGGCCACTGAACGTACTGTGTATGTCACCCTAAGATTAATTTTCATCCCAACATACACAGTAGGGCAAAGAAATATAATAGAATCAATGAAAAACTTCACACTAACACTGATAACAGCCAAAAGAAGACTAACTGCTAATAAAACAATAATAACAACAATGAAAATGCTTTATACAGGAAACTAAATTTGATGCACCAAAACTTCACCAACCCTAGCACAGAATTATCAACAAACACACAGATCAAGAAATTTTGGTCTAATATCTGATCAAAGAGGGCAACACACAATCAAGAAACAAGTTGGATTCGGGAGGAAAAAGAACACACTCACACAATTGAAGACATGCAAGCACCTGAAGTTACAATGGATACGCTAAAAGCTGTTGCAGAAAATACCTAAAACTGGAAAATTACCAGCAGCAATAATATTCATAATTATTGGTATAAAATATTTACTTCTCTTCACTGTACCTATTAATAGATATCAATGATTTTCTTAACAATGTTGAAACATTTCCAGAATTTCTGACGGAAGGTGAAACATATCTCTTACCTAAAGGAGAAATCACAAATGACCCATCAAAATATCGTCCTTTTACTGGTTTACAAACTATATTTAAAATTGTAACATCGTGCATCGCGCAACTAATCACCACTCACTTAGATAACCTCAGTATACTTACAGATGAGCAGAAAGGATGCCGTGAATGTATTAAAGGGTGTAAAGAACAACTGGTAATAGATACTGTAATTCCAAATCTTTAATTTACTGAATCAGACCAAAATAGGGTATCAAATCAAAAGCAACCAAACAAATTATACCTTGATACACCTTCTATACAAGGATGATTTGAAATTATACATTCCTTCATCAGTAAAGCTAAAGCAATTAATTCAAATAGGAGAAATATTTTCTAAAGATATAAACATGAACTTTGGACTAGTTAAGAGCAGAACATTAAACGTAGAGAAAGGTGCAATAGACTAGTAGAATATAAAACAGAGCAGCAGGATACAATACAACGGATGGATGAATTTGAAACATGCAAGTATCTGGGACTTCAACAAACAAAGAAAATATTTCATAGCGCGATAAGGGGAAAAATTTCAACAGAATTTATTTCAAAGCATGAGAAAATTTGCCAAACAAAAATCAATAGAAAAAATATAGCAAACATTTTTGCTATACTCATATTAATATGTTCTTTTGGCATAATATCCTGTTCTAAAACCAATCTGGAAAATTTACAAAGAAAAATAAGAACTGATATGACAAATTCTAGAAAGCAGCATGTACACTTGTACACACTGAGATTAACGCTTCCTAGGGCAGAAGGACGAAGAGGAATAACAAACTCTAAAAAATATTACTCTGTAGTTCGATAAAACTACTAAGGGTATATTTTCAGCAATGACAACAGGATTCATTACTCCACACAAGTTTATGCAATTCTGATTTAAAAAAGTACACATCACTAAACATAATTAAATCACAGCCCAGAAGAAATTATCACTACAGAAAAAGTCAACTGAGGGAAGAGCATGACCCTCCATGGAAGACATCTCCATGATCTGAACAGACTAGATGGTGACATGGAAGCATCAATGCCTGGCTTAGAGTGGAGACCTCTTCCCAGAAACAGAGGGGTTCCTTGTGGCAATACAGGACCAGCTGGATAACACAAAAACTATCAAAACTGCATAATAAAAGACCAGCAAATTCAAGACGATAAATGCAGAAATTGCCAAGGGAAACCAGAAACAATCCAGCACATTACAGATTCCTGAAGTAGTGTAACTGAATCTGATTACTTGCACAGGCACAATCAAGTGGCAAACATCATTCCCCAAAACCTTGTTTTAAAATATAAACTCATAAGATACACCTTATCTTGCTATAAATACAAGCCTAATCCAGTTTTAGCATCAGAATGTTACAAATTATACTCTGAATTATATTACAACTGACCCGTTATTACAAATGGGATAATCTATAATAACCATCTGAATATAATAACACAGGACTAATAAGCAAGATCACTTAATAGGTTATAGTCATTCCAAACACACAGAACTTACAGAAATTAATAAGTGAAAAACACCAGAAATATGCTGAACTAAAAGAGGAAAATGAAAGACTATGGAACATGAACAAGGTATACATTGTCCCAATAGTAATATCTACAACTGATATCATCCCAAAGACACTACACAATAGCATTAAACAATTAGACCTACACTGCAATATATATGTAAATCTGCAGAAAGCCACAATACTAAACACCACGAGAATAGTTTAAAAGTTCCTAGCAATTGACAAATGAGCGTGCTTGACTATCCCTGTACGTCAGGTTTTACCAGCTCCAGCTAAGAAAAAAATAAATAAACAAGTAAATAAATAAATAATATGAGAACACAGGTGTATTGTGCTTCTTGGATTTACTGTGTATGTCTGCGAGAAAACTAATCTGGTGGTTGTATATGGTGACATATATGTATTGTAATAATAAATTTACTTTGAACTTTGAGTCCATAGGCTACGAAATTCTTCTTTATCACTTCTAATCTTGGTAAAATGTCTTCAAAATTAAATATCAATAATTTTAAGATCTACGTTGGGAAGTTCAGCATCAGCTTTACAATGTTACTCAAACAGGACAATTTTTCCTTCCGTTATTAGGAACTCAATACAGGGCATAATCCTGACCTACATTGAATGCTCAGGAACTCAAGTATAAAATTTATATGCAGAACTTTGTGAGCTGACAAGTGTGTCAGATGGAGAATATTAACCAGCCCCTCACTTCAGCAAGACAATTAATTTTTTTCAATTTCTGTTTTGAGACAATCAAAATCTAATATGAATGGAATTCATTAGATTGTACGGTCAGCTTCAAATATTTTGTTTATCTGGCACTTTAAACAGAAGGTTTGCATGATCATGTGAGACCGTAACAGCATGGGTTTCCTCCCAGTGTTTCGGCATCTGCCCTCTTTCTAACGAAGGAGAGGTCACCCTTTAGTAAGTTGTGGGCACACTATGTCAGTGCCAGAAGCGTGACACTTGTGGGCTGCCCCTAACACATCCTCGGACTGTGTCGGTCATTGATGCAAACGACACATTTCACTTCATGCTTCATTTTTCATGTGACAAATAAGCTAATCTTCCACCACTGTATGTTGTGCATTCCATCAACACTGAAATAACCTGCCAAGACTTCTGTGACAATAGAAGGAAGCATGGTAGCATTCCCCTTCATAACAAGGGGAATTGAGTATAGGAGCAAAGAGGTCCTTCTGCAGCTATACAGGGCCCTGATGAGACCACACCTGGAGTATTGTGTGCAGTTTTGGTCTCCAAATTTGAGGAAGGACATTCTTGCTATTGAGGGAGTGCAGCGTAGGTTCACAAGGTTAATTCCCAGGATGGCGGGACTGTCATATGTTGAAAGATTGGAGCGACTGGGCTTGTATACACTGGAATTTAGAAGGATGAGAGAGGCTGATAGAAACATATAAGATTATTAAGGGATTGGACATGCTGGAGGCAGGAAGCATGTTCCCACTGATGGGTGAGTCTAGAACCAGAGGCCACAGTTTAAGAGTAAGGCATAGGCCATTTAGAACAGAGTTGAGGGAAAGCTTTTTCACCCAGAGAGTGGTGGATATGTGGAATGCTCTGCCCCAGAAGGCAGTGGAGGCCAAGTCTCTGGATGCTTTCAAGAAAGAGATGGATAGAGCTCTTAAAGGTAGTGGAATCAAAGGTTATGGGGATAAGGCAGGAACTGGATACTGATTGTGGATGATCAGCCATGATCACAGTGAATGGTGGCACTGGCTCAAAGGGCCGAATGGCCTACTCCTGCACCTATTGTCTATTGTCTATAGTTAGTGTAATGCCTTTACAGCACCAGGGACAAGGGTTCAGTTCCTGTCACAGTCTGTAAGGGGGTTTGGACACCATCCCCATGACTGGGTGCATTTCCTCTGGGTGCTCTGGTTTCCTCGTACATTGCTAGACCGAGTTAGTAGGTTAATTAGCCATGTGTGTAATCGGTCGGTGTGGACTTATTGGGCCAGCAAGGCCTGTTACTGTGCTGTATCTCTAAATAAAAATAATACTCTCCAAACATACCAGATGGACAATAGCAGAGAACACATGGAACTATCAGCTCTAAGTTTCCCATTCTAAACTAGATACAGCAGCTATTTCTTGGTTGCTTCCTCACAGTACTAACTTACCACATGTGCTGCAGCAGTTCAATAGCACAGTGAACCGCCACCTTTTCAAGGGCAGCTGGTGATTGACAATGAACGCATACCCTCAAAATGGATACAGTGATAGTTCAGTGAGTAATCGCATTCTTCCCTGCAGCGCTGAGCTACAGATGGGAAAAGCTACAAGTTTGCCACTTCATTAGCCGGGACAGTCAGCTTCAATTATCCTGTTTGAGCAGCACCCTGCATTTCTTCCACCTCAACACAACGTGGAAGTGTGGCATTATCCAGCACACTATCTTATGGATGAGGCCATTAAATCAAGTCCCCCATCTATTCTCTCGGGCAGGCATAAAGGATCATTTAGCAAGAGGAAAGGAGATCTCCCCAGTGTCCATGCCAACATTTTTCCCCACAATCAGTATCACTCAAAACAAACTGTCTGCCCATTATCACACTATTATTGTGCAATCTTGTTATGTGCAAATTAACCATCGCTCTGCTCCTGATGTTGCCGTAGTGACCATATTTCAGAAGAATCTCACTGGCTGGAGGACACTTTAGAACTTCTTGAATCATGAAGAGATATTACAGAAACACAAATCTTTCTTCTTTTTCCTTTTATTTTCCTGTTAGTAGATCACAGGCATCTTGTAGAATAGTTTTGCCAAACTTCAAGCCGTTCCTGCTGCCAATTGATTTTCATATCTCGTCCAGGAAATCATGAATCAGAATCAGGTTTAATATCATTGACATTTGTCCCGAAATCCATTGCTTTGCAATACATTTAAAAAATCAATATATATTACAATAAGAAATATTTGTTAAAAATTAATAACTAGTGCAGAGAGAGATCAAGAACAGCGAGCTGGTGCTCATGGATTGATTCATTTTCTGTTCAGAGATCTGATGCAAGAGGGGAAGGAGCTCTTCTTAAAACGTTGGGCGAGTGTCTTCAGGCTCCTTTACCTTCTCTCTGATGGTAGTAACAAGAAGCAGGTCCTGAATGATGATTGCTGCCTTTTTGAGGCATTGCCTTTTGAAGATGTCCACATTGCCGGGGAGATTTGTGCCCATGATGGATCTGGCTGAGCTTGCAACCCTCTGCAGCTTTTTCCGAGCCTGTGCACTGACCTCTCCCGTACCAGACCGTTATGTAACCAGTTAGAACGGGTGTTGACTAAGGAAATGTTCAAAGCTCAGAGTAAATGTATCATCAAAGTACATATATGTCACCACGCACTATCCTGAGATTCACCTTGTAGGCATACTCAATAAATCTATAGAACAGTAACAATAGACAATAGACAATAGGTGTTGGAGTAGGCCATTCAGCCCTTCGAGCCAGCACGACCATTCACTGTGATCATGGCTGATCATCCACAAGCAGTACCCTGTTCCTGCCTTCTCCCCAGGACTCTGCTATCTTTAAGAGCTCTATCTAACTCTTTCTTGAAAGAATCCAGAGAATTGGCCTCCACTGCCTTCTGAGGCAGAGCATTCCACAGATCCACAACCCTCTGTGTGAAAAAGTTTTTCCTCAACTCTGTTCTAAATGGTCTACCCCTTATTCTTAAACTGTGGCCTCTGGTTCTGGACTCCCCCAACATCGGGAACATGTTTCCTGACTCGAGCGTGTCCAATCCCTTAATAATCTTATATATTTTGATCAGATCCCCTCTCATCCTTCTAAATTCCAGTGTATACAAACCCAGTCGCTCCAATCTTTCAACATATGACATTCCCACCATCTCTGGAATTAACCCAGTGAACCTACGCTGCACTCCCTCCATACCAAGAATGTCCTTTCTCAAATTTGGAGACAAAAACTGCACACAATACTCCAGGTGGTGTCTCACCAGGGCCTTGTACAAATGCAGAAGGACCTCTTTGCTCCTATACTCAACTCTCCTTGTTATGAAGGCCAACATGCCATTAGCTTTCTTCACTGCCTGCTGTACCTATATGCTTACTTTCAGTGACTGATGAACAAGGACACCCAGATCTCATTGTGCTTCCTCTTTTCCTAACTTGACACCATTCAGATAGTAATCTGCCTTCCTATTCTTGCCACCAAAGTGGATAACCTCACATTTAGAAACCATAGAAACTACAGCACAGAAACAGGCCTTTTGGCCCTTCTTGGCTGTGCCAAACCATTTACTACCTAGTCCCACTGACCTGCACATGGACCATATCCCTCCATACACCTCCCATTCATGTATCTGTCCAATTTATTCTTAAATGTTAAAAAAAACCTGCATTTACCACCTCATCTGGCAGCTCATTCCATACTTCCATCACTCTCTGTGTGAAGAAGCTCCCCCTAATGTTCCCTTTAAACTTTTCCCCCCTCACCCTTAACCCATGTCCTCTGGTTTTTTTCTCCCCTTGCCTCAGTGGAAAAAGCCTGCTTGCATTCATTCTATCTATACCCACCATAATTTTATATACCTCTATCAAATCTCCCCTCATTCTTCTACGTTCCAGGGAATAAAGTCCTAACCTATTCACCCTTTCTCTGTAACTGAGTTTCTCAAGTCCTGGCAACATTCTTGTAAACCTTCTCTGCACTCTTTCAACCTTATTTATATCTTTCCTGTAATTTGGTGACCAAAACTGAACACAATACTCCAGATTCGGCCTCACCAATGCCTTATACAACCTCATCATAACATTCCAGCTCTTATACTCAATACTTTGATTAATAAAGACCAATGTACGAAAAACTCTCTTTACGACTGTATTTACCTGTGACGCCACTTTTAGGGAATTTTGTATCTGTATTCCCAGATCCCTCTGTTCTACTGCACTCCTCAGTGCGTTACCATTAACCCTGTATGTTCTACCTTGGTTTGTCCTTCCAACGTGCAATACCTCACACTTGTCTGTATTAAACTCCATCTACCATTTTTCAGCCCATTTTTCCAGCTGGTCCAAGTCCCTCTGCAGGCTCTGAAAATCTTCCTCACTGTCTACTACACCTCCAATCTTTGTATCATCAGCAAATTTGCTGATCCAATTTACCACATTATCATCCAGATCATTGATACAGATGACAAGTAACAATGGACCCAGCACTGATCCCTGTGGCACACCACTAGTCACAGGCCTCCACTCAGAGAAGCAATTCTCTACCACCACTCTTTGGCTTCTACCATTGAGCCAATGTCTAATCCAATTTACCACCTCTCCATGTACACCTAGCGACTGAATTTTCCTAACTAACCTCCCATGCGGGACCTTGTCAAAGGCCTTACTGAAATCCATGTAGACAATATCCACTGCCTTCCCTTCATCCACTTTCCTGGTAATCCATGTTAAACTGCATCTGCCATGCATCTGCCCACTCACCCAACCTGTCCAAGTCACCCTGCATTCTCATTACATCCTCCTCACATTTCACACTGTCACCCAGCTTTGGGTCATCTGCAAATTTGCTAATGTTACTTTTAATCCCTTCATCAAAGTCATTAATGTATATTGTAAATAGCTGCGGTCCCAGCACCGAGCCTTGCGGTACCCCACCAGTCACTGCCTGCCATTCTGAAAAGGACCCGTTAATCCCTACTCTTTGTTTCCTGTCTGCCAACCAATTTTCTATCCATGTCAGTACCCTACCCCCAATACCATTTGCTCTAGTTTTGCACGCTAATCTCCTATGTGGGACTTTATCATAGGCTTTCTGAAAATCCAGGTACACTACACCCACTGGCTTTCCCATGTCCATTTTCATAGTTACAGCCTCAAAAACTTCCAGAAGATTAGTCAAGCATGATTTTCCCTTCGTAAATCCATGCTGACTCAGACCTATCCTGCTACTGCTATCCAGATATGCTACTATTTCATCTTTTATAATTGACTCCAGCATCTTCCCCACCACTGATGTCAGACTAACTGGTCTATAATTGCCTGTTTTCTCTCTCCCTCCTTTCTTAAAAAGTGGAATAACATTAGCTGCCCTCCGATCCACAGGAACTGATCCTGAATCGATAGAACATTGGAAAATGATTACCAATGCATCCACAATTTCTAGAGCCACCTCCTTGAGTACCCTGGGATACAGACCATCAGGCCCCGGGGATTTATCAGCCTTCAGTCCCGTCAGTTTACCCAACACCATTTTCTGCCTGATGCAAATTTCCTTCAGTTCCTCTGTTACCCTAGGTCCTCTGGCCACTATTACATCTGGGAGATTGTTTGTGTCTTCCCTAGTGAAGACAGATCCAAAGTACCTGTTCAGCTCGTCTGCCATTTCCTTGTTCCCCATAATAATTTGATCCGTTTCTGTCTTCAAGGGCCCAACTTTGGTCTTAACTATTTTTTTCCTCTTCACATACCTAAAGAAGCTTTTACTATCCTCCTTTATATTCTTGGCTAGCTTACCTTCGTACCTCATCTTTTCCCCCCGTATTGCCTTTTTAGTTATCTTCTGTTGCTCTTTAAATTCTCCCAATCCTCTGGCTTCCCGCTCATCCTTGCTATGTTATACTTCCTTTCTTTTATTTTTAACCTGTCCTTGACTTCCCTTGTCATCCACGGTCGCCCCTTACTCCCCTTAGAATCTTTCTTCCTCTTTGGAATAAACTGATCCTGCACCTTCTGTATTATTCCCAGAAATACCTGCCATTGTTGTTCCACTGTCATCCCTGCTAGGGTATCTTTCCAGTCAACTTTGGCCAGCTCCTCCCTCATGGGTCCACAGTCCTCTTTGTTCAACTGTAATACTGACACTTCCGATTTTCCCTTCTCTCTCTCAAATTGTAGATTAAAACTTATCATATTATGGTCACTACCTCCTAATGGCTGCTTTACCTCGAGTTCCCTTATCAAATCTGGCTCATTGCACAACACCAAATCCAAAATTGCCTTCTCCCTGGTAGGCTGTAGTACAAGCTATTCTAAGAATCTCTGAGGCACTCCACAAACTCCCTTTCTTGGGGTCCATTACCAACCTGATTTTCCCAGTCTACCTGCATGTTGAAATCCCCCATAACAACCGTAGTATTACCTTTGCGACATGCCAATTTTAACTCTTGATTTAACTTGCACCCTATATCCAGGCTGCTGTTTGGGGGCCTGTAAATAACTCCCATCAGGGTCTTTTTGCCCTTACAGTTTCTCAGTTCTATCCATACTGACTCTACATCTCCTGATTCTATGTCCCCCCTTGCAAGTGACTGAATTTCATTCCTCACCAACAGAGCCATCCCACCCCCTCTGCCAACCTGTCTGTCCTTTCGATAGGATGTATATCCCTGAATATTCATTTCCCAGCCCTGGTCCTCTTGCAGCCACGTCTCTGTAATTCCCACAACATCATACTTGCCAATTTCCAACTGGGTCTCAAGCTCATCCACTTTATTTCTTATACTCCGTGCATTCATATATAATATCTTTTATCCATTTAAAGTTATACTTTTACTCCCTTCACCTTTCACGTCAATTCCTATTTCACTTGACCGTACTCTCCGATCCTTCCTGAGCTTTCTGCCCCGTTAATTCTGTTGTCTTTCTTAACTTTTCTTATTCTCTTTCCCTTTAACTCCATCCTTATATTTCCAGTTCATCCCCTGCCCCCCCATCACTTAGTTTAAACACACCCGCCCGTGTACCAGTGGCAAACCTGCCTGCCAGAACGCTGGTCCCTCGTATGTTAAGATGCAACCCGCCCCTTCTGTACAATTCATCCTTACCCCAAAACAGATCCCAGTGGTCCAAGAATCTAAATCCCTGCCTCCCGCTCCAGCTCCTCAGCCACACATTCAGATCCCCTATCTCCCTGCTCCTGTCCTCACCAGCACAAGGAACTGGAAGCAAACCGGAGATAACCACTCTGGAGGTCCTGCTTTTCAGCCTTCTTCTGAGTTCTCTGAAGTCACGCTGTGGAATTTCTTTCCTCATCCTCCGGACATCATTTGTGCTGACCTGCACTACAACTTCCGGCTGCTCACCTTCACCCTTGAGGATGCCCTGCAATCGATTTGTGACGTCCTGGATCCTGGCACCAGGGTGGCAACACACCATCCTTAAATCCCGCCTGTTGCCGCAGAAACCCCCTTCTATACCTCTCACTATGGAGTCCTCTACTACCACGGCTCTGCCTGATGTCTGTCTCCTCGGCTTTGCTTCAGCGCCAATTTTTGACTCGCAGACCTGTCCGCCTTTCAGACTGGCACTGTCTTCTGCCCCGACAGCTTCCAAGAGGGTGAACCTGTTTTCAAAAGGAACATCCCCCGGGGTCTCCTGTACTCCAAGCATCCATCCCTTCCTCATTGTCGCCCCCCCCCCCTTCTCTCTTCCGGTATCTTCGGTGTAATGATCTCGATGTAGGTCCTGTCCAGAAAACTCTCGGTTTCCCGGATGAACCTGAGGTCATCCAATTGCTTCTCCAGTGCCTCAACACAGTCCTTCAGGAGCTGAACCTGGACACACCTTCCACATTTGTAGCAGCCAGAGGCACCATCAGTGTCCCTGACCACTCACATCATGCAAGTAACACACTGAATCAGTTGACCTGTCATTTCTTCACCACTTCTCACCCTCTCCAACTGTGGTGTAATCTCCTCCTTCAGCCTCCTCGCCGAAGACTCCTGAGCCAAAGACTCGCACTTTTCTCACGAGGCACTTCCCTCAACAAGGCCGCTCCCCTAGAGCAAACCTTGATTATATTGGCTGATATTTTGACTAATTCATTTCACTTGTCGCGCCTCGTCTGACTTCGAACGTTTGTGTGGCAGGCTGGTCCTGACCAGTTTTTAAATCAACCACTCCTTCTCAGCCAATCCCTTCACTTACTCCTTCAATTGTCGCACCTCGGCCAACAAACAGAAAAACCAAAATAACCAATAACCAAAACAGAATCAATGCAAGATCACCCAACCAGGGCATCCAACCAGAATGCAGAAGGCAAAAATCTATGCAAATACAAAAATAAATAATAATAATAATAAACAAATAAGCAATAAATATCAAGACCATGAGTTAAAGAGTCCTTGAAAGTAAGTCCATTGCTTGTGGAAACATTTCAATGACGGGGAAAGTGAAGATATCCTCTTTGCTTTAACAGCCTGATGGTCGAGGAGTAGTAACTGTTCCTGAACCTGGTCGTGTGAGTCTTGAGCATCCTGTTCCTTCCTTCTAATGGCAGCAGTGAGTAGAAAGCATGTCCTGTGGTGGGGGCACCTGACAATGGATGCTGCTTTCCTGTGACAGTGTTTCATGTGGATGTGCTCAATGGTTGAGAGAGCTTTACCTGTGATGGACTGGGCCATATCCACTGCTTTCTGCAGGATTTTCTCTTCAAGGGCATTAGTGTGTCCGTAACAGGCTGTGATGCAGCCAGTCAATGTACTCTCCACAGCACTTTCAGGTTCGGTTCTAACATTCACATTACTCCAGCTGGCTTCTGAGGCAAACCACCAAAAGGCTACAGTTGCACATTGAGCTGCAACTAGGATAGGAGGAAAGATAGAAACACTGACACCAAGAAATTGATTTGAATTCTGCAACATTATCATAGATTATACAGAGTTAACAGGTCCTTCAGCCCAACTCACCTATGACAATGAAAGCACCCATCTAAACTAATCCGATTTGTCTGGTTGGCCCAGAACCCTCTAAAGAATTCTATCCATGTACGTGTCCAAATAATATTTAAATGGTGTTCATTGTATCTTCCGTTATTGCTTTCATTCCATTTGATCACCAGCCTCTGCATATACTTTCAGCCCCTTACAGCACTTATAAATCCCTCCCCCTTCATCTTAAACCTATCAACTCCAGATTTTTTTTGGTTTCCTTTCCTTCGGAAAAAGGCTGTGAGTATTTATAAATACGAATCACAGCCTTGTTGTATGGATGTTCCTTTTGAGCTTTCAAACCATGTACTGACAGAGAGGACCCAGGCAGGCTCAGAAAGGTCTAAAAGTGAATGATTTATTCCTGGACACCACTAGCGGACGTTCACCCCTACCTGTGGGGCTTGTGCCATACGTGGAACATGGGCAAAAGCAGCTGGGTGTGTAGGGTGGCTGCCCTCTCAGTTAACTAATGTTCACGTCTGGTTTTCTCCAAGATTTCTAAGCTCCGGAACCTGGGCCTTAGCACTCAGATCTGCATCTGAATCTTCAACTTCCTCACAGACCCATTCTGTAAAAATAGGGGACAAGCTCTACTCTACAATCACTCTGAGCACTGATACCCCACAAGGCTGTGTACTCAACCCCCTGCTGTACTCACTGTACACCGATGACTGTCTAGCCAAGTTTCCATTGAACTTAATATATACGTTCGCTGATGACACAATTGTAGGCCGTATCTCGGGTAATGATGAGTTTGAGCACAGAGAGGAAATTAAGAACCTGGTGGCATGGTGCGAAGACAATAACCTATCCTTCAACGTCAGCAAGATGAAGGAATTGGTTGTTGACTTCAGAAGGAGTAGCGACCGCACGACCCCATTTACATCGGTGGTGCGCAAGTGGAACAGGTCAAAAGCTTTAAGTTCCTTGGGGTCAATATCACAAATGACCTGACTTGGTCTAACCAAGCAGAGTCCACTGCCAAGAAGGCCCACCAGCGCCTTTACTTCCTGAGGAAGCTGAAGAAATTTGGCCTGTCCCCTAAAACCCACACTAATTTTTATAGATGCACCATAGAAAGCATTCTTCTAGGGTGCATCACAACCTGGTATGGAAGTTGTCCTGTCCAAGACGGGAAGAAGCTGCAGAGAATCGTGAACACAGCCCAGCACATCACACAATCCAATTTTCCATCCTTGGACTCACTTTACACCGCACGCTGTCAGAGCAGTGCTGCCAGGATAATCAAGGACATGACCCACCCAGCAAATACACTTTTCGTCCCTCTTCCCTCCGGGAGAAGGCTCAGGAGCTTGAAGACTCGTACAGCCAGATTTGGGAACAGCTTCTTTCCAACTGTGATAAGACTGCTGAACGGATCCTGACCCGGATCTGGGTCGTACCCTCCAAATATGCGGACCTGCCTCTCGGTTTTTTTGCACTACCTTACTTTCCCTTTTCTATTTTCTATTTATGATATATAATTTAAATTTTTAATATTTACTATCGACTTGTACTCCAGGGAGCACAAAGCGCAGAATCAAATATCGCTGTGATGATTGTACGCTCTAGTATCAATTGTTCGGCGACAATAAAGTATGAAGTATAAAGTATAAAGTATAAACCATTGACATTCCCCAACAACTAGTCTATAGATCCCACCCATCCAACCAACAAACCCCTTGGCTAACAACACCAAACTTCTACCAACATCTCTTCAGGCTACTAATTTATCCTTCAACTAGACTGGCACCAAACCCACCACCAAATACTATACATTTTACATCCTCCTCTGCCTTTACAACCAACAGTTTTGTATCACCAGAAAACTTGGTCCTCTCTATCAGTCTTCTGGTATAGATACTGAATCACTGTTGTCCAAGTACCAACCTTCAATAGTCAGAGTTTGCCTGGGAACAATTATTCTTTTCTCCCCATTCCTTTCTACTTGTTTGATAACCATTTCTCAATATGCAACAGAATGTACCACAATTCCAACTGTTTTAACCTTTTTTATCCCTCTTTCTTGGGGGATCTGACTGAATTGTTTTCAAAAAATCCAAATTCACCTCATCCATTGGTTACCTCTCACCTATTCTATAAATCAATCACTTCAAAGAACTTCAAAAAAATGAAAGGTAGCCCAAGATTACCTCAGGGTTCTGTTCCCGAGAACTGTTTATATAGCAGAAGTAAATATGAACAGAGTGTGAGGGACAATCCCAGAAACAGCTGTGATGGGACAGCAAGCTGGTGTGGGAAGAGTGGCCTTCAGTCAGCCTCCCGGCTCAGTCAGTGAGTAAGACTGCTCAGTGCTCCCAGTTCTGTTTGGCACGACTCAGCCCCCAACTTCTGCGGCTCTTTGGGCTTGGGAAGAGAAGGCACATGGACACGCCCTGTTCTTACATGCCAGAATTGCCAGCAAATCCATCCACCAATCTCCGAACTGCTCACTCGTAAGCGCAGGGAGTCCATAATCCAACTGTTAGGGAGGACCTGTAATCAAAACATCCATGTTGACTTTTTTCAGTCCTGTCACTCTTTTCAAAGTGTTCTATAGTACATCTTTGATTAGTGACAGCAGGAGGTTCCAGAAATGCACAATACCTTGAGTTTCATGCCCTATTAAACTCCACAGCTGTGAGCCTTTGACTGAAACAGTGGCCCAGTCCTAAAACAAATGTTTCATGTTCCAAAACAAGGATTTTAACTTCTAGATACAGACATAAGAATGATGGCTTGGAGATATTTCTGTGTTTTAGAATACTTTGGTCTATGATATGAATGGTCAAACTTGCTGCAATAATTAAGATCAACATGACCATTCTTGCACTACCTGTGCTGAAGGGATCATCCAAAATACATGCCAGAGATCTAGAACTACAGTACTGTGTAAAAAATCTTATACGTACACACACACACACACACACACACACACACATACACACACACACACACACACACATACATATATATTTCTTAGCTCCACGTTGACAAATATAGTACTGTATAAAAGCCTAGATATGTGTGTGTGTGTGTGCCCGCGTGCACGTGCACGCAAATATATATAAAGAATTTGGGACCTCTAGCCCCAAAGTCCGGTGTGGATGCCACTACACCAAAAAAAAACCAGATTTCAAGACATATGTGAGTGATGATAAACCTGATCCAGTTATGAATCTTTATTGTGGACTGAGGGAGGGAAGGGAGCAGGAACAGGGGAAATCGTGGTTGGGAAAAGGGGAAAGGAGCGGGAAGCACTGGAGAGACATTCTGTAATGATAAATAAACCAATTGTTCGGAATCAAATTACTTTGCCTGGTGTCTCCTGTCTGCACCCACGCTACCCCCACCCCTGGCACTCATTCTCTGCAACTTGTCCCTCTCCCCCTCCCGCGGCACTCCACCCTCACCATTCCCGCCAGATTTAGAAACTCGCTGTAGCCCCACATTGACAAATATAATTCTGTGCAAAAGTCTTAGGCACCATAACTGTGTGTGTGAGTGAGTGTGAGAGTGTGAGAGTGTACGTGTGAGTGAGTGTGAGAGTGTGAGAGAGTGTGTGTGAGTGAGTGTGAGAGTGTGAGTGTGTGTGAGTGAATGTGAGAGAGAGTGTGTGTGTGTGTGTGTGTGTGTGTGTGTGTGTGTGTGTGTGATGACAGTGGTGTAGTAGTATCTGCACCAGACTTTGGGGTTAGAGGTCCCAGGTTTGAATCAGGCTGGCTCTTTTCGCGCCTTCCATCAGGCTAGGTTGAACGCCGAGCCAGCAACTTGCCTTCGTAAAACAGACAAAACGGTAACACACACAAAATGGTGGAGGAACTCTGTAGGCCGGGCAGCATCTATGTGGAAAAGAGTAGAATCGACATTTCAGGCTGAAACCCTTTGGCAGGAACTGGAGAAAAAAAAGCTGAGTAGATTTAAAAGGTGGGTGGAGGGAAGAGAGAAACACAAGGTGAGAGGTGAAACCTGAAGGGGGAGGGATGAAGTAAAGAGCTGGGAAGTAAATTGGTGGAAGAGATAGAAGGCCATGGAAGAAAAAAAAGGAGGAGGAACACCAGAGGGCAGTTAAGGAGATAAATTGAGAGAGGGAAAAGGAGATGGGAAATGGTGAAGGGGGCAGGGATGGGGGGCATTACCAGAAGTTTGAGAAATCGATATTCATGCCATCAGGTTGGAGGTTACCCAAACGGAATATAAGGTGTCGCTCCTCCAACATAAATGTGGTCTCATCATGACAGTGGAGGAGGCCATGGATAGACATATCGGAATGGGAATGGGAAGTGGAATTAAATGGGAAACAGCAAGGTTGTCACCCAATGAGCCAAACAATGCACAGGAAGGACCTTCATTTTTACCTATTTGTGACAATTGATCTATCAAACTGAAATCCTGGTGCTCGTAACACCCCTTATGGTACAGGATGTCTCAAGTAGTAAAAAAAATCCACAAAATGTACTATGAGATGCCAGATTAACACAGAGAAGGAGAAAAGAACATCCGCATTTTCTTCTGTCTCTTGAGAGAAATTCAAGCAGGCTACAAAGGCTTAAAATGACAATGTAGGGATTGTGAAAGTTTTGGAAAGAGGGGTAGGATTTATCATTTGCATTTCTGGTAACTGACGAAGGGCATGCACTGAACAGGCATGTGAAAATGAGTACAGAATGCAGGTTGATCAAGGACAACACTTTCAATTATGGTGCATATGTACATCTTTAATCTATCCTGACATCCCTTCCTGGAAAGCTGGTATACTCAGTTCCAGAGGAAACACTGAACTAAGTTGACACTGGTGAGTCTCAGCGACTTCTGGCCGGTGGCCAATGAAACAAAGAAAGCAGCTAAATACTTTGTTAATCACTCTTTTTCCAGTAAACAATCATCACAAACAGTAGCCTGCAACTTCCCTTTGGACCTGGAGGCAATTCGATGTGACAGAACTGAGGCGAGGCAAGCCAGTGGGCCCGTCGCCAAGAGTGAGGGCACAGGCCGAATTAGAAAGGTCATGTACAGGCCGAATTGGGGCAGCAGGGTGCAGGTCCCAGAGTGTATCAAAGCACAGAACTCAATGTTTGGACAGCAATTTAACAACCAGGTAAGATTGAAAAGCTCAGGGTGTCAGGGCCCGAGGTGAGGAATGGGACAGTTCATCTCGCTGCTCTGCTCTACACTGAACTAAGGGTCTATGGATGGGACTGTGTTTGTGGTCTTCAGTTCAGAATCCTATTTGCTTGCTTTTATTGTTTGCTCGATTTGTTTTTTCTCTCTGCCTCCTTATGACGGCCTTCTTTTGTTATGGGTTCTTTTGGGTTTTTTCATTGCGACTGCTTATGAGGAGACGAATCTCAAGGCTATATAATGTATACATACTTTTATAATAAACGAACTTAGAACTTCTGAACTTTGAACTTGGAACTGAAAGGATACTAACTTTACAAAAGTCTGTAGCAAAGTTCTTCTTCGGTATCTCTCTTACAATACAACTGAGTTACCACTTTCTCTATAAATGGTTCTTAATAAAATGCAAGCAAAATTGTATCCTGCATTATTTTGGTCTTTCAGGACAATTATATTTGCGAGTACGTTAAGCATGCTCCACCAGAAGTTGTTGAAATTAAGTCAAAGAAATTCGAAAGAGGTATATTTAAAAGCAGGTTTAGAAGTGTTGTCCGCTTTCTACAGAAAGTTGCTGCGGTTCACTGGTACCATAGTGACGTGCATTGTCGAAGGAGTTGCTCCACGGAGCACCTCATTGTGAAAAAGAATAGCTGTACGACAACTTGTTCTGCTCACTGCACTGAGATGAAGAACAGAAAAAGGTTGATGCTACAAAAGAGTCATTTGCAATATTAAAAACAGATGAAATTGAGACAAAGCTTTAAGAAATCAGTCTTTCAAGCACCACGTGTAGTAATTGCACAAGTTTAGGTTAACCATATAACTATTACAGCACAGAAACAGGCCATCTCGGCCCTTCTAGTCCATGCCGAACGCTTATTCTCACCTAGTCCCACCGACCTGCACTCAGCCCGTAACCCTCCATTCCTTTCCTGTCCATATAGCTATCCAATTTAACTTTAAATGACAGTATTGAGCCTGCCTCTACCACTTCTGCTGGAAGCTTGCTCCACACAGCTACCACTTGTTACTTTTTAAGTATGACCCAATCAGGGCAAGGTGTTATGTTCATTTCAGATTCAGGTAAATACAGTAGGAGCCCATGCGTCATTCAAAAATAAATCAGAAGCTCCCCCAGGAAAAGGAAATACTCCACTTCCAGTGGAATTATTAAAACAAATCAAAAGATTGTCACTACTCATCACATCATGAAAACTTTTGACATGAGAAACATCACTGGATGTCTAAAGCATTAGATGACTCAGTTTGGCATACATCTGAAAATTATAACATCTCTGGATAAATACTTGTATTCCTTCTGCTTTGTAATTATTCCATCAATGCTAAAATGCACTCATGCAAGACTCAGATGATGGCATCAACTCCTTGCTGACTGATAATCGAGGAACACCAGAAAAGTGTTATGAAAAATATCACTATTTCAGGTAATGTAGTGTTCTCGTGCAGTGTGTTGAAACTCTGACTAAACACCAAGTTAAACCGGAACCAATGAAGACAGAGTTGTGGTAAGGTTAACCATTTACTGTTCACTCTTCCACATTAACATCGTATGGTGAAAACTGTTGATAAAAAAATACAAACATATACAGTGTCTGTTTCATTCTGGAGACCACGCGTGCTCTCTTCTTTTAGCAAGTGTCTCCAGCCGCCCCGAGTAGTGAGTGAGGGGCTCCCGGCAAATCTCCGCCAGGCCCGAGCCCACCAGCATTTGAAATTGAAAAGCCAACACGCGCACCACCTGAACCACCGCTTCCTTAACAGAAACTCCGTTAATATTTTTACTTCAAATACTTTCATAGGAACTTACGGCGTTGCTTCTATAATGTTTCTTTGTGGGTGGACACGGAGCTCTTCATGATCGTGCTGCACGCATGGCACCCACCTTTACACCTTCCCGAACCGGAGGTTACACATAAGACGCGACGAAACCGGAGGTGACTTCATCACATGCCGCGATATACCATAGAAAATGGATTTACCTTTGTTATACTGTAACATAATTATCAACCTTTAACTTTAACTAGAAAATAGTTACAAACAAATCATTTAAAACGTAGACCCAACAAAGTCAAATAAATACCTTGAGGGCAACATACTCCCCGCCTGACCTTTGTAAGGTCACTATAAACATGGTATAAAACTTTAGTCCCTAGATCACTCTTTAGGTAGAACTAGAACAACCTCTGTAACTGGTCTCAGGTTTCTGTTTCAGGTTTTGTTATAAAGATGTGAACCGGTTGACTGCCTGCCCTTTGTTGTTTGGCAAGCGCTGGCATGATACTCTGAATGGTAGTGGGGCGACCCGTTGTTCGCTTCGTCTCTACAAACCTTTGCGTTCATTATTTTTAAGGAGACGGCGTTTTCCACAGATGGAGCAAGTTTATTATCATGCTTAGTTTGAGTGAAGACTGAATGTCCCAGTGTCTTCTCAGTTACTTTACTATGCTCGTGCCTTTGTTGTTCTTCTTTGATACACGCAAAACTTGTGGAGGGCTGAGAAACTGAACGGCCTCTCTCTAGCACGTTATTATTGAGCGTGTTAACTGTCCATTTGTGTACGTTGTCAGGGCACACCTCTCCTATCACCACCCAGCCCAGATCCAGACATTGAGTGAAGGGGGTGTTGTGTGGTCCATTGACCTGCTGCCTGACTTTGTGCACCCTAAGAACGTCTCTTCCGAGTAGCAGAAGTATTTCTGCTTCCGGATCCAGTTCTGGGATGTGCTTGGCAATGTGGTGGAGATGGGACTGGTGTAGCGCTGCGCTTGGCGTCGGAATCTCGGATCGGTTATTCAAGATCTCATTGCACTCTAAGAGTGGAGGGAGACTGATTACGACTTTGCCATCCAGCAACTCGAGCTGGAAGCCTTCGGCCTTCCTGCCACATGTTTCTGCGACGCCAGAGCAAGTTCTGAGGTAGTATGGGAATGGATAGAAACATAGAAACATAGAAACATAGAAAATAGGTGCAGGAGTAGGCCGTTCGGCCCTTCGAGCCTGCACCGCCATTCAGTATGATCATGGCTGATCATCCAACTCAGAACCCTGTACCAGCCTTCCCCCCATATCCCGTGATCCCTTTAGCCACAAGGGCCATATCTAACTCCCTCTTAAATATAGCCAATGAACTGGCCTCAACTGTTTCCTGTGGCAGAGAATTCCACAGATTCACCACTCTCTGTGTGAAGAAGTTTTTCCTAATCTCGGTCCCAAAAGGCTTCCCCTTTATCCTCAAACTATGAGCCCTCATTCTGGACTTCCCCAACATCGGGAACAATCTTCCTGCATCTAGCCTGTCCAATCCCTTTAGGATTTTATACGTTTCAATTAGATCCCCCCTCAATCTTCTAAATTCCAACGAGTATAAGCCTAGTCGATCCAGTCACGTCTTGCCATCCCAGGAATCAATCTGGTGAACCTTCTTTGTACTCCCTCTATGGCAAGGATGTCTTTCCTCAGATTAGGGGACCAAAACTGCACACGATACTCCAGGTGTGGTCTCACCAAGGCCTTGTACAACTGCAGTAGTACCTCCCTACTCCTGTACTCGAATCCTCTTGCTATGAATGCCAGCATACCATTCGCCTTTTTCACCGCCTGCTGTATCTGCATGCCCACTTTCAATGACTGGTGTATAATGACACCCAGGGATTACCCTTTATGTTGAACAACTTGAATAACTCTGGTCTCACTAGTGAGCGGTTGCTCTGGTCATCCAGAATTACATAGGCTTTGATGGCCTTGTCTTTGGCTCCCTTAGGGTATACCTTAGTGAGGCAGATCTTTGAGCATGAACGGCTCGACTGACCTAGACCGCAAACTTCTGTGCAGCTCGAGCTGACAATAGTTGTATCAGAGCGATCCTCTCCCTCCCCACGATCCTTTTGTGGGAGTGGAGGAGCCTTGGCAGTTTGCAGTGACGGGCCGGGATGCATGGCTCCATCGTGATTAGTGCTGTTACATTCTGAGCACCTTACGGGGAACGTACACTCTTTAGCGAGGTGGGAGGTAGAGGAACAGCACTTAAAGCATATTCTTTTTTCCTTGAGAAGGGCTTTTCTTTCATCAAAGGGTTTGTTTTGAAACGTTCTGTATTTTTTGATGGGTTGGGGTTTGTTGTGCAATGGACAATTCTTGTTAGGGTCATCGTTGATTGCAGAGACTTCAGTTTTATGCACTGAGATGGGTTTATTGATGACAAAATTGTTCAAAATGGGTTTGGCTGGGTTGGTGTGAGTTGTGGTGCTGCCCTGATTCATGAAGCTAGGGTCATTTCACCTCTTCACCTCCTTGCACACAAACCTACTAAAATACTCAAAGGGAGGGAATCGACCACTGTTCTCTTCCTGGTACACTGAGCCAATAGACACCCATCTTTCCTGCAGCCCAAATGGAAGCTTGTCCACAATTGGTCCAACTCCACATGAGGTATCCAGATACCACAGGCCAGTTAAATAGCCGTATTCTTTAGCACCTTGAACCTCCATGAGTAAATCTTCGAGTTCTCGTAATTTAGTGTGGTCCTTGGCTGACACCCTAGGAAAATTGTCCAGCCATTGAAATAACACCCTCTCAATAATTTCAGGGGCCGCTTAGCAGCCCCGCAGTCTCTCCCATGCTTTGTGTAAGGCAGCTTGGGGTTGCTGACCTACACTGAGCGAATGCGTTTCACCTGTTCACTTGATTCCTTTCCCAGCCATTTAGTCATAAGGTTCCAACTCTTGGGTTGCTGTGAGCTGGACTCCGCTGGTGGCACTGGTGAATGAGGAGTACCACGCACGGTAATTTTCAGGCTTATCGTCAAACTGGTACAGTCCTGAATTGACGAGGTCTCATTGCGCTAAATACTGTGCCAAGGGTTCTGCTGCAGGTGGCGTACTAGCTGGGGGAATATGTTGGGGGACATATGACTGAGCGTGTACATTCATGATGGGATTTGATGTTCTGACTTCAGCCTTTGTCTCTGATCTCTCCAGATCTGGTAAGTTTGGTGTCGGGAAGTATTTGTAGTCAGCCCTTTCATACTTGAATTTGTGGCAAGGTTGCAAATGTGAGTTGTCTTCCCCAGGTGGACGCGATGCAACGAAGCTTCCCTGTGATTTCACATGAGATGGAACGCCAACAGGCAAGCATGCAGAGGGAGAATGAATCTTGCAGGTCAATTTGAGATTGGACATATTTGCTGGTGTGTTCCAATTTGGCCCTTTCTGACATAGATTTTCCTGCTTCATCTAGAACGTGCATTTCTTCAGCGTTTTCCAACACTTGTGCTTCCACCACGGCCGCATCAGCTTGATGTTGTGGGGTTGGGACTGGACTCTCTGACGGTGGTGTCTGAAAAGAGGATGCTGTCTAAGTTGCATGCCATCTTGGTCAATGTCTCCCATCTACTACATAATGTACTGGTTGGACACAGGAGTACATTCAGCCAGAGACTCATTCCACTGAGATGCAACACTGAGTGTCATAGGAAGTCATTCCTGCCTGTGGCTCTCAAACTTCACATCTCCTCCTTTGGAGGGTCAGACACACTGAGCCAATAGGCTGGTCCTGGACTTATTTCCATCTGGCATAATTTACATATTATTACTTAATTATTTATGGTTTTATATTGCTATATTTATACTCTATTCTTGGTTGGTGCAACTGTAACAAAACCCAATTTCCCTCAGGATCAATAAAGTATGTCTATCTATCTATCTACCTATCTATCTATCTTCTCGTTGTAGCATCAGCACTTCTAACTCTGTATCTATCCTTGCCTTTTCCAACTGGTTTTCCGCTTGTCTGGCAGCTTTTTCCATTTTCAGTTTTGCTTCTTGGTTCGCATATGATGCTCGCACCTTGGCGGCTTCTGTTTAGCTCCTGCGAGGGCAGCCACACTTGTCAACGTCCTACTGCTCCTGGCGCTTGGTGCAAGCAACTTGATGCTTGATCGTGAAGTCATCGTACCACTTATCGAAACATCTAATGATTTCGCCTTTTCACTGTAGTGTTCTCGCGCAATGTGTTGAAACTCTGACTAAACACCAAGTTAAACCGGAACCAATGAAGACAGAGTCGTAGTAAGGTTAACCATTTACTGTTCACTCTTCCACATTAACATCGTATGGTGAAAACTGTTGATAAAAAAATACAAACATATACAGTGTCTGTTTCATTCTGGAGACCACGTGCGCTCTCTTCTTTCAGTGAGTGTCTCCAGCTGCCCTGAGTAGTGGGCAAGGGGGTCCCGTCAAACTGTCACCGGGCTCAAGCCCACCCAACGTTTGAAATTGAAAAGCTGACACACGCGCCACCTGAACTGCCACATTAATATTTTTAATTCAAATACTATCATAGGAACTTACGGCGTTGCTTCTCCAATGTTTCTTTGTGGGTGGACACGGAGCTCTTTACGATCATGCTGCACGCATGGCACCCACCTTTACACCTTCCCGAACCGGAAGTTGCACATAAGACGCAGCGAAACCAGAGGTGATGTCATCACATGTGGCGATATACCATAGACAATGGAGTTACCTTTGTTCTACTGTAACATAATTATCAACCTTTAACTTTAACTAGAAAATAGTTACAAACAAATCATTTAAAGCGTAGACCCAACAAAGTCAAATAAATGCCTTGAGGGCAACACAGGTAGTCCCTTGTACCTTTCAAAGTAAGCTTTTTATGTCACAGTAGAAAAAAGTACGCAAATTTAGAGTAAATTTCACCTTTTACAAGACTATGAATTATCCCAGTCATTATTTACAAAAACTTTTAACAGTTCATTGCGTATCATTTGATCCACTGTATCTCCAAATCCATCCATCATAAAACCATTCATACATTTTGTCCAAATCTCTCTCTATTAGTTCAAGCATTTCAGTCACAGAAGCAAAAGGCAATTCATCATAAATAATGCTGTCTTTTACAAAAAGCTTCATTACGTGTAGAATTAAAATGAATTAATTAGATTCACACCAACAACTCATTCCCAGATGTCGTTATTCTACATTTAAATAAGCCATTCTGCCTCTCAGGTTGGATTCAAGCCTATTGCTCACTCCCAGATATCTACTTTATTATCAAAGTATAGAACTCTGGGATTTTTCTCCTTCAGATAGCCACGAAATCAAAAAAAAGAATGGCAACACAATCATCGACCCACTCCCCCACACAAAACACAGCAAGAATATCAGCACCCAAATACTCCTCCCCACACACAAAACGCCACGTTTCATCACCTCTACTACATCCCAGCAACTCTTGTTTAAGTATTTGAAACTTTTGATTAATGTTTAGCCTTTAATTCACTCCAGATACCCGTTTTTCAATTCATGAGCTACCCGAATTCATCATCAGTCACTGCTGGCTATGTATTACTTAGTATTATAAAGATCTGATTTAATTAGATTCCAGTCTTTAACTTACTCTCAGGTATCCATTATTTTTATATACTAAAATCTTCTAATTTCCATGATTACATTCTAGTCTGAAACTCACTCCTGGATGCTGGGAACAGCTGAGGGAGCTCATAAACAGCATTTTGGCAGTAATCACCACACAGAGCTCATAAATATATGTGATGGAATAAATTTATGTATGAAGCACCGAGACAAAATAAAGTGAAAGGCTTGAAAACAAATTTAATCAAGGCGTGAAGAGAAAAGAACATATTTAGTTCCTCCAAACCAAAGACACCTCGATGCTTCCATATCAATTAGGTGCAGCTTGCCTTCAGGAATATTTTTTTAATTGAGAAGTCATTGTTTTTCATCATCTTCATTGAGGCTCAATAAAACACAAACAGCCTATTGTCAGCTAATTACAAAGAGCCCATTTTAGAAATCATCCTGGAACATGTCACACTTAAGTGCTTCATTCCGTGGAGTAAATTCTTTCCTGCAGAATTTAATGAGGCAAAAATAAATAAATATTTAGAATGAATGAACTCTGTGCAGATTGCAGAATTCCCTAAACTATTGCTCTAGTGAGTCAGCTGAGCCATCTTTCCTTGAAACATTGAATAAGGGAACTTAAGCAGAGCATAATGAATTAGAGGTACAACATCTGTAATAAATGCAGCACAGGAGGGAGCTAGGGCTTTACTCTCTGGAGAGAAGGAGGATGAGAGGAGACGTGATAGAGGCGTACAAGATGATAAGAGGAATAGATAGAGTGGGAGCCAGCGCCTCTTCCCCAGGACACCACTGCTCAATACAAGAGGACATGGTTTTAAGGTAAGGGGTGGGAAGTTCAAGGGGAATATTAGAGGAAGGTTTTTTTACTCAGAGAGTGGTTGGTGCGTGGAATGCACTGCCTGAGTCAGTGGTGGAGGCAGGTACACTAGTGAAGTTTAAGAGACTACTAGACAGATATATGGAGGAATTTAAGGTGGGGGCTTATATGGGAGGCAGGGTTTGAGGGTCGG
The DNA here is from genome assembly GCF_030028105.1 of Mobula birostris. NCBI lineage: Eukaryota > Metazoa > Chordata > Chondrichthyes > Myliobatiformes > Myliobatidae > Mobula > Mobula birostris. The sequence continues at coordinate 150,892,023 of NC_092377.1, read as the reverse complement.
CACAACATTGTGGGCTGAAGGGCCTGTACTGTGCTGTACTATTCTATGTTCTATGTTATTACAATCTATCCATACACTTCAGTTCCTCTATGAGCATCTCAACTAGTCTCAGCACCTGGAAATGATTAACTAGAGTCAAAGTTCAAAGTAAATTTTGTTACCAAAGTACATATATGTCACCATATACAACCCTGAGATTCATTTTCCTGTGGGGATTCTCAGCAATTCCATACAATAGTAACTATAACAGGATTAATGAAACAGGATGCTGAAGATAACAAACCGTGCAAACATACTGTTAGTAATACAAAATGCTGGAAGAACTCTATGGAAAAGAGTAAACAGTCGATGTTTCGGGCTGAACCCCTTCATCAGGTCCTGTTTAGAATCTAATTGGAGGGTTTTGCGTGGTTTACATAAGAATGAGATATCCATGAATGAGTTAACGCATGCAATTTCATTTTCAAGTACTTCAACTAGGGTAGGTGAATTCACTGGATTTTTCAGACAGATTTGTTAATAATAAATTGCACTGAATTCTAAGCAGCACTTCACCGGTTTTCACAAGTTTGAATGTTTACACTGGTAAAATACATCCACAATCACATAAATTTAGAATAGTACAGCGCAGTAAAGTATAGTTGCTGACCACAGCCACAGTTCAGTGCAGAGACCAGTAAACCTCAGGGGGCAGTGACTTGAACCGGTCTGTGGCTTGCCTCTGGCCCCAACACCCTGTCTTTTTCAATCTGGCCTGGCGCTTAAATCTTCTAGACTTTGCTTTTGGACCTAGACCCTATCACCTCAATTCAGCCCATACCCAATTTTTACAATTCGGCTCAGCGCTCAAGTCGATTAAACCTGGGGTCTTTCCTTGCTTTCGGGCAGGGGTCCAGGCCCTGCCACCTTATTTCTGCGTTGCCTCTGCTCTCCTCGCCTCAGTTCTGCTGAATCGAGCTGCCTCCAAGTCCACACCAGCCAAACATTGGCTCATTCTCCATTCCCTGTTCCGGACCCGGCTGCCTCAGTTCAGCCCATAGACACCACACCGCAACCGTCCTGCACCTTCAAAACTTCAGTTCCTAGAACCGAAATGCCAGGTCATACAGACAGTCCTAAAGCTCAACTCTGACAGGAGTGTTACAGTCTTCTGTTTGCAATGATCGTTTAGCAGAAAAATGTCATTAATGGACTATTTCTTTGTTGTCTTTGTTTTATTTCCCACCAGCAGGCAGTCGCTGAGTTTCACCAGCACCATCCTAAACCAGAAGTAAGTACAAACAAAAATAGTAACGACAAACATTAAGGTTGCCCAATATTTAGAGCTCCATGTCGCCTGCCTATTAATGGACAGAAAGAAGAAAAATGGACAAAAGGAAATCAGGACATATGGAGATGAAGCCACACTCAGGTTAGAGGAACAACACTTTATATTCTGTCTGGGTGGCCTCCAACCTGATGGCATGAACATTGACTTCTCCAACTTCTGCTAATGCCCCACCTCCCTCTCGTACCCCATCCATTATTTATTTATATACACACATTCTTTTTCTCCCTCTGTCCCTCTCACTATACCCCTTGCCAGTCCTCTGGGCTTTTTCCCCCCCTTCCCCTTTTCTTTCTCCCTAGGCCTCCTGTCCCATGATCTTCTCATATCCCTTTTGCCAATCACCTGTGCAGCTCTTGGCTCCATCTCTCCCCCTCCTGTCTTCTCCTATCATTTCGGATCTCCCCCTCCCCCTCTCAAATCTTACTATCTCTTCTTTCAGTTAGTCCTGATGAAGGGTCTCGGCCCGAAATGTCGACTGTACCTCTTCCTATAGATGCTGCCTGGACTGCTGTGTTCTCCAGCAATTTTTATGTGTTGCATATGGAGATCAAGTTGTGTTAAAGATAAAACTCATATCAGCCATTACCTTACTGAGTATTGGAGCAGCCTTTGCCATTCGATATGTTTACCTACATCATTAACTTTGTTTATTTACCTTTAAGGACCTTGTTCAACAAAAATCCATCAATTTTCAGGTTCAAAATTAGCAAGTGACTAAGCAGAAGATGCAATTTGCAAAAGAGGACTCCAGACATTTAGGTTCTTTGCAAACTACCTTGTCATTGACTGAAAAGCACTTGGACAGGACATAGCACCTCAGAAGATGCTACATGCTGCTTCTGAGATGCAAATTCGTGACTATTGGGATCTGCCTAATAACTCCCATACGACTAGCCATTCTCCCTCTAGGAGATGTGGTAGAGTAATGCAACATAATCCTTTTCTTACCTTCTGCCACTGGCAACCATGAAGAGAATCTCCTCTCCACTTATTCACTAAGACCATCAGGGGTCAGCTAATACACCAGAGTTGAGACCGATGCTGTTCACTAACTAAACTTTCAAGCACTCATGTTCCACACAGAACTGGGAACCGGGAAGAATGCTGCCAGCAACAGGCAAATAAAAAATCTATTCACTGGTTGGTTTGAGTTTTACTCGGATCTTGGCAAATTACTTGCAAAAGATTCGTCACCAGGTAAGGAGACATCATCAGTGTGCTGTTGATTGTGGCGTGTCTTCCAAATGCTTGGCCCTTATATACTTCTCAATCTTCTGGTCATTCCGAAAACTCAACTTGGATGTCGGGAGGAAATCTCATCACTGATTGGCTGTGTGGTGAATTTTGTGTGTTGTGGTCTGGAACTTCGTCCACATTGTCTCATAAATGGGATTGAAGTCTATATGTTTGTTTACAGAACTGTTTGTGGAAAACTATGCTTCTAGGAATTCTCTTGCATGCCACATGTTCATTTGCGCCATGACTTTCACTGATGCACAGTCAAGAGCAATTCAGCCCAACCATCAACCTACCTGAGCTACACATCTTCTGAACTAGTTCCAATCTACGTATTGCTTGAAACCCAATAACTTGTTCAATCTTCTGTAAGAATCACTTTTTTTCTGGAACTTGTTACCTCAACCTGAAGTCCCCCAGCAATACCAGATACTCGCAACTGAGGGTTTACATAAGGAAGAAGCAAGATTCTCTTTTTTTATGCCTTGGAGACTTGCCATTATCCATAGATCTCAGGTTGGGAACTCCTGCTATAGAGTAAACTCATTTATGATCAACTGAAAATCAGTAAGAATTTTCTTTATAAAATATTGCAAACTACAGCATTCTACTTTAGTAAACAAAGGCACAGGATGACATTTGTGAAATTGTGTTAACTGAATGCAATGTGGGCTTCAATCAAAATTATCACTTGGTATAAAAGCATTTCAACTTTATCAGTTCATATTCACAAACTTGTAGTGTAATGGTTCGTACATGTCCACTCAGAATCTGAATATCACCCAACATGATCATTCAACAGACACTTTAAAAATTGCTGCTCAGAGCGTGAGTTAAATATTAATTTCAAGAAAGGTCATATTATCCATGAATTAGAATCAGAATCAGGTTTATTATCACCGGCATGCGACCTGAAATTTGTTAACATAGCAGCAGCAGTTCAATGCAATACATAATCTAGCAGAGAAAGAAAAATAATAATAATAAATAAAACAAAAATAATAATAAACAAGTAAATCAATTACATATATTGAATAGTCATAGTCATAGTCATACTTTATTGATCCCGGGGGAAATTGGTTAGATTTTTTTAAATGTGCAAAAACAGAAATACTGTATATTAAAGAAAAGTGGGGTGGTGTCCAAAGATTCAATGTCCATTTAGGAATCGGATGGCAGAGGGATAGAAGCTGTTCCTGAGTCTCTGAGTGTGTGCCTTCAGGCTTCTGTACCTTCTTCCTGATGGTAACAGTGAGAAAAGGGCATGCCCTGGGTGCTGGAGGTCCTTAATAATGGATGCTGCCTTTCTGAGACACCACTCCCTAAAGATGTCCTGGTAGTACCCAAAATAGGGCTGACTAAATTTACAACCTTCTGCAGCTTCTTTCGGTCCTGTGCAGTAGCCCCTCCACACCAGACAGTGATGTAGCCTGTCAGAACTACACAATTACAATGTGTAGCTTGTAATTCTACTTCATGTATATACATTGAGTGTCCACTTTATTAGGTACACCTGCTTGTTAATGTGAGTATCTCAGCAGTCAGTCATGTGGCAGCAACTCATTGCATAAAAGCATACAAACATGGTCAAGGGAGTCAGTTGCAGTTCAAGCCAAACACCAGAAATACGGAAGAAATGTCATCTAAGTGACTTTGTTTGTGCCAGACGAGGTGGTTTGAATATCTCAGAAACTACTTGAGCTCCTGGGATTTTCACACACAACACTCTAGAGCAGGAGTTCCCAAATGTGTTTCTAATGCCATGGAGCCTTACCATTGGCTGAGGTACCATTGGCTGAGGGGTTCATGAACCCCAAGTTGGAAACTCCTGCTCTAGAGTTGAAAGAGAATGGTGCAAAAGCCAAAAAAAAAAGCAGTGATTCGGTGATACTGGCAGTTCTGTGGGTGAAAATGCCTTGTTAATGAGAGAGGTCAGAGGAAAGTGACTGGAGTGGTTCAAGCTGACGGAAAGGTGACAGTAATCCAAGTAACCATGTGTTATAACAGTGGTGTGGAGAAAAGCATCTCGGATCACAGTACATGTTGAACTTTGAAGTGTATGGGCTACAGAAGCACTCATGCCTAATAAAGTGGGCACTGACAGTATGTGTCTGTGTTTGCATGTTTTTGTTTTCTCTGTGCATATACTATATGAAAAAGGAGGGTCAAATCAAAAGTCCACAAGAACTGACAGTTCAGAAATGTTCAGTTAATATAAAGTAGTACACTCTATTACTGTACATTTATAAGTCAGGTGATTTTGGAGCTCACCTATATGGCTCAGTGTCTGATTTCCTTTACTGTTCAAGATCAACGTTGCCTCTCTTTCTACAACGCTCAAAGTCCTGCTCATCTCTCCAGATCGGCCTCTCCGCGTCTACATTTTTCCTGCTCCTCACATGGACTCCCTTCACCGGTTCAACTCCCCGACACCAAACCCACTTAACTCAGGACATCAATCTGCACAACCTTTTCTCCCAATGTCAAGCACTCGTTGGGAATCAGGGGATTATGGAATTAGTCAAGGAAATTGGCACTGAGATAAAAGCTCCAAAACCTGGGCTTCTGGGCTTCTGTACCTCCTTCTGCAACTGGATCCTTGAATTCCTCACTGGTAGAACACAGTCTGTGTGGATCAGAAATAACATCTCCTCCTCACTGATAATCCACACTGGCACATCTCAAGGATATGTACTTAGTCCACTGCTCTACCCTCTGTACATGCATGACTGTGTGGCTAGGCACAACTGTTGTTGGTAGAGTTTCAGATGGTAATGAAAGGGCATACAGGAGGGAGAGATATCAGCTGGATGAGTGCTGTTGCAGCAGCAACCTTACACTCAACGTCAGTAAGGCCAAAGAATTGATTGTGGATAAGAAGGATAAGACAAGGGAACACACCCCAGTCCTCATCGAGGGATCAGCAATAAAAAAAGAGTGAGCAATTTCAAGTTCCTGGGTGTCAACATCTCTGAGGATCTATCCTGAACTCAACATATCAATGAAGTTACAAAGAAGGCACAACACCGCCAACGTTTCATTATAAATTTAAGGAGATTAGGTATGTCACCACAGACACTCACGAATTTCTACAGATGTACCATGGAGAGCATTCTAACTGGCTACATCACCATCTGGGATGGGGGCGAAGCACTGTACAGGATCAAAATAAGCTGCATTAAAATTTGTGACCTCAGTCAGCTCCATTATGGGTACTAGATTCCCCAACAGTCAGGACATCGTCAAGGAGCAATGCCTTAAAAGGCGGCATCCATCATTAAAGACCCCCATCACCCAGGACATGAAGGCACACACTCAATGATTCAGGAATAGCTTCTTTCCCTCTGCCATCAAATGTCTGAATGGACAATGAACCCATGAATTTCCCCCTGGGATCAATAAAGTATGTCTATGACTATGAACACTACCCCACTACTTTTTTAAAATTCTTTTTGCACTACTTAGTTCATTTAACTTATTAATATATACACTACATATTGGAATTAATTTTTATTATGTATTGCAATGTACTGCAGACAGATAATAACAAATTTTATGAAATATGTCGGTGTTATTAAACCTGATTCTGATCCGCCATGATCTTCATGAATGGTACAGGCAAGATGATATGCATTTGGTTTTCCATTCTCTGTCCTTGAGTCGAGGGGCTTGGAGAAGTGACACAGAAGATTGTAACATTGGAACTGCGAGCTACTGGTCTCCCGCTCTCGTTGTTGCAGGAGCAATCTCTCTCTCTCCCTCTCGCTCGTGAGAGTGAGCCTGTCTGTGATACCATAGTGTTGGGATGGACTGTAGTTTTTGATGGACTCTCAGTCAATGTTCACTTGGGGGTTTTGATAATGCTTACATGGTGGGTGGGAGGTGTGGGATATTAGATCCTCTACTAGTGCAAGTTGGGAGAGGAGGAGGGAGAGGGGGAGGGAGAGGGAGAGGGGGAGGGAGAGGGAGAGGGGGAGGGGGAGGGGGGAGGGCCGAGGCTTCTGCTGCTGCTTGTGTTGGGGAGGAGGGAGGGGAATTTGGGGTTCTGATGTTACTATTATTCATTCTTCGTTTTATTTTGTTTCATGTATGTTTCCATGAAGAGTAAGAACTTCAGGATGTATACTCTATACACTCTGATAGTAATTTGAACCATTTGTTTGTCCAATTGCAGTTCCATACACTCTAAACGAAAACATTACATACACTTCATAGCCCCCCGTCTAGTTTTCATTTTGAATGAGATACCACCATCTTGCATACCTGAAGGTAAGAAACTCTTTTCTCTTATTTTTCTTGATATTAATAGCTTTAATTCATTTTGACAAGTTAAATCAAATTTTATTCATTATTTCTAATTTCATTAACTTTTTTTTTTAAAGTGGAGTTAAAACCTAAATGTTCTAAATTCTTTTTTCTTCTTCTCTTAAAGTCTATCAATTCTGATACAAAAACCCTTCAAAATAATGATGAATGGAATGTTTGAGAGGGAGGTAATACTTGGAAAAAGAATGCATACATCTCCAGTCTTGACTATTATATACAAATTAATAAGAATAAGTTCATTTACTGACTATGAGGAGCTTTTTAAAATGAAAGACAAAATGAATTAAGGTCTTCCCCCACTCCCCACAGAAATAAATTGTCTATAGCTCCTGGAGGAAGGAAATAATTTTGGGAGATAATTAAAAATGCATTTCCTTATGGCAAACAGTAAGTAGTTTGAAATAAAAATTTGCAGCAGATTAAGTGAAATTAATTACTGCCCATGCTCACTGGAAAGTGTAAGATGCAGTAATTAAACTGCTGGACTTCCTGAGAAAATAAATCATGTCTTCAGTGTTTATATTACCTTAAATATATCATCAGCTTCTATTCAAGGCAATTTCTGTATTGTCAAGTGTTATCTGTCATTCAGAGTATCATACGTATATACGTCTAAGTCAAGAGCTTGGGAATTCCCGCCACTGTCTGTAAGGAGTTCACACGTTCTGCCTGTCAACGTGTGGGTTTGCTCCAGGAGCTCTAGTTTCCTCTCACAGTCCAAAAACGTACTGGTTTGTAGGTCAATTGGTGATTGTCAACTATCCAGTGATTAGGCTAGGATTAAATCGGGGGTTGCTGAGTGGAACAGCTCAAAGTGCTGGAAGGGCCTATTGAAAGCTGTATCACGATAAGTAAGTGAATTCAAAAGGGATACAAGCAGAAGAATTAGGTGAAGGCACTACATTTTTGGAAATGCCATTACTCAAGTGAAATATTAAACAGCACATATGATTCTTCTCTGGTAAACAGGTTCCACCACACCCCTATTCCTCACTCTGACACCTATTACTTCCCCCAGGTCCCCTCCTCCTTCCCCTTCTCCTTTGGTCCACTCTTCTCTCCTATAATGTTTCTTCTTCTCCAGCCCTTTACCTTTCCCACCCGCCCGGCTTCACCTATCACCTTTGAGCTAACCTCCTTCCCCCACCCCCCCAACTTTTTATTCTGGTGTCTTCTCCCTTCCTCTCCAGTCCTGAGAAAGGATCTCAGACAGAATTTAGACAGAGAACTTAGAACTCGGACAGAGCATAGGTGTTCAGCAAAGCGGTCTCCCAGTCAGGCGGACAGAGAAAGCAGGATCTCCCAGTGGCCACACATTTTAATTCCATATCCCATTCCCATTCTGACGTGTCTATCCACGGCCTCCTCTACTGTAAAGATGAAGCCACACTCAGGTTGGAGGAACAACACCTTATATTCCGTCTGGGTAGCCTCCAACCTGATGGCATGAACATTGACTTGTCTAACTTCCACTAATGCCCCACCTCCCCCTCGTACCCCATCTGTTACTTATTTTTATACACACATTCTTTCTCTCACTCTCCTTTTTCTCCCTCTGTCCCTCTGAAACTACCTCTTGCCCATCCTCTGGGTCCCCCCCCCATCTTTCTTCCCAGACCTCCTGTCCCATGATCCTCTCGTATCCCTTTTGCCTATCACCTGTCCAGCTCTTGGCTCCATCCCTCCCCCTCCTGTCTTCTCCTATCATTTTGGATCTCCCCCTCCCCCTCCAACTTTCAAATCCCTTACTCACTCTTCCTTCAGTTAGTCCTGACGAAGGGTCTCGGCCTGAAACGTCAACTGTACCTCTTCCTAGAGATGCTGCCTGGCCTGTTGCGTTCACCAGCAACTTTGATGTGTGTTGTCAGACAGAACTGTTGAGTACTTATTCATATCTGTAGATACTGCCTGACCTGCTGAATTTCCCCAGCATTCTGTGTGTGTCACTTTGGATTTCCAGCATCTGCAAACTTTCTTATGTTTATCTTTTATACTAGCTGTGTTATAAAAAGCTGTCCTATAAAACACAACTATCTGCAGCTTTCCCTCCAAGCTCTGCACTAAATGGATTTGGAAATATCACCTTCGTCATCAAGTTTATATCCTGGAGTTCTCTGCCTAACTGCAGTTTACGATTGCGTTTATCTGAAGAACCACAGTAATGTAATGGCTCGCCACCACTTTCTCAATGGCAATTAGAGATGGGCAATAAACAGTGGCCTTGCTGGTTACGACCCAGAACCTAAAAGTACAGAAACTTGACAAGATTGCCTGACTGGATTCATAACTTAGCTGAGATACCAGAGGCAACAAGGCTGATGGAACTCTAGTCCAACCAGGAGTCACTATCTATAGGGGACAAGTATCTTTAAGGACAGCATGCTCCTTGGCATTTCATGGATGAGTTTTGATCAATTACTGGGACTTTCCACTGCAGATTTCATTGTTTTTCTTTGTCATTTTTCTGTCTCTGTTAAGTGTTGGGAAATGGAGAGGATGGGGGAGCATCTCTAATCAAGAGAGTCAGTAGAAGGTAATGCTTGATGCATCAACCCATTCTTCTTTGCTTGTCATGTTAGTACAGCATCTTATTACTATGAGTTCAAAACTCAAAGTGAATTTTATGATCAAAGTACATATATGTCACCATATACAACCCTGAGATTCATTTTCTTGTGGACAAACTCAACAAATCTATAGAATAATAAATATAATAGGATCAATGAAAGACCATCCAACTAGAGCGTTCAACCAGAGTGCAGAAGATAACAAACTGCAAATATAAATAAATAGTAATAAATAGAGGACATGAGATGAAGAGCCCTTAAAAGTGAGTTCATTGGTTGTGGGAACAGTTCAATGTCAGGGCCAAGTGAATATGAGTGTAGCTATCCCCTTTTGTTCAAGATCCTGATGGTTGAGGGGTAATAACTGTTCACGAAGCTGGTGGTGTGAGTCCTAAAGCTCTGGTACCTTCTACCTGATGGCAGCAGTGAGAAGAGAGCATGGCCTGAGTAGTTGTGATCCCTAATGATAGACCAGAGAAGTGTTGAGATTAATAATTTGGGCAGAGAGGTATTGCAGGCACCAGGCTACATTCCAGTGCCCAATAGCATTTTCCATCAAGAGACACAAACAGCCAAAAGTCCTCTTCATGACAAACACCTGAGGTAGTAGAGCAAACACCTCCTTTACATAATCCTTTTGTGAAGCCACTTGCAAAATGGATTACAAGAGCCAAAACTGGTAAGGTGATTATGAGCTCTGTGCTGCTGGCCCATTGCCAGGTTCAAAACCACCATGAAAATGTACTAAATAAGTGTTTGAAACAAATGCATCTGGAAGTGCACATAATGGCAACAGGAAAATAATTGATAATACTGTAGAGAAGAGATGAAGATTTGATAGGGTGTATGATTCATGGCTCGTTGGTAATTGGACAGCAGACAATGCATTCCAGAACCATCCCTATAAAAAATGGAAGCAGAAACTACAGTAACCTCTCACAAAAAAAAGATCAGGGTAATTTCTCCAAAGTTCATTAAATGGTTGTTAATTATCTCTAAATTATGTGCAGAAAAATTCATCCTAGTCACAAATGGCAGTGGAGTGATTGACAACTGTAACGTCCAATCATCTCATTTTCACTATATGAGTGGAACAAGGGAAGGGATGACCAATTTAGTGGGATTATATTATATAAAGGGCTTGATGGGAATTAGTTTGTCAAATGTTTTCAAGAAAGTTTCTTCACAAGTACATTGAGGTCCCAACTAGTGAGATTGGGATACAAGATCTCCTATTAGGGAATGAGAAATGGCAGGTGACAGAAATTTGTGTAGGCAAATCTAGCAATCACACTGCCACTAGTTTCAAGATAATTAGGGAGAAGGATAGGTCTGCTACTCAGGCTGAGATTCTAAATTGGAGAAAGGCTAATTTCAATAGTCTTAGAAAGGATCTGGCAAGTGAGGACTGGGACAGGTTATTTTCTGGCAAAGGTGTACTTGGTATGTGGGAGGCCTTCAAAAGTGAAATTTTGACAGTACAGTGTTTGCACTGTACGTTCTTGTCAGAATAAAAGGCAAGGATACTGAGGCCCTCCATTGGTCAGTATCGAGCATGAACATTGCAGTGGGGTGTAAGAGTGTTGGAGGATAGTTAATGATGTTCTATTGCTCAAGAAAGGATCTAAAAATAAACCAGGAAATTTTACGCTGGTGAGCCTGATATCAGTAGTGGGTAAGTTAATGGAAGGTATTCTAAGGGACCAAATCTATAATATTTGGATAGACAGGAACTGATTAGGGATATTCTACATGGCTTTGTGCACGATAGATCTTGTCTAACCAATCTTAAGAGTTTTTCGATGAAGTTACCAGGGAAGTTGATGAAGACAACGCAGTGGATAACTGACTACAGAAGCTTTGCAACTGGTTATCAAATCTATCTATACTGTCCTTTGGTCTTAACAGTCATATTATTTACAGGTACAGTAAACCAGCTATCTTCCTCAGGCGCAAGTTAGTTAAGTAACATGTCCCCCTAGAGACACCTCCCTATATACCCTCTCGAGTGAGCAGGGCATGGGCAGGGCTTAATGCTCAATCTTGATTGGCTTGATCTGCATCGCCTATTCCTGTTTGGCTAGTTTGAATTGGCCTTGTTCTGATTGGTTGATTTTTAGGCCATACCCTCTTTAGGAATGGTGGTCCCAGACTGGAGCTACCTCTACACTCTTAGGTCCTACACTGAAGCCCCCCCCCCCACCTGCTCCATCTCTAGTGATTCACTAATCTTTCCCTTGTAGGCATTCTCTTCCCTGCCAAAATCGTTGGCCTCATCAAACCTTGGTCCACATGAGCATGATAGGCAGTGTTCAGCGATCCCACTTCATTCTGCTCTCAAGTTTTTTAAGGCACTCTTATGTTCTGCTATACTGGTCTTCAATGGCCTTCCAGTCTCACCAACATAAACTTTTAGCCATGGTGATAGAAGTGACAGTACACAACACCCTGACACAGTTCTATAGGTCTTCCACGTGCCACTTTGCTTAGTCTTTTTCTAATTGTGTCCTCTCTTTTTGCTATTAATTAGGCACAATTTTTGGCAAATTCGTCTTACCTTTTCAGTTAAGCTGTATGGCACAATAACCATTCTATCTGGTGGTTATCTTGGTTGTGGTGCTGTGATGCACTCTATTCCTTTCTCAAGTATGTGGATAGAGTAGCCATTTTTCTTGAATGCTTATCTAATCTTCTTGTCCTCTTCCTCCTTTGTAGCTCTGGTTGTGCACAAGATATTTGCTCTTAGACATGCCTTGAACAATGCCAAGCGTTGTCTTCTTTGGATGAGTAGACTGGAAATTCAAGTACTGGTCTGTGTGAGTCTTCTCACGCCATGGATGTTGTCAACATGGACTTCAGCAAGGTTTTTGACAAGATCCCACATGGGATGCATTGGTCAAGAAGGTTCAGTCACTTGGCATTCAAGATGAGGTAGTAAATTGGATTAGACATTGACTCCGCGGGAGAAGCCAGAGAGTGGTAGTAGAGTGGTTGCACTTTGACAGGACCAATCAGGGTAGATCTTGCACTGTGAACGGTAGGGTGCTAAGGAGTGTGGTGGAAGAAAGGGATCCGGAAATTAAAGTTTAAAGTCTGTCCCAAGCCTTGTGGCCCATCAGGCCAGTGCTTATGCGGGTTTCTGTGGCGTGAAGTGACTGCGAGTACGAGACTCCCCCCCGGATAGGACGCCAGTCTATCATGAGGTTAACCCCCAGCATTTGCTGGTACCCGTTCTCAGCTGGGTGGACTGGAGCAGTGTGTGGTTAAGTGCCTTGCTCAAAGACACAACACGCTGCCTTGGTCAAGACTCGAACCCCCAACCTTCAGATCATGAGCCCAATGCCCTAAGCACACAGGACCATAATTCATTGAAGCTGGCATCACCATTAGATAGGGTTGTAAAGAAAGCTTTTGGCACAATGTCCTTCATAAATCAAAGTATTGAATGCAGGATTTGGACCGTTATGTTGAAGTTGAATCAGACTCGGGGGCCTAATATGGAGTATTGTATGCAGGTTCAGTCACCTACCTACAGGAAAGATGTAAATAAGATTGAAAGAGTACAAAGAAAATTTACCAGGATATTGCCGGGACTGAGTTCTAGGGAAAAGTTAAAGAGCTTAGAAGACTTGGAGGAGATTTGATGGAGGTATACAACATTATGAGGGGCATAGATCGGGTAAAATCAAATAGACTTTTTCCACTGAGGTTGGGTGAGACTATGACTAGAGGTCATAGGTTAAAGATAAAAGGCAAAATGTTTACGGGAAACATGAAGGGAAACTTCTTCACTCAGACGGTGGTGAGGTGTGGAACGAACTGCAAGTGGAGTTGGTGGATGTGGGTTCGAGTTCAACACAAGAGAAATTTGGAAAATACATGGATGGGAGGGGTATAGAAGGCTATGGTCTGGGTGCAGGTCGATGGAACTAGGTAGATTAAAGTTTGGTACAAACTAGATGAGCCAAAAGGCCTGTTTCCGTGCTGTAGTGTTGAATGAATCTATGATTCTATGACCGCCATTGGGCAGGAGGGACAGCAGCCTTATGTCCCATACCACCAGGATAAGGAGCACTTATTACCTTATAACCATCAGACTTCTGAACTAGCACCACCACTCTGAACTGATTCTATGATCTACAGACCCACCTTCAAGGATTCATTACAACTCATCATCTGCATTAAATTCCATCTGTGATTCTTCAGCCTATTTTTCTAGATGGTATTATTTTCTATTTGTGTAGTTTGTCTTCTTTTGCACATTTATTATTCTAGTTTTTCATAAATTGTACTGTTCTGTTTTTTCTGTAAATGTTTGTTAGAAAATGAATCCTGGGCAATTATATGGTATCATATATGTATTATAAATTTGTACATATACATATATATATATATATATATATATATATATATATATATATATATATATATATGTGTGTGTGTGTGTGTGTGTGTGTGTATATGTATATGTATATGTATATGTATATATATATGTGTATATATATATATATGTGTGTGTGTGTGTGTACATATAAAAATATGTACATATATAATAAATTTACTTTGAACTTTGATTATTTCACATGGGAGTCTGTTACTGAGATGAACTAAATGACAGAGGATATATGGTCCGTCGCCTTGGAATATTCAGACTGAACTTCATTTAAAACTACAAATGAATCAGTAGACTTCAAAGAGGCATTAATGCTGTAGAATTTAATTAGAAAGTAGCGCGTTGCATATACTGGAGCTATGTTCTGGTGGATCTGTCAATGTGTAATGTTTCAACACTGATTCTCATAGGTGCTAATTCAACTTCAAATCCTATGTTGGAGAATTATAATTACTATATGCATTATCTGTGGTTAAGGGAACCACTGGCACATATGAACAGATGTTCAGGAGCACTCAACATTTCTCACAGAGTAAGGTGATACCAAGAAGATGACAGCAGCAGAGTATTACAAAACGGTGGATATTGCCTGCTCTGGAGTGCAAAATGCACTATTTCCCTTGCTTACAAATAGAAGTGACTGAAAGTGCAAGTGAAAGTGACTGCAAATATTGCCACTTTGTCATCCAAGCTTCAAATGTCCTTCAGGAGAACAGAGCTTGCCATCTCTAATCTGGTATGGGTGGTGACACAATTACATTGATAAATGGAATTCAAGCAATCAGATAATGGCCAGATTTGCAAAGCTAAACAAGTCAAGGGATCAGCATCAAATGGAAATTGAGAGACATGTACATTGGGGTACAATTTCATGGCAATAGATAATAAACAAGGATATATTATCAGCAGAGGGAATTAATATATAAAAGCAGAGAGTACAACCTCTGAACTGTTTAAGAGACTATAATGGGCACACAAAGTGTAAAGCAAATTTATTATCAAAGTACATATCTGTCACCTGAGTTTCATTTTCTTGCAGGCATTCAGGGAAGATGCAAGGAAGCACAATAAAATCAATGAAAAACTACACACAGAGATGGACAAACAGCCGATGAGAAAACAGACCAAGTGCATAGAAATAAATGGGGGTTGTTCACTTTGGAATTGCAACTGAAGATAAGTTCTAAAATACTCTTCCCAAACTTAGGAGGGTTGTGTAAAGAAATATCGGTCCCTTCCAGTCTTAGCTTACACCCTAAGTGTCATGTTAGTTTTCATATTTGAACCACCTCCTGTCTTAATAGGGAATACCAATGATCCCACTTAAGACCCTGCCTGTAAAATAACTGGACAGAACAAATGTACAGATCCCATCAACAATAGTTTATCTTTCAGATATCATATGTACAGTAATTTAAACCTCACATTTCCCTTTACTACAATCCACCCATTAAACTTTGTCCTGGTGGCAAATGTACCACTATTTTCAATATCCGTTCTATCAGCTACTTACAAGCACTGAAACTCAATTTCGTACAACTCCTTTAAGAAATAAGAGAAAACAAGATGATTCACATGGCTATTACAAGTAATAGTTTGACCAAGCCACAAAAAGAGAGGGGTCGCAAACAGATTTAAGAAGTACTTTAAAAGGAGGATAAAGCGATATAGAGAAAGGTTCAGAAAAGGTTTTGCAAATCAGAAGATGTAGCAAGCATCAGTAATGGAGCAAAGGAAATGGAAGATGAGAAATTGTAACAAAGCAAAAATCTCAGAATCTCAATCAGATTTACTATCTCTTAACACTGCTCACAGCAGGATCCGGACCATTTAGTAAAGTGGGCTGGGAAACTGCAGATGGCATTTAATGCAGGCATATGTGGGGTGTTATACTTTAGGAAGACAAACTAGAGTAGGACTTACAAAGTAAATGGTAGGGCACCGAGCAGTGTGGTAGAACAGAGAGATCTGGAAATACAGATCCATTGTTCCTTGAAAGCAGCACTACAGGTAGATAAGGTTGTAAAGAGAGCTTTTGGCATATTTGCCTTCATAAGTCAAAGTATTGAGTACAGGAGCTGGGATGTTATGTTGAAGTTGCACAAGACTTTGGTGAGGCTTAATTTCAAAGTTCAAATAAATTAATTATCAGAGTTCTTTTACATATATGTCACCATATACAACCTTGACATTCATTTTCTTGCAGGCATTCACAGTGAATACAAGTAAACACAGTAGGAAAGGAAAGGTACGTGGTATCCGGAGTCTCTCCGGTCAGCGGACGATTTCCCTCCACGCCTCTCTGACGTAGTGGGGAACCGCATACGAGGCAAGTTACAGCAGTGATTTGCCATTGCCTTCTGCCGAGTGAGTTTCCAGAGAGATCACTAGCTCGTAACCCAGCACGGATGGAAAGCATACAGGGGAGCCAGCTGGATTCGAACTCGGGACCTTTCGTACCAAAGTCTGGCACTGATGTCACTATGCCACCAGCCGGGTCAAACACAATAGGAATCAGTGGAAAAACTGCACACATCAGGATGGGCAAACAACCAATGTGCAAATACAGAAATAAAATAATAATAATAAATAAGTAAGCAATAAATATTGAGAACGTGAGATGAAGTGTCCTGGAAAGTGAGTCCATAGGTTGTGGGAACAGTTCATTGATGGTGCGAGTGAAGTTGAGTGAAGTTATCCCCTCTGATGCAAGAACCTGATGGTTGAGGGCTAATAACTGTTCCTGAAGCAGGTGGTGTGAATCCTGAGGCTCCTGTCAGATTTATTGTCATTTCACTATATACATGTATATCATCAAACGCGGCAATGTTTCTCCAAACAAGGGTGTAAAACACAATAGTACACATAACACGCACTAACTTATGAAAGTAAGGATAGAATCTACAGATGGATTACACATAAATAAACAAATTAAAGTGCATAAATTAAATATTGTCAGGTACAGAACAGATTAACCAGTGACACTTCAAACACTGCAGCAGTGAGTTCAGGAAGCCTAATGGCCTGAGAGAAGAAACTGTTTCCCACCTTGACCGTTCTTGTTGTTATGCTTCAGAGTCTTCTGCCTGATAGCAGAAAGTCAAAAAGGATGTTGGATGGATGGTGGGATCCTTAATAACACTGAGGGCCTTGTGTTGAGGACTCCTGATAAATGTCCCTGATAGATGGTAGGGAGATCCCTATGTCCTCTCAGTAGTTCTTCCAGTCCTTTGTTGGGATTTCTGGTCTGATGCTCTGCTGCTCCCATACCAGATGGAGAAGAAACTTATCAGGACACTCTCAATGATGGCATCAGCGAGAAGAGAGCGTGGCTTGGATGGTGGGAGTCTTTGATGATGGAAGCTGCTTTCCTGCAACAGCACTCCTTGTAAATCTGCACAGTGGTGGGGAGGACTTTACCCGTGATGGACTGGGGTACATCCACTATTTTTTGTAGGCTTTTCCATTCAAGCTTATTGGTATTTCCATACTAGGTTACAATACAACCAATCAGAGTACTCTCCACTGCACATCTAGAATAGTTTGTTAAAGTTTTGGATGACATACTGAATCTTCAAAAATTTCTAGGAAAGTAGGGACACTGCCAGTGTTCCCCCTAAGGTCCATGCATGTGCGTGTGCACATACTTTTTGCTACTAGCGCATAAAGGAATTTAAACTGCGCACAAAAAGGTTGTTACCCTCTACCTCGTTAGCGTTTAAGAATATTTCACGATCATACACAATCACATTTCCTTTTCCGGTTTCTGATGGGGATGGTGTTGACAACATGGAGTTTGCTATCATTTTCTGTAGATTTTGGAACTGGCTTACTTGTGCTGTTTTTTATTGAAGAAATTATTCAGTACGCAAGTGTTGTTGTCACTGGGCAAAAAAATTGCACAGCACAAGATTTTTGTGCACACTGGTCATTACAAATTAAAGGGAACGTTGGGCACTGTCATGCTTTCTTCGAATTGGCACTTAGCTGCTGAGCCCATTACAGTTCCTCTGAAATGATAACACTGAGGAATTTAAAGTTGCTGATCTTCTCCACCACTCATCCTCCAATGAGGACTTGTTCATGTATCTCCAATTTCCTCCTCCTGTAGTCAATAATAAGTTCTTCGTTTGCTGACATTGACTGAGAGGTTATTGTTGTGGCACAACTCAGCCAGATTTTCAATCTCCCTCACATTTTCTGATTCACCACCACCTTTGATTTGGCCAATGACAGCGGTGTCATCAATATACTTGAGTATGGCATTGGAGCTGTGGTTATTATAAACTGACTAGAGCAGGGGGGTAAGCACACAGCCTTGTGGTGTACCTGTGCTGATGGAGACGGTGGAGGAGATGATGTTGCCAATCTGAACTGACTGGGGTCTACAAGAGAGGTAATTGAGGATCCAGTTGCACAAGGAGGTAATGAGGCCTAAGTCTTGGAGCTTATTGACTAGTTTTGAGGAGATGATAGTATTGAATACAAAGCTGTTGTCAACTAAGAGCATCTTGATGTATGCATCATCAATGCCCAGATGTTCCAGGGTTGAGTGAAGAGCCAATGAAATAGCATTTGTTGTGGACCTGTTGTGCCGGTAGGCAAATTGGGGTGGATCCAAGTCACTTCTCAGGCAGGAATTGACATGTTTCATCACCGACCTCTCAAAGCTCTTCATCACAGTGGATGTACATGAGTGCTACTGGATTACAGTCACTGAGGCAGGTTATTACATTCTTCTATGGCACCGGTATAATTGGAGCAGGTGGGTACCTCACACTGCCAAAGCGAAAAGTTAAAGGTATGGGAGAACTTTCCAGCCAGTTGACCAGCACAGGTCTTTAGTACTCAGCCGGATACCCTATCTGGACCAGATGCTTTCCATGAATTTTCCCTCCTGAAGGATGCTCTCATGTTGGCCTCAGAGACTGAAATCACAGGGCCATTAAAGGCCGTGGGAGTTCATGAAGAGCCTCCATGTTTTATTGATCAAAGTGAGCATCAAAAGCCTTGAGCTCATCTGGGAGTGACACCTTGTTTCACATATGTTGCCTGCTTCCCCATTTTAATAGTGGGGTCACATTTCTACCTTTCATGACACAGGAACCATTCTAAAATATATGATTTGGATGAAAAACACCCACCATCTTTTTCACAAACTCTTGGAATTTTTTTTGCAATTTTAGGTTCCTTAACTACACGATGATGTTTCCTTTTTAAACTGATATCAATTTCTTCTACTTCCTTAATTGTACTAGTCCTTTGCTTTCCAGTATTCCTGTGAGGACTTTTGTTTCTTCTATAAAGACAAACAGAATGTATTTGTTCAATTCCTCTGTCATTTTCTTATCCCTCAGTCTGTCTCTATAGGACTAATGTAATGGCCACGGGAGTGCAATATCAGAGTGGAGGCAGTTTGGGAAGCCTGCAATAGGGGCAAATGTTTGTGGCTGGTTAAATTAGATTAGATGAAATTAGTTTACTGGCATATATACCAGGGTGCAATGAAATTCCTTGCTCACATGAAACTCACCCAGTAAACAGAATACATGATAATAATCATAACAATAAATGCAATGGTAAGCACTAAACAGAAGGCTGGTTCAAAGATCATACACATTCTGAAGTAGTGCAAAAATAAATGCTAAAGTGACAACAACAGGATAATGGAAAGGCAGAGTTAAGAAGTGATTGATTTAGAATCAGAATCAACAACATATGTTGTGAAATTTGCGGCAGCAGTACATTGCAATGCATAATATAAAAAACTGTAAATAACAGTAAATATATATATACTTAAAAAGTGAAATTAAAACAATAGTGCAGAAAGAGAGCAAAAAAGTAGTGAGGTATTTTTCATGGGTTCAATGTCCATTCAGAAATCTGATGGCAGAGGGGAAGAAGTTGTTCCTGAATCATTGAGTGTGTGCCTTCAGGCTCTCTAGTCTGATAGCAGTGAGGAAGATGACTCAAGTCTGGCACTCCATCCCCTGTACTTTATCCCAAATAGCAGAGGAGAGAAAAGGGAATAGTCAAGGAGGCAGGCAGCTCTACTAGGCTTCCTGAAGCAACGTACCACAATAAGGGCGGAATGGAAGAAAGTGATGGTCTGTCATGTACTGAGCTGTGTTTACCACTCCTTGCAGGTTCTGTCCATCAAGAATAGTCTACCTACTCATATGGGCTAATTAAAAACTAGATGAAGTCTGAGCCTATTGACTGTTTCAATGACTTTCCTAATGCTGCAGCAATCAGCAAATTGATTGTGGCATCCACCAGCTGTGTGCTGATATGATCTTGAGCCAATGGAGTCCAAGTATGTCCTCAGCAGTGCAGGTAACTATCTTGTTTCTTTAATAACATTTTTGCATTGGTTTGATTTACATTTGAAAAATTAAAGGGATCATACCTCGCTGAATCTGTGCTTCAGTTCAATTCAAATGGTTTAGCAGGAATGGTAGAGTGGTGGGGTAAAAAGCTCAATGTAACAAGAGCTTATTCCCCTGTCACTAAAGGGTACATACACACAGATTAACAAAACTTGAGCACTAAGTACGTGAGAACTAAAAAGTTCTAGCAGTTGCATTTGATTCTGTTAACCTTTTCGATTCTTTCACAGGTGTAATATGCCCACATGGCCAATAGGTGGCAATGTCCATCACACAGGGCTTTCTTGCTCTATCAGGTGTCCAAAAGCAAAATGAAGCAAGATATTTATTTATTTATTTATTGTTTGGTGATATAGCACGGAACAGGCCTTTCCAGCCCAACAAGGCATGCTGCCCAACAGATTTGGAAAGAGGAATTAACACTCTGAGATTAACATAAGGAAAGGCTTTGGATCATCAGGGAGAAAATAATGCAACCAGTGGGGTAATGTGGATGGTAAGGAGAATATAAAAGGGAAAAAAATCAGCTTTCTGACAGACAAAGGAATTACTTACAACACTGCTGAGTTATAAAACCAATAACAGAAATGTGATCCAAAAAGTATCAAGCAAGAGCAGCAAAAAAAAACAGTTCATTTAAAAAATCATCTATTTATTGTAGAAGTTACTCTGCATAATCCATATACTACTAAACCTCTCATGCTTTGTCTGTCTGTGACCTCTAATTAGCGCAAACGGTGCATTACAGCACACTTTTTTTGGCTAAATCGAATTTAAATGCGCCATGTTTAGCTGACTGCTGAAGCTGTCAAGAAATTCTAAGTTACTCAACAGTAAAAACAAGTTTCAAAACGAAAAGACCTTTAAATAATGAAATGTATTAAGTTTCTATTAAACCAGAGAAAGTATCCCACATAATTTAGGAGCCAAGAGGTAATGTGGCAGCTATATAGGACCCTGGTCAGACCCCACTTGGAGTATTGTGCTCAGTTCTGGTCGCCTCACTACAGGAAGGATGTGGAAGCCATAGAAAGGGTGCAGAGGAGATTTACAAGGATGTTGCCTGGATTGGGGAGCATGCCTTATGAGAATAGGTCGAGTGAACTCAGCCTTTTCTCCTTGGAGTGACAGAGGATGAGAGGTGACCTGACAGAGGTGTATAAGATGATGAGAGGCATTGATCATGTGGATAGTCAGAGGCTTTTTCCCAGGGCTGAAATGGTTGTCACAAGAGGACACAGGTTTAAGGTGCTAGGGAGTAGGTACAGAGGAGATGTCGGGGGTAAGTTTTTTACGCAGAGGGTGGTGAATGCATGGAATGGGCTGCCGGCAATGGTGGTGGAGGCGGATACGATAGGGCTTTTTAAGAGACTTTTGGATAGGTACATGGAGCTCAGAAAAATAGAGGGCTATAGGTAAGCCTAGCAATTTCTAAGGTAGGGACATGGTCGGCACAACTTTGTGGGCCGAAGGGCCTGTATTGTGCTGTAGGTTTTCGATGTTTCTATAATACCTACCCCAATATTTCACAACCACAATTTTCATTTGAATTGTAAAGGTTTAAGGAAGAGATTAGCTTTGTCACAGGTACATTGCAACATGTAGTGAATTATGTGAAATCAGCTCAGTAAGGATTGTGCTGGAGCAACCCACAAATGCACCAACATAACGAGCTCACAATTTACTTCCCATCAAACAAGATGGTGCCAGTAAACCATGGCGACATTCCGCCGGCTACTTACAATACTTCTAAATATATATCATTTGAATTACTCACTCAGCAATCCGCAGCATGCAATTTCCTTTTAAGCAATCTACTTTTAAGTTGCCTGAATGATCTACAGATTCTATGATCTTATGAAGGACTTGGTGGACTTAACTCTCAAGCAAGCAGGAACGGCATCTTTAAACAGACTACGGTTGATCACCATGGCAGAAGCGAGGCAGGAAAGGCAGGGGGAGTGGGGAACTCCAAGCCGGGCTGAAACAGAGGACTGAGGCCCCCGATACCCAGCATCTTGTTAGCAAAATTGAGAACCTGAGGGGCAAGTTGCTGCATCAGAGGGAAATGAGAGCTTGTTGTGTTCTATGTTTGGCCAAAACATGTCTTACTTCCAGCACGCTAGATTCGGCGATCAGACCCAAAAGCTTCCCAATTCACAGGATGGACCAAATGACTGATTCAGAAAAGACAAAAGGTGGAGATGTGTGTTTCATGATTAACTCTCGGTGGTATTCCGACATGGCAATTTTGTTGAACTCAAGTTCTCCGACCTTGAACACCTCATGATCAAATCCTATCTGATCTATTTACCTTGGGAGTTCTCCTCCATAATCCTGACTGCATTTTACATACCTCCATTGGCCAACTATAATCTCCTACCTGCATACAGAGCCAAAGAGCAAAAACTCTCGAGATTAGGACAACAGAGGGGTTGTCACAGGAGGCAGAGCAGTGGCTAGAGGATTGCTTCAGGTCAGTGGATTGGGCCATGTTTAAGGTCTCGTCTGCGGATCTGACTATATACACCACGGTTATCACGGACTTAATTAAAACAGCTGTAGACAAATGTGTCCCCACAAAATCGTTCAGACCCTTCCCCAACCAGAATTCCTGGACGAAACATGAGATCCACAATCTGTTGAGGACCATATCACAGGCATTCAAGTCTGGTGACCAAGAAAGTTACAAGAGGTCCAGGTACAATCTCCGCAAAGCCATCTCATGGGAGAAGTGGCATTTCCAGACTTAACTTGAGTCAACAAAGGATTCTGGACAGCTGTGGTAGCGCTTGAATGCTATCACCTCTTATAAAGTAAAATCAAGTGATATAGCCTACAACAGGGCTTCACTTCCAGATGAGACCATCAAAGCATGGAAGAAGTATCACAAACTCAAACATGATTACAGTCTCTGAGGCCGATGTGCGAACATCCTTTAGGAAGGTGTACCTACGTAAAGCATCTGGCCCAGACAAGGTACCTGACCAAGACAGGTTTCAGAACCCACTTGGAGTACTGTGCTCAGTTCTGGTTGCCTCACTATAGGAAGGTTGTGGAAATCATAGAAAGGGTGCAGAGGAGATTTACAAGTATGTTGCCTGGCTTGGGGAGCATGCCTTATGAGAATAGGTTGAGTGAACTCGGCCTTTTCTCCTTGGAGCGATGGAGGATGAGAGGTGACCTGATAGAGGTGTATAAGATGATGAGAGACATTGATCGTGTGGATAGTCGGAGGATTTTTCCCTGGGCTGAAATGGCTAGCACGGGAGGGCACAGTTTTAAGGTGCTTGGAAGGAGGTACAGAGGAGATTTCAGGGGTAAGTTTTTTCAGTCAGAACGTGGTGAGTGCGTGGAATGGGCTGCCAGCAACGGTGGTGGAGATGGATACGATAGGGTCTTTTAAGAGACTCCTGGACAGGTACATGGAACTCAGAGAAATAGAGGGCTATGGGTAACCCTAGGTCATTTCTAAGGTAAGGCACAGCTTTGTAGGCCGGAGGGCCTGTATTGTGCTGTAGGTTTTCTATGTTTCTATGTTTCTGCTAAAGTCATTTGCTGATCAACTCATTGTAGTGTTTCCTGACATTGTTAATCTCTCGCTTCGGCAGTCTGAGGTAACTGCCTGCTTCAATCGGACTTCAGTTATACCAGTGCCTAAGAAGAACGTGGTAATCTGCCTCAATGACTATTGTCCAGTAGCACTTACGTCCACAGCGATGAAGTGTTTTCAGGGGTTAGTGATGAAACATATCAACTCCCGCTTGAGATGCAACTTGGACCTGCTCCAATCTGCCTACTGGAGCAACATATACCATGTCATTGGCACAGTAAAGCAATTGCACCAACCACTACCAAGCCACAGGAGATTTGCTGCTCCTGCTGCCTTTAGCAGGTTCACCAGGTACATTAACAACCGTCAGACAGCAAATTAGCACACCACCCTGTGGAATATGAAGTCCAAAACCAGAGCACCATGCACAAAACCCCAAAAGAAGGCCACCAACCAGTTCTTGATTGAGTTCAAAATACACCCATGGTGCAGGCTGTTCAGCACACCTCTCGGCAACTTCTGGGCCAGAAACTATTTTAAAGTTATAGCACAGAATGAAGCCAATCAGCCTGACATACTGATACTAACTCTATGAAAGAGTTATCCCATTAGTTCCACAGTCTTTCTTTTACTGCAATCCTGTCAAGCTTTTTACTCCAATTACTTCTCCAATTCCCATTCAGAAGTTAACAAACCATATACAACCAATGCAGTCATCCTGGCATATTGCTATATATATATATATATATAAAGCTGTGTTCCATCGCAAATTCATTTTAATTATCTGCTGCAACAGAAGAGAGTTTTTAAAAGTTATTTTATTTAAGAGGAGAGAAAGGATAAACTGCGACAACTTTAAGAACCCACACAAAAAATGCTGGTGAACACAGCAGGCCAGGCAGCACCTATAGGAAGAGGTACAGTCGACGCTTCGGGCTAGGACCCTTCGTCAGGACTAACTGAAAGAAGAGATAGTAAGAGATTTGGAAATGGAAAGGGGAGGGGAGATCCGAAATGATAGGTTAATACTCCAGTTTAGCAACTCCAGCAGGAACCCTTGGCCTACTCACGTAATGCAATGCTGTTGAAGATAGAGAGCGACTGCTTGCCTTCCAGGAAGAGACAATATTGCAGAGAAAGAGGTACATGGATTTGTCACATTGCCTGCTCCTGTCGCCCTCCCCTGATCGCCGAAAGGAGTGGCCCACAGAGCGAAGACGCCTGTGCGTGTATTTGTTTAACGTGTACTTGATGTTGCACTCCAAGAAGCACACAATACTTTACAAATTAACCAACTGATTCCAATGGCATGGAAACCATGACAATTGGAGCTGATGGATTTGTTGCAGCTTTCATTCGACTTCACAGCCATTGAGTTCAAAGTAACTTACTTTACTTTATACTTTATTGTCGCCAAACAATTGATACTAGAACGTACAATCATCGCAGCGATATTTGATTCTGCGCTTTCCACTCCCTGGATTACAAGTATTAAATATTTAAAATAGTAAAAATTAGTAAATATTAAAAATTTAAATTATAAATCATAAACACAAAATAGAAAAGGGGAAGTAAGGTAGTGCAAAAAAAAACGGGAGGCAGGTCTGGATATTTGGAGGGTACGAGCCACATCCGGGTCAGGATCCGGTCAGCAGTCTTATCACAGTTGGAAAGAAGCTGTTCCCAAATCTGGCCGTACGAGTCTTCAAGTTCCTGAGCCTTCTCCCAGAGGGAAGAGGGATGAAAAGTTTGTTGGCTGGGTGGGTCGCGTCCTTGATTATCCTGGCAGCACTGCTCCGACTTCGTCCGCCTGTTCCACCGTTGATGTCTTGGCCACTTGAGAGCCCATAAGTAGATCAACAGAATGAAGAGCGTCATCCTCGACCTCGAGGGATAGCCACAACAATGGATTAGTGATTCATCTTCCTTCATAGAAATTAAATGCAAGCAGGCAGTTTGGAATTGCCTATAACACCATCTACGGCTTCTGCCTTCGCCAAAGGAATCCTACCATGAAGCATATCTTTGCTTCCCCCACCCCACTGATCCATTCCCCGGGATCACTCCCTCTGTAATTCCCTTGTCCATTCATCCCTCCCCACTGGTCTCCCTCCCGGCACTTATCCCTGCGAGTCGCCTAACTGCTACACCTGCCCATTTCTCTCCTCCATCACCTCCATTCGGGGCCCTAAACAGTCCTTCCAGGCGAGGCAACACTTCACCTGCAAACCCGCTGGGGTTGTCTATTGCGTCTGGTGCTCCCAATGTGGCCTCCTCTGCATTGTTGAGACTGGTCGAAAATTGGTGGGCCGCTTCGTCAAGCACCTCTGATCCATCCACCTGGGGTGGGACTTCCCAGTAGCCAAACATTTTAATTCCGATTCCAAATCCCGATCTGACACGTCGGTCCATGGCCTTGTCTTGTGCCAAGATGGAGCCATCCTCAGGGTGGGTGACCAATACTTATATTCTGTCTGGGTAACCTCCAACCTGATGGCATAAATATCGATTTCTCCTTCCAGTAAAAAGAAATTTTCCTCTTTCTCTATTGCCCACTCTGCCTTTACCATTTCTCTCCGGCCTATCACTCTGCCCGGATCCCATCCTCCTTCCCTTTCTCCTACAGTCCACTCTCCTCTCCTATCAGCTTCCTTTTTCTCCAGCCCCTTTACCTTTCCTACCCACCTGGCTTTACCTATCACCTTCCAGCTATCTTCCTTCCCCCCCCCCCTTCCTTTTTATTCCGGAGTCAGCCCCCTTCCTTTTCAGTCCTGATGAAGGGTCTCAGCCTGAAACATCGACTGTTTATTCATTTCCATAGATGCTGCCTGACCTGCTGAGTTCCTCCAGCATTTTGTGTGTGTTGCTTTGGATTTCCAACTTTCTTGTGTCTATAGCAT
Source organism: Mobula birostris (assembly GCF_030028105.1). Taxonomy (NCBI): domain Eukaryota; kingdom Metazoa; phylum Chordata; class Chondrichthyes; order Myliobatiformes; family Myliobatidae; genus Mobula; species Mobula birostris. Next base: position 150,865,329 of record NC_092377.1, on the reverse strand, counting down.
ACTTCCCTTCTGGGTGCCTGTATCAACAGCAATGTCAAGTGCTCTGATAGTTGGGCAACATAAGGCATGGTAGGGGAGGCGTATCTGGGGGCATCGTGATTAAAACTTGCACTGTGTCATTTTAAACTACAATAGAATCACAGAGAGAAACAACACAGAAACAGGCCCTTCAGCCCACTGAATCCATACTGACCATCAACCATGCAATTACACTAAACATACATCAATCCCATTTTTTATTCTCAGCAAAAAGATTTATTTTTATTCTCAACAGTGGCTATTAAACAACCTGCATGCCTTGGGATGTGGAAGTAAACAGAAGAGTCTGTGGAAAACCATGCAGATGCAAGGAGAATGAAGAACATGAAATGTTGTATTTACCCCACTGCCTGTTTAACCTAACCCTTCCCTTCTACATAGACCATAGCCTTCCAATTTTCCTTCATCCATTTGCCTGTCGAAGTGTTTCCTAAATGTCCCTCTCACCACCCCTGGCAGTGCCTTACCATTCCGTGTAAAAACCTTCCTCTGATCTCTCCACTAAGCTTTCCTCTACTCACCTTAAAAGAATGTCCTCTAGCATTAGCTGTCGTTGCCCTAAGAAAAAGGCACTGTCTACCCACCTCCATTCCTCTCATAATCGTATACACCCTCTATCAAGTTGCCTCTCATCCTCCTTCACTTCAAAGAGAAAATCCCTACTTTTTGCACAAACGTACAAACTCTACACTGTTAGAGCCTGAGGTCTGGATTGAACCCAGGTCTCAAGCACTGAGAGGCAGTAGTTCCATCAACATCACCACTGTTCTACCCTTAGTTTGTGAGTGTCACTGGCAAGGCGACATTCATTACCCGTCACTAATTGTCCTTCAACTGCGTAACCTGATAACCCGATTCAAAGGACAGTTAATAATAAACAATTACTGTTGGACTCATGTTACATTAAAGGCCAGTCTGTGACAGGGTGGCAAGTTTCTTTCCTCCAAAGGACTTCTGTGTAAACTGATGGATTTTTACAATATCCACTAGTTTCACAGCCATTACTACTAATAACTGATAATAGTTAGTGATTTGAAAAGATTTTTTTAAATTAGCTTTCTTTGTCACATGTACATCAAAACTCACAGTGAAAGGAACTGATTACATCCAATCAAATCTGAGGATTGTGCCCACAAATGTCACTATGTATCTGGGTGGCATCAACATAGCATGCCCACAACTCAGTTACCCTAACCGTACATCTTTGGACTGTGGAAGGAAACCCACGCTGTCACAGGGAGAACGTAGAATCTCCTTACAGACAGCAGTGGGAATTAATTTACCTTAACCATACACCTTTGGACTGTGGAAGGAAACCGGAGCACCCAGAGGAAACCCATGCAGTCACTGGAAGAACATAGGACCTCCTTACAGACAGTGGTGGGAATTGAGCCCCAATCTAACAGTTAGCATTGTAAAGCATTTATGCTAACCACCACACTACCATGCCACCCCCAAAACCCAAATTTAAATTTCACAGCTCCCATTACAGGATCTGAACATTTGACTGAGGGAGGGTCTCGATTCAAAAACACTGGCAGTTCATTTCTCTCTGTAGATGCTGCCTGACCCACTCAGTTCTTCCAGCAGTTTGCTTGTATTTTTGAATCTTTCATTACACCTCTGAGCTGCTCCTACAGTAATTTGTCAGCTATGCCACCAAGTACACAGTTACAATGCGCAGCAAAAATACCTTTAGTCTTTATTTATTCATTTCCGGGATGTGGCACTGCCAGCTAAGCCTGCATTTATTGCCCATCCCTAGTTGCCCTTGAAAAGGTGGTAATGAGCTGCCTTCTTGAAGGCCATGAGGTGTAGGTACACCTGCAGTGCTCTTAGGAAGGAATTCCATGATTCTGAACCAGCGGCAATGAAGGAATGGCGATATGTTTCCAAATCAGGATGGTGAGTGACTTGGAGCGGAAATAGTAGGGGACCGAGGGTCTAGTGAGATGGAGGAACTGAGGGAAATACATGTTAGTAGGGAAGCGGTGTTAAGTAAATTGAAGGGATTAAAGGCAGATAAATCCCCAGGGCCAGATGGTCTGCATCCCCGAGTGCTTAAGGAAGTAGCCCAAGAAACAGTGGATGCCTTAGTGATAATTTTTCAAAACTCGTTAGATTCTGGATTAGCTCCTGACGATTGGAGGGTGGCTAATGTAACCCCGCTTTTTAAAAAAGGAGTGAGAGAGAAACCAGGGAATTATAGACCCGTTAGCCTGACATTGGTGGTGGGGAAAATGCTAGAGTCACTTATCAAAGATGTGATTAATAGCACATTTGGAAAGCGGTGAAATCATCGGACAAAGTTAGCATGGATCTGTGAAAGGAAAATCATGTCTGACGAATCTCATAGGATTTTTTGAGGATGTAACTAGTAGAGCAGATAGGGGAGAACCAGTGGATGTGGTATATTTGGATTTTCAAAAGGCTTTTCACAAGGTCCCACACAGGAGATTAGTGTGCAAACTTAAAGCACACAGTATTGGGGGTATGGTATTGATATGGATAGAGAATTGGTTGGCAGATAGGAAACAAAGAGTGGGAATAAACGGGTCCTTTTCAGAATGGCAGGCAGTGACTAGTGGGGTACTGCAAGGCTCAGTTCTGGGACCCCAGTTGTTTACAATATATATTAATGACTTAGACGAGGGAATTAAATACAGCATCTCCAAGTTTGCGGATGACACGAAGCTGGGCGGCAGTGTTAGCTGTGAGGAGGATGCTAAGAGGATGCAGGGTGACTTAGATAGATTAGGTGAGTGGGCAAATTCATGGCAGATGCAATTTAATGTGGATAAATGTGAGGTTATCCGCTTTGGTGGCAAGAACAGGAAAACAGATTATTATCTGAATGGTGGCCGATTAGGAAAAGGGGAGGTGCAACGAGACCTGGGTGTCATTGTACACCAGTCATTGAAAGTGGGCATGCAGGTACAGCAGGCGGTGAAAAAGGCGAATGGTATGCTGGCATTCATAACAAGAGGATTCGAGTACAGGAGCAGGGAGGTACTACTGCAGTTGTACAAGGCCTTGGTGAGACCACACCTGGAATATTGTGTGCAGTTTTGGTCCCCTAATCTGAGGAAAGACATCCTTCCCATAGAGGGAGTACAAAGAAGGTTTACCAGATTGATTCCTGGGATGGTAGGACTTTCATATGATGAAAGACTGGATTGACTCGGCTTATATTCACTGGAATTTAGAAGATTGAGGGGGGATCTTATTGAAACATATAAAATCCTAAAGGGATTGGACAGACTAGATGCAGGAAGATTGTTCCCGATGTTGGGGAAGTTCACAACGAGAGGTCACAGTTTAAGGATAAAGGGGAAGCCTTTTAGGACCGAGATGAGGAAAAACTTCTTCACGCAGAGAGTGGTGAATCTGTGGAATTCTCTGCCACAGGAAACAGTTGAGGCCAGTTCATTGGCTATATTTAAGATGGAGTTAGATATGGCCCTTGTGGCTAAAGGAATCGGGGGTATGGAGGGAAGGCAGGTACAGGGTTCTGAGTTGGATGATCAGCCATAATCATACTGAATGGCGATGCAGGCTCGAAGGGCTGAATGGCTTACTCCTGCACCTATTTTCTATGTTTCTATTTCCAAGTGGTGGTGTTCCCAGGTATTTGCTGTTCTCGTCCATATGATTGTAGTTGTCGTGGGTCTGGAAGGTGCTGTCTTAGGAAATTTGGTATGTGGTGGCAGGATCACAGAGCTTAGGTTTGATCCATTGATTCTGGGACCACTTAGCTCTGTCTATAATTTGCTGCTTATGGTGCTTGATGAGGAGACAACAATTCTGGCTGACAACATTACCAAGCTTGCAAAAATTACTGGTGGACTTCAATTATCCTTTAACTCTCCTATCATTAATACAGTTAATAATCAACTTTTGCCTCCTCAGCAATGCATACTTGGTTTCACAATCTCCCTCTAACTTGTGGACCAACCAGACCTAATACTGGACCAAGGTGTTCATCGAAAAGAATCTGAAGTGATAATTGCAGACCAGATTACACTAGGTCTGGCAATGTCACTCTACAGGTCATGAACACAAACATTTTAGTGCACATCTCAGCACAATTATATCAGCTCAGCTGATGAAATAAATAAATATCAGGCAGAAAAGTCTGAAGTAGTTCTCACAACATCGATACTGAAGTGGAATAAACCAAGATCCAATCAATTACATGCATATACAATACCTGCATCTTTTTCAATTCCATCATTGATACAAACATTTATTTTTTTCCAAATATAGGCCTTCATTTTATGCTGGACCCTGTAAGTTTTCCTTAGTTTTCATTCCTCCCAAGTGAATAAGGAGCTACAATCACGGAAAATTCTACCACTGGAAATATGTAAAATTCCAAACATCACATGTATGTTCCAGATTATCTGTGGATAAACTATTGGCCATAAATAAATACTAATTCTGTTTTCCTGCCTTAGACCCATAACCCTCATTGCCTTCCCTATCTAAGGAATTGTATCTGCCTCTTTCACCTCCGCCGGCAGCTCATTCCAGATGACCACCACGCTTCTGTATGAAAAACATGCCCTTCAGATCTTCTTCAAAGTTCTTCCGTCGTGTGTTAAATGTGTGCTCTCTAGTTCTACACCCTCCTGCCCTGGGAAAAGGCTCAAACAATCTGTGCTTCTCCTGACTTTACAGATCTCGCTTGTTAGGATACGCACCCAACCGCGCCAGCTTCCGGAATTCCGACGCTCTAACTCTCCAGAGAATGGATAGCTGGCGTGGCTCAAGGATTCAGGACCATCCCGCTAATTGGTTGCCATGTTTTGGCACCTTTTTTCCGGTATTTTAGGAGCATCTGAATGGAGGTTCAATGCTCAGTCGTAAACTCACTTGGGTTATTGCCTTGTGTCTTGTGTTGTACTTAGTTCTAGTTTCAGTCTCGTATCATGTCTTGATCCGAGTCTTGGACACTCCAGCACTTGGGACCTAACAATCCTCGTCAAGGTCTCTCATCAAATCGCTACGATCAACCATCAGCCTCCTACATTCCAGTTAGAATAAACCCGGCCAGTCCGATCTCTCCGTATAACCATGTTCCAGGCAACACTCTGGTGAGTGTCTTCTGCACTCTCTCTATTGTCAGCTCAGAATTCCCAGAGGGTAGTGAACCAAATTGTGCACCAGAATCCTAAATATGGTCAAACCAATGTTCTGTATGGCTGCAAAGATTCGAAGTACTTTTATTAACAAAGTGCGTATGCAGTATACAACCCCAAGATTGTTCTCCCCTCATCAGCCAAGGAACAAAGCATCATGAAACCCATCCAAAGAAGACATTCAACACAAAGCAAAAGGAACAAATCATGCAATTGGCAAAAAAAAGTGAAAAACGCTCAGGATATGAAACATCAAAATGACAGGGTCCTTGAAACTGTCTGGGAATGTTCAGTTCAGTTCAGTTTAGCACTGAGTTGCTCGTTGACTGCAGGCTGCAGACCTAGCTTGCCCTGATCATGATCATGAAATGTTGGGACATGACGTTCCAACATTTATTCTCAATACCTTAACCTATGCAGGTAAGCATACCAAATGCCTTCTTCACTACTTTATACATTGGTATCTCCATTTTCTGGGAGATTTTGACTTGCAATCCATGATGTTTTCTTTTTAGATCAACAATCCTAAAGTCCCTGCTATTTACTCTATATGCCTCTCGCAATTTGACTTTGCAAATTGCATTACTCATACTAATTTATAGTAAATTCTGGCTTCCAGCTGATTTATGCCCTGCCATATCCTTGGACAACATTCTACATTATCTATAACTCCACTGCACAGTACAGTAGCATTGCAGTTAGCTCAATCACTTTACCCCGCCAGAGATCACCAGTTATGGTTTGATTCCCACCACACTCTTTAAGGAGTTTGTACCTTCTCCCCGAGACTACGTGGTTTCCTCCTTTCCTCCAGGTGTCCCAGTTTCCTCCCACATTCCAAAGAAGTACAGTGAGTGCTCGTAAGTTGTGAGTGTGTTATGTTGGCATCAGAAGTGAGGCAACACTTGCAGGCCGCCCCCAGCACAATCGTCAGACGGTGTTAGTCATTGACACAATACAGTACATTTCACTGTATGTTTCGATGTACCTGTGAGACATAAAGTTCATTTTTATCTTTACCCATTTTTGTATTTTCACACAATTAATAAACTGATAACCTGTATTCTCATTCAAGTAATTTAAATACAGTACATTACAAACAACATTGGTCCCAACACCAATATCTGCAGTGCACCACTTGCTACAGATTTCTAGTCAGTAAAACACCCATCTGACATTACCCTCTTCCTCATATCACTCAGTTATTTTGGGATTCAATTTACCAACACACTCCCAAACCATTGCACCTTAATCTTCTGGAGCAGCCTCACTAACATCTAAATAAGCCACCCCTACCATTCTTCTGTCTTCAATTAAAATCAAAAACCATTAATAAAAATAGAAAATGCGAAGTAGGTCAGGCTGGTTCATCTCCGTCGAGTTTTTTTAAGTTCGTAGGGATGGTTTTGGAGGGAGAAAGGGGAATTGGGGAACAGGGTCAGGTTTAGAGACAGTAATGTTGGTAAGTTAGCAGTCAGATTAGGATTTTGGGATAGGGATGTAAAAGAGTTAGAGGTCAGGCTGGAGTCTAAGCCCTCACCTCATGTTTGAAGAATAGGGCACAGATGAGTAACAAAGGACATTCAGAATCCAGGCTTCTGCTCCGCACTCGAAGGCCAGTGATGTGAATGAGTAACAAAGGATATCTGGAATCCAAACCTTCACTCTATGCTCGAAGGCCAGCAATGTGCATAATTGGAAAAGGACATTCAGAGTGCTGGCCTCTGCTCCACGCTCAAAGCCCAATCATTTGGATGTGAGGTGAAAGACATCCATGGATGTTCAACTGTCCCAGGTCAGTGGATCCTGGGATCAGATGCCAGTGCAAGCAGGAGACACAAGGGCTACTAAGTCTGTGAGTCTGAAGCTCGAGCCTAGAGTTCGGGGCCCGTCGTCAGCTAGATTGTTGTTCACCATTGTTGCATTGTTATTTTACCATGCATTGTGGGAATGCTATTTTGGCGCTGGAGTGTGTGGCAAAACTTGCGGGCTGCCCCCAGCACGTCCTTAGATGTGTTTGTTGTTAAGGTAAATGATGCACTTCACTGTACGTTTCTAAGCATACCTGAAAAATAAATGAGTCTGAATATGAGTTCTTGATGAAAGTAAAGGGAAGTAGCTTTTATTGGAGAGATGGTGCAGATACATTACAAATCATGAATCCATCTGGCTCTTCACTCTTGCTCAGTGATTCATAAACTTGTCAAGCACCCTTGACTGTATCAAAGCATGTATTGAATAAACTAACTCCAGTTAACCTCTTTGACTCACAGCACTTTTAGAATAATGTCATAAACTTTGGGGTCTTGCTTCTCTGCTGTCCGCCAGGATTGAACATCCTTGGAAACCACAATGATCAGTGAGGCTTTGGGCTTCCAAGGAAACTATTGCCCAGACAACTGTTTCATAAATAAAAAAGTTTGAAATTTAGTACTTAGAGAAATCCGTACAAAATGATACCCTTTCTGCCCTTTGGGAAGTGCACTTAACCTTTTCTATGTGTTTAAGCACATTCAGTTTTTATTTTAATGAACAGTTTCTGATCTGTATTAGACATCAAAGTTGCTGGTGAACGCAGCAGGCCAGGCAGCATCTGTAGGAAGAGGTGCAGTCGACGTTTCAGGCCGAGACCCTTCGTCAGGACTAACTGGTCCTGACGAAGGGTCTCGGCCTGAAACGTCGACTGCACCTCTTCCTACAGATGCTGCCTGGCCTGCTGCATTCACCAGCAACTTTGATGTGTGTTGCCTGAATTTCCAGCACCTGCAGAATTCCTGTTGTTTTCTGATCTGTATTAGGTCACTTCCTGTGCGGTCAGGAAGAAGTAGTAAGTAGGAAAGCACGCTGGCTGGTAGAAGGGCAGAGATTTATGTTTGGAGTGAAAGAAGTTTCTATCTAAAGCCATCGTGTTGTTTCCCCAGCAGAAGCATTGCTTGTAAGTTGATATTATATTGCTTAGAAGTTAATCAAAAGGTGTCAGTAAGATTTTGCTGAAATACAAAGTTATTTTTTAAGTTTATTAGACACTAATCTAGATACTAATGGTTTACACATATTATTTATTTGTAGTATTTATTTGTCAGAATCTTAAAATATTTACCTTCAGGAAATTTAACGAAGTTCTTATTTAGGTGTGTATATTTACTTGGTGTGAATAGGCATGGAATAAGATCATGGATTTGCACCTTGGAAGGTCTCCAGGGCGCAGGCCTGGGCAAAGTTGTATGGAAGTCCAGGAGTTGCCTATACTGCAAGTCTCCCCTTTCCATGCCACTGATGTTGTCCAAGGGAAGGGCATTAGGACCCATACAGCTTGGTACCAGTGTCGTCGCAGAGCAATGTGTGGTTAAGTGCCTTGCTCAAGGACACAAATGCTGCCTCAGTCAAGGCTCGAACCAGCGACCTTCAGATCACTAGATGAATGCCTTAACCACTTGGCCACGCACCAACACAGTGTGAATAGAACAATGTGGAAATTGCACTGTATTTTGGCGTTTTTCAGTTTCATTGTGTCATGACATTGAGTCTGCAATAAAACCAGGAGCTAGGGTGCTATATCCTGACTCTCATATCATTTTTAAACAGAGTTTGGCTGACTGTCTAGTTGATGTTACAACATCTTGGCGAGGGAAGTACAGTAACACATTAATCAAGTTCAAATAAACAAAAATTGCACCGCCACACTTAAGACCCTGGAAATGCTTTAATTATGCCTTTGTGATGTACTTTAAACACTTTCAACAAAGTCAGTAAGAAGATATATGATCCAAGCAACAATGCACACATACATAAAGAGTCTGTGAGGAGATCAGGGAGAATTTCGAGAATTGTCAGGGGTAAGTATATCCTGAACAAATAGCGAGCGGAAGGAACATTCATCCCCAGTTGCTGTATCTCTGCAACTAAATGAATCACCAAAATATGTGGGCATGTTCCAGATTACAACAGTTAATGATTAAAAACACAATATTGCTGAAATGAAATGTATTAATCAGCATGGCCCTGAAATAATTCAGTGAGTATATTAGCCATCACTCATGAAGGATTACTATTTTCACTCCACTACAGTGGAGGTGATGACCAGTTTAACATAAATAGGTTAATGATTCCTTGAAAACAACAGAAAATATTAAATAAAAGAGGGGTATAAATAGGGTAAAGGCAAGCAGGCTTTTTCCCCTGAGGCTGGGTGAGGCTACAACTAGAGGTCATGGGTTAAGGGTGAAAGGTGAAATTTTAAGAGGAACAGGAGGGGAAATTTCTTCACTCAGAGAGTGGTGAGAGTGTGAAGCGAACTGCCAATGCAGGTGGTGCACGTGATTTCAATTTCAATGTTTAACAGAAGTTAGGATAGGTACATCGATGGGAGGGGTATGGAGGGCTGTGGTCCTCGTGCAGGTTGATGGGACTAGGCAGCTTAAATGGTTCAACGTGGACTAGATGTGCCAAAGGGTCTGTTTGTGTTTTAATTTCCTATGACTCTAAAGAATAACAGAAATACGAAATAGCTTGTTACCTATCCTGCTTCCAAGATTCATACAGCTTAATATTCAAATGGAAGCAAGCCAAAACATGATATGTTAATCCGTGCAATGCACACAAAATGCTGGAGGAACTCAGCAGACCAGACATCTATGGAAAAGTGTACAGTTGTCATTTTAGGCCGAGACCCTTCAGCAGAACTGGAGAAAAAAAGAAGAGGAGTAGATTTAAAAGGTGGAGGGGGGCAGGGCAGAGAGAATAACAGAAAGTGATGGGAAACCAGGAGGCGGAGGGGTGAAGTAAAGAGCTGGGAGGTTGATTGGTGAAAGAGGTACAGGGCTGGAGAAGGGGGAATCTGATAGGAGAGGACAGAAGGTCATGGAAGAAAGAAAAGGGAGGAGAAGGACCAGAGGGAGGCGATGGGCAGGCAAGGAGATAAGGTGAGAGAGGGAAAAGGGGATGGGGAATGGTGAAGGGGGACATATTACCAGAAGTTCAAGAAATCAATGTTCATGCCATCAGGTTGGAGGCTACCCAGACGGAATTTAAGGTGTTGTTCCTCCAACCTGAGTGTGGCCTCATCACGACAGCAGAGGAGGCCATGAATAGACATAACGGAATAGAAATGGGAAGTGGAATTAAACTGAGTGGCCAGTGGGAGATCCCGCTTCTTCTAGCGGATGGAGTGCAGGTGCTCGCTGAAGCAGTCTCCCAATCTAGGTCGGGTCTCACCGATAAACAAGAGGCCACACTGGGACGTCCGGGCACTGTATATGAACCCAACAGACGCACAGGTGAAGTGTCGCCTCACCTGGAGGGACTGCTCGGGGCCTTGAATAGTAGTGAGGGAGGAGGTGTAGCACTTGTTCCGCTTCCAAGGATAAGTGCCAGGAGGGAGGTCAGTGATGAGGGATGAATGGACAAGTGAGTCGCATAGGGAGCGACCCCTGCAGAAAGCGAAAAGTGGTGGGAGGCGGGATAAGGGAAAGTTGAGCTTGGTGGTGGGATCCCGTTGGAGATGGCAGAAGTTCCTGAGAATTATGTGCTGGACACGGAGGCTGGTGAGGTGGTAGTTGAGGAGAAGAGGAACCCTATCCCTGAGGGGTGGCAAGAGGATGGGGTGAGGGCAGATGTGCGTGAAATGGAAGAGATGCGGTTGAGGGCAACGTTGTTGGTGGAGGTGTAAGTAGCTCACCACATCTTCTACATGTAGGTATAAATCACGTGACCTGTGATGTATGATGTTTCTCAAGAATCAATTAAGTAAAAGCCTGACTTTACATTAAATAGTCTGTTCTATGCTTTTACCACTGGGTCCGTGCCTTCCAGAAAAGGGTACGTATTCACTGGATCCCAGTTAGACTGAGTATGCAATCAAAAATACTTCTGGCTAAAGATCAATCAAAAAGCTTCACAAAAAGTTGTCTGAAAACAAAATTGTATTATGGTGTTCAGTACAATAGGGTTATGCCCATAACGTTCCCATAAACAAAAGGGGCTGCATTTGTTGTCACTTCATAGGAATTCTACATATGCATCACTTATAGCTGGGCTGTCTCTTGATGTGCCAGCAATTCTTAACTTCTAATTTACTCCCATCAGGCAGTTAACATGGAACAAAGTGGTCACACAAGCCTGGCATGCATCTGAGTGTTGCTGATCATAGATAAGATTTCTTTCTAAACGTTGCTTTCAAGAATATAATGCAACATCACATGATTCATATGGATAAGCTCAGACACTCAGTCGGGAGAAAACCCTGCACAAAACCGCCAACTACTTCTAAAACAAGAACAAAGTGTTTGGCTTCACTGGCTTGGTCATTTCCTTGTCTGAGAATTTACTGATTCCGTCTTAAATTTCCTTGCCAACTTTCAAGAGCCAACCTTCACAGAGCGGAGTGGAAGGAATAGCCTGGTGGTTCAAAGTTCAAAGTGCATGTATTATCAAATTATGTGCACATTATACAGCCTCGAGATTTGTCTCCTTGCAGGCCGCCGCAAAACAAAGAAACCCAAAAGAACCCATTTTAAAAAAAGACCATCAAATACACATTGTACAGGGAGAAACAAAACAAATTGTCCATTCAATAAAAGTAAGCAATTAGCATTAAGAGCAAAAGACACAAAGCCCAGAGCAGCAAGGGCAGGCCACAGCCCCAGCCTCAGTTCAGCTCAGAGCCGAGTAAACTTCGCAGAGCAGCGAGCAGACCAAACGGACCCTTGGCTCTTGTCCCGATACCCGGCCTTTTCAATCCATCTGATGCAGCATTTACGAGGGGTGATTGATAAGTTTGTGGCCCAAGGTAGAAGGAGTCAACATAGTCCCCTCCTACATATACACACTTAGTCCAGTGGTCGTGGAGAGTATGGATCCCTTCTTTGTAGAAGTTGGCTTCTTGGACCTCCAGAAAGTGGTCCACAGCAGGGGTGATTGATAAGTTCATGGCCCAAGGTAGAAGGAGATGAGTTATTAATTTTAAACTCTCTGCATAATCACTCAAAGAGTTGAACCGCAGGTGCATGTAACGAGAGCTGAATAGCTCATCTACTTCTACCTTGGGCCACAAACTTATCAATCACCCCATGCTGTGGACCACTACTGGAGGTCCAAGCCGCCGACTTCTACAAAGAAGGGATCCATACGCTCCACGACCGCTGGACTGAGTGTGTACATGTAGGAGGGGACTATGTTGAAAAATGAATGTGCTAGATTTTCTAAAATCGACTCCTCCTACCTTAGGCCACGAACTTATCAATCACCCCTCGTAAATCGCCCAAACATCAGGGCATTCCTCACACTAGGACTTGGGCCTTGTTGCATCGATGCACTCTGGGCCTGGACCCCTCCGCCACATTTCAGCCTGTACCCAAACTTTCAAAATTGGCCTGATCAATCAAACCTCACTCTTCAGTGGAGCAGGTAAGATAACCATACATCATAATTATTTGCGTATCAGAACAATGGCTTTAGATTCATCATCAACATATCCCCACTCCCCTCTCCTACCACTGTGCACCGTCCATTCTATCAAATAACTCAACTTGTGCACCTCTTGAAATGTGTTGTTACACCAGAGGAAGGAAACAAGTGGAAATATTTCGGTTCTTGCTTAGAGTTGTGGACGAGGCCGGAGAAGGAGTTGGTGGTAGTCACTGGGGAGGGGGAGCACAAGATCAGACACTCCTAAACCTGCCCTGCCCATCAATGTTTACAACTTCATCCATCTGCTCTAACCCAACCCCTCACACCACCCCGATACCCAAGAACCTTCCTCAACAAGCTCTGAACGGCTCCCACAGTTCCTCAATGCACATTCCCTCGGCAGGTCTCAAATTCCCTGTCCAGACTATTCCCTCAAAACTCCAGGAACATCGCACTTTCCTTTCATACAAGAACAGAAAACACTGGAAGCACTCAGGAAGTCAAGCAGCATCTGCAGAAAAAGAAACAGCTACCATTTCAGGTCATCTGAACCCAGAAAGGGAGTCAGCAAATAGCAAAGATGGTGGGGGAGAGTAAGGGAGAGAAAAAAGGGAATGCCCGTAAAAAGGTGAAATACTCACATTCTAGCCCATTAGCAATCGCCTCACACACTGAAGGCTGGCTCTACTTAGTTGTACTCTGTCTGAAATGCTGCTGTGGAAAGAGATTTGTAATATGCAAGGCTTCCCTAATGACTTCCCACTTCACCACCTCTCAGCACCCTACCACAACAAGGGAAAGGGCATGGCTTTCTCAGGAAAATACTGAACCTGGCTATAAAAACAAAGCAGCAACTACAGAGCAACCTGGGAAGAAAGGCAGCAAAGTGCAATTCACCTCCATAAATAGGAGATGACTGATCAGTTTTCAAGAAAATCCTCTTGTTGATGACGACTGAGACAACGGAGAAAAGTTGGTCTCAAAATTCAAATCACATGAACGTGATTGATTTGAAGTACAAACTGATTGCAAAAATTGACCTGTTCGTTCCTACAAGCAGAGTAGAAAATTAAAGAGCAGTCAAACATCAGGGGAATGCTGAAGGCTGTGCAGAGTTGGCACTGAAGGGGTGCAGAGGCCTGTGGTAAATCGGCCATGTTAACACTGATTGGTGGGGTGGCTTGAAGGGCCAAGGACCCTGTTCCTGCTCTTATTTTTCACATGCTCTTGTGCAGCTATGCACAAAGCCACCTTTCACACAACACACTTGACACTACAGCTGCTAAAATGAAGTATAAGGACGCTGGTGAAACTGACTTGGGCCTCAACTGGAGAGCCAATTCTTCATAGCAGAGCGATATGTTCCTTGAGTGCAAGTTAAAGAGTCCATCCTTAACCAAGTTGCTGTTGGAACGCCCATTACTAATACTGGACATTTATATCTAAATGATTGTATAATTTTCTTTGGCTACCTTTTTTCTTTGTGGGGGTGGGGGGGTAGGGAGTACAGAGATTTCTCCAGGTCTTCGTGTGATAACACAATGGCCACACTCTTGCAGTGCGTACCGGAGATCTGGGTTCCATCCTGATCTCTGGTACTAAGTGTCCTTTGTACATTGCCCCTGGCTACATGGGTTTCCTCAGGATGCTCTGACATCTCAGAGCATGTTGGTTGGGTGGTTTGTTAGTTGGCCACAATTAGTGCCCCTAGGTTGTAGGTGAATATTAGAATCAAGGACAAAATGGGTAGCAGTTGAGAATGCAAGGAGAACAAAATAAAATCAGTTTTAATTTCAAGGTACATTTATTATCAAAGTATGTATACATTATACAACCTTGAGATTCATCTCCTTACAGCCATAAAAACAAAGAAACCCAATAGAACCCATTTAAAAAAGACCATCAAACACCCAATGTGCAGAGAAAAAAAACTTGTGCAAACAATAGAAGTAAGCAAATAACATTCAGAACTGAAGTTCAGGAAGGTGAGTCCACAGTCATGAAGCCAAGCCAGCAGAAACTGTGGCCTGTTAGGTGAATTGCAGGCCGCAGCCTGAGTTCAGTGCAGAGACAGGTCAACCTCCCGCAGCATCGAGCTGAACCGGCTCATCCCTCATCTGTCCCCAACATCTTGACCATTCAAATTCAGCCCAGTACTTAAAACAATCATACCTCAGGTCTTTCCTTGCTCTTGGGCCTGGGCTCCTCCATGGCTCTGCCTCGCCTTAGTTCTGCCATATCGAATCGCCTCCAAGTCCACTCCAGCAATGGCCGAACATTGACTCATTCCCAGGCTCTCATGCCCGGGCCAAGCTGTCTCGATTAGGCCCAAACCCAGCATGCTGCAACTGTCCTGCACCTTCGAGACTTTAGTTCACATTGCAAAAATGCCAGGCCGCACAGGCGGTCCAAAAGCTGAACTCCAAACAGGTAGTTACAGGCTATTGTTCGCAGTCATCATTTACCAGAAAAAGTGTGATTAACAAAGACACTAACATTTTCCTTTGCTTTGTTACAAGATTAGTGTAGATGTCAGGTCATCAGCCAGCATGCACTCGATGGGCCAAAGGGATCCACTTCTATGCTGTATCTCTCTAACTCCAAATCCTGAAGGCATAAAAAGCTATATCATCTGACAAAGACATGTTCCGTCTCTGACATAATAGACTTTGTGCAACCAACCTATCTGAGCTTTGGTACAACGTGCATCTGATGCCATTGAGGACAGCAAGGAGTCACAGCAGGGTAGGCCAACACACATTCAAATTGGCAGTGTCCACGCTCTTGGAAGTGTGAGTGGCCACTGTGCAATAAGGCACACTGAAGCCTCAGGAACCTTGGGACTCAAGCCTGTGGCTCTGTGCGTCATGCTGAACACAGACCAACACGAAACAATGCTGTGTAGTTTCAATTTTTCATGTGCTATATAATTTTTATCTCTTGCTTTTGTATCTTTAATTTGTCTCCTCCAAATCTCTCATCCCAACAAGGGCTGCTGCCCCTTTCCAAGTTAAATCACAATGGCCGTGTGATGGCTCAGCCATGCTTCACACAAATAGAGGACTCCACAGCAGATACGTTGCTGACTTTTAAGAGTTTCTTAGCACAAAAGAAAAAAGGAAGGCCATGTGGAAGAGATCAATTAATCAGAGTAAGTTAATTTATGATCAAAGTATCCATACAATACGTCACCATACATCACCCTGAAATTAATTTTCTTGCGGGCATACTCAATATTGAATTGAATTGATTTTATTACTTACATCCTTCGTATACATGATGAGCAAAAATCTTCACGTTACATTTCTGTCTAAATGTGCAACATGCAAGTTATAGTAATTTATAATAAATTATACGTACAACAGGATAGTCAATATAACATAGAAATACAGTTGTGTCAGCATGAGTTAAGTGGTCTGATGGCCTGGTGGAAGAAGCTGTCCCAGAGCCTGTTGGTCCTGGTTTTTATGCTGCACTACCGTTTCCCGTATGGTAGCAGCTGAAACAGTTTGTGGTTGGGGTGACTCAGGTCCCCAATGATCCTTCGGGCCCTCTTTACACACCTGTTTTTGTAAATGTCCTGAATAGTGGGAAGTTCACATCTACAGATGTGCTGGGCTGTCCACACCACTCTCTGCAGAGTCCTGCAATTGAGGGAAGAACAGTTCCCATAACAAACGTAACAGAATCAGTGAAAGATCGCCCAACTTGGACATTCAGTTAGACTGCAGAAGACAACAATGTGCCAATAGAAGAAGAAAGACATAACAATAATAAATAAATAAGCAATAAATATCAATAACATGAGATGAAGAGTCTTTGAAAGTGAGTCCATTGGTTGGAGGAAAATTTCAATGATAGGGCAAAGGAAGTTGAGTGAAGTTAATCATAAACATAAGAAAGTTTGCAGATGCTGGAAATCCAAAGCATCACACACAAAATACTGGAGGAACTCAGCAGGTCAGGCAGCATCTAAGGAAAAGAATAAAAAAGCAGATGTTTCAAACCCAGACCCTTCTTCAGGACTGAGAAGGAAGGGGGAAGATGCCAGAATAAAAAGGTGAGGTGGTGGGGTGGGGGGGGTGGGAAAAGGTATCTGGAAGGTGATGAGTGAACCCATGTGGGTGGGAAAGGTCAAGGGCTGGAGAAGAATCTGATAGGAGAGGAGAGTGGATCGTAGGAGAAAAAGGAGGAGTGGACAAGCAGGAGTAGAGGGAGGAGTAATAGGAATGTGAGAGGAAGCAAAAGATCAAATAGAGGAATGTGGGGGGAGAATTTTTTTACCGTATGGAGATATCAATATTCATGCCATCAGTTTGGAAAGTACCTCCAACCTGAAGAGTGCAGTTATCCCCTTGGTTCAGGACTCTGATAATTTCAGGGTAGTAACTCTTCCTAAACCTGGTGGTGTGAGTTCTGAGGCTCCTGTGCCTTCTTCCTGATGACAGCAGCAAGAAGAGAGCATGTCCTAGGTGGTCATGGGCAACATCATTGGCTGGAGGACCCCTTCTGTACTGTACTGTTTTATGTTCTAACTTCTAGATGTGACACTAGACAAAGCATTATAGCAGGATATTTTACCATAAATGTATCAACAACATTCTCAGATCATGCCTTCAAGTTTTGCTTGCTTACATTTTTTCTGCCATACAGTATAAGCCTGCATAATTGTTCTCCAATACACCTACAGGTCTTCCCCAGGTTACAAACACGTTTGGAAGACATGTAGAATGGGTTTACCATCTGCGGCAAGGCTTCAGTCATCTCCTGCCGTGCAGCAATATTTTAATGGTTGAGTTAAATAATTCGGTTTAACAAAACTTTGGACAATGTTTTTATTTAAATATATTGCAGACAGCCAGGATAAAAACAGTTCTCAACAAGAGAATACTGTTGTAATCTGGGCAGGATCTGTATCAATTTATCTGTGTCTCTCAATAGATATTCTCATCGGCCCACATCACTCGTCATACTGCCCAGAATTGAGCCAAAGGAAAATCAATGGGCTCCTCATAAGGTCATCTCAAGTTAGCGATCATCTGCCACTTCAAAGGATGAGAGTAAGAGGCAAGCAGGAAAATTACTTCTGTGTTCCTCAACAACGTGCATCATTCTTCACTGTTGCAAAGGCAAAATGTTAGAATTCTCTTACCCATCAGAACTGTGGGCGTGACTGTAACATTAGGTGTGAAGCGAGAATGATCCCAGGAATATCAATGTATGAGGAGCATCTGATGACTCTGCAGAGTTTAGAGGAATGAGGGGGATCTCACTGAAACCCACCAAATTTTGAAAAGCCTAGATCGAGTGGACATGCAAAGGGTGTTTTCAATAGTGACAAAACCTGGGACCTGGAATACATGGGATGCCCAGGGAGGGGTAGCACCGCTGGTGAAGGGACTTCTTGAGTTCATTCTGGGGCAGCTCCCTCACCTTTGGGACCCGCCAAATATTCAGCTTTAACCTGCGGCTCCAAGTAGCTGCTGACATCGGCCGCAGCCTGGTACATCGCTTTGACAGGCGGGTAAACCAGGTGAAGGTAGCCAGCAGACTTTATACTCTGCTAAGATAGGGACATGCCTGTTCTGACAGATGAAATCAGTTCTGGGGGACTGAGCAGATGAGATCCAATGGCCAGGAAGGCGGTTCTGCAATGCTTCGTGGAGATCGAAGGGCATGACAAGGCACAGAAGAAGTTGTGCACTGCAACCAAGGAAGACCCCAGATTGTGACGACTACCTGAGCGAGCGGAGCGGTCCCAGTGTAATGGCTTTCCCGCTTTTAAAAACTCTCCCGCACAGGTTTCCTGCCATTGTTGGAAACGATGGAGAAATGGCAGAGTTGAGGACAAGGGGGCACAGCATTGGAATAGAAGGATGTCCCTTTGGAATAGAAATGAAGGGGGATTTCTTAACCAGAGAATCTGTGGAACTCCTTGTCACAGATGGTTGTGCAGGCCAAGTTATTGAGAATGTTTAACGCAGAGGTTGAGAGGTTCTGGATTAGTAAGGGAATTAGTAATCCAGATTAGTTAGGGAAGTCAGGAGAATGAATTTGAGAGTGAAAATAAATCAGCCATGATTGAATGGCAAAGCAGACACAATAGGTCAAATGGCATAATTCTGCTCTACGTTGACTTCTATTTATTATAAATTATCATAAATTACTATGATTGCACATTTAGATGGAGATGTTTTTACTCATGTATGGGAAGGATGTAAGAAATAAAGTCAATTCAATAAGTAATTTAAGATTTCTAGCAAGTGAACACGACAATAGTGCCTTAATTTTCAAATGGATTCATCCATTTACCATTGTTAGATGAACAAAAAATATATAACCACTTCCCCTATTGTCTCCGCTCTCTAGATCAGTAGTTCCCAACCTTTTTTTATGCCATGGACCAATATCATGAAGCAAGGGGTCCATGGACCCTCGTTTGGGAACCCCTGCTCCAGATAGGTCACTTCCACGGAATGGCAGTTGCTTAGGCCTCATTGTTTCTTCCATTGTATCTGGGGTTGCCAACTTTCTCACTCCCAAATAAGGGACAAAAGTAGCAGTCAAATACGGGACACTTGCCTTTACCCTGAGAAAGACTACCGTGACCATGAAGCCTTGTATGGCCACCTGTGTGCACATGCGTGACGTGCACATATGTGTGACATGCCGATTTTTTTCTACTAATCGGTTTTGGCTTAATCTTCCCGACTACACTGTACGTACATTATTTCTTCTTTATATAGGCTGTGTATTTATCACAACATTCCTGCTTTTACTGTATGTTAGTGTTATTTTAGGTTTTATGTGTTATTAATATGATTTGGTAGGTTTTTTTTGGGTCCGGTTTTGCTCAAAAATTTTTCCCATATAAATTAATGGTAATTGCTTCTGCGCTTAGCGCCATTTCAGCTTACGAACAGTTTCATAGGAACGCTCTACTTTAGCGGGGGAAATACGGGACAAGGGTGGTCCCGTATGGGACAAACCAATTTAGCCCAATATACGGGATGTCCCGTCTAATACAGGACAGTTGGCAACCCTAATTGTATCTGACCCCTCTAGGTTCGGTGATCAGAGTGCCTCAGTGTACAACCGCATCTCAAGTGACAAGAAGTCCTGTTGGTGGTCAGTTTTTCAGTCAACCATAGAGTCTCAAGTTTATAGTAGTTTGATTAACTAACAATTTTGCTACCAAGTCACAATAATTTTATCTCATTTCCTGAGATATTGGGAGATAGATAACCTTCTAACAGAAAAAGGTACTTACATTGTTCAAAACAGCAGTTCTCCTGCATGTCTGCCCCCTACAGGCAAATTAGGTCTGTGCAGCTTTTCACTGAAGCAATAAATAAACAATATGGGGAGTAAATGGTCAAGTGATACCTTTCTTAAAGAGGTACAACCCATTATTGCATGAATCACATCCATTATTCCTGCCGCTGTTTGTATGAAGTTTGCACGTTCTCCCCTGACTGTGTGGGTTTCCTCTGAGTGCTCCTATTTCCCCCCACAGTCCAAAGACATACTGGTTGGTAGGATATTTGGTCATTGTAGATTGTCCCGTGATTAGGCTAGGGTTGCTGGGCAGCATGACTCGAAGGGCCTATTCTGCGCTGTATTTCAATAAGTAAATAAATATTTCAAACTACATTCCATGGATTGTAATGGTTCAAGAAGGCAGCTCACCGCCATCACAACCACAAACGCTTCAGTTGGACCAAAGGATCAGCAGCCAGCGACACCCACATCATGAAAATACAATTTGTAAGCTATGTACCTGTCCCGACTTTCCCATAAAACCCCATGGATACAACTTAGCAGCTTTTGCACAACTAACTGGGGTGAAGAATGGTACTCCTAAACAATTAATCTAGCCTCCTGGAGGGTCTGTTGTTCAGAACAAACATGAGTTTGGGGAAGAAATGGGCTCCAGGTTAAATTCACACAAGTATCATAGACCCATTGAAACTGATGAGAAGATACATCTGTCCACAAAATGAGAAAAAGAAATATTAACTTCAATTATTAACTAAAATGGGAGGAGAAGATGGCGGCGCACCTGCGTGTGCGCAGCCCTCCGGTGAAAAATGATATCGTATCTGTTAAATAGGGGCTGTGGACAATTCTGATTTGATGGAGAATGGATGTGAAAGCACAGAGCAACATCTGGAGAAATTTCTGAAACACCCGTTCGCTGCTGTCGTTACTGTGTGGTTGGGAATCTTTCGGAGGGTAGGCCTCAAAATCCCCAGCCTTGCCTGCTTTTGGCGACTGAGAAGGAGGTCCAATCGTTCGGACAGAGATGGCGCTCAGTACTCGGTGTCAGAGAGCTGATCAGAGCTCGAAGTTTCCGGATGACTCAGAGTCGGATTGTGGTCAGCATGGCAGGGAGAGTTTTCCTTCCTTCTCCCATCTACGTGAGATGTGGGACATTTGACAGACTTTGAACTTTTACTGTGCTCATGGACTTCTTCATCAAGTTATGGTATTGTTGCACTGTTTGGAACTATATGTGGTTTTTGTCAGTTTTTTCGTCTTGGTCTGTCCTGTGTTTTGTGATATCACACCAGAGGAAATAATGTATCATTCCTGAATGCATGCATTACTAAATGACAATAAAAGAGGACTGTGTGTCTTCATAATCTAAAATGTTTCAAAATTTTCACAGTGTGTGTGTGTTTTAGTCATGCTGTATGTTTTTAATTTTATTCTTATTTGTTAATAAAATCTGAATTCGCATTGGAATAAACATTGTGAAGGATCCTTCCCATCTGTCTGATAATCTCTTTACCACCGTCCCCACCATCAGGCAGAACATACCGTAAAATTAAGACAAGTACTGTTAGGGTGGGAAAGAGCTTCTTCCCCAAGGCTGTGAGGCTACTGAATGCTCTGTCCACCACCCAGGTCTCATCAGGTCTGAAGACCAATAGCATTATACTGCTTACCTTTTAACAGGTATTTGTGGTAATGCGTGACGTGCGAGTTATATGGCGAGTTATATGTATGGTGTTCTGCACATTGTTTCATTTCATCATATACAGGCACATGACAATAAACTTAAATGCTTTTGAATGTTTGTCACTCACTGGAGACTGTCCTGGGGCATGCTGGCAGAAAGAATATGATGATACGGCAGAAAGCCGGAAAGTGTGGGCTCCAGATGATCTGGACTTAAAGATCCAACTGATATGATTGGCAAGACTCCAGACCAAAGTTCAAAATAAGTTTATTATCATATCTCCATATATAACCCTGAGGTTCATTTTCTTGCAGGCATACTCAATAAGTCTATTATAGAACAATAACCATAATAGAATTGATGAAAGGCCAGAAGAAAGTCGAAACCATTTGTTCATTTCAATAGATGCTGCCTGAGCTGCTGAGTTCCTCCAGCATTTTGTGTATGTTGCTTTGGATTTCCAGCATCTGCAGAATTTCTCATGTTCAGACTAATCAGTCAACAAATCAATAGAGACACATATTTCTCAAATTATTTTCACTTCCCCTATTTCTGGATGACATAAGGAGATCATTCAACCCAATCTCAGAGCAATCCCATAACTCCAATACCCCCAATTATTTCCCTTTAACCTTATCCCATTGACACCTCCTTGTTTCTCCTACTATTCATCAGCAGTAGGGATAATGTACAGTAAACCAGATAATCTAACGTCCAGCCCGCTTTGAGATGTGGGATGACCATGGACACCCAGTGGAAACCAGTACATTCGCGAGGAGAACATACAAACTGCAAACAGACAGCACTAGAGATCAGAAGATCACTGAAGCTGGGAGGCAGCGCCACTACCCCTGAGGGTAATGGGTAAAACTGACAACTCTAGCTCTCTCGGATCCTGTTGGATAACAACCTGGATCTCTGCCTCGCTCCTTGACAACGGCCAGCTGTTCATTGACACTTCTCTACTCCTTGGCAGCTTCTTACGCACCAGTAACTAACTGCAGGAAATGTACAAGGAATCATAGAGGAACGAAGGAATTATATCCATCAGGAAGGGCTCAATAGAGTGCAATCACACCATCCTTATCATTCAGATGATTGAAGAATTAAAAGGATACTTAAGGATAGTAAACGATATGGCGTCATAGTGTCATAATGCACAGAAACAGGCACAGAACACTGGAGGAACTCAGCAGGTCAGGCAGTATCTATGGAAATGAATAAACATTTTGGGCCAAGACCCTTCTTCAGGACAGGAAAGAAGGGGGGAAGGCACCAGAATAAAAAGGGTGGAGGGAGGGGAAGGAGGATAGCTAGAAGTTGATAGGTGAAGCCAGGTGGGTGGGAAAGGTAAAGGCTGGAGAGGAAGGAATTTTATAGGAGAGGAGAGCGGCCCACAGGAGACAGAGAAGGAGGTGGGGACCCAGGGGGAAGAGGCAAGAGGCCAGAGGGGGGAATAGAAGATGGTGCGAGGGGGAGTGAATTTTTTTTACTGAAAGGAGAAATCGATATTCATGCCATTAGGCTGGAGGCTACTCAGAGGGATTATAAGGTGTTGCTCCTCCACCCTGAAGGTGGCCTCATCATAGCACGAGAGGAGGCCATGGACCGATGTGTCGGAACCGGAATGGGAATCACGATTTAAATGTTTAGACACCATTAAGTTCCGCTTTTGGCCAATGGAAGCAGAGGTGCTTGACAAAGTAGTCCCCGAGTTTATGACCGACCTCACCGATGTAGAGGAGGCTGCATCGGGAGCATCGGGCATAGCGGATTTGCAGGTGAAGTATAGCCTTGTCTGAAAAGGACTGCTTGGAGATGAAGGAGGAGGTGAATAGGCAGGTGTAGCATTTTGGCCTCTTGTAGGGCATTGTTCTTTGAAGGAGGAACTGGAAAGGAAAGCCATATTCTGGGAACAGATGCAGCAGAGATGAAGGAACTAAGGAAAGGGAATAGCATTTTTACAGAAGACGGGTGGGAAGAGGTATAGTCAAAATCACTGAATAGTCCATACCAGCCAAGGTTCCCATCTGATCTGGTCCCATTTGCCTATGTTTGGCCAATATCCCTTGAAATCTTTCTTATCCATGTACCAGTCAAAGTGACTTTCAAATGTTGTTAATGTGCGTTCTTCAGCCACTCATTCACTGTGCAATTCATTCCATAGAGATGATAAGGTTTACGGAGAGAAAATGTCAACAGAAAATGCTGTAAACACTTAGGAGCTGAAGCAGAATCTGTGGAGGGGAAAATAATCAAATGATACAGATTAAAGGCCTGAGCAAACAACATTAAACGCTGGAGGAAGTTATCGGGTCTTGACTGTTGCACGTGTGTTCTCCATTGTCCTTACTACATTTTGTGTATGTTGCTCTGGGTTTCTAGCATCTGCAGAATCTCCTGTGTTTCTCATTAATAGCCTTTTATGGTTTTCAATGTTCTAAAAAGTTCTACTGATGGGCACAATTGAGAGCATCCTGACTGACTGCATCACTGCCTGGTAAGGGAACTGTACTCCCCTCAATCACAAGATTCTGCAGAGAGTGATGTGGACAGCCCTGCGCATCTGTAGATGTGAACTCCCCACTATTCAGGACATTCACAAAGACAGGTGTTTAAAAAGGGCCTGAGGGATCATTGGGGACTCGAGTCACCCCAACCACAAACTGTTCCAGATGCTACCATCCAGGAAACTGTACTGCAGCATAAAGCCAGGACCAACAGGCTCCAGGACAACTTCTTCCACCAGGCCATCAGACTGCTTAACTCATGCTGACACAACTGTATTTTGATGTTATATTGACTATCCTGTTGTACATACTACTTATTATAAATTACTATAAATTGCACATTGCACAGCTAGACGAAGATGTATCATAAAGATTTTTATTCATGTGTATGAAGGTTGTAAGTAATAAAGTCAACTCAATGAACTGAAACATGGGCTTCATTCTTCATTTCTTTATGCAGATGCTACCTGATCTGCTGAATGTTAACTGGAATTTTCTGGGAAGTCTTGATGAAGGGTCTCGGCCTGAAACGTCAGCTGTTCACTCTTTTCCATAGATGCTGCTTGGCCTGCTGAGTTCCTCCGACATTTGGTGTGTGCTGCTCTGTAATTTTCTGTTTTGTTTTTCAGATATACAGCATTTATTTTTTTTGCTTCAAGTAAGGATGTTCCAAGGTCGGGAGACAAGACATGGGCTGTACGGTAGCGTAGTGGTTAGCACAACGCTTTACAGTACCAGCGACCCGGGTTCAATTCCTGACACTACCTGTAAGGAGTTTGTATGTTCTCCCCATGGCTATCTGGGTTTTATCCAGGTGCTCTGGTTCTCCCCACCATGGTTCAAAGAGTTACTGTTTAGAAGGTTAATTGGTCATTGTAAATTGCCCTGTGATTCATCTAGTGTCAAATAGGTGGGTTGCTGGGCAGCATAGCTCGTTGGGCTGAAGAACCTGTTCCAATATGTCAGCTGTATGTCATTAAATAAATAAAGAAGTACATGCCTTAAATATTAGATAGTTATTCTTAAATCCATTAGTTGATTTATAAGGCATCCGTTAGTCTTGCGAGACCATGGACCTGCACCTGGAAAGTCTTCATTCTCCAGGGCACAAGCCTGGGCAAGGTTGTATGGAAGACCAGCAGTTGCTCATGCTGCAAGTCACCCCTCTCCACGACACCTATGTTGTCCAAGGGAAGAGCACTAGGGCCAATACAGCTTGGCACTGGCATTGTCACAGAGCAATGTGTGGTTAAGTGTCTTGCTCAAGGACACAACACACTGCCTCGGCTGGGGCTCAAACTCACGACCTTCAGATCGCTAGTCCAATGCCTTAACCACTTGGCCACGTGCCCACACAATTAGTTGATTTAGACACATCAGTAGTAGATTAGGTCTCTTATGTTGAAGTGAGAAGTCTGAGGGGGAAGTTAACAGAAATCTGTAAAAGAAGAAATTTTAATACAGGAAGAACGGTCAATCAAAGGATCTAAGACAAAGAGGGGTTGGAAGAAGTCATGTGGGGCAAATATCTCAGTAGGACAGTTAAAAGGAAAACTTGTATTTCTGTATCTCTGTTCACAACATCCCAAATTGCTTCATGATTAGTGAAGTATTTATGAAACGTCAGCACTGACATGACGTAGGAAAGACAGCAACCGCATTGTGAGTGCAAACCCACTATAAGGAGCAAAGCGTTAACAACCAGATGATATGGAATCACCATCATATTCATGTCAATAATCAAACGTCCATATACACGAAACCTGCAGTAAAACCATTTTTATTTGGCCCCATTTTCACCCCTACCAACCCCCACCACCCCCCCCCCCACACACACACACACACACACACAGATTCTAGAGGCCAATTAACTTTCCAAAGTGCACATTGTTGGGATAATTAAGGATACCACAGCACATAGAGGAAACCCACTCAGACAAAGGGAGAACATGCAACTCCACACCAGCGTCTCTCCAGGGTTAGGACTGAACCACAGCAACTCCACTAGCTGTGCCACTCCAGGTTAAAACAGTGGTCAGATACAAGAGCTAATTCCTCTCTCCCTCCAGCCTCAGCAATTTTGACATCTACCCAAGATACCATACAGAACCTTGGTTAATCATCTCATTCGAAAGGACAGGACTGCCAAATTGATCACATACCTCAGTACCACACTGGGAGTACCAAATGATGTCTTTCAGAGTTGCAAGGTGCAGGGGCGAAGGGAAGTCAGACTGGTTGAAATCCCCCCGTTTGGACAAAGGGTATTCGGCCTGAAATATTAACTGTTTTTCCCTCCACAGATGCTGTCTGACCTGCTGAGTGTTTCCAACATATATGAATAAGGCTGATGGAATAGTGGGAGCTGTCATGGACCAGGTTGCCTGAATGGCCTTCATCTGTCCTGTAATAAATAAATAAATAAGTGAAACATGTGCTTACAGGTATCTGGCACAAGGGCTACGCTAAGAGCTGAACTGTATGATTTGGGTCTCTGTTGTATTCTTGTTTTTTTTTTCTTTTTTAATCTTTTTATTAGTTTTATAGAATATAAACATAACATAGCAATAATACAAAGTTGTTGGGAATACATTGCTATACTTAACATGAGTAATTATAAAACCAAATAGTATTTAATTGACAAAACTCCCAATCATGTAGGATACCAATGAAAAATACAGGACAAAAATCATGAAAAAAGAAAAAAAAGAAAAAGAAAATAAAACACCCTCAAAAAAAACTAATCTTAACAAAATTAGTCAACTAAACTGAAAAAAGACCTGGGCAATTTTAACAACGTAAAAATGGAAGAAAAGAAAACCTTAGAGTCGACGACTCCATTCCTCTCAACCAACACTACAGAGAAGTAAAATAAGTTTGGAAATGGTCAAATTACATCGAATGCTGAATAAATGGCCTCCAAGTTTTTTCAAATTTAATGGAAGGGTCATAAACCACACTTCTACTTCTTTTCCAAATTTAAACACAACATAGTTTGTGAAAACCAGTGAAATACAGTAGGAGGGTTAATCTCTTTCCAATTCAGCAAAATAGATCTTCTAGCCATTAAAGTAAGAAATGCAATCATCCGCCGAGCTGAAGAGGTTAAATGATTTGATTCTATCATTGGTAATCCAAAAATAGCAGTAATTGGGTGAGGTAGTCCTATATTCAAAACCGTTGAAATAATAACAAAAATATCTTTCCAATATTTTTCCAACAAAGGACATGACCAAAACATGTGAGTTAAAGAAGCTATCTCGGAATGACATCTTGTATTATTCTTGTAATACAATGCTAAATTTTGAGAACTCAGATAACACTCTGGAGGACTATGCTAGGATGTTTGATAATGCCATCATTAACTTATGATTAATATGAATGAGTATCAGATTATTGAATGAATAACACAATGAATCGCAACAGAGTAGAGATTACGATACACAAGAGATTCTGCAGCAGCTGGAGATCTAGAGCAACGCATAAAATTTGCTGGAGGAACTCAGCAGGTCAGACAGCATCGATAGAAATGAATAAACAGTCAGAAGCCCAGATGAGGGTCTCTTTCTGAAGTGTCAGCTGTTTTCATTTCCGTAGATGCTGAGTTCCTCCTGCATTTGGTATAGATCACGATGCATTCAACATCAGTCACTTTGCAGAACAGAGGTCATTAATTGCACTCCATTTCTGAATTCAATTCTTTTTAAGGTAGTGAAATTTATTTGGGTGTTGCTTTATTTTTGGCACATGTACCAAGAAACAGTGAAAAGCTTAGTTTGCATACTGCATATGCAGATCAAGTCTTTATACAGTGTATTGAGCTAGAAAAAGGTAAAGTAATGTCGGGGCTAGAAGCCTGTGACTGGTGGTGTGCCGCAGGGATCAGTGCTGGGTCCATTGTTGTTTGCTGTCTGTTTCAATATCCTGGATGATAATGTGGTCAACTGGATCAGCAAATTTATGGATGACACCAAGATTGGGAGAGTAGTGGACAGCGAGGAAAACGATCCGAGTTTGCAGTGGGACCTGGCCCAGCTGGAAAAATGGGCTGGAAAGCGGACATACACACAAAATGCTAGAGGAGCTCAGCAGGCCAGGCAGCCTCTATGGCAAAGAGTAAACAGTTGACGTTTCAAGTCAAGACCCTCCATCAGGGCTGGAAAAAGAGATGTGGACTTCTCAACTTCTTTTTTCCCCAGTCCTGATGAAGGGTCTCGGTCCGAAACATCGACTGTTTGCTCTTTTTCACAGACGCTGCCTGGACTGCTGAGTTCCTCCAGCATTTTGTGTGTGTTGCTTTGATTTCCTGAATCCGCAGATTTTCTCTTGCTTCTGAAAAAGGCAGATAGAATTTAACACAGACAACTGTGAGGTCTTGCTCTTTGGTAGAACCAAACAGGGTAGGTATTCACAATGAACAGTAGGGCACTGAGGAGTGTGGTAGAACAAAAGCATCAGGGAAAACAGGATCATAATTCATTGAAAGTGGCATCACAGGTAGACAGAGTCAGAAAGAAAGCTTTTGGTACATTGGCCTTCATAAATCAATGTACTGAGTACAGGAGATGAGATGTTATGTTGAAGTTGCATAGGATGCTGGTGAGGCCTAATATGGAGTATTGTGTGTAGTTTTGGTTACCTACCCACAGGAGAGATAAAAATAAGGTTGAAAGAGTGCTGTGAAAATTTACAATGGTGTTGCCGGGTCTGGAGGAGCTGAGTTATAAGGAAAGGTTGAATAGGTTAGGACATAATTCTTTGGAACATAGAAGACTGAGGGGAGATTTGATAGAGGCATACAAAATTATGAGGGCTATAGACAGGGTGAATGCAAGCAGGCTTTTTCCACTGAGGTTGGGTGGGACTACAACTAGAGGTCAGGGGTTAAGGGTGAAAGGTGAAACATTGAAGAGGAATATGAGGGGAAACTTCTTCACAAAGGGTCGTGAGAATGTGGAACGAGCTGCCAGTGCAAATGGTGCATGCAAGCTCAATTTCAATGGTTAAAAGAAGTTTAGGTCGGTACATGGATGGCAAGGGTATGGAGGGCTGTGGTCCGGGTGCATGTCGACGGGAGTAGGTATCTTAAGTGGGTCAGCACTGAATAGATGGGCCGAAGTTTCAGTGCTGTACTTTCTATGACAGAGTCCATGGAGGGAGAGACTGTTCCTGTGATGTGCTTTGTTCATGTGCAGAGCAGTTGCCATACCAACCCACTGTCAGCCGTAACCATGTTGTGCAGTTCTCACATGTAATTAAGGATGAATTTCTCTCACAGGTGAGGGACAGGTGATGGGGATTTTGGTTGTGGACATCAGGTTGTGAGTTGAGGGTTCAAACCCAGCTCAGGGTCAGAAGCGCAACATTGCCTATACTGCTGTATGTCTCAGCTGAGGAATAATGCGCTGCTTGGATAAGATGTTAACTCTTCAGCTCAGATCCTATGAAATGTCTCAAAAAAAAAAGCAAGGTGGTGTCTCCTATTGAATTGGCCTGCCATTATCCAGGAAATAATAATATCACTATCAGTTCAAGACTGTAGGATCTTGCTTTGAAGACAACTTTGGCGCATTTGCCTTCTAAACATTAACAGCAATAATTGCATGTGATGCTAATATATTGTGGAAAGATCTGAATTAGCGTCATACAGAAATCTCTATCAGTCTTGTCATCCGCACATTACAGTTTCTTTATCGGTACAGGAGGTAAATCGCAAATAGCGACAGGCAAAAAGAACGAGCTGCAGTGGCAGACTGTGGCACTTAATTTCACCTCTCATCTTAAATGGTCTTACATTTGGCTTCAATCGTCAGCACAGCAAAATCGCTCAATTTAATTATTATTAACCAAAGTAAACTGACCTTGTTCGAAAAAAGATATCAAAATGGAAACCAACTCATTATTTAAGTCTTTTTATCTTTTGATCATATAATTTAATATTGAAAATTAATCCATTATGAATTGAACGCATAGCCCAAGGGTGAGCTATACCCATCTGACCCTGTTCAGTGTAATTGGTTCCAGAATGACAAGTTTCAGCCCCAGACTCGGCTGGAAACAACCATTAAAAAATAGCATTTAAATTGTTTGCCAAATGTGAATTTGAATTTTTATTGAAGCTGGTTTTGGTCAGGAATACTGTAAAACTCTCTTAGGAAGATTTGCGGATAAATCTTCCTTCTAATATTAGCCCCATAGTTCCAAGATTGCTGATATAATTTTCCCTCTTGATAAAGATATTTTTTTGAAAGGCAAAATTGAATTGACTTGTGACGCTTTGATGCTTTGTGGCACTATAAAGGCTCTTGATGTTTTCCACACAGAAAGCCATTAAATATTTTTGGAGGGAAGGCCTGTCCATTGTGTAAAACGCCTAATTCTCCATCGCATGGGACTGGACAAATGGGTTTTTATGAATCTTACTTGAAACGAACTCTGAATAGGATTTGCTGTAATTGCCACAGTAGTTGGGCAGAAGCTGGATGGAAAATCATCTTTGGCTGAGAAAGTACCTGAAAAGAACAAGTCAAAGGAGGAAAATCACTTCAGCACGAGATTCATTTAAATTTGTAAATGCTTGCATTATTTTTGAGGAGGTAAAGGCACAGACAGGAAGGAAAAAAATTGAGACTGGAATGATATTTAAAGGTGATTTCATGCTGGAAAAAACTTTAGCAGATGTTGACAGTGGACATTAAAATCCTTTAGTTTGGGTCTTATGGCCTGCTACTGCATTCATTAGTTCTGCTTCTCTACAATTTATGGTAGAGGAGGACAGTGTGGAGAGGAGACAATAAAGAAGGTGAACAGGGAACAATTTTGTGGGCATGTCAGATTAAAGCTGCTGGCCCTAAATGAGAGCAGTTTAATAGTGATTATGTTCCAAAGGTACTTCATTGGTTACAGAACATTTTCAGATGGCCCAAAGCCATGAAAGGCACTATATAAATGAAAGGAGCATGATGCTATTAATTCATCTTATGGGCTTCTGAAGAGCCATTCTTGCTCTGTGAAGTTGGCTCCTCGTTTCCCAAGAAGAGTATTCCTAAAAGAGCGAAATTTTGAATTATTTCGAGTGAAAGGCTACCTGTGGGACTAACTCCTCGCCACATCGGGTATTGTAGCGCACACTGCAATGGAATGAAAGTTGTAGAGCTATGAAGTAATTAACCAAAGCTGAGGTTTTCAACTTCAGTGATAAAAAAAAACCAAGGTAGCATAACAGTGAGCATAACACTATTACAGCACAAGTAACCTGGGTTCAATCCCCATCCCTGTCCCCATCCGCATGAGTTTCCTCTGGGTTCTCCACTTTTCTCCCACATTCCAAAAACACACCGGTTAATAGGTTAATAGGTCACATGGGTGTAATTGGGTAGCACCTGGAAGGGCCCATTATTGTGCTGTATCTCGAAATAAAAATAAAAGGAAACAAATAAAAAAAAACCACCTGGTTAACTCAGACGCAGATTAATCCACCAATCCAAGACAGACATTGGTGCAGCAAGAATGCAGAATCGATGCAATTTTGTTCCTTCAGTTCTGAAACCAATTAACAGAGTGTTATGCTAAGTGCGTATTTAATATGCCATTTATTAGTATACCTGCTCTGCATACAATAAAGAGAAAAAAAAGCAAATAAATATTTGAAAATCATTCTAAATACTGGAAATATGAGACAAATGAGACATCTTATTTCTGGTACTTCATCAGGACCTGATGAAGAGTCTCAGCCCGAAACGTCGACTGTTTACTCTTGTCCATAGATGCTACTTGGCCTGTTGAGTTCCTCCAGCATTTTGTGTATGTTGCTTACTTCCAGTAAGACGGCAGCACGTTTGATTACAGTGGCTTCTATGGGGTCAACCAAAGGTGTTCTTGTCCTTTATAAACATGGTCTTTATAATTGCAAGATCATTGAGAACTTAAAGTACTGCAGGTGGTGTACCCCATCAGTGAGTTGCTTGCTGGCAGGAGAACTGAAGGAGTTGGACTGTGCGGACCGTGCTGCTGCCTGCGTCAGAGGAGGTGTGCCACCTAACAGGGAGTGATTGTCTTAATCGCTTTTCTTGTGAATGCAAGACCCTTTGGACATACTTAATGTGGAATGCTGCAAGTCCGATTCACTGATTTATTGTCGGACAGTGGGGTAGTTGTGTGATGGCGGTTGTAGCAAGTTCTAGGCCTCGTGCCATGGTGTCGCCTGTTTACAATGCCCAGGAGAGAGGTGCTGGAGTCAATGCTCTCCATCAGAGGCAGTATCACACATCATAAAAGCTGGAGCTGGTGCTGCCCCCCAGTGTTCGCTCAGCAGAAGACAAGCAATATTGTGTTCAACTTCGGACTCCTGCAACATTCATGGACTCAGGGTCTTGGAGTTTTTTTTGTGTGACTGTAGTTTATCGATGTCATGTACTGCATGTGCTTGCTATCTTATATGTGCTATATGTGCTTTGTGCTGTGTCTGACTGTTGGTACTGTCTTTGCACCTTGGCCCTGGAAAAATGTTGTTTTGTTTGGCTGTATTCATGGGCATTTATGGGTGATTGAATGATAATTAAACCTGAACTTGAAATGACTGATCTGATTGATTATCTGAAATCTCTGAAATTAGGTTTGAGCACTGAAGGATACAAGTCAAGAGATGAGGTGCTGTTTCTTAAACTTCATTTAAAGCGTGCAGGAGGCCAAGGACAGAGAGATCAATTGGAGTGGGACAGCGATAAACCTCTGCTTTCACTCCCCTAGTCATGGTGTTTTCCCATTTAACACCTGCCTTTTTACCTCTTCCCATGGACCCGCAATTCTCCTTCCAGATGTAGAAATGATTCATTTGTACTTTTTCAAATTTAGTAGACTGCATTCAGTATTCCACTCCTCCCTTCTTCCTCTATTCTTTATCTGACCTTTTACCTCTTCTTACTAGTCTGTTACCTCCCCCGGGTCTCCTCCTTCCCTTTTTCCAGTGGTCCACTCCCTTCTCCTATTAGATTCCTTCTTCTCCAACCCTTGACCATTCCCACCCACCTGGCTTCCCCTATCACTTGCCAGCTAGCTTCCTTACCCTTCCCAATCTCCACCTTTGTATTCTGGCATCTTCCCCCTTCCTTCTCGGTCCTGAAGATGGGTCTCAGCCTAAAATATCGACTTTTTATTCATTTCTATCGATGCTGCCTGGCCTGCTGAGTGCCTCCAGAATTTTGTGCATGTTGCTTTTGGATTTTCAGCATCTGCAGGCTTCCTTCTGTTTAATATTCCCAATGCTGCCTTCTGTTCACTGGAGAAACCAAAGACAGAAAGGACAGTCACTTTAGAGAACAGTTTCATCTAGCTCCATCTCTCTCCCATTCTAATCTCTCTGACTTCTATACTGTTCTGAGCTCAACACAAGCTCAAAGAACAGCTTTTCACTTTCCATACTGCCACAATAGAACCCTCCAGATTCAATACTGAATTCAACAATTTGAAGTAATCAGCTATTCCAACATTACACTTCCAGCAAATATTTTCACACTGCTATTTATCACAATTGTTTCATTTCTTCCACCTATCCACACCTCCTCTTGACATGTCTTCGTCACCCTCTTTCACCTGGCACAACCAACAATTTATTTACTTACTGCTTGTTATGCTGCTGGCGCTTCGGGTATCAAATGAAGGTCCTCCATCTCTGGTGGTGTTCAGGGCTGCCTTCATCATGTCAGTAGGTTCCTCTTCCTCTTGGTTTTCACTACTGTCAGTCATGCAAATCCCAGATGGAGACTCAGGAATACCGTCGCACTCAGGTGTGGAAGGATTCTTCATTGTTGTTTCTGCAATAGTTTTGTTTAACGAGTAAAGGTTGAGAACCCTGAGCTGAACCCCCAAACCTGGAGGACCAGTGGACCACTAGTGGTCTGGCCTCTACCCTTTGATCTGTTTGGTAAGGGTGACCCTACCAAGAGTCAAAGCACAAGGTCCAGACTCCAGCATCGCTCTCCGAGTCACTGAGGCATGCAAACCTCCAAACCACACCAAGATTGTGGTCCCCTTGGAGGACCACCAACAATTGCATCATATGTTTTCTTCTGGTCATCCCCTCTACCACAGACTTTTGTGCTTTCGTGCTCCCTGTCACCTCCCACCTCTTCGCTATCTCCGTTACCTAATACTTGTATCATTTCCCACCTTTCCAGTTCTGCTGAAAGGAAGATGGACTGAAAAGCTGCATTTCTTTTCTTCTCCACAGATGCTGAATCTTCCCAGTATTTTCTGATCTTAGCTTCAGTCAGAGTTCCACTGGTGTCGATGACATACATATAAGCATTGGGAACTGTTCTCTCATTCACGCCTCTAGTAGGACCTGAGGTGAAGAATACAAGGGGGAAAAAAATTGTCAATACATCTACCGTGTTGCAAGGGAGCAAAGACAGGAATTCTCACAGCAGGAAAAAGGCTATTTAGCTTATCATCTATAGATGCAAAATGCTTGAAGCTTTCATTAAGGAAGAAATAGCAGGACTTCTGAATAAAAATGGTTCCAACAGGTAGACACAGTGTGGATTCATTGAGGGTACACCCCGTTTGACCAACTTACTGGAGTTCTTTGAGGATAGAGGGGAAGAGGCAGATGTTGTATACTTGGATTTCCAGAAAGTGTTCGTTAAGGTGCCACATAAAAGATTTATCCATAAGATGAGAGCACATGGAGTTGGAGGTAATGTATTTGCAAAGATAGACAATTAGTTAACCAATAGAAGGCAGAGAGTTGGGATAAATGGTTGGCAGTCAATGGTAAATGGAATGCCACAGGGATTGATGCTGGACCCAGAACTGTTCATGATATACAGTACATTAATGATTTGGGAGAGGGGACCAAGTGTAGCATATTTAAGTTTGCTGATGACACTAAATTGAATGGAAATGCGAAATGTGCAGAGGATGCAGAGAGATATGGCTAGGTTAAGTGGGTGGGCAGGGGTCTGGCAAATGCACTTTGGAAGGGAAAACAGAAGATCAGATTATTACTAAAATGGTGAAAGATTGCAGCATACTGCTCCGGACATGAATTGCAAGAGGGTGATCTGTAGGGCAACAGGTTATCAAGAAGGCAAATAAGTGTTGGCCTTCATTGCTAGAGGGATTGAACTCAAGGACAGAAAGGTTATTCTGCAACTGTACAGGGTACTGGTGAGGCCACATCTGGAGCACTGCTTGCATTATGGGCTCTGTATCGAAGGAAAGATATACTGACTTGGGAGGCAGTGGAGAAGGCGTTCACCAGGATGATTCCAAAGGTGAGGGGTCTAGCCTATGAGGAGAGATTGGGTTGCCAGTGATTATAGTCACTGGAATTCAGAACAATGAGAGGCAATCTTATGCTGACATATAAAATTATGAAAGGGATAGAGAAGATAGAGACAGGAAAGTTGTTTCCACTGGAAAGTGAGTCTAGGACTAGGGGCCACTGCCTCAAGATGCAGGGGAATTGATTTAGGAAGGAGAGGAGAAGAAAATACTTTACCCAGGGAGTAGCGAATCTGTGACCAGCAAAGCAGTAGAGGCTAACTGAATGAATGTATTTAAGAGACATTAGATGGACTTTAGCGTATCAGGGGAATTTAAGGTTATGTGGAAAAGGCAGGTTGATGGAACTGAGTCCACAGCCAGATCAGCCATCATCTTACTAAATGGAGGAGTAGACTCGATGAGATATAGAAAGGGTAAGTGCAAGCAGGCTTTTACCACTGAGGTTGGGTGGGACTACAACTAGAGGTCATGGGTTAAGGGTGAAAGGTGAAAAGTTTAAGGGGAACTTCTTCCCTTAGAGGGTCGTGAGGGTGTGGAGCCAACGCAGGTGGTGCAGGAGAGCTCAATTTCGACATTTCTGGGAGGTTTGGATAGGTACATGGCTGGTAGGGTTATGGTTCCAGTGCAGGCCTATGGGAGTAGGCAGGTTAAATGGTTCAGCACGGACTGGATGGGGTGAAGGGCCTGATTCTGTGCTGTACTCTTCTATGACTCTATGACCAGATGCCCTACAATTGCTCCTATTTCTTATGATCTTACATAGTCCCTGTGAAAACAGACGTAACACGTTTCCATATGTATAGACATTCCATTTCTGGGTGGGTAATAGGTGGCAATATCCAATTAGGTTTTCCGGGCAAACTTTTGACAGTTACGGCAGAGTGAAATAAATTGACATGGAATAACAGGCAAACGGTGCAGTGTTTCAAGAGAGGAAATTGCCAAAGAGGTTAGAACAACATGAAACTCCCAAGGGCCAACAAATATCAGAACACCTGAGTTACTTTGAATATACTTGGAGGTTTTTTGGTCTTATAAGTGATCCATATTTTAAAAACTAATATGCAGAAAATATGATATGTAGTTTCAAATCATGTAATTTTGTTTCCATTATATCACTTTTAAAATACATGAAGGAATCATTGGTTCGTCAGAAAAGTAAGCAGTCACGTTTTAATAATTAACAGCTCAAGTATAACAATGTATTCTTCAAAGAGTTACGCAATTCCAGATTTCGTTTTGGTGCAGTGTTAAATTTCTTTCACAAGATGTTCTTGAACAGTTTCAAAGTACATCTATTATCAAAGTATATATAAATTATATAACCTTGAGATTTGTCTGCTTACAGGTAGCCACATGGCAAGAAACCTGAAAGAACCCAATTTTAAAAAGACTAACGCTCAATGCACAGACAGAGAGAGAAAAACAAATCATTCAAACAATAAAAGCAAGCAACACCATTCAGAACCAGTTCCCTGACAGCATAATTCGGCCCTGAAAGTAAACAATATATTTTGCCATCCTATTTTTAAGTCTTTAAGTGCAATAATAGTGGTGTAATGCTTGCAAATAAAAAAAAATCAGATCTTGAGAGTTATACTGTCTTAAAAGCCAATCTCAAAATGTATTAAAAGGGCTTGTAGCTTATAGGCGGGCTGGTCATGTGGTTATACGTTCAATTTCTACCAGGGCAAATTGTGAAAGCAAATTCAAAAATGTGATCATGTCTAGGGTTGGCCTGAAACTAAATGGATTTCCACAAAAGCAATTATTTTATGGAAGTACCTGCTACTGAGATTGAAGTCATATTTGACCTATATTATTCCAATCTCCCTCCTCTCACAATGAGTGTACCTTTGTCATCACAGCAATCAAGAATGGATAACAATTATCTGCAATACTTGATTTTGCATATGCAGAGAACAATATCAATAAAATTCCAGGAACATTTATATGTAATATAGCATTGCCTTAAGAATCCTTTGGATATAAAGATACCCAGGATGTAAGGAGCAGAGAGGGGTTTATGATATTGCCCAGACTTTCTCGGTTGCTAATTGTCTTTTAGGTCATTTCCAATTCGGTAGTTTTGCTTAAATAATCTCAGAAACTGTCCTAAATTATATTACAGTATCATCGCCAGAAAGATAACTCTGATGTAATGTGAGTTTGGGAAAGCAGATATTCAGCATTTGAACAATTGTACATTTTAAAACAAAGTTTAACAATGACTTAAAGAATTGTACAACTATTGTTTGATTGTATGACATCTCTATTTCAATTGAATCGCAAACATACATAATTGACAAGAGACCTTAAAAAGAAGTCTACAATCGGATGGCATAGTGGCCCAGCTTTATCGCAGACCCAGTAATTTGGGTTTAAGCTTCTCTTTTGCTGCAGATGTGGAGCGTAACTGGTGTTGTGCACTGCTCTGCTATGCCCTGCACAACAAAGTTCAAAGTAAACTTATTATCAAAGTACTTATATGACACCAAATACTAGACTGAAATTTATTTTCTTACAGGCATTCACAATAAAGCAAAGAAATACAATAGAATCAATGGAAAAGCTACTCACAAATAAAGACTGACAAGCAACCAATGTGCAAAAATATTACGAACTGTGCCAATACAAAAAAAAGTAAACAAATAATACTGAGAACATGAGTTGTAGAGTCCTTTAAATTGAGTCTATAGGCTGTGTCCAGTAATCAGATCAGTGTTATGGTGAGTTAAGTTGTCCACATTTGTTCAGGAGTCCAGTGGTCAAAGGGAAATAATTGTTCCAGAAGGGTAGTAGAGAGAGAAAGAGAGATCGATAGAATCTGGTGGTATGGGTTGTAAGGCTCCTGTGGATCAGGTTGTACACTGATAGGTCCTTGGCCTGAGAGAACTGGATAAGTTTCAAACAATTTGGAAATCATTTAGGATATCCTCAGGTCAGGAATGTAATGGAATACTCGCCACTCACCTAGATGAATGCAGCTCCAGAAAAATTGACACTATCCAGTACAAGGCAGCCCACTTGATTGGTACCCCTTCCATACACCATTGACGAACAGTTGAAGCAGTGTGTACTATCTACAAGATGCAGTGCAACAAGACACCGAAGTTCCTAAGGCAGCACCTTCCAGACCCACAACCATCTAGCAGGACAAGAACAACAGATACCTGGGAACACCACCACTTGGAAATCCCCCTCCAAGTCACTCACCATCTGACTTGGAAATATATTGCCGTTTCTTCATTGTCGCTGGGTCAAAATCATGGAATTCCCTCCCTGACAGCACTGTGGGTGTCCCCACAACTCAAGGACTGCAGCGATTCAAGAAGGCAGCACCTTCTCAAGGGCAACTAGGGATGGGCAATAAATGCTGGCTGAGCTGGCATGCCCACATCCAGTAAGGGAATAAATTTAAAAAGAAAAATCTGTCACATAAAATCGGCCCCTTCCAGATATGTTAGGCATTGAGAAACTGTAAGGGGAGCAGGAGCAGAAGGAAGGGGAAAGAGAAAGGTCGATGCAGTGGTACGGCTAGCAGAACCATTGCCTCACGACACCTGAGATTTGAGTTCCATCCTGACCTCGGGTGCAGTTTGTGTGGAGCCTGCATGATCCCCCAGTGTCCGAGTGGGTTTCCTCTGGGTTCCTCCCATATTCCAAAGACGCGTGGATTGGTTGGCAGATCAGCCATTGGAAACTGCCTCCAGTCTGGGGGTGGCTGGTAGAATTTGGGATGAGTGGATGAAATTGTGGGGAAAATAAAGTGTATTATTGTAAGCTTAGTGGCATTTGCTTGGCGGTTAGCACAGACTCAGTGAGCCCAAAGACCTGGTTTTTTGATACTGTAAGACCCTATAGCTCAAAATTAATGTGAATATATTATGCAATTACTGTAATGTAGAAAGAAATTATTTTTGGAGATATAAATACTTGACTGGACTGAGCTTATTATAACTTAATTAAAAATGACATACATAATGTCTTACCTCTGTTCCTCTTGCTGAATATCCCAAATAAATTAAAATACCAGATAAAGTAATATCTAAGGTTGATCTTTCACTGATAGCCATTCCACTTTGAATTCTCTCCAGCTCATTCAGATTCCTGCCAATTTTTCACACAGGAGTACCTGATACCTGACTCGTTCCAGTAATAAGAGACAAATTGTTCTCGTTATTACGTGGGGGACATGACAAATGTGTTCGCAGGAAACACGTTTACGATTTCACTGGCCACGCTAACTTTTACTACAGAGTTTCTCACCAGAAAATTCACCTTCCTACTCATCCTACGTCAAACCTGGGGTTTGTAAAGATTAAAATAAATATTGTAATAACTGAATATCTGAAATCACAACAGGTAATATTAGAAGTCTGCATCTGAAAGAAAAAAGATGGGGCAAGCTTAGAATGTGATTAAATAGCTTAGGCCTGAAATATATATCATTTTTATTTTTTCTGTCATACTAGTGTATATTTCAAAGCATTTTCTGTTTCTGGCTGAAAATCCTACACATGGTGCTCAATTGGAAAATACCTTGTGCTCTGGAACAAATAGAAAACAAAATTACACAGCCAGTACAGTTCAAACTCCTGCACAAAGTGGGTCCTCAGAGCAGTGAACTA
Source organism: Mobula birostris (assembly GCF_030028105.1). NCBI lineage: Eukaryota > Metazoa > Chordata > Chondrichthyes > Myliobatiformes > Myliobatidae > Mobula > Mobula birostris. The sequence goes on along the minus strand of NC_092377.1, from coordinate 150,825,347 downwards.
TGAACTCCAGAAGAACTAGCCCTATCATAACATTAGCCTAAACCAAGGTGATATGAGAATGTGAAAAATAGTCCCATGACCCATAATTGACTGGGCTAGCAAAACAATTTGCTCCTGAAACGCAAATAGATGGAGCAGCTTTTCCCATGTGCAGCAATGTGGAAAGTATTTCATTCAAACCAAATTAGATTATGCCATGACCTCAGAGGGGTTGTAATATGTGAGCAAACGGCAATTATCCAATGTTTTTCAACATTCACTTAAAGGGAAACTACATTCCAGGGAGGAAAAAAAAGACATGCAATTTTTAAGGATTGACGTCACTTATTTAATATATTGTTTGTGAATTAATTAATCCACTGTCTGAAAGTCTTCCCTCAAATACATCATAAATAAAGGAGTTTAAATCTGAAAAACAGTATCAGGCAACATGACTTCAGTCCTTTTCCCTTTGTTTGCAGGCATCCGACAAGCTAAATTAACATCAAAGTACATCGTCACTTTATGGGTATCTTGTATCATTGCTATGAATTGCATGATCTATTTCCTCTAAAGATAAGAGGCTTGCCTGAAGTTTCTTTTCCACCAAAATCCCCCTTCAGCAACACACACAAAATGCTGGAGGTACGCAACAGGTCAGGCAGCGTCTAGGGAAAAGAGTGAGCAGTTGACGTTTCAGGCCAAGACCCTTCTTTTCAGGACTGAGAAGGAGGTGCAAGATATCATAATAAAAAGATGGGGGGGGGGGAAGAGGTTAGTTGGAAGGTAATAGGTGAAGCCAGGTGGGTGAGAAAGGTCAAGGGTTGGAGAAGAAAAAATCTGATAGGAGAGGAGAGTGGACAATAGGAGAAATGGAAGGTGGAGGGAGACCGGGGGAAGTAATAGACTGATGAGAAGAAGTGAAGGGACAAGTAGGGAATAGAGGAGATGAGGAGGTGCAGAGGGAAATTCGTTCACTGGAAGGAGAAATGAATATTCATGCCATCAGGTTGGAGGACCCCAGAGGAACATTCCTTTGACCTGAGTCTGGCCCTTTTAACATCCTCATCTGTTCAATGATCTGAGAGTGTAAAATCGAGATAAAAGTTGCAAGGCAGCTGGTATTTGGTTACCCTTCAACAAACATCCACGCCATTTGGTAATGTGTCACCAGTTTGAGACATTAATGAGACCTGCTTCATGTAGCTCTGTTGCAGAACAACCAGATGCATAAATGATTCATTGGTAAATATGACTTAAGAATTGCAAAGCCTAGTTGGTTTATACAATGTTCCATGTAGCATCCTGTCTGAAAAGTTTAGAAAAAGCTTCAGAGAAAGAAATAATGTGTATTTCCATATTTCAGACATCACAAGTAATTAAACTTTTGCAGTTATATTTGCCAGGATATAATTTTCATCTGTAAAATATTGCTATCACTGCACAATCACAGATCAATAAAAGACTTTTCATCATTACAATTAGGATTCAGAATCAGAATCAGGTTGAATATCACCGGCATATGTTGTGAAATTTGGTGTCTTTGTGGCAATAATACACAATAATAAAGAAAAAAAAATGAATTACAGTAAATATTTATATAAAATAGTTAAATAAGTAGTACAAATATAAAAATTAAAAAGTAGTGAGGTAGTGTTCATGGGTTCAATGTCTGTTCAGAAATCAGACGGCAGAAGAAATGAAGTTGTTTCTGAATTGTGTGCCTTTCAGGCTTCTGTACCTCCTTCCTGATGGTAGCAATGAGAACGAGGCATGACACGGGTGATGGGGGTCCTTAATGATGGATGCCTTTTAGAGGCACTGCTCCTTGAAGATGTCCTGCATACTACAGAGGCTAATGCCCATGGAGATTACTTAGCTATCATACAAAACTTTTAAAGCGGTATGGACAGCCTGAAAAGGATCATTGTATTTTTGGATTTTTCTCATAATTCTAACATTGGTTTCTATACAAATGCAATTATTTAATCCAAGTAACAATCATCTTATCGATTTATGTCTATTGTCTGTTCATTTTTTGAATTATACCATGCTTTCAACAATATATGGTAATTGAAATAATGGCAGCCTCCACATTCCTAATTTTGTACAATACTGAAAAATTCAGATTAATAAAAATTGAGATAATTAACTAAAAATGAACCAATTTTATGTCACTGTTATTAAAATAAAAATAATCTGCCACAATTAATTGCAGAAAAATGCTGAGCCAACATGTAACCACAACCCAGATAATCTGCTTCAGTGATGTCCATGAAGGGATAAACTTTGCCCATGTCCAATCCTGAAAGACGACAATAGTCATTTCTCAACTAATTTTATCAGGAGAAGATCACCCAAAAGATTAAGGAATCATTTTGGATTTGGAACAATGTTTTTCTTAATAATGTACAATTGTTTTACTTTTAGAAAGTCAGAGCTTAAAACCAGACTGATTATCATCCCAAAGCACTTTGCAGAATAGAAATACCAAGGCATGACCATAAGATAATGGAGCAGAATTAGGCCATTTGGCCCATTGAGTCTGTTCTATCATGGCTGATCCATCATCCCCCTCAACCCCATTCTCCTGCCTTCTCCCCATAACATTTGATGCCTTGATTAATCAAGAACTTATCAACCTCCACCTTCAATATACCCAATGATGTGACTTGCACAGCCATCTGTGGCAATGAATTCCACAGATTCACCAGCCTCTGGCTAAAGGAATTCTTCCTCATCTCTACTCCATTCTGAGGCTGTGCCCTCTGATCCTAGACTCCCCCACTATATGAAATATTCTCTCCACATCCACTCTATCCAGAACTTTCAATATTCGATGGGCTTCAATGAGATCTCCCCTCATTCTTCTAAACTCCAGCAAGTACAAATCCAGAGCCATCAAATGCTCCTCATATGTTAACACTTTCATTTCTGGGGTCATTCTCATGACCCTGCTCTGGCCCCTCCCCAGTGTCACCTTAAATGCATGTCCTCCAGTACTTGACATTTCTACGATGAGATAAAGATTCTAACTGTCTAACCTAGCTATCTAATGCTTGCACAATCTCTTCAGCCACCTCTTTCAGAACTCTGGGGTGTAGTCCGTCTGGTACAGGTGAGCTTCAGGCTTCTCAGCTTCCCAAGCACCTTCTCCTTAGTAACAGCAATGATACTCACTTCTGCCCCACACCTCTCGCATTCAAGCAGTGCTAGAGAAGACTGATGACTTAGGAAAATACAGGGGAATCACTTGATTGACCATAATAACAGGTTCATTTTATTAAAATGAAACATAACAGAATTCAATTAATTGAAAATAACAATAAAAATTACAGTAAGCAAAGAGAATATACTTCAAGAAAAACTTTGTTGGCAACTCAAAATCTAGATTAAGAAAGCTTCAGACATTGATGATACATGTATGAGTAGAGCTACTAGGACTTGATGTTTCAATCCCTATAGTAAGTCGGCACTCTCAATATTGGCAGTGGGCTTGGAGTGGTTACAAGCAGGGTAGGTACATCATCGTGGTCATCAGGTGGGCACCCTCCTTCTTTGACATTTCTTTGATAAGCCCACGACGTCTCCAGAGGGCTCAACGGTGCGACCTGGCATCCCAGATACACCCCCCTCAGTTCCATACCCTTCTGTCTTCATCTTGCAGCCCAATTGTTGTCTTTCCTCTTAATACTGTTACTAAGTTTTATTAAGTATATCCAGCACATAAGCCCCAACCTATCAGCTTCCCTCTGGTGTCTATGTTCTGCAAAACTCACCACTCATCCTTATACATCTAACCTTGACAACAGTTTCTTCTATTCATTTCTCCCTAATGTACTTATTTATGGGTGGTGGGGTGGATATATTTCTCTACCAAAGGAGGTGTAAGGTGCTCCTTCCCTCTGCTGGCCTGCAGGTCACCCTTGGGCAAGGTGTAGATCTGCTTAGATCCAGGGTCCAGTGAAGCCATGGGAGCAGGTGGTGGATGGTCGTATGAGCAGCTGGTGCAAATCACCACTGATGCCAGGCAGACAATCTCTGAAGAATATTGGTAATGGCTAGGGTCACCCATCTGTAAGACACTGCCCAGAAGACATCAATGGCAAACCACTTCAGGAGAAAAAAATTTCCAAGAACAATCATGGTCATGGATAGAGAAAGGAATGGGAAAGGCAGCGTGAGGGGGTGGGGTAGTCTTCCCCACAGACTGCGATCCCTTGCATATTAGGAACAGATGGAAGACCATGATTGCCCACATGATAGGACACCTTACATAACGATGATGATGGTGACACACTTACTTAGCCCCATCTCAAGCACATCTATACTAATTTCCTCAGTTAATTTATGTGACTGCAAGTTCCACATATCCATTGGGGTCTTGGTAAAGAAGTTTCCCTTGTATTCCGTTTTAGTCCATTACTGACCCTCATATTTATGATCCACAGTTTTGTCTCACGGTAGGAACTTTCGTTTCCACACTTTCCTTTTGCAAACGTATAGGTTTTCCCCTTTCTTTTCCAGAGAATGCGCTGTATGCACTCATGGCCCACAACAGCTATGACTGGAAAACGCATTATTGAAACAAGGCACATTTAAATGTGGTAACTCCTCAGCATCTTTGGAATAAGAAAACTAGGTTACATCTGGTTCACCTCTCTTCCTCAAGCATTACCATATCTGTAATGAGTTCTTCGGGCCCATGCGGGACGTTGGAGAGCTCTGGGCTCCAAGGTTTTTAGAGCACCTGAACTGGTTTATTGTTGTTTAATGACAGTTGTTAATAGTTTAGAGTTCCTTGTGCTTTTCTTGAGCGACTCACTGTTTGTAATGCGGTATCCTGGTGCTTTCTGTTTAAACTTGTTAAGTTTATTTTGATAGGCTCCGGGATTCCCTGTTACTTGTGTTATTTAAGCGAACGTCCGATTAGCACTGATAGCAAGGTCCTACTTTTGAGAATGGTGTTGCTCGGTCAAGCCATCAATGTTCATTTAGAATTATTATGAATAAACTCTCGTTGCTGTTTCTACATCAAGAGACTGTCTTTCCTCTGCACTTGGTTTCCGATATTGCCAGCCACACCGTGACAATAATTTTGAACCACTTTTAATGAAGTCGCAACAGAAATGTTGAATAGTTGATTTTCTTTTCAAAATTATTGATCAAATGTGTATTGCCATAATTATTACTCTAGTTTTCAAAGACACATCTCTCCTTTACTTACTTATTAATGAATTTCTGGTTAATGACCTTATATCTCTGCCAAGCCACAAAGAAAGACCAATCTTTTGTGAGTTGTGTTTCAAAGGAGGACTTTAATTTTAAGACAAGCTCACTATTATTTCTGGTCTAAGCCAGTTCAAGGTTCAGTCTAAGGTCCAGGGATAGTAGGGTGGAGTCATGTTACATGCTGAATGAGAGAGCCCCTACCCTTGAACTGCAGATAACCCCAGTCTGGCCATGTGTCTCACGTTAAAAAAGAGTTTTTGAGGCTTGGTTCAAGAGGCTCCTACTTCTTTGAGCTGACATGCTATATTGTAAGTTTTATTTTTGTCAAGGACAAACATTTCTTGGCCAGTCTTCCTTGGGTAAATGTATTGACAGTGGTTGAACGGTAAATTAGTAAGCTCTGCAGACTCTGCAATTTTGAAGAAGTGTTGCACTGGTAGGGGTGCTGTCTTTTGTATTAAACGTAAAGGTAAGCAAAGGCGTAATGCTGAGACTTTATAAAACATTGGTCAAAAGAACTGTGAGCAGTTTTGGGCCCCCATCTAAGAAAGGAGGTACTGGCATTAGAAAGGGTCCAGAGGACGTTCACCAGAATTACCCCGGGAATGAAGGTGTTAATATATGAGGAATGTTTGATGGCTCTAGACCTGTACTCGATGGAGCTTAGAACAATAAAGGGGAGTTCTCATTGAAACCTATCGAATATTGAAAGGCCTAGACAGAGTGGATGTGGAGTGGATGCTTCCATTAGTGAGAGAGTCTCAGACCAGAGGCCTCAGTCTCAGAATAGAACAGAGCTGAGGAGGAGATTTTTAGGCAAAGGGCAGCGAATCTGCGGAATTCATTGCCACAAGTGACTGTGGAGGCCAAGATACTTGAGTATATTTAAAGCAGAGGTCGACAGGTTCTTAAATAGTAAAGCTGTCAAAGGTTACAGGGAGAAGACAGGACAATAGGATTGAGAGGTAACTTATATCAGCCTTGATCGAATGGCAGAGTAGACTCAATGGGCCATGTCTTATTGTCCAAGCTCTATCTGCTTTCATGGTTAGATTTAAAAGGCTCTCGATATTATTTTAAAGAAGAACATATGAATTGTCCGAGGTGTTCCCACCAATATTCATTTACAATCAGATCTTCTGGTCATTGCCATTTGCAGTTTAGAACCGCCTGCTGTGTGCAACTTGGCTGCCATATTACCTACATTGTAATTGTGACCACATTTCAAAAGCACGTCACTGTCTGAGAACTGCTAAGGGTCTGTCTTTTCCCCTTTCCTTTTGTATGTGGGACAGTCAGTAAAGTGATATGGAGACACAAGAGACTAAAGATACTGGAATCTGAAGCCACAAGATTTTCTCCAGGGTTGGTGTGGCACAGTAGCATAGCCGTTAGCGTAACACAGTTACAGAGCTGGCAACCTTACTGGTCATCTTCCAGTAAGATGGCGGTATGTTTGATTGCAGCGGCTTCTATGGGGCCAACAAAGGGTGCTACTGCCCTTTTTAAAAGTATTTTTTATGATTGCAAGATCCTGCTAAACATTAAGTACTTTAAAGTACTGGAGGTCTACCCCGCCAGCGAGTTGCTCATTAGCGTAGGAACTGAGGGGGTTGGTTATGGTGCCGATCATGCTACTGCTTGCATCAGACAGGCTTCAGAGAGGTCGGTGCGCAAAGGAGGCGTGCAGTCTAATAGCAAGTGACCGTCTAAGTTGCTTTTCTCGTGATTGCAAGACCCCTTTTGGCGTTGTTAATGTGGAGTGATGCAATTTATTGGCGGTCAGCAGGGGTGAAGTGTGGGGGACCTGCGTGGTTTCAGTCGTAGTCAGTTCTAGGCCTCAAGACACAGCATCCCCTGTTTATGGCCACCAGGAGAGAGGCAGCAAAGCTATTGCACTGCACTGGGGACTGAGTGGTGTGGCGTCCAGACTGGAGTCAGTACTGCCCCCTGCAGTATTCACTTGGCAGAAGACAACAGTGTTGTGGTTGACTGCAGATTTCTGCACCTTTCATGGACTCAGGGTCTGGTCTTTTTTTTTGCATGGCTGTATTTCACTGATATCTTTATGTGTTTGCAATCTTGTATGTTCTATGTGCGATCTGTGCTGTGTATGACTGTTGGTATTGTGTTTTGTACCTTGGCCCTGGAATAACGCTGTCTCTTTTGGCTGTATTCAAGGGGTTTCATGTGTGGTTGAATGACAATTAAACTGGAATTAAATTGAATTGAATTAAATTGAAACTGAGTTTAATTCCCACCATTTTGTACGTTCCGCCGCGAATGCATAGGTTTCCTCCAGATAGTCTGGTTTCAACCCACATTGCAAAGGCGTATAGGTTAGGAAATTAATTGGTGACATGACTGTAACTGGGCAGTGAGGGCCCATTGGACCAGAAGGGCCTGTTACTGTGCTATATCTCAAAATGAAAAAAAAACACAGTCTGATGGAGGAAATCAGAGGGTCGAACAGTAACTGTGGGAGGAAAGGAACTGGCGAAGGAATCGAAAACCGGTTGCAGTTTCTTTCCTCCCACGGATGCTGCTTAATCTGCTGAATTCCTCCGTCAGATTGCTAAATAAGGTGATGTGCTTTGGGGGACAATCAGCAGGCCCAGAAAAGTCATACCAGAATTCTCCTATAACCTTCCTAAGCAATTGCTGAAAACATTACCTTTGATGTTTTGTGAAAGATTCCTGGATAATTATTTCAAAGTCCACCTATTTCAATTATTTCTCAGCAGATGCGGTAAAAATTTTGAAAACATCAACTTAATTGTGTCTTTTTAACATTGACTTGGTTTAAGTCTCAGTACTTGGCTTATTATTGTCACATGTACCACGAGGCAGCGAAATCCTTTTGTTTTGCATGCCACCCTTCAGCTCATGTCATACATAATTACTCTGAGGTAGTAAAACAAAACAGAATGCAGAATATAGCGTTGCAGTTACAGAGAAAGATCAGTGCAGGTAGACAAATAAACTGTAAGGCCCAAAACAAGGCAGATTGGGAGATCAAGCATTCATCTGGAAGAAGATGGCAGCGCGACGCAGCTCGCAGCAGCCACTCTGGTGGTGATGTCTGTTACTTGTCAAGTATGGTGCCGTGCACAATCCTGATTTAATGGAGATGGACAAGAGAGTACGGAGGAACATCTGATGAAACTTCTGAAATGCCTGCTTCGCTGCTGCTGCTACTGTGTGGTATGAAATCTCCGGAGGGGAAGGCCACGAGTCCTCGGCTTTGCTTGTTGCTTGGTGGCAGGGGCGGGGTCGAAGCGCCCGGCAGAGGATGGTGCTCGGTGCTTGGTGTCGAAGGGCTGGTCGGAGGCTCGAAGTTTTCGGACGGACTCAGAGTCCGCTGCGATCAGGTGCTTCCAATGGTGCTGCATCGACAAGTTTGCGATGCTTGGAGGTTCATGGCAGGGAGAGCTTCTCCCTTCTACCGTCTGCGTGAGATGATGAGGCTACCGGGACTTTGAGACTTTTTTTACCGTGCCCATGGTCTGCTCTTATCAAATTACAGTATTGCTTTGCACTGTTGTAACTATATGTTATAATTATGTGGTTTTGTCAGTTTTAGTCTTGGTTTGTCCTGTGTTTTCTTGTAATATTATTCTGGAGGAATGTTGTATCATTTTCTAATGCATGCATTTCTAAATGATAATAAACGAGGACTGAGTGTTCTCATAATCTAATCTAATCTAATCTAATCTTTTAGAGTATGACTGATCCATTCAGGAGTCAGATAGCAGCAGGGAAGAAGCTGCTCTTGAGTCTGATGGTTGATGCTGTCTGTCTTTTGTAGCATCTGCCTGAAGGGAAAGGGGAAAAGACATGAAGGCCGGGGTGGGAGGCCTCCTTGATTATAAGACGGTGAGACGTAGGAGCAGAATTAGGCCTTTTGGATCTTCGAGTCAGCTCCGCCATTCATCATGACGGCTTCATTATTAATGAACACTGAGCTGAACTGTACTGAAATATGCCTTTCGATTTTGGATTTTATATTCTGTGTCTTCTCTCGATTTTTTTATTGCCACTTGCATGGTTTTTGCTGGGTGTTGGGGAAGGCGGGTGTTTGATGTTTGATGTTTTTCTTTGAATGGGTTGGTTCCCTGGTTCTTCTTTCTTTCATGACTATCTGTGGGGAAGACAGAGTTCAGGGTTATATACCGCATATACACTATGATAATAAATGTACTTTGAAGCTTGAATCCCTCTCAGCCCCGTTCTCCTGCCTTCAACCGATAACCTTTGACACTCTTACTAATCAAAAACCTATCACCCTACATTTTATATATTCCCAGTGGTTTGGCATCCACAGCCATCTGAGGCAATGAAAGTTACAGATTCACCACCCTCTGGCTAAAGAAATTCCTCCTCATCTCTGTTCCAAAGGGATGTCCTTCTATTCTGAGGCCGCGCCCTCTGGGTATAGACTCCCCCACTATAGGAAATATCCTCTCCATGCCCACACTATCTCGCCTTTCTCAAAGCAGCAGGAAGTGTAGACAGGGTGTATGGAAAGTAGGTTGGTTTGCCTGTTGGACTGGGCTGCATTCACAACTCTGCAATTTCTTGGGTAGAGGAGCTGCCTAAACAAGCTACAATGCATGCCGAAAGGATGCTTTCTATGGAGAAAAGATAAAGATAGAAAGATTAGCTTTATTTGTCACATGTACGTCAAAACATACAGTGAAATGTGTCATTTTCAGTCAAATCAGTGAGGGTTGTGCTGGGCAGCCTGCAACTGTCACCACATTTTGACGCCAACACAGCATGCCCACAACTCACCAACCCTAATCCATATGCCTTAGGAATGTGAGAGAAAACCCACACGGACACAGGGAGAACATATAAAATCCTTACAGACAATAGTGGAAATTGAACCCCAATCCTACAACTGGCGCTGTAACTGGGTTACACTATTGTACCTCCAATTGAGAGGAATTGGATATTTGTATGTGCCAGATTAGTACCCTTTTTGGAGGTTTGTAGAGCATTCTCATTATTTCATTGAGTGCACATGCCTAAGGGGCAGTCTAATTTACTCAAACTTCCAGGTAATTACCCCCTCCTCACCATTCCCCATTCCCATTTCCCTCTCTCATCTTATCTCCTTATCTGCCATCACCTCCTTCTGGTGCTCCTCCCCCTTCCTTTTTTTCCACAGCCTTCTGTCCTCCCCTATCAGATTCCCCCTTCTCCGACCCTTTATCTCTTTCACAGTCAACTTCTCAGCTCTTTACTTTACCACTTCCCCTCCCTGGTTTCACCCATCACCTACTATCTTGTGCTTCTTCCTCCCCTACCCCCACCTTCATACTCTGACTTCTAATCACTTTTTTCCAGTCCTGATAAAAGATCTCGGACCAATGGACCAAAACATTGACTGTTTACCCTTTTTGCATCGATGCTGCCTGGCCTGCTGAGTTCCTTCAGCATTTTGTATGCTTAACCTAACTTACTTAATTCTTCTACGACCACAAGAGGCTATATGGCCAATTAGGTCCACGAATGAAATCCCATTAGCTCTATTACATCTCATTTCATTTCCTTCTGGTACTGCAAAACACATACTCATCAACTAAACAGTGATCTTTTATCTACACCAAGCAATCATTTACAGGGGGCTAACTAACCTGCTAGCCCATGCTCTGGACAAGGGAGAAAAAGAACAGAATATTTGACAGAAAGCCACAAGGTCACAGGGAGAATGGAAAAAAATTACACTCAGCCTCTGAGGTTGGGACTCAGCTCAGGTTCGGGAGCCGTAAGGGGACTTCACTAAATTCTGCACCACTGAGCTGCCAATTGGGACGATAGAGATGGACACAGGATTCAGCAGGGCAGCTATAGAGAAACTGTAATACAAAATGCATTTATAAAGTAGAGTCAACATTTTGTACTCTGAAGTTCACTTCCGTTGGCTTCCATTGTCACTGGAAGCGTGTAATACAGCCTCAAATGTGGTCCATTTATGATGGTGGTGCATAGAACGCAGAACAAGATAACACAGGAGAAGGGTCTTCAACTCACCATGTCTATTGAGGACAGAAGGAGAAGATGGCGTCGTGACACAGCTGGAAGTGGCCACTCCGGTAAATGATATCTGTTATCTGTCCAGTAGGGCGCCATGCACAATCCTGATTTGATGGAGACAGACGTGAGAGCACGAAGGAACATCTGGTGAAACTTCTGAAAGTGTGATCCAGAATCTCCGGAGGGGAAGGCTCCGAGTCCTCGGCTTTGCTTGTTGCTCGGCGGCCGGGGCGGGGTCGAAGCGCTCGGCAGAGACGGTGCTCGGTGCTCGGTGTCGGAGGGTTGGTCGGAGGCTCAAAGTTTTTGGACGGACTCAGAGTCGGCTGCGGTCGGCTGCTTCCAATGCATCGGCAAGTTTGCGGCGCTTGGATGCAGGGAGAGTTTCTCCCTTCTACCGTCTGCGTGAGATGATGGGGCTATTGGGACTTGAGACTTTTTTTTACCATGCCCATGGTCTGCTCTTTATCAAATTACGGTGTTGCTTTGCACTGTTGTAACTGTATGTTATAATTATGTAGTTTTGTCAGTTTTGGTCTTGGTTTGTCCTGTGTTTCTGTGATATTTTTCTGGAGGAACATTGTATCATTTTTAATGCATGCATTTCTAAATGACAATAAACGAGGACTGAGTGTCCTCATAATTCTAATTTATTGCTGGTCATGATGCCAACTTACATTAATCCCATCTGCCAGCACATTGTCTGTATTCCCCTATTTATTGTTCATGCATCTTTATTTGTCACAGATACATTAGGATGGCACAGTAGCATAATGGTTAGCACAACGCTTTACAGTACCAGCCACCAGGGTTCGATTCCCACTACTGCCTGTAAGGAGTTTGTACGTTCTCCCTGTGACCACATGCGTTTCCTCTCACAGTCCAACGATGTACTGGTTGGTAGGTTCGTTGGTCAGTGTAAATTGTCCCGTGATTAGACTAGGATTAAACTGTGGATTGTTGGGCAGCAGAGCTCGAAGAGCCGGAAAAGCCTATTTCGCACTGTATGTCAATAAAACAAAATAAAATTGAAACATCAAGATATCCGGTGAAATGTGCTACTTTGTGTTGCCTAAATGCCACTGAGATGTTGTTGTCCCATTTGTGTCATGTCCCTTGGCAGTGTGTTCCAGGCACCTATCTCTCTCTGTGTTAAAAAAAAAGGTTACTGATTGGAGAAGAGTTTCCTCATTATGAAAGCCCAAAACAAGGTGGAATAACCTTAAAACTAAAGCGAAGTTCCCGCACAGTTCTGTTAGGAAGCACTATTTCACACAAAGCAACTTGGCTGCTGAGCAGGAGAGTGGGATGGTGGTCTACAGATGTACTTTTGCACATGCAGTTAAAGGTTGTCAGTGAGAGAAGGGATCAACTGAATATTTCAAATTCAGATTGAGGAATTTTATTAGACATTAAAACACCAAGGCCATAAGACACTGGAGCAGAATTAGGCCATTCAACCCTTCAAGTCTTCTCTGCCATTTGATCATGGCTGATTCATTATCCCTCTCAGCCTCACACCCTTTCATACCTTTCACACCCTTATTAATCAAAAATCTATCATCCACCAATTTAAATATACCTATTGGCTTGGCCTCCAAAGCCACCTTTGTGATGAATTCCACAAATCCACCATGAGGCCAAGGCAGGTAGGTGAAGTTGACATAGAGCCGAATTATGATTGAAGTGAATGGAGGAAAGCTTTTTCAAAGTTCCTATTTCTAATTTATTTCCCAGTTGAAGAAGCAGCAGGTGTGTGACCAAGAAGGACATCACTTTCACTGGAGGTTCTGGCCCAGGCAAACATGAAACAGCCACGGGATTTTTTTAAAAGCATGGTTCTCTCTTAGTAACTCCATAAACAAATATATCAAAATAGACACCATCTACCAACTCCTAAGAGCCAAAGAGCCAAAGAAACGTGAGCCAATAGGTCAACTGAAGGGGTAGCCAATCAGGACTTCAGCAAGTGAACAGGGGCGGGGGGGGGTGGTGGTGGTGGAGAGGATCTGTAAATGCAAACACTCCCAGAGAGAAAAGACCAACAACTGCACACTGAAGATGTCACCTTGAATGGCGATGAAACGTCTGCAAGCTAATTGCCAAGTTTGGCGAACAGCACAACACCAAACTCCTCAACCCAAGCTACCAATATTCTCCACCTTCCTAAACATTTTCTTTCTTTCCACCTTGTTGCATGGCAGTGTAGCGATTAGTCCAAAGTTTTACAGCACCAGCAGTAGGATCAGGGATTGAGTCCCACTGCTGTCTGTATAGAGTTTGTGCGCTCGCCACACAACCACATAAAGTTCCTCCAGGTGCTCTGATTTCATCCCTCATTCAAAAGATGTATGGTTAAGGTTTGTGTGTTGTGGTCATGTTATGTTGGCGCCAGAAGTGTGTCACATGTATATCTAATCGCCGCTGATTAGGTTGGATGCAAACACCACATTTCACTGCATGTTTCGATATACATGTGAGGAGTAAAGTTAATCTTCTTCATCAAACCTTCTTTAATGACAGGGCTGGGCGCAAGGACAGGTCAGTTCAGCTCGCTGCTCCATGAGATTTACACGGCTCTGCGATGAACTAAGACTGTAGTGTTGTGGCTGCGGACTGTCGCACTTTCGTAAACTTCAGCTCTGTTTATTTTCATTGTTCACACAGTTTCTTTTCTTTCTCTGCACATTGGGTGTTTGACAATCTTCTTTTTTTTTAAATGGGTTCTTTTGGGTTTCTTTGCTTTGTGGCTACCTGTAAGGAGATAAATCTGAAGGTTATATCCAGTATATATACTTCAAAGAAATGTACTTTGAATTTTTGCCCTTTTTATTTCTGTTTCCAAATTTAGGTAGTAAAATATATATTTTGTCGAGGAACAGCTCAAGTAATAAAGATCAAAGATTTCTGAAGTCATTGAAAGGTTTATTGGGTTCTTTCCAAGGCCAATCCAGAGACTCGCTATACTGCTCATTCCCTGCAACCTTCTTCTCCTTCTAGTATTTATTGTTTCTATCAGGAGACAACAATTGAATTTGTAGTTGTTGCCTGATCAGAAAGCACATTAACGTTCCAAATCTTAAATACCTAAAAACTTCTAGTTATTTTGTCAATAGTCTTAAATCTGTGATTTTAATCATTGACTCTTTAGTCTTCTCTATTCTAAGAAAAACTACCCATCTTCTCCACTTTATCCTCATGACCATAATCCCTCTTCTCTGGAACCATTCTAGGAAATCTTCCTTGCATCCACTTCAAAGCTTTCACCGTCTCAACTAAAAGAATTAGATGCAGTGCCTCAGATCAGGTTTTCATTTGTTCTTACTACAAGTCCTCCCTAGTTTCCTGAGAACTGTTCATGATCTGAAGAGTTCACAATTCAGAAATGTGGCAATGTACTTCAATAGAAACATGGGCCAACCAAGGCTAAGTGGACTTAAACCAGGGAGTTCACCGCAACCAATCCGATTTTACTTCAGACCGAGTCCCACACAGCAGAAGATAGATTCAGCCACTCAGCAGCCAGTGAATCCATCTCACTGGTCTCCCAAAAGTTCAGTTGTATGCACATACATCGGGTGTTCATGACCTGAGTGTGGTGGGTGCGTCGAGGTGGAGGCAGATTCATTAGGGGTTTTTAAGAAAATTAAAAAGACACATAGATGTGAGAGAAATGGATGGTTACGTAGGAGGAAAGGATTGATCTTAGAGTAGGTTAAAAGGTCAGCACAACATTGTGGGCCGAAGGGCTTGAACTGTGCTCTAATGTTCTATGTTAATCTGGAGATGAGCTGTATATTGAAGAAGTCCATTCAGCATACTGGCTCTACATTCATTCTCAGAGCAACCCCATCATTACCCATTTATTTCCCAGTACCTTTTCCCACACACATGCTACCAAACCCCGAACTGATTCTCTTGCATGGAATCATTCTCTTGGAATCATTTACAATGGCCAATTAACCTATCAGCCAGCACCTCACTGGAATGTGGGTGGAAACCAGACCAACTGGGGGAGAGCCCATGCAATCACCGGGAGAGTGTGCAAACTCTGCAGAGACAGCACCCAAGTTTGAGATCAGGCCCATATTATACTATGCAGCAGCAGCACTACCTGCCGTGCCACTGCAACACCCACTAAACTAGAGAAGTGGTAGCCATGTTTTATATACTTTCAACTGATGGATCCTGTACTCCACACATTAACAGAAATTACATAAAGTTCAATGGATACATTTAATGACTAAATTAATATTCTTGACTTCATCCAAAACTTTGTTTTTAATATTTATGTTCCCAAACGGAGCAGAGCAGGTAAAATGTCTTTATTTCAGTGACTTTCAAAGAAGAAGGTATGGTATGCAAGGTGACCTTCAGCTCATAACTTCCAGTTCCAAATAAATAAAAACTATGACACAAGTGAAAGATGCTCCTCATCGTAATGGTAACTGAAAATAAATGATAATTAAAAGGTTTAGATCGAATGGAAATGAGCATTCTCTTTTTGTGGATCCTTTCGCACAGTAGCCTTTGCATCATATGTGTGTAAGAGTTTTGATATTGATCCAATTGTGGAATAGAGCATGTGCTTACTAACTTATTTAGAGATACAAAGTGGAACAGGCTCTTCTGGCCCATCAAGGTCCAGCACCTAAGGGGAAGGTGGAAGTAAAAAGCTGGGAAGTTGGTAGGTGAAAGAGATAAAGGGGGGAATCTGATAGGAGAGGGTAGAAGACCATGGAAGAAATGGAAGGAGTAGGGTCACCGGAGAGAGGTGATAGACAGATAACGAGATAAGGTGAGAGAGGGAAATGGGAATGGGGAAAGGGTGGGGGAGGCATTACTGGAAGTTCAAGGAATCGATGTTCATACCATCAAGCTGAAGGCGACCCAGACGGAATGTAAGGTTTTGCTCCTCCAACCTGAGTGTGGCCTCATCATGGCAGTAGCAGAGGCCATGGACTGACATGTCAGAATAGGAATGGGAAGTAGAATTGAAATGAGTGGCCACCAGGAGATCCCGCTGTTTCTGGTGGACAGGGCATTGGTACTCGGCAAAGCACTCTCCCTATCTACATCCGGTCTCACCAATATACAGGAAGCACCGGATACAGTATATGACCCCAAAAGACTGACGGGTAAAGTGTCAGCTCACCTGGAAAGACTGTTTGGGACCCTGAGTAGGAGTGAGGGAGGAGCGTAGGGGCAGGTGTGGCAAGGGAAGTGCCAGGAGGAAGATCAGTGGGGAAGGATGAATGGACAAGGGAATCACATATGGAGTCATCTCTGTAGAAAGCAGAAAGTGGGGGGGGGAGGGGGAGAGAAAGATGTGCTTAGTGAGGGGATCCCGTTGCAGATGGCTGAAGTTACGGAGAATTATGTGCTGGACACAAATGTTGCTGGGGTGGAAGAGATGTAGGGTTTTTGGACCTTTGAGTTTGGTGTAATAGTCAACATAAACATAGTCATCATCTGCTTAAGCTGTCTGTTCCTCCCTTCTCCCTATACCCCTTCACTTCTTTCACAGTATCCAAGTTATAAGTTACTTCCTCAAAATTCCACAGTCTTACATATTTCCTGCTATTTGTAGCTCTTATTGTTAGTGGAACTCCCAAGAGATTGCTTACAGAACACAAGGAAGCAGGGCCTGTTCAGAATAATACTGTCATGCTCTGCTCTCCAATCCATGGAATATTATATTTTTCCAGAACTGTGCAATTACAAAAAAAAAATAAGCAAATGCTGGAAATACTCACAAGTTAGGCAGCATCTGTGGAGAGAGAAACAGCATAGTTCTAAATTTTACTGCACCACATATGTCTTGTGTTGTAATTGAGTCCCAAAGCATTCAGTTGATGTGTTGAGTGTAACCTGCTTTGTGAGTGTGTGCTTTATCAAAGTTTCAATCCAATGAGAGAGAATTGAGGTTTATTATGCAGCATTGGTGCCATCAATGTGCTTGCTGGATATTGATGCACTTTTGCTGAGGTCAGGTTAATGCACTTTGGTGAATGTTAAAGTGGGGCATTGGATGTTACCTGTTGTCAGTACTAACTGCCTAATGTCAGTGCGCTTTTCAGTGATGGCACTTATTCCTGAGTAGCAATACTTACTGCAGAAAAGTGACAGAAATTGATCTTTGGTCATTAACACTAATTGGCCAGTGAATCATATATTGAGAGATAAGCCTTAGAGATTTCATCTACTGGTCTTATATTTTGATGGATCAGATGTCTTGTTTGATTTGTTGCTGTGGGAATAAAAGCAGAAGAAAGCAAAGATGAGAACAGAACAGCGACTCAAAGACATTCTGTGAACAGTTCAACACACAAGGAGTACTTGTCATTGTGATTGAAACAGCCAAAATTGTGATAGTGCTTCACTTTTCCTAATCTTCTTAGGCTATGCTGCCTCAGTCACAAGCTGCAGTTGAAGGACCAAAATTGCAAGATGACCTTCGTCTGATCTGAGATTAACTGGAATGAAAAACAAAAGTCAAAAAGGCCTTTTCTGTTCCCCGGCATGGGTGAATGTTGATTGTCTAGAATGACCTGAGAGAGGGGTTGGCAGGTTTTCAAAGCAATGAAGCCAACAAAGGTATTTTATTCTTTTTTCCCCCTGGAACTGACAAGCAGTTAAACATTGATCTTAAATTGTTGATGCTAAGTACAAGAGATTAGTGCATGCTAGTGAATTTCATGCTAAAATCCACAGAGGGAAGGTTTCCCCATTTTGAAAGCAGATAAAAAAAAGCAGAGGCTAAAAACAAAAATAAACAAGTTTTTGACTTCATTTCACTCTTAAGGTCTAGTTGACTTTACATTCATGAGTGTAAATCCTGCAACAACCATTTATTCAAATAATCATGTGCTTATTCAATGATTACTATGATTATTCAAATAATCATGCAAACTACTCATTTACCAACAGTCAGAAACAGCCACAGGAATTCACTTGGTTTCATATTGGGGTGTATATTAGCACACTAGTTACATTACTTTAATCCATAGATCATGTGGCTCAGAAATATGTTCAATCCCCATTTTGGTAGCTGGGATATTTAACTCAATTAATTATACAAATTGGAATTAAATGCTATTATTAAAACCATGACTATGAAACTGGTGGATTATCAGAAAATTAACAGGCGAGTGAGTGAGAACTGGATTTGTCCAAGGCACATTCACTCCAGTCAACCTGACGAAACCTGCCTCACTAATATTGGGGAAGACAGGTCAAAATTGGAAGAGCAAGTTGACAAAGAAGTCAAACTGACCCTGTCACAATCACAGAATAGACACAGTGGCCACCTTACGTGGTATCACCTGCTCATTAATGCAAGCATCTAATCAGCCAATCACGTGGCAGCAGCTCAATGCGTAAAAGCACGCAGACATGGTCAAGAGGTTCAGTTCTTGTTCAGACCAAACATCAGAATGGGAAAGAAATATGATCTCAGTGACTTTGACCTGGATTGATTGTTGGTGCCAGATAGGGTGGTTTGAGTATCTCAGAAGTCTTGAGATCTTCATGCAGAACAGTCTCTAAAGTTTACAGAGAAGGGTGTGAGAAGCAAAAGAAAAATCCAGAGAGCAGCAGTTCTGTGGATGACAATTGCTTGTTAATGAGAGGCCAGAGGAGAATAGCCAGACTGGTTCAAGCTTACACGAAGGTGATAGTAACTCAAATAACAATGTGCTGCAACAGTGCTGTGCAGAAGAGCACCTCTGAAGGCACAGCACATCGATCCTTGAAGTGGATCGGTTACAGTACCAGAAGATTATGAACATACAGTCAGTGGCCACTTTATTAGGTACCCAATCATGTGGCCACTGAGTGTATGTAGATTTCAGATCACATGATATGGCAGCACCATGGAAATACAGACGGGAGTGATTGACCTTGGAGAGTTCACTATATTCTTTGATTAAATCTCAAGCCAGCAAGTCAAACAAGAACCCCCGCTGATTTCCACCAACCATCACCCCTGCTTGATGCAACACACATCAAAGTTGCTGGTGAATGCAGCAGGCCAGGCAGCATCTCTAGGAAGAGGTGCAGTCGACGTTTCAGACCGAGACCCTTCGTTGGGTCTAACTGAAGGAAGAGTTAGTAAGAGATTTGAAAGTTGGAGGGGGAGGGGGAGATCCAAAATGATAGGAGAAGACAGGAGGGGGAGGGATGGAGCCAAGAGCTGGACAGGTGATTGACAAAGGGGATATGAGAGGATCATGGGACAGGAGGCCCAGGGAGAAAGAAAAGGGGGGGGAACCCAGAGGATGGGCAAGGGGTATAGTCAGAGGGAGAAAAAGGAGAGTGAGAGAAAGAATGTGTGTATAAAAATGAGTAACAGATGGGGTACGAGGGGGAGGTGGGGCATTAGCAGAAGTTAGAAAAGTCAACGTTCATGCCATCAGGTTGGAGGCTACCCAGACGGAATATAAGGTGTTGTTCCTCCAACCTGAGCGTGGCTTCATCGTTACAGTAGAGGAGGCCATGGATAGACATGTCAGAATGGGAATGGGATGTGGAATTAAAATGTGTGGCCACTGGGAGATCCTGCTTTCTCTGGCGGACAGAGCGTAGATGTTCAGCAAAGCGGTCTCCCAGTCTGCGTCGGGTCTCGCCAATATATAGAAGGCCACATCGGGAGCACCGGACGCAGTATATCACCCCAGCCAACTCACAGGTGAAGTATTGCTTCACCTGGAAGGACTGTCTGGGGCCCTGAATGGTGGTAAGGGAGGAAGTGTAAGGGCATGTGTAGCACTCGTTCCGCTCACAAGGATAAGTGCCAGGAGGGAGATCAGTGGGGAGGGATGGGGGTGACGAATGGACAAGGGAGTCGCGTAGGGAGCGATCCCTGCAGAAAACGGGGGGGGGGGAGGGAAAGATGTGCTTAGTGGTGGGATCCCGTTGGAGGTGGCGGAAGTTACGGAGAATAATATGTTGGACCCGGAGGCTGGTGGGGTGGTAGGTGAGGACCAGGGGAACCCTATTCCTAGCGGGGTGGCGGGAGGATGGAGCGAGAGGAGATGATTAGCTGATCAAGCTCCCCTGCTTGATGAGCTAATCTTCTTCCCTGTTGAAAATTACATCGATAATAAATGCACCACTAATAATAAAGGCACTGAGGGCAATTGGGGTGACGGAAAGAGTGAAAGCATTTGTTATCAGCATGTTGACAAGGCATTTTCTATCTTGTACCTTCTATCTCAACAGCAGAGATAGTTGTCCCCCATACTGAAATGACATTCAGCCCAAGCTGATGGTGGTGGTTCTTTTCAATGAAGCTGCGAAGCTGTTGGATTTTTAAGACATACCAATGGATCATTTGAGTTTTTACAATGCATCAATAAACCAGCTGGATTTTTACAGCATGTTAAAAAAAACTACTTAGATGATTACAACATATTAATGAACCAAATAAGTTTTACAAGACCTTAATGGAACATTTGGGGACTTTACAGCACATTTATGAGTTTCCATAAACATTTTTTTGCATTGCATGTTATTTTTGCACGTTGATAATCCATATATCTGATTAATTTCATGGCTAACCATGGCAGGATTTGAGCGCTAGCCCAATATTATAAAGGACTGCACTTCTATAAAGATTTGACAAAAACATGTATTTGGAGTTAATATATGTATTAATTATTTGAACAATGATTGAATCTGAAGAAATATTAATAAATACTTTGGATAATTATTACTAGGTTTTTGTTTATCATTGTCATGTGTGTCAAGGTACAGTGATTTTTTTTGCATATTGTCTACAGATCAAATTGTTACAGCATGCATTGATCTGGAGTAAGGTAAAACAATAACAATGCAGAATGAAGTGTAAAAGCTACTAAAAATTGCAGTGCAGGTAAGCAATAAAGTGCAAGGTTGTAACGAGGTACAGACGAGACTGAGTCCATCTAATTGTACAAAATGTCCCCCATGTCAGAGTGGGAGTGTTGCTGCCTTTGAACCATGTAGTGCATGCTTTTAAGATTTTGTATCTTCTGCCTGACGGGAGAGGGAAGAAGAGAGAATGTCTGTGGTGGGTGGCTTTGATTATACTGGCTTCTTTACAGTGATGGCGAGAGAAGTATAGAGTCCTTAGAGGGCAAGTTGGTTCCTGTGATATACTACTCTGTGTCCACAACTCTGCTGATTTTTGCAGTCATCTGCAGGGCAGTTGCCATGTCAAGCAGTTACCATCCGGATAGAATGCTTTCTGTGGTGCATCGATAAAATTGGTGGGAGTCGACAGGTCATGCCAAATTTCTTTAGCCTCTTGTGGAAGTAGAGGCATTGGTGGAGTTTTCTCGGCCATGACATCAATGTGGTTGGACCAGGACATTGGTGATGAAACCAAGAAACCTGAAGCTCTCAAACTCAACATCTCTGATGCAGATGGGAGCACGTGCACCATACCACTTTTTAAAGTCAAAGACCAGCCCTTTTGTTTTGCTGACATTGAGGGAAAGGTTGTTGCCATGACACCATGTCTCCAAGCTCTCTATCTCTTCCCTATTATATTCATATATCAAGTATTTGTAACAATACTTGGAGAGGGATAATTGAGAGAGATAATAAATCACCCCTGATGGAATGGAGAAGAAAACCTAATGGACCAAAAAGCCGAATTCTGCTCTGAATTGCCTATATAGGCTGCAATATTATTAATTGTTTCTTTTTTTAAGTTTTAATTTTCTTAGAATGATTCTCAGTGCCTAAAGCTTCCATGAACTTTAGAAAAGAACATGATAGGTTTGACATGCAGGATCTAACAAGTACAGTTGCAATATGTAGGGCTTTACTCCAGAACCATTGCTCTAATATATTAACAGCACTGGTTGGGACTGGTACAGGGTTTTGATCCCTGGAGTGGACAACCCTCCTGCACCTACAGATGCAGCTCAGCTGACTGAGTCGCTCTGTCATATTGTTGCTCCGTCTTCCAGAATCTGCAGTCTCTTGGACCTCTCAGCAATGAGCAGTTCAGCTTCTGAATCAGTGCATCACTTACACACACTTCAGCAGTGAGTGGGGACATTGAGTCATACTGAGCAAAATTCTAGTCTGTGTCGGCTGAGGAAATGAAACTCTTGTGTTAGGCAAAATTATTGAGAAAGAAGATTCAGCCTCAGATTGAATCAAGGACAAAGGACCTCAGAGAACAAACAAAAAGTTGGTCAAAGTGTTTTTTTTTAATTAATTTTCAGAACCTTACTTTTCAGACCTCTTTTCTTGAACCACCCAATAGATTTCCTAGTAAAAGTAATGTCAGGGCATTGGAACAATCGGACATTGAATTCCAGTATATATATCCAGCAACACTGAAGAGATGGAGATACATTTCCAAATCAAGATGTGTAAGTTGTAGGGGCACCTGGAAGTGGTGGAGTTCCCATGCTCCCGCTAACTGTGATGGAGATTGTGTGGTCAGGACCCACTGTTAGAGTAGCCTGGGGAAGTGTGTTTTACAGATAGCCCACACTGCAGCTACTGTGCACAGATGGTGTAGGGAGAATGAATGTTCTTTTAGGGTTGTTGATAGGGCACTAATCAACAGCCTACTTTCCTTTGGATGGTGTTGAACATCCAAGTTATGCTTATCTCTGTAGTCTGACAGACACACAAGTCTACCCTTTCATAAACATAATCATCTGGGAACAACAGAAATATTTTAGAGAACAAATT
Source organism: Mobula birostris (assembly GCF_030028105.1). Classification (NCBI taxonomy): domain Eukaryota; kingdom Metazoa; phylum Chordata; class Chondrichthyes; order Myliobatiformes; family Myliobatidae; genus Mobula; species Mobula birostris. Next base: position 150,802,400 of record NC_092377.1, on the reverse strand, counting down.
GCACTTGGAATCATTTTATCTGTGCAGTTCTCCTTGTAGTGAAATATTGTCCTCATACACACTGAGAATCACCCAGCCTTCAAAGTTTTCATCTTGTTGGGAACACAAGAGATTCTGCAGCTGCTGGAAATCCACACACAACATGCTGGATCTATGTGTCTATCTAAGAGTTTCTTAAATGCCCCTAATGTGTCTACCTCTACCAACCCTCCCCCAGGCAAGGTATTCCACATACCCACCACACCCAGGTTATGAAGACCTGACATATGTACATACAACTGGACATTTGGGAGACCAGTGAGATGGATTCACTGGCTACTGAGGGGCTGAAGCTACCTTCTGCTGCGTGGGACTCAGTTTGTAGTAAAATCTGATTGGTTGTGCTGAACTCCCTGGTTTAACTCCACTTCGCCTTGGTTGGTCGATATTTCCATTTAAATACATTGCCACATTTCTAACTTCTGAACTCCTCAGATTATGAACAGTTCACAGGAATAGAACCTTGTTGTAAACTAGGGAGGATCTGTAGTAAGAAAAAATGAAAACCTGATCTGAGGCACTGCATTTAATTCTTTTAGTTGAGACAGTGAAAGCTTTGAATGCAGGGAAGATCTTCTAGGATGGTTCCAGAGAAGAGAAATTATGGTCACGAGGACAAAGTGGAGAAGATGGGTAGTTTTGCTTAGAATAGAGAAGACTAAAGAGTCAATGATTAAAATCACAGATTTAAGACTATCGATAAAATAACTAGCAACACACACAAAAGTTGCTGGTGAACACAGCAGGCCAGGCAGCATCTCTAGGAAGAGGTGCAGTCAACTCATGTCCTGACGAAGGGTCTCGGCCTGAAACGTCGACTGCACCTCTTCCTAGAGATGCTGCCTGGCCTGCTGCGTTCACCAGCAACTTTTGTGTGTGTTGCTTGAATTTCCAGCATCTGCAGAATTCCTGTTGTTTGCGATAAAATAACTATAGGCTTTTAAGTGTTTAGCATTTGGAATGCAAATATGCTTTCTGATCAGGCAATCTCTACAGATTCAATTGTCCTCTTCAGATGGAAAAAATAAATATTGGAAGAAAATTGCGGAGAATGAGCAGTACAATGAGTCCTGCACTGAGCAGTACGGTCAGTACTGGACTGCTCTTAGAAGGAACCCAATTGACCAAACACCCTTCTTCATTGCTGTTCTTTGATTCAACGATTTTAGAAATATTTGATCTTCATTGCTTGAGCTGTTCCTTGATAAAAAGGTATTTTACTACTTAAATTTAGAAACGGTTTTAATGAAGAAGATTAAAACATTGACTATTTATTTCCCTCGGTTGATGACCCCTGACCTGCTGAATTCATCTAGCATTTTTCTGCATTGCAGAGCCTTTTCCTGCTTTGATATCTATTTCACGGTTTAAAATATGAATAAGAAATAGGAGCAGGAGAAGGCAGATAGCATTTGAGTCTGCTGCACTTCACACTAACATTTTTATTGATCCTCTCAGTCAATTCCACTTTCTTAAATCTATTCTATATCCTCAATAAAGCAGTCTTGCATCTATCCAACGAAAAACTTCACACTTTAAATGCATAGATTTATTTATTTATTTCATTGAGATACAGCTTAGAGTAGGCCCTTCTGGCCATTTGAGCCACGTAGCAATAACCTGATTTAATCATAGACTAGTCGCAGGAGAATTTTCAAAGACCAATTAATCTACCAACTGTCTCTGAACTCTGGGAGGAAACTGGAAACCCACACAATCACGGGGAGAATCTGCAAACTTCTTACAGACAGCAGTGGGAAGATTTCTTCTTTCAAATTTTAACGGCTGAAAATCTGGCCTATGTCAATGATTAGGGGAGATAACCTGACAAAATTTATCTGCCAAAGGTTTTATATGACTCAATGAGATCAGATTCTTCTAAACTTCAAGGAATTCAGGCACAATCTTCTTAATTGCTCCTCCTATGATAGTCCTCTTGTCCCAGGGATCAATCAAATGAGCCTTCATTGTATTTTTCCTGCAACGTATATCAATCCTTAGGTACGGAGATCAAAAGTGTTCCTTATGTTCAAGGTGCAATCTTACTAAACCCCCATGTAATTGCAACAAGACTTCATTACCCTTACAATCCAAATCCCTCGCAATAAGGGCAAACATACAATTTGGCTTTGTAATTGGTTTCGACACTTGTACAAGTTTTGACATGTTCCAACCTTCCCCACGCAAGTGTTAGGTGGTATTGTCAGTAAACTGGCAAGCCATAACAAATACGCAGCAAAGTCTACTTACGCGCGGGTAGAAACAGCGGCAGCAGGGATTTCCACTCAGAAGAATTGACTCTAATTTGGAAAGTCCAAAGTTATTAACTGTGCAGTCATAACCCATTCATGGGAGAGGTCTGCCTTTTCTATAGACTTTCAAGCTGTAGTTCCTCCTAATCCACTCTGAGCATGAGCTTGGCCAGAATCCTGATTACTGCATTGCTCGTTTATTGACAGAGCCACATCAGAAGCTCAAACAATGCCTCCTCCTTATTGCCTTGTGTGTCTTTTAGCTTCCCAGGAACTTTGCAATCTAGTTTGTTATCTGTAATCTTTGCAGCATCTTCCATTGAACAGGTTGAGAAACCTTTGGGTTTGTACTTCTCAATATGATGTCTAGAGTTCTGACAATGAAAACTAAATTATTAAATTAAAAAAATAAATTTTATCAGTTTGTGATTTCCAAGGAAAAATACACAGAGCTGCACAAATGCCAGAATTCTCAAACTGAGAAAGATACTGAGTGACATGGGGCTTATTGATTGTTTGTCGCAGAAGTCCAACCATCTGCAGAAATACTTTACACTTTCTTCCTTTGCAAACATACACAAGCATCAAGACTCTCACATTCAGGATCAGAATCAGAATCAGGTTTCTTATCACTGGCATGTGAGTGAAATTTGTTAACTTAGCAGCAGCAGTTCAATGCAATATATAATCTAGCACAGAGAGTGAAAAACATAATAATAATAGTAAATAAAATAAAACGTTATAATAAATAAACAAGTAAATCAATTACGTATATTCAATAGATTTTTTTAAATGTGCAAAAACAGAAATACTGTATATTTTAAAAAATGAGGTAGAGTCCAAAGCTTCAATGTCCATTTAAGAATCAGATGGCAGAGTGGAAGAAGCTGTTCCTGAATCACTGAGTGTGTGCCTTCAGGCTTCTGTACCTCCTACCTGATGGTAACAGTGAGAAAAGGGCATGCCCTGGGTGCCGGAGGTCCTAAATAATGGAAGCTGCCTTTCTGAGAGGCTGCATTCCTGAGAACTATTAGTTTTAAACATCAAGGAAAATAAACAAATGTGGTTAATTTTTCCTATTCTTCCCAATAACTTTGTATGAATCAAAAGAATGGAAGGAATGTCAGATCTTACAGAGGAGAAAGATTCTTTTTTCTACAGCTACAACACCTTGTTGAGACCAAACCCGCACTGATCTGAAAAATTTCCAAACACAACGCTTAAGAAAGATTTACAAGAAAGTTGTTGGGGTTTGAGATCACAAGGAAAGCCTAAGATAAATAAGTTACACTTCTAGTCTCTGGAATTCAAAGAGTTAGCAGATAATTTGATTGAAGATTTTGGAATTTTGTTAAAACCTGGCAGCAATGGAGCTGCTAGCTCACGGTATCAGTGACCTGGGTCCAACCTGGATCTCTGGAGCTGTATCTGTGGAGTTGCGTGCCCACCCTCTGACTGCGTGAGTTTCCTCGAGATTATCCAGTTCTCACCCACATCCCGAAAATACGCAGGTTGGTATTAATTAACCTACTGAGTGGGTGACTGATAAAATTGATGAGAATGTGAGAAATTGGTATATATGGGGTAATTAAAATGAAAATGGAATTACTCTGCTAGCATACATCAGATGGGCCAAATAGCCTCCTTCTCTATCAGAAGGAAATACTTGAAAATGCAAGGAAAATGGGAGGAACATCTGGAAAACTTCTGAAATGCCCGCTTCGCTGCCGCTGCTACTGTGTGGTAACCGGAATCTCCGGAGCTGAAGGCCTCGAAATCCTCGGCTTTGCTTGTTTCAGTGGCCGGGGCGAGGTCGAAGGCGCTCGGCAGAGGATGACGCTCGGGATGCTGTATCGGAGAGGCTGGTCGGAAGCTTGAAGTTTTTCGGACGGATGGACTCAGTGTCGGCCGTGGTCGGCTGCTTCCAAGGCATCAGCAAGTTGACGGTGCCTGGAGGTTTATGGCAAGGAGTTTCTCCCTTTTGCTGCCTGCTCTCGGGGACTCGGGAGTTGATCGACTCGGGACTTTGAGACTTTTTTTACTGTGCCCATAGTTTGTTCTTCATCAAATTATGGTATTGCTTTGCACTGCTGTAACTATATGTTATAATTATGTGGTTCTGTCAGTGTTAGTCTTTGGCTTGTCCTGTTTTCTGTGATGTCACTCCGGAGAAACATTGTATGCATTTCTAAATGACAATAAAAGAGGACTGAGTGTTCTCATAATCTAAATCTAAAAACCACATGAATGAGCAGACAATATAAAAACAGCCTTGGCTACCTTCAAAGATGGCTGGGACTCCCATATAGCCTGAGCAGCATTGCTCTCTACGGGAAAAGAAATAAATTGCAGCTTCCCTTCACTAGCCTGAATGAGGAGTTTAGGGTTTCCCATGTAAGAGAATTGCTGCCGTACAGAGATTCCAGGGACCCCAAACTCTCGACAGCAGACATTGGGGTCCAGATAGGCAGGAGGTGGAAGGCCTAGGACACGATGAAGGTGGCTGTATCATGTCTGAGGCACAGTCATCTGGTAGGAACAGTGGCAATTAGTCAGGCGGGGCTGAGCACCTTCCCTTCAACCCACCTCAACAGGACCCAGGGCAGGGACCAGTGTAAACTTGTCCAGGAAGAGCTGTGAGCAGCAGTCCAAAAAGTGCATACCACCAGGATGGCAGGAATGGGACAGTAGGGAGCTTGGACAAGGTGGAAGGATGCACTGAAGTGAAAGACCTCCTGGCCCAACATCCAGCAGGTAGAACCCCAACGTATCAAGATCATGATCCAGGCTGTGTACCATGTCCCGCCTAGTCCAGTGAACTTTTTTGCTTGGAGCAAAAGCAAGGTACCATCATGAGGTCTCTGAACAAGCAAAGGGACCCTGGAACACGTCCTTAGCAGCTGCCCAAAAGCCCTGGGAGAAGGACACTACCACCGGCACCATGACCAGATGCTGAAGGCAGTGGCTACAAGTATCTTCTCGGCCATTTACAACAGTAGACACCTCCACCAACACAGAAAGCCTTTATCAAAGCTATATACTGACCACACCATCAGTCCAGATCACCAACAGGCTTGCTTACCACAGTGTCTGACTTCGCAAGCAATTAAAGTTCCCTGACTTCATCGCATCATCATCCCTGAGGCCAGACGTGGTCACTCTGTCAGAAACCTCGAAGCGGGTAGACATGGTAGAACTGACTATTCCTTGGGAAGACTGGACTGAAGAGGTGTTTGAGCATGAGAAAGCCAAGTACCAGGAGTTGGTAGATCAGTGTCAGAGACAGGGGTGGAGGACATGTTGTGAACCAATAGAAGTGGAGTGTAGAGGTTTTCCTGGCTGCTCACTCTGCAGAACCTACTCTTTCCTTAGCATTACAGGGGCGGGAAAGAGAAGAGCCATCAGCAACATCACAGAGGCTGCTGGCATGTGCCTACGCATCAAGAGGTGTGACCTGTAGACCAATGCTGCTAGGACACAAACCAGGGCCTGATCAACTCTGGCTGGGTTGCCTGGGTGAGAATGTCTGATAATGAAAGACTCAAAATACCCAGTGATCCCAAATTACATCACTGATGATGTGGCATTGTGTACCCTAGGATGTATTGCAGCATCAAAACAGGACTAAACTATGCCAAAATATTTTCTAATCCTCCGTTGCCGGGCTAGAACCATGGGCTATTATATCCAGCATTAAGTCTCATTAATTACGAAAGGCATGAGGTGAAGTAATGAGCTATTGAGTCCACACTTATGCTTTAATCTAAATGATGGCCCAAGGTCAATATATTCATAGGAACTATAAATGAGGATGAAAGTACTGGTGGACACCTTGTTGCATTATTCAAGGAGTAAATACTGTAGCATGAGCACATCTACAAAGAACATTGCCACAAGAAAGCAGCATCCATCATCAAAGATCCCCACCATCTCGGCCTTGCTCTCTTCTCACTGCTGCCATCGGGAAGGAAGTACAGGAACCTTCAGTCCCACACCACCAGGTTCAGGAACAGTTATTACCCTTCAACCATCAGACTCCTGAACCAGCATGGATAACTTCACTTACCCCAACACTGAACCCATACACATCCTAAAGACTTACATTCAAGGACTCTACAACTCGTGTTTTCAGTATTATTTATTTATTTGTTTGTTTTTGTTTTTTTCTCAGTTCTTTTTTTTGTAATTTATTTTTTATTGAATTTCATCATCAAACAAACATTTCCATAAGATGTATTTGATACTGTACATATATATCATATAATCATATTTGTCACAAATCTCCACATAATATTTATCTGAGGTATCAGTTCAATCTTGTAAAACCTGAGGTACGGGCATCGCCAAGCAGACTCATTTCTCAATTGCTAGGAACTTTCAAACTATTCTAGTGATGATTATTATTGTGGCTTTCTGGAGATTTACATAGATATTACAGTGTAGCCCTAATTGCCTAATGCTATCGCGTAGTGCCTTTGGGATGATATCAGTGGTAGATATTACTATCAGGACAATGTATACCTTGTTCATGTTCCAAAGTCTCTGAATTTCCTCTTTTAATTCAACATCTTTCTGGTGTTTACCACTTACTAATTTCTGTACAATATATGTGTTTGGAATAGCTATATCTATGAAGTAATTTGTTTTCTTGCTTGTTTATCCTATTATTATTATATGTGGGCAGTTATTATGGTTGTCCTATCTGTATTAACAGATTGGTCATAATACAATTTGTACAATTCTGTCTCTAAAACTGGATCAGGCTTTTATTTATAGTAAGATATGATTTCTTTTATGAGTTTGTATCTTAAAGCAAGATTTTGGTGAATGATGTTTGCCACCTGATTGTGCCTGGGTAATTAATCAGATTGTGTTAAACTGCTACAGGATCCTGTAATGTGTTGGATTGTTTCTGGTTTTCTTCTCAACATTTTCTACATTTATCACCTTGTATTTGTCGGTCTTTTATTATGTATTTTTAATCATTTTTGTGTTAACCATCCAGCCCTATATTGTTACAATGAACCCTTCTGTTTCTGGGAAGAGGGCTCCAACTCGGAGCCATGCATTTAACACTTCCTTGTCAGCGTCTAGTCTGATCAGAACATGTGAATGTCTTCCATGGAGGATCATGCTCTTCCATTGATTAACCATTCCTTCTTTAGTGATGATTTCTTCATTTTTCTAGGTTGTGCTCTCATTTAAGTTTAGTGGTGTGTACATCTTATCAGAATTGCATATCCTCAGGTGGCGTGTTGAGTCCTGTTTTAGCTGATGAAAATATATCATACGACGTTTTATCTAACCGTTGTGTGGATTTTTAATATCTGTTATTTCTCCTCCTCCTTTCCAGGGTGTGTTAATCTAAGCACATTTGAGTTTTCCAAATGTTTTCTGAAATTTGTCATTTCAGTTCTTATTTTTCTTTGTAATTTTTCCAGATCAGTTTCGGACCAAGATATTATGCCAAAAGAATATATTAATATGAGTATAGCAAAAGTGTTTATTGCCTTTGATATATTTTTACTGTTGAGTTCTGGCAGATATTTTTAAGCCTTGAAGTAAGTTCTGTCAGAAGATGACCTTTTATCACATTTTCTTTGCCTGTTGATACCCCAGATACTTACACAGTGTTTCATATTCATCCATTGTTTGTATTGTATCTTGTTGTATTGTATCTTATGTAGATCAAAGTTCATGTTTATACATATCTTACAAAAATAGTTCTACTACTTGAATTAATTGCTTTAGCTTTACTGATGAATGAGTGTATAATTTGAAATCAGCCAATGTTAAGGTATAACTCATTGCGTTGTTTATGATTGGATACCTAATTTTTATCCAGTTCAGTAAATTAGAGAGCAGGTTTGAAGCTAGACAAAACCATAGTGGACTTAGAGAGTTGCCTTGGAAAATGCCTCAGTTCATTTTGATAATGGTGGTTGTTCTTTTTTGTTTGTTAATAGATTGGGGACTATAGTACACCAATCCATTGGTGTAGGAATTTCTCAAGTATTGGGTATAGTTTATGTACATTAAGAACTTCTATTAACGACGAGTGTGGGACAGTCAAATGCCTCTTGGTAGTATATCGCAACATGAAAGATTTCCGTTTTTCCACTGGGCTCAATTTAGAATTATGGAGTCTATTATCAGTTGTTCTTTACATCCTTTCAACCTTTACGGCATCCTTTCTGCTCTTCTGTAAGCATATTGTGGTTATTATTATTACTTGTTTCTTTTCGTATTTACACAATTTGACAGTCTTTAATTGTGTGTAGTTCTTTTATTGATTTTATTGTCCTTCCTTGTATTTACTCTGAATGTCTGCAAGAAAATTAATCTCAGGGTAGTACTTGGTGTAATATGTGTACTTTGACAATAAATTTACATTGAAATTTTTGAACTTTGAACTTCTTGAACTCCGAACTTCATATCTGGTAGGTTTGACCTGTATCTGGTAGATGAGCAGATCTAATCCTGGGATGCAATTCCGAGTCTCACCATTGCATGTGTGGAATTTTATTTCATGTAACTAAATAATTCCAGAATGTTTTAAAGTAAAAGCTTATGTCAATAAATTGCCAAGTAGCTATAGGGTCATTGAAAAAAATCCTTCCCTACCATATAACTCTCCATTTTTTCATCAATGTACCCTGAGTTTTTTTTAAAATGTCCCTGATGTAACCCCCTCCACCACTACCACTACAACACTTTCCACGCACCTACTACTCTCTGTGTCAAAAAAAACTACCACTGATATCCCCCACTATACTTTCCTCCAAACATCTGAAAGCTATTCCCCTCGTATTAGCATCTTGCCTGTCCACTCTATCTATCATATTATGTTGAAGTTGTACAAGATGTTGGTGAAGCCTAATTTGGAGTATTGTGTGCAGTTTTTGTCACCTACCTACAGGAAAGATGTAAACAAGATTGAAAGAGTTCAGAGAAAATCTGCAAGGGTGTAACTAAATCTGGAGAACCTGAGTTATAAGACAAGATTGAAAAGGTTAGGACTGTATTCTTTAGAATGTAGAAGATTGGGAGGAGACTTGATAGAGGTATAGAAAATTATGAGGGGCATAGGTAGGGTAAATGCAAGCAGACTTTTTTCCCCCTGAGGTTGGGTGGGACTACAACCAGAGGTCATGGGTTAAGGATGAAAGGTAAAAAGTTTAAGGGAAACATGAGGGGGAACTTCTCACTCAGAAGTTCATCAGAGAGTGGAATGAGCTGCCAGTACAAGTGGTGCACACGAGCTCAACTTAGATCATAAGAACAAAAGATATCAGAGCAGAATTAGGCCATTTGGCCCATTGAGCCTGTTCTGTCATTTCATCATGGCTGATCTAATGTTCCTCTTAGCGAGAATCTTCTGCCTTCTCCCCATATCCCTTCAAGCCCTGATCAATCAATCTCTTTCTTAAGTATACATAAAGACTTGGCCTCCACAACTGTCTGTAGCAAAGAGTTCCACAGAATCCATTCTAAAAGGAAGCCCCTCTATTCTGAGGCTGTGTGCTCTGGTCTTAGACTCTCCCATCATAGGAAACATTCTCTCCAAATCCACTCCTCAAGGCCCTTCACCATTTGAAAGGTTTCGATTTGGTCACCCCTCATTCTTCTGAATTCTGGTGAGTACTGGCCCAGAGCTCTTCAATCCTGGAATCACTTTCGTGAACCTCCTTTGAACCCCCTCTAGTTTCAGCACATCTTTTCTAAGACAAGGTGCCCAAAACTGCTCACAATACTCCAACTGAGACCTCGCCAGAGAAGTCTAGATAGGTAAATGGATAGTAGGGGTATGGACGTCTATGGTCCCGGTGCAGACTGATGGCAAGAGGGCAGTTTTAATTGTTTTGGCATGGAGTAGATGGGCCAAAGGGCCCGTTTCTGTGCTGGCTTCTCTATGACTCCATGCCTTCCATCATCTTGTACATTTCTATCTAAAGTTCTCTCGTCCCCCTTCTCTCCAAAGAAAGAAGAAAGTTCTTTTGTTTAATGACATGGGGTGGCTACTTTAATGTCGATCAGAATGATAGCACCTCCAACTACCCTCAATAATGCAATCACAGTATTAGCCTTAATTTCTTACATGATTTCTGCATGGAAGTTATAGGTGTAGGTTCTGAACCCAAAACCATCTGATGTGACAGTGAACATATTACAACTGTGCCACAGATCAAACATACTCTGGCTTCTGGTTAGCAAGTTAAGTCTATAAAGTGGGTGTGAGTACAAGGGGTTTGAAGCAAGGTTTACATGCAGTTGACAGTAAAACCATGATTCAGTTTCGACATCTGACTCCTGATTGAAGCAATATTGGCACATTTCTGTTCTGAGGTTAGTTCTGTGTCACTTGGGAATTAAATCAAAAAGTCAACTGATGAAAAGAAAATAAAATTAACCTTTTATCACAAGGAACGTGCAAGAAGCAGAAATCTGGGAATAATATCAATAGGAATGCAAGGAACTCTGCAGCCTGTACATCTGAGATCATCTAAACTGTGTTCTTTAGTAACCTAATCCTCTGGAAGAGAAGTTTAAGAGCTTGGATATTTGTATTGTGCATAATAATCGTGTGATAGAAAATCACACTGTCAGATGGGGAGCACATCTGAAGCAGTGACACGTGTGTGGCTTTGAGAAATTAAGATTTGAATGTCTATAATAGGTTCCTGTTCATTAAAAAAAGAGTAGTCTTCTGTTAATCACTTAGAAAGGATAACCTATTCTGTAGTTAATGGCATCTTCAGTTCTCAGTCTGGAGGCACACTTTTGGAACTTTGGAGAAATCGGATGGTTATAGCAGCAACTACCCAGAATTTACAAAGTGTTCAGATTGGTTAAAGTCACAATGAATAATTGAAATTGATTGTTCTTATGTTAACAGCTATATTTTAAATGCCAGCTCCCCAAAAAATTACAAAGTTGCAGTAAATTTTCCAAGTTAGAAAATATTTTGAAAACTAAATTATCAAAATAATTAATTTTGCTAACCAAAGAAGTGGGGCCAAAAAATCTACCCATTTCTTAATCAATTTCTTGAACTTTTACGTATACCATTCCTAACTCAATTAACCTGCATTATAGATTGAAAACCTGGCAACAGAAGGCCTTACCAGACCATCTATTCAGTAAGATCTGAGCCTACACCAGATGCACCTGAGTCTGTCCACTTTGCTAGTTTTGACTACCTAATAAAAATCTACTAACGTCGATCTTGAAAACTTCATTCAGTTTCAGCTTCACAGTCTTCGGGAAGCAAATTCTGTACCTCCCTCAGCAACTAGATCCTTGTCTTCCTCATCAGAAGACCACAGTCAATAGGAATTGGTAATAACATCTCCTCTCAATGCACAAGATGCTAGCTTAGCTCACTGCTCTACTCTCGCCATACTCGTGACTATGTGACAAAACACAGCTTAGTTCCTACTTATAAATTCATCAGATGATACCATTAGTGTTGGCAAAATCCCTGAAGGCATCGAGGAACCATACAGGAGTATCGGCTACTTGGGTGATGTCACAATAGCCTCATGCTCAACATCAGCAAGACCAAGGAATTGACTGTGGACCTCAGGAAGGGAAAGTTGGGAGAACAAAAGAGGATGCTGTCCAAGTTGCATGCCATCTTGGACAATGTCTCCCATCCACTACATAATGTACTGGTTGGGCACAGGAGTACGTTCAGCCAGAGACTCATTCCACCGAGATGCAACACAGAGCGTCATAGGAAGTCATTCCTGCCTGTGGCCATCAAACTTTACAACTCCTCCCCTGGAGGGTCAGACACCCTGAGCCAATAGGCTGGTTCTAGACTTATTTCCTGGCATAATTTACATATTACTATTTAACTATTTATGGTTTTATTACTATTTAATTATTTATGGTGCAACTGTAACGAAAACCAATTTCCCCTGGGATCAATAAAGTATGACTATAACTGTGACTATGACTATAACTATGAATACTCATTGAGGGTTCAGCAGTGGAAAGTGCTAAAGTTTTGTAACTCCCGAAACTAATTGAAAGAAAACCACAGGATCCAGGAAGTGGATCTATTTAGTTTCATTTTCCTTTCCTTTTGGTGAGGCACGCACACATGATATAGTGGCGTAGTGACGTATGTAGTTCGCGTACTTCATACATCTAATCAACAACGAATTATGTAAACAAACGGAATGCTAAATCAAACAATATATTTACAATATTACTCAAATATTACTGAAATATTAGGTGGAGTTAAGATGGCGCTAAACGGCGACTCCTTTGCTTGCATCTTCAGAAACAGCTCTATTTCCATCTTTAATATCTTTATTTTTCCCTTTCAGGGTTCTTTTGAAGACCCTGACCTGGAGTTACACGCTGACTTTGGTTCTTTATGGGAATGGGACCCGTTCTCAGGGTTTCAGGACCGGCCGTTGTTCGGCACGCCAAGGGTTCGGCCTGAGAGTCCGGCTCGAATTCAAAAGCCTAAGATCTCGGGGCTCCAAAGATGGGCGGATCGAGGGTCGGTGTCATAGCAGGAGACTCGTGTTGTCAGGGAGGCTGGAAAATCTTTCGCTGTGGGCCCGAAGACCTGAGGTCTTTATGATCTTCAGGCACAGAGCTCGTAAAAAGCGACAAGCAGACTTCTTAACATCGTAAATCAGTAGGTTGTTGTTATGTCTCCCGCTCGCTGTGAAAATGAGGGACACCTCCCTAGCCCTTATTAGGGAGAGAGAGAACCTGTGGTTTGTCGAATCCCAGATGAAACGCTATAGACTTTGGGATATCTGCAAGGTCTGTGCCTTTGCTATTACTAGCTCACACTTGTGCCTGGTAGCGGGTGCGCTTCTTTTTCTGCTGGGAGGGAGGGGTGATCGTTGCTTGCTGCTGCTTACATGCGGGAGAGGGGAGCTGGTGGGGGGGACTTTGGGTTTCTCATGTTTATTCTTTGGGACACTTCTCTGTTTTTGTGGATGTTTACGAAGAAAAAGCTTTTCAGGATGTATATTGTATACATTTCTCTGAAATTAAATTGGACCTTTGAACCTTTGAATATTAAATACACCAACTCCTCCCTGCTTAGCTATAAACTCCAATACAATATAGAAAGCATCTCATCTCATATGAAGTGTATTGCTCTAGTCATCCTATAGACACAGTACATGTACAACTAGTGAATAGACATCCACAGCATAGTAAATTTTAAATTGCCTATTCAGGCCTAAAGATTTATTCATTATGGAGGATTTCTTACTCCTGTGGGAATCATCTTTCCTGACAAGGGGATCATTCTACTTGGCAGGTGAGACATGAGGCTGTGAAACAATCTCACGTTCTGGGGCCTCCTCCATGGTAGTTGTAGGGGTTGACTATGGGACTGCAGGAAGTGGTTCTGACAGCCCTGGACACTTTACTTCTCTGACAATTGACTCTGCTCTCCTCAGCTGATCGATGTGTCATCTCCAGATAACATCAGGCGCAATTTCCACTGCGTCAGAGTGCCATCCAATTCTGTCCTGAATCTTTCCAAGTACCCACTTTTGATCAGATCTGTAGTACCTCACCCGGACTGCTTATCCAGGAGTGAATCATTGATCCTCCTTGTTTGAGGACTCTTCGTTTTGCCTCTGCTATTTGACCTGCACACTCCTTCTGAGATTGTGCTTGGGGAGATCGGAGCATGAGTACCAGGAACAACCCAGGAACAGCCGAACTAGTGAGTTGTTGGTTGTGGAACATGCTGCATTGTGATATGCAAGGAGGAAAATAGCCAGCTTCTGGTTCAATGTCAATGTAGTGTGTTCTGCCAAACTTATTCGCAGAGCTTTCTTTAGACTGTGGACAAATCTTTCCACTAAGCCATTCATAGCTGAGTGGTGTGGTACAGATGTAATATGTCTTTTTCTATTCATTTTCAGGAATAACTGAAATGGTTCCGCAACAAACTATGGTCCATTGTCACTGACTAAGTGTTCTGGAACACCAGACCTTTGAGATGAGGCTTCTCAACACATCAACAGTGCGCGAGATTGTAGTCGAGGCTATTGGAAACACTTATAGAACCTTGTAGCTGCATCCACTACTACCAAAAAATTTGTGCCCATGAATGGTCCATCAAATTCCTCATGGATCTTCTGCCGGGGCAAAGCAGCCCATTCCCAGAGATGAAGAGGAGTTGCTCTTGGCATCTTCTAGACGTGTTGGCATCCTGCTCATGGCAAGCTGCTCAATCTGCTGATCTACCCCAGGCCACCAGACAAAGCTTTGAGCCAATAATTTCATTTAGACACCTAGATAACTGGCAGGTAGCTCCTCCAACATTTTAGCTCTCAGCTTGGATGGTACAACAATCTTCACATAAAGCAACCCCTGTCAAGGGCAAGTTCACCCCAGCACTGGAGAAAACAGGGGAAATGGAATTCCTGCTGCACAGTCTAGCCATTTTGGTTTACCATGTAGTCCTTGACTTGAATTAGGAAAAAGTATGTCAAGTGGAGCGTCCTCTATTGTATATTTTCCAGGTATTTCCTCTTCTAAGGGTAAACGGAACAATCCATCAACATTTTCCATAATTGGTCATTGTTTTGAATTCAAACTTGTAATTGTGTCCTCCAAGAAACAGAGCCTATCTCTGCATTCATGATCCAGTATAAGTTCTTATTTGGATATCTGCAGGCTTCAGTTCAGTATCTTTAGGAAGCCGTTCAAATACATTGTGTAATGACTGAAACAGCCAAGCCAGTGCCTAACTCCATTTTAATTAATTTGCCGTTCACTTCAGGTGCAAGCCGTATTGTTTGTCTCTTGCTAGTTTTCACATTGTAAATCTTAAAGCTGCCTAGTCCGGTGTCACTCTTCTCATTATCAGATTGTAATCACTAGTACACACTTGAGTGCTCTTTTTGAAACTGCAATTTGACTTTTCATCTTCTGTCTTCCCTGTGCTGTCCGTTTATTTCTGTCTGCCTGACGTGCTCTATGTATGTGCCCTTGCATTGCTGCATTTTCTGTAAGTTTTGCCTTTAAACCTCCGTCAGTCTGGTGTATGTGAGACTCTGCCACAACAGTAAAACACTTTGTTCCAGCAAGCAGATTTCTATTTAGATATTGCAATTTTGTCACACTCATTTTCATTCCTTCTTTCTTTATTAATCTTTTTATTGATTTAAAAGGAACATAAATAAAAACAAAGAGGAGAATTATCTCAAATATATATATCAATAACCATACAAACAGAGATTGAAATAGACACTATCAAAATCATACATAGTGTTAAGCTAGTGTATAATATATAATAAAAAAAGAAAACAGCAATTCTCCTCTTATCAGTTCATAAACAGGAAAGGAAAAAACTTTGAATTTTAAATGAGAAAAAAAATCCCACTTTACTATACAAAAAAAAAGGGGGACTGGGCAGTCCATTCTGAGGATATGATCAGAAAAGAAAAAGAAAGCCTTTCTGATCAATTCTAAAACTTCAAAAAAAAATTGGAAGAGTAATAAAGCAAATCAAATGAAAATATTGAATAAAAGGTCATCGGATTTGCTCAAATTTAAAGGACATATCAAATGTATCAAATGTCCGACTTCTTATTTTCTCATAATGGAGGAAATTATTTTCTCATATGGACATAATGGAGGAAAGCCAATAAAAAAAAACAGTAAGTGGATTAGAATCCTTCCACTTCATTAAAATGGCTCTCTTAGCCAATAAAGTTGAAAAGGCTATCATACGTTGAGCAGAAACAGGAATATTTCCTGGTTTCGATGAGATAATCCCAAATATTGCCATAAGTAAGTTAGGTTGTAGGTTCAGATCCAAGACTTCTGATAATGTTTTAAAAACACCTCTCCAAAAATTGTCTAGCTTTATGCAAGACTGCAATTTCATTCCTGACTTTTTGCCTGTGTCTCTGGCTGCCATTTCTATTGATGCAGCAATTTAACTGCTCTTTTAAATGTGAGTTGTGCTTCAGTAAGGAGCCATTTTTGAAAGCTATCTTACAAGATTCCATGAGCTAAGTGATCTCTCAGTGCATTATTAAGCCCATCACTGAACTGACAATGCTCAGACAATCTCCTCAATTCTGCCGCATAAGCTGAAATGGACTCTCCTACTTCTTGAATGCATTTATGAAACCTAAAGCATTCTGCAATCAACAGTGATTTGGGTTCTAGATTTTCCTGCATTGCGTTCACGATATCAGCAAAGCTCACTTTGGCTGGTTTAGTTGGAGCAGTTAAATTTCAAAGTAAACTGTGTGTTTTTGTACCTATTGCATTCAATAACACTGGTATGCATTTTTCTTTGGCTATTTCATTGTTTCAAAATACTGCTCAATTGGTTCAGTATGCATTGTCCGGTTATCTGTTGTGCTATTATACACGTCTGTCTTTCCAATGCAGCCAGCCATTTCTGCTTTTTTATTCTTGTTATTATTATCACCTAATACTCAATGTTTATGAACCCATGAATTTTGTCCTTTTTCTGCCTTTTTTTAGCCTGACCATCTCTGACCCCTTCCAAAGAAACACGTGCTGCTCTTTTTTTTTAACTTGAAAGTCTCGCTCCCCCTTTCAAAGAATAAACGTGCTGTGCTTCAACAGGTAGGGTTCATTTTAAAACTACTTCATCATCACTGTTACATTTTGTTACTCCAGGAACTAGCTGAAAGAAAAACACAAGAGCCGTGGAAGAGGATCTACTTAGTTTTACTTTCGTCTTCTTTTGGCGTGCACATATGAGATGGTGGCGTAGTGACGTAAGCCATTCACATACTTCATAAATATAGCCAATAACAAATTATGTAAACAAAGAATGCTTAATCAAACAATATATTTACAGTATTACTCAAATATTACTGAAATATTACATGCACCTCAGAAAGGATGAGCAGCTTTAAGTTCCTGGGTGTCAACGTCTCAGCGGATCTGTCCTGCCCCCAAAATGTTGAAGCAATTGCGAAGAAGGTACACCAGCAGCTTTACATTGTTAGATTTGTGATGTCTAAAGGCTATAGACGTACAGTAGAGATTAATCTGACTGGTTGCATCATAACCTGGTATGGAAGCTTCTGTGCACAGGATCACAAGACTCTGCGGAGGGTTGAGCCTTAGTCAGCCCTAACATGGGTACAACCCTCCCTACCATCAAAGATATCTTCAAGAGGTGGTGTCTCAGGAAGGCACTATCTATTATTAAGGGCCCTCACCATCTGCAACATCCCTTCTTTACATTACAGCATTAGGAGGAGGTACAGGAGCTGAAGGCCTACACTGAACAGTTCAAGAACAGCTTCTTCCCCTCCGTCATCAGCTTTCTAAACAGTCCATGAAACCATGAACAGTATCTCAGTATTCCTTTCTTTTACACTATTTATTTTGTAATTTATAAAAATTTTATGTTTTTGCTCTGTACTGCTGCTGCAAAACATAAAAAATTCACATTGTGTAAGATAGTGATTCTGACTGTGATTCTCAGGATCAGTCATAACTTTACTGAATGGCAGAACAGATTTGAAAGGTCAAATAACCTCCCATATTCTCTTTCTCATATAATTTGAGTTTGCTTCAAATAGGACACATTACTAATTGACCCTATTATCTGAGGTTTTCTCCAAACCGTCATCAATGCAAAACCATTTCTGTCTTAAGTCGCTATTCAAGGTGCGGTGTCGTGGTTGTTAGCATAACGCTTTACTGCACCAGAGATCATGATTAGGGTTTAATTCCTGCCACTGCTTATAAGGAGTTTGTATGTTCTGCTTTTGACCACATGGATTTCCTCTGGGTTCTCCCGTTTCCTCCCACATTCCAAAGATGTGACGTTATGGTAAGGGTTAGTAAACCGTAGGCATGCTATGCTGGCACCAGAAGCAGGGCCAATCCTCAGTCTATGTTGGTCATAGATAAAATCAATCCATTTCACTGTATGCTTCAATGATTTGATGTACACTTTCCAAACTAATCTTTAATCTCTCTACATCTGCTCAGGTTGTATATTAAAACCATACTTGCTGAACTACTAAAACATCCAGTTAATCAAATGTTAACCTTACTTCAAAGAAATGATATGTATCACAAATTTTCCACCAATCCCTACTACTGGGCTTCATGACCATTCAGAATACCTGCAGTGTTGCCTCCCTCCTATTACCAGTCCTAACATGAATCATCACCTCAGGAAACATTGAAAGGAAATTGGGGTTATAGAATAAACCCAGTCACCAATATTTAAATATTTATTACAATTCTTGAGAATTCAGATTGCTCTATATCTGATTTGTTGCAAAAATTATTCTGTATTTAGAATCCAGGTAGGTAAAACCATCACATCATGCAATTCAGTATCTCCTGAGTTACAAAATACATGTGGACTAAGATGTTAACTGTCCTGTGCTATCACCAGTGGGATCATCAGTTGATCTGCCACCTGTCTTCAGGAGTTTCGGCCCGCTTATGATCAAGACTCTCTTGAGGTGGTGGGCCAGCAGTGCTAAAGGACCAGCTCCCACTGGTGAGTTTAAAAACTTGGCATCTGCCTCTATCAGAGTTGTTGGTCACTTCCATCCAACAGATAGTCTGCTCTTCAGGTGTCTATGCAACTACTGAAGGATTTGCAAGATATGTATACACTGTCTCACTATCTGCCCTTCTGGACATACTTGGTCCACACTCATGCTGATCCTTTCTCTGCTGCGTCAGCTACAGCCTACACATGACAATCCAACCTGTAATTCTGTGAGGAAACTCACGAGGACCAATGTAGTGGTTGTTACGGTAGGCACCCGACCCCGCCAGCCTCCATGGTTTAGGTGTTCTGATTCTCCGGAGTATGGATAGCTGACGTGGTCCTGTTAAAGATTCTGGCCTGCTCCCCTAATGGGAGCCATATTTTGGCACCAAGATTTGTATATTTAAAGATCACCCTAACTGGGGTTCAGTGCTCAATTATCAGCTCAACTTTGGTTCAGTCTGCTATTGCGTTTAGATCTCTGGATTCTCATCAGGTTCTCATCTAGCATCTAGTCAAGAACCCTGATCTTGTCTCAGTCTCAAAATTGTGTCTCGATTCTAGTCTCGGATACTTCTGCAAGTGGGTCCTTGCTGATGTACGACAACTCTGGCAGGGTTTGCAAGACGTGACAAAACGAAACCCAATAGCATGAATGGCAGTGATGCTTCACTACCAGATTAACTCAAAGCCTTCTATCCCACTTTGAAAGGGAGAATATAACTACAGCTGTGAAGATTCCTGCTGCACCCAGTGACCCCGTGATCTCTGTCTCGGCCGATGTTAAGCTGCCTTTAAAGAGGGTGAACCTTCACAAGGTGGAAGGCCCAATAGAGTACCTGGTAAGTCTCTGAAAACTTGTGCCAACCAACTGGCAGGACCAATTAAGGACATTTTCAACTTCTCACTGCTATGAGTGGAAGTTCCCACTTGCTTCAAAAAGACGATTATCCCAGTGCCTAAGAAAAATAATGTGAGCTGCCTTAATGACTATCATCCAGTAGCATTCACATCTACAGTAATGAAATGTTTTGAGAGGTTGGTCATGACTAAACTGAACTCCTGCCTCAGCAAGGACATGGACCCATTGCAATTTGCCTATTGCCACAATAGATGAACGGCAGACACAATCTCAATGACTCTTCACAAGGCCTTAGACCACCTGGACAATGTAAACACCTATGTCAGGACACGAGGAAATCTGCAGATGCTGGAATTTCAAGCAACACACACAAAAAGTGCTGGTGAACGCAGCAGGCCAGGTAGCATCTATAGGAAGAGGTACAGTTGACGTTTTGGGCCAGGACCCTTCATCAGGACGAACTGAAAGAAGAGATAGTAAGAGATTTGAAAGTGGGAGGGGGAGGGGGAGATCCGAAATGATAGGAGAAGACAGGAGGGGAGGGGAGCCCAGAGGGTGGAGAGCAGGCAAGGAGTCTCTTTCCCTTCTCTTTCTCCCCAGGCTCCCCGTCCCATGATCCTCTCCCTTCTCCAGCTCTGAGATCTACCCCTCCCCTCCTGTCTTCTCCTATCATTTCGGATCTCCCCCTCCCCCTCCCACTTTCAAATCTCTTACTATCTCTTCTTTCAGTTAGTCCTGACGAAGGGTCCCGGCCCGAAACATCGACTGCACCTCTTCCTATAGATGCTGTCTGGTCTGTTGCATTCATCAGCATTTTTTGTGTGTGTTACCTATGTCAGGATGCTGATCATTGACTATACCTCTGCATTTAACACCATCATTCCCACAATCCTGATTGAAAAGTTAGCAGAACCTGGGCCTCTGTACCTCCCTCTGAAATTGGATTTTCAACTTCCTAACCAGAAGACACAATCTGTGCAGATTGGTGGTAATATCTCCTCCTCGCTGACGATCAACACTGGTGCACCTCAGGGGTATGTGCTTAGCCCACTGCTCTACTCTCTCTATACCCATAACTGTGTGGCTAGGCATAGCTCAAATGTCATCTATAAATTTGCTGATCCTACAACGATTGTTGTTAGAATCTCAGATGGAGATGAGCGGGCATACAGGAGCAAGATATACCAACTAGTGGGTGGTGCCACAGCAACAACCTGGCACTCAATGTCAGTAAGAGAAACGAGCTGATTGTGGACTTCAGGAAGGGTAAGACAAAGGAACACATACCAATCCTCATAGAGGGAACAGAAGTGGAGAGAGTGAGCAGTTTCAAGTTTCTGAGGACCTAACCTGGTCCCAACATATTGATGCAGTTATAAAGAAGGCAAGACAGCAATTATACTTCAATAGGAGTTTGAAGAGATTTGATTTGGTATGTCAATAAAAACACTCAAAAACTTCTATAGATGTCCTGCGGAGGGTATTCTGACAGGCTGCATAATTGTCTGGTCTGGGGGTGGGGTGGTCTACTACACAGGTCTGAAAGAAGCTGCAGAGGGTTGTAAATCTAGTCAGCTCCATCTTGGGTACCAGCCTGCAAAGTACCCAGAACATCTTCAAGCAGCAATGTCTCAGAAAGACAGCGTCCATTATTAAGGACCCCCCAGCATCCAGGGCATGCCCTTTTCTCACTGCTACCATCAGGAAGGAGGTACCAGAGGTCTGAAGGCACACACTCAGCGATTCAGGAATAGCTTCTTCCTCTCTGCCATCCGATTCCTAAATGGACATTGAAACCGTAAACACTGCCTCACTTTTTAAAAATATATTATTTCTGTTTTTGCATGATTTTTAATCTGTTCAATATATGCATACTGTAACTGATTTACTTAATTATTTATTATTGCTTTCCTTCTCCTTCTTCTATATTAGGTATTGCATTGAACTGCTGCTGCTAAGTTCACAAATTTCAAGACACATGCCATGATAATAAGCCTAATTCTGATTCTGATAAGCATCCTCGCCTGAGCTTCACGTCACAGTAGTAGTGGTGCAATCACTCAAGTTGAGTACGGTGTTCTCCTACGGCCATGCTTCCCAACCTTTTTTATGCCACGGACCATTAAAACAAGGGGTCTGTGTACCCCAGGAAGGGAATTCCTTTCCTAAGGGGTTATTCCCTTAATGGAAAATGCTTGTACATGACTTTGCTTAACGTGGGGAGGCTGATGCGTTAGCCGCCGCCACACGGTCCTTCACAGATTAGGGTCAGGGTCCAGTAGCCCCTCTTTGCTGCAGCCTTCCTCCGCCATCACTGCAGTTGTGATGTGCCATCATCTTCCAGCAGCTCTACCGTTGATCTCCAATGTACATTCTGCACACATCACAGTTCCCATTTAGAATGAATACATTTCCATCTATTTTCTGTCACTTTGCCAGCTGGCTACTCAGGATCAGTTCAGTGCTTCAAATTCCCGAAGACTTTCTCCTTGTTATGAAGGTGATTGCTGGAGACCTTCATATGATGTATTTGAGTCATTGACATGAACGCAGAATATTTTGCCGCCCATTTTTTCTAAATGTCAACTGCTCAATCACTCCTTTTCAATAACAACTTTTGGAATTGTCTCGTGGAAATATGTGCATGCAACCTTTAGAAATATCCCGAGCTGTCCTTCAAAATAAATGGCAACTCAATAACGCTGACCAAAACTTCTTTCGTCTTTTCTGCTTGCTGGTCCCTTTATCAGCTATAAATTCAGTGGCCATTTTATTAGGGACCTCCAGTACTTAATAGAGTAGCCACTGAGCGTATGTCGTCATTTTTTTGCTGCTGTAGCCCAAGCATTTCAAAGTTCGGTTTGCTGTGCATTTAGAGGTGCTCTTCTGCACACCACTGTTGTAACACATGGTTATTTGAGTTACCATCACCTTCCTATCAGTGTGAACCAGTCAAATGATAATCCTCAGACCTCCCTCACTAAAGGCATTTGTACCCACAGACCTGCCGCTCACTGGATTTTTTTGTATTTCACACCATTGTCTGTAAGCTCTTAGAAGGCATCCGTTAGTCTTGCGAGACCATGGATCTGCGCCTGGAAAGTCTTCACTCTCCAGGGCGCAGGCCTGGGCAAGGTTGTATGGAAGACAGGCAGTTGCCCATGCTGCAAGTCTCCCATCTCTACGACACCGATGTTGTCCAAGGGAAGGGCACTAGGGCCGATACAGCTTGGCACCAGTGTCGTCGCAGAGCACTGTGTGGTTAAGTGCCTTGCTCAAGGACACAACACGCTGCCTCGACTGGGGCTCGAACTCACAACCTTCAGATCGCTAGTCGAATGCCTTAACCATTTGGCCACGTGCCCACCCGTAAGCTCTGGAGACTGTGTAAAATTCACAGGAAATGAGCAGTTTCTGCCACCCCACCTGGCACCAACTATCATCTGTGGTCAAAGTGATTTAGATTACCTTTCTTATCCATTACGATGCCTGGTCTGAACAACAACTGAACCTCTTGACCATGTCTGCCTGCTTTTATGCATTGAGTTGCTGCCACATGATTGGCCGAGTAAATATTTGCATTAATGAGCAGGTGTACAGGTGTATCTAATGAGTGTAGATCTCATACAGCCAGAGCAAGGCTGAGTCTGGTCTAAGGAGTAATGGCCAAAATCAACCCAGCCTTAAAGATAGCGGAATCAAAGGTTATGGGGATAAGACAGGAACTGGATACTGATTGTGGATGATCAGCCATGATCACAGTGAACGGCGGTGCTGGCTTGAAGGGCCGAATGGCCTACTCCTGCACCTATTGTCTATTGTCTATTTTCTAAGGGGAAATATCAGACTAACCTTGTATAAGTTCCCTGTTACTTTCTCCACTGAAGCAGACACTCAGCTACTATGAGCACCTACAAAGAGTACTGCATCCAGGATTTGAGAGCTGCTTTAGAGAGACTGGGGAAAATGAGACTCACATATCACATCATGCCTGTGAAACAGTTATTTTCGTATTAAATTCATGATGTTCATACAATACTGATATTACTGTAATCAGTGAAAATTAAACTGTGAAGGAGAGCCTGGTACTAATCCATGGTTTTCTAAAGATACAGCAGGATTTATAAGGTGAATTTTCATACTGACAACAGCAGAGGGCAACATATGCAACTCTTTTGTTAAAACACCAGCGAATGAATTCTCCGAGGAACTTGCTGTTGACTTATTGCTTCTGTCATTAGGGACAGCGGCTCCTAATTTAACAAAATCACAGGTAACTTCAGAATAACTTATGCACCTAGTGGGAGAAAACCAGTTAAATAAATCCTAAGTATCAGAGTGAACACATTGGGAGTCAGAGTAACACACACAAAATGCTGGAGGAACTCAGCAGTTCTTAACTTTAAAATCTCCAGCATCCATGGAGATGAATACAGAGTCAACATTACAAACTGAGGCCATTCATCAGACCTCATCCTGGATTCATCATTGAGAATCAACAGTGGCCTGTTCAATTTCTGGCAACTAAATCACCAGGTTTTCCAGTACAGTGAAAATGGGAAGAGTAAATTATTTCCTTATAAGATATTTCCCAATAATTAGAAATGTTGCATCTGCATCAGATTTTGTTTGCAATTTTTGTGCTTTATTTGACCTGAAGGTAAGATTTCAGTCCATGTCCTTTCAATAGGTTCAATAGGTACGTTTAATGTCAGAAAAATGTATACAATATACATCCTGAAATTCTTTTCCATAAGTGCCTGCCATTTCCACTTCCATATCACCTGGTTCTGCTTCTACTTTAGCCTGTCTGCTATCAAAACTCTCAGTCATGCCTTTGTAATGTCTAGATAACTAGTCCCATAGCTTTCTGCCCAGCATCCACCTTTTATCTTCCAGATGTCAAAACTCATCTGTCCACATTCTAACTTACTGGCTTGTCCTCTGATGCAGCATCTTGAAATATCCACGAACCTTCCCTCCCCTCCCCTCCATACAAATTTTCACAACAGTGATATTAAACCTGATTCTGATTCCAATTCTGGTACCCTCCCCCCACCCCCCACAGATGCTGCTCAACCCTCTGAGTTCCTCCAGTAGATTGTTCTTTTGCTCCTGACTCGTATCAAGTTCTGCTTATCCATCGCCATTATGTTTACATTTTAGTCCTCAGTAAGCATTGTCTTAACTTTAAAATTCTTGACCTTGTTTTCTATACTGCCCAGCTTTTCGTGTGGCAGTTTACTAAGACCAGTATCAAATATAGATACCGACCTTCAAATAATAGATACAACAATGAATCAAAAGTCACACCTACAGTAAGCACAGTCTGCAAGGTGTCAACATTCATTAAAAACTACTCTTAAGGTTAGTAACAAGCTTGAGCAAATCACCATTATCCACAAATACTACATTAGACCCTCAGAGACTGTTGACATGGAGGTAATTAAAGACTAGCATCACCAGTTTAATATTTACATATAAATACACAGTCAGGTAGGTATTCATTTAATCTACATGTTTTTAACCCCTGTAAACTTCTCATTTATATGGGCGTTTTAGCCAACTCTGACCGCCCACACCAAGTGATCTCAGTCCTGATCAATTACCCCCACTAGGCAATGAGTTGTCAATTTGGTTTAGATCTGTGGTACCTCCTGACCCAGTTTCTTGACTAATCCTGTCACTCGGCCCCAGGCTTACCTTACCAAACATTTCTGAATCGCCATCTGCTTAGGTATTGTATGATCAACATGAACCTTAATCATCTTTATTGTATAGTTCCCATCTCCCAGGACTTCTGCAGATTTTCCATGGTTTCATCTTGCCAGTTTTCTGTCTTCTCATCCAAGCTTCTGACTGTAGATATCCCTTCTGGCTCCTCTCTTCTTCTTTTTCCTTTGCATCCAAGTTGGACTGCAGAAAACTCAGGATACTAAGGCATCGGTTTCTTGCTCAGAAACGTCCTGTGGTGGAGCACAATGTACACAAGCCGAAACAATGCAAATAACCCATGAAACGTTTGACCAATACCTGCTGCCTCATTATTTCATAGAGTCATAGAGGAGAACGGCACAGAAACCGGCCATTTGACCCATCTAGTTCATGCCAAAGACATATAAACTTCCTACTTCTATTAACCTGCACTGGGACCACAGCCCTCCATATCCCCCTACTATTCATGTACTTATCCAAACTTCTCTTAAAATTTAAGATCAAGCGCACATGCACCACTTGTGCTGGAAGCATATTCCACACCCTGACAACCCTCTGAATGAAGAAGGTTCCCCCTCATGTTCCCCTTAACCCATGACCTCTGGCTGTCGTCCCACCCAACCTCAGTGAAAAAAGCCTGCTTGCATTTACCCTGTCTATAGCCCCCGTAATTTTGTATGCCTCTATCAAATCTCTCCTCAATCTTCTAAGTTCTAAAGAACACAGTCCTACATTATTCAATCTTTCTTTATAACTCAGGCCTCGTCCAGACCCGACAACATCCCTGTGAATTTTCTCTGTACTTTTTCAACCTTGTTTCCATCTTTCCTATAGGTAGGTGACCAAAACTGTACACAATACTTCAAATTAGTCTTATACAACTTCAACATAATATTCCATCTTCTGTACTCACTAGATTAATTTATGAAGGCTAATGCGTCAGAAACTTTCTTTATGATCCTATCTGCCTGTGATATCACTTTCAACAATTATGGACCTGTATTCCCAGAGTCCTTTGTTCTACCACACTCCTCAGTGCCCTACCATTCACTGTGTAAGGCCTACCCTAGTTTGTCCTACCACTAGGTTTCAATAGGTCAATAGATACATCTAATGCAGAGAAATGTATACAATATACATCCTGAAATTCTTTTTCTTTGCAGAAATCTATGAAAACAGCGAATGCCCCAAAGAATGAATGACAGTTAAAACGTTAGAACCCCAAAGCCCCCCTAACTCCCCCTTCCACACATAAGCAACAGCAAGGCAATAACCCCACCCCCCACCAGCAAAAAAGCATCAGCACCCTCCACCGAGCACTCAAGCATGCAGCAAAGCATCAATAAAGACACAGACTTGCAGTACCCCAAAGACTACTCGTTCACCCGATAATCACAGGCTCTCTCTCTCCCTAATAAGGAAAAAAGTGGTGTTCCCATTTCATAGCGAGAGGAGAGACATAACAAACAACTCGCTGATTTACGATGTTAAAAGTCTCTTGAGTTGCTTTTTTCCGAGCTCTGAGCCCAGAGAGTCGGCACCAAACGGGCGCAGCGCTCCAAACACACAACTCCTGACAGTTAACCCGCTACTCCCGATGTTCCGTCGTTCTCCTGCGATGCTTCTGTCAGGGGCACTGGCCTAGAAACAGCACATCCCCAGAGCCACGAAATCCCGGAACCCTGAAGGCGCGCTCAGCTTCCAGGCCGCGTCCTTGTGGCCGGTTGTGAGGCCCAGAGAGTGGATCCCACTCCCGAAGAACTAAAGTCAGCGTGTAACTCCAGGTCAGGGTCTTCAAAAAAAGGGGGAAAGAGAGTTATTTCCGAACATGCAAGCTAAAAAGTCGCCATTCAGCACCATCTTGACTTCCCCCCACCTTCTTTTGTGCAGAACCTCGCACCTGTCTGCATTAAGTTCCATCTGCCATTTTCCTCCAAAGTGTGAATGAAATGTTGAGCTTCCCTATTAAAGATTAGATATTATGGGGACCATGACATTAAGATGCACAGTTTCAACCCAAAGCATCAACAATTTGTTTTGGCAGACATACGGTCTGGTACATCGCAGTAGCGAGCAGTTAGCGAATTGATATTACGGTACTAGCGATCCGGTTCAATCCCACTGCTGTCTGTAAGGAGGTTGTACGTTCTCCCTGTGACTGCATAGGTTTCCTCCAGACTCCCCCGACAGTTCAAAGATGTACAGGTTAGTAGGATAGTTGGACACATGAGTGTAATTATGTGGCACATGCACATTGTGCTGGAAGGGCTGTATCGCTAAATAATTAAGAAATAAAAATGAAAATACTCAAATGCTGCTCGACTCACTGATCCTCCAGCAGATGGCGCATTGCTCCCGTTTCCAGTGTGCAGCCCCGAGTGTTGGATTGTTTTAAAGCAGAAGAATGTGGCAAACTGCGCCAGCCTGAAATGCTGTCCATTATTGTTCACACTTCATTATGAATCAGAAGGTGGCCATTCAGCCCATTGACTAGACCCGTTTCTCCAATCATTCCCATTCCCCCACTTATCCTTTTGCAACTACTCTCCTTCTGCCCATGTCCTCTGAGGGGAATCTGCTGTAGCCAATTAATGTAGCAAACAGGCCTGTCTCTGGCTGTAGGAGGAAGGCAGCGCACCCAAGGGAAACTTGTGTAGTCATAGGGAGAATGTGCAAACTCCACACAGAGCAGCAGTTTACCAGATCATCTTTGTCCTCCAAGGTCAGGATCGAACCTAGATGGCTGGGGCAGTGTGGCCGCTTCACTAATTGCTGCACCACTGCGCTCTCCCCGTTGGAAATCCGCTCCTCAAGGAAAGAATGTGTGCTCAAAGAGGTGACCACAAGGCCGCTGTGGTCCACTTTGCGGAGATGGACAAATTGAACAGTTGTACTTCTGACCACTTTGAGTGGCTATCAACCAGCACGGGGAAGTAGTTCGTGTCCGGCTGAAAGACACGCACATTCACGTGCTGGGACGGACAAGACAGCCACTTCCAGATTCGCTCCAGAAAAGTGGACAACAAGGGGTCAACCGGCCTGTGACACAGAGCAGCAGTTTCATCAATTCCAAGCCAACAAGGCTGCCAATCTCATGCAAACAATTCCCACACGCTGGTCGTCAACAATGTTAAAGTACTACCTTATGCAACCTTAATTCACTGGCTGACAACTGCAGAAGATTTTGATCTCATCATCGCCCCCTCCTCCAATTCACTCCACCTCAACAAGGTATACTTATGCATTGACCTCAATGGAAGGCCTTCCTGCCTCTTCAACTGTGACCAGAAAGTATTGTTAATGTCCCTCAATTAACAATGCCTTCTTATGAATTATAGGTTGCCTCCTCACAGGACATCTGAAACAGCACATCCTCAGTAGCACTCAGCTTCAATGTGACGTATTCTACAGACCATTCCAGATGATATAGTCCACCAGGACTGAAAGGGTTAGCATATGAGGAACGTTTGATGGCTCTAGGTCTGTACTCGCTGGAATTCAGAAGGATGAGGGGGGATCTCATTGAAACCTTTCAAATGTTGAAAGGCCTAGATAGAGTAGATGTGGAAAGGATGTTTCCCATTTTGGGGGAGTCTAGGATGAGAGGGCACAGCCTCAGGATAGAGGGGCACCCTTTCAAAACGGCAATGCGGAGAAATTTATTTCGCCAAAGGGTGGTGAATTTGTGGTGTTTGTTGCCACACGCAGCTGTGGAGGGCAGGTCGTTGGGTGTATTTAAGGCAGAGATTGATAGGTTCTTGATTGGACATGGCATCAACGGTTACGGGGGAGAGGCCAGGAACTGGGGTTGAGGAGGAGAAAGAAAAAAAGGATCAGCCATGATTGAATGGCGGAGCAGACTCGATGGGCCAGATTTACAGGTCCTCTTCCACTTGGAGTCGAAAAGCTTTGCTCCTGGATATGGTGAATATGCACCTTGTACCCAATAATGACGCTGCAGGAGTTAGTGAGGAGCTGATCGCTGAGCTCCTGAAAGCTTTTGCATATCCAAAGGTACATTTTAATGCTATTGATTTCTCCTCAGAATCAGAATCAAGTTGAATATCACTGGCATACGTCGTGAAATTTGTTGACTTTATGGCAGCTGTACAACGCAATACATAATAACAGAAGAAAACAAACCGTGGAATTCAATGTTCTTCCTTCCCCACTTTCTTGCTCTGACTCCTCATCTTCTTTGCCAGTCCCTGGTGAAGGGTCTCGGCCCGAAACGTCGACTGTTTACTCTTTTCCATCAACGCTGCCTGGCCTGCTGAGTACCTCCAGCATTTTGTGTGCATTGCTTGGATTTCCGGCATCTGCAGATTTTCTCTTGTGCATGAATTACAATAAGTTTATCAATATGAAATAGTGAAATAGTGGAAAAACATAAATAACAAAAGTAGTGAGGTACTGTTCACGGGTTCAATGTCCATTCAGAAATCGGATGACAGGGAGGAAGAAGCTGTTCTTGAATCGTTGAGTGTGTGTCTTGAAGCTCCTGTACCTCCTTCTTGATGGTAACAATGAAAAGAGAGCATGTCCAAGGTGGTGGGGGTCCTTCACGTTGGCTGAAGATGTCTTGGATATGACGGAGACTAGTGCCCATGATGGAGCTGACTAAGTTTACAACTCTCTGCAGCTTACTTTGATCCTGTGCAGTAGATCCACACACCACCGCGCCCCCCCCCCCCCCGCATACAGACAGTGATGCAGCCAGTCAGAATGCTGTCCACAGTACATCTGTATACATGCAGTGCCAGCGGCAAACCCTACCCCTTCAGTTTTGGCCATTACTTATAAATGACTACAAATCATCAGTGTCATCACCATGTCCTTGCACTGACTGTGCAGTGTTTCTCTGACAACCTCAGGATATCCACAGAATGGTACCACAGTCTACAATGGAGTCGGTCCAAACTGCAGCTTGTGCAAGTCGCAATCGGTCAATGAGTAATCGGCATCAGTGCCAATATCCACCTTCACTAAACAATTAATTGTTTCAAAAGCAATCTTATAACCATTAACACGCTGCAGATCCACGGACATGAACTTGCCATTAATCGCTGCGCCTGCCCAGTGTGTATGCAGTATCCTGCTTATGGAATGTCCTTCCATGTTTATTTGGCTGCATCGCCATCTGTTTCTTGTTACGCCTTCCAAGCTCTCGTGGCCCAAGGATTCAGTAAATTTACTCTCTGTGATCACCTGACTGTAACCAAGGAAAAAGACGTTGCTATTTCTGTCCTCATCACGTTGCAGGTGCCCACACTTCAGAATTCTACGACAAACGAAGCTTCCATGAAGTCTTCAACATAATCCGAAAATGAAAGGCCATCCTGCAAGCCCCCTAAAATGAATTGAATTTTCTCAACAACCAATTTCCACACTCAACGATCAAACATCTGGCCTAAAACAGATGGCAAAGAAGATGGCAGCACGACGCAGCTCGCAGTGGCCACTCCAGTGGTGATGTCTGTTATTTGTCAAGTAGGGTGCCGTACACAATCCTGATTTGACGGAGATGGATGTGAGAGCACGGAGGAACATCTGGTGAAACTTCTGAAATGCCTGCTTCGCTGCTGCTGCTACTGTGTGGTCCAGAATCTCCAGAGGGGAAGGCCACGAGTCCTCGGCTTTGCTTGTTGCTCGGCGGCCGGGGCGGGGTCGAAGCGCTCGGCTGAGGATGGTTCTCGGAGAGGCTGTGTCGGAGGGGCTGGTCGGAGGCTCGAAGTTTTCAGACGGACTCAGAGTCCGCTGTGGTCGGGTGCTTCCAATGGTGCTGCATCGGCAAGTTTGCGGCGCTTGGAGGTTCATGGCAGGGAGAGTTTCTCCCTTCTGCCGTCTGCGTGAGATGATGGGGCTATCGGGGCTTTGAGACTTTTTTTTGCCATGCCCATGGACTGCTCTTTATCAAATTATGGTATTGCTTTGCACTGTTGTAACTATATGTTATAATTATGTGGTTTTGTCAGTTTTAGTCTTGGTTTGTCCTGTGTTTTCTTGTGATATCATTCTGGAGGAACGTTGTATCATTTTTTAATGCATGCATTTCTAAATAACAATAAATGGAAACTGAACTGAACTGAACTGAACTGAAAAAAACATTTTTTTTAATTGAACCACTTTACCAATACCTTTGGCCTGACTGTATATCAACCAACTATTTCTTCTGGTGCGAAACACTCAAAATGCTGAAGGAACTGAGCAATTCAGGCAGCATCTACGGAGGGGAATAAACAGTCGAATCTGAATCTGAATCTCAATCTCAAAGTTTAAAGTTCAAAGAAAGTTGATTGCCAAAATCTTACAGTGTATCTCACCATATAATACCCTGACATTCATTTTCTTCCACGCAATCCCAGTGGAACAAAGAAATAAAGCAGAATCAATTAAAAACTAGACACATGCGCGCACACACACACACACACACACACACACACACACACACACACACACAAAGACTGACAAAGGACTAATGTGCAAAGGAAGAGAAGCAGTGCAATTAGAAATAATAAATAGATAAATACATACATACATACATACATAGTAAATAAATAAGACTGAGTACATGAGTTGTAGAGTCCTTGAAAGTGAGTCTATAGGTTGTGGAATCAGTTTAGTAATGAGGTGAGGTGAAGTTATGCACACTGGTTCAGGAGCCTGATGGTTGAAAATCTGACATTTTGGAATAACACCCTTAGTTCTTTGTGATAATTAGGAGGACACTAATGATACCACTTGCTCCCAGGACCATCATAAAGGGCTTGGATTCTCGTATTTATGAAGCTCACCTGCATATATGCCAGAAACATCATCTATTGCTATCTGGAAAAGCCTGTTCCCTATTACCTAACTCTTCATTATTTCCCTGTTACGCTCTCAAGTAGTAATATCCCAGGATCATTGGCATTATCATTGAGGACTCCTTTGTACTTCTCCATACCGATGCATAATCTAGATAAAACCAGCAACAAAATCCACTCAGTGGCCACCTTATTAGATACGTCCTGTACCTAATAAACTGGCCACTGAGTGTATGTTCATGGTCTTCTGCTGATGAAGTCCATTCACTTCGAAGTTTGACACGTTGTGCATTCAGAGATGCTCTTCCACGCAGCAATGTTGTGACACGTAGTTACTTGCGTTACTGTCACCTTCCTGTCAGTTTAAACCAATCTAGTCATTCTCGTCTGTCCTCTCTCATCGGCAAGGCACTTTTGTCCTCAGAAATGCCACTCACTGGATGTTCTTTTTCACTTTTCATACAATTCTCTGTAAGTTCTAGAGAATGTTGTGCATGAAAAATCCCAGGAGATCAGCAGTTTCTGAGTTACTCAAACCACTCCATCTGGCACCAGCAATCATACCATGAGCAAAGTCACTTAGATCACATTTCTTCCTCATTCTGATGTTTGATCTGAACAACAACTGAACTTCTTGCCCATGCCTGCCTGCTTTTATGCATGGAGTTGCTGCCACGTGATTGGCTGATTAGATATTTGCATTAATGACCAGTGGGTAGGTGTACCAAATAAAGCAGCCTCTGGCCACTGAGTTTTTTTTTTGAAAATAGTTAACATTCAACTAACAGCAATAATCAGTAAAACAATATAGCAAAAGTCATATCATATGGTATACGATTCTTAAATGTAAACTCACTTTCATATGTAATGCATTTTGAATCCCCCACAGTCATAATTTTTCCGATCTCTGTAACCTTCTTCACCACAAGCCTCCAATCCAATCTCTCAGTTAGCCATTGGTGTTGAGGCTTCAGGCACTAAGCCTATTTTGACACTAACTTTCACAGCCTGTCCTTGTCACTCTTCCATAAGATACTTCTTAATATTGTCCTAAAATTGCCAAATGTGCCTTTCTGTCAAATTTTTGTTGAAATCACTGAGGAGTTCTGTACTAATAATGTTCCACATAAATGTAAGCTATTAAGCACATCTACATAAAACGCTGTCACAGGAAAGCAGCCTCCATCATCAGAAAACCCCAGCACCCAGGACATGCTCTCTTCTCACTGCTGCCATCGGGAAGAAGGTACAGGAACCTCAGGACTCACACCGCCAGGAAAAGCTACTACTCCTCAACCATCAGGCTCTTGAACTAAAGGGGATAACTTCACTCAACATCACTTGTCCCACCATTGAAATATTCCCACAACCAATGGACTCTTCATCTCATGTTCTCAATATTTATGGCTTATTTATTATTATTATTATTAATAATAATAATTTCTTTCTCTTTGTATTTGCAGAGTTTGTTGAATACCCATGTGGGTGCAGTCTTTCATTGATTCTGTTATGGCTATTATTCTATAGATTTATTGGGCACGCCCGCAAGAACTCAGGGTTGTATATAGTGATATATATGTACCTCGATAATAAATTTAATTTGAACTTTGAACTTTGTTATTACAAATAATCTTAGTAGCTAACTGCAGTCCAACATGCATTATTCTTCAAACAACTAAAGTAGAATTTTTTTGACATCAAGTCAAATACAATATTGTACAATGCAAAGCTCAGCCTGCTATAACCGGTTAGATTAAATTAGATTAGATTAGCTTTATTTGTCGAAATATACATTGAAACAGGCAGTGAAATGCATTGTTTCAACACAGTCCAAGGGTATGCTGGGGACAGTGCACTAGTATCGCCGTGCTTCCTCACAACCGCAACTTACTTACCTTCACCTGCATGTCTTTTTGGACTGTGAGAGGAAACCGGAGCACCCGGAGGAAACGCACGCAGTCACAGGGAGAGCATGCAAACTCCTTACAGACAGCAGCAGGAATTGAACCATGATCCTCCGGTCGCTGGTGCCGGAAACCGTTAAGCTCCTGTGTCGCCCACAAAGTGGCCTCAGTTGTACAAAGTGCGTACATTGTACCAGAACTTGGATCTGTGGCCATCAGACTCAGAGACAACGGCGCTATATGCCAGGCTCTGCCATCAAGAGAGATGGCAGGAGCACAGGGAAGTACCGACGGAGATTTATTTACTTACTCAGCGATATGGTGCAGAGTAGGTTCCCCAGCAACCCTGCGACAAACCCAATTAACCTTTAGCTAATTACGGACAACTTACAATGACCAATTCAACTATCCAGTACATCTTTGGACTGTGGGAGGACACACAGAGACTCCTTCCAGATCAGCGCCGGAATTGAACTCCGAACTCCAGACGCCCCGAGCTGTTATAGAGTTGTGCTAACGGCTACGCTACTGTGGCGCCAGTGTAACATTCAGTGTAAAGTTTCAATTTTTAGCTGGAACTTTAACCCATCTTCTCTTCCGGACCTGTATTTTTGCCATTGGGTTCGATAGAAGTCTTGTCCACGACAGGGTCTTGAGTCCAAGCATCTTGGCTCACATGCCAGTGTAGTATGAAGAGTGTGCTACATTTTTGGCAGTGCCACCTTTCCAATGATTCGGCAAACTAAATACCCATCTGCTGTCCCAAATTAACAGAAGAGATCCCCATGAAATGTTCTCCACTTCCCTGGTCAATATTTATCCCTCATGTCTCTCAGATAGCATCAGTGAAACTGATTATTTCATTATGAACACATCCGGGAACGTGTTCTGTACAACTTGGCACGTTTCCTTCATTGCAACTGTGAATATACTCCAGAAGCACATTAATTGGCTGTAATGCCATTTGCAACATTATGAAAGGGATGCAAAAATCATTTATTTCTTGATTGATTGATTGAGATGCGGCATAGAATAGGTCCTTTCAGGACTTTGAGCCATGCCACCCAGCAATCCCCTGATTTAATCCTAAAATAATCATGGGGCAGTTTACAATGACCAATTAACCTACCACTTTGGACTGTGGGTGGAAACCGACCCGGTCACGGGGAGAACGTACAAACTCCTTACAGCCAGCGTCGGGAATTGAACCGGGGTCGCTGGGACTGTAAAGCGTTGTGCTGACCGTGCCACCCCAGTATTATTTAAGGCACCACAGGAGCGTAGAAATTAGCACAACGATGTTATAGCTCGGGGTGCGCTGGAGTTCAGAGTTCAATTCCGGCTCTGTCTGTGGGGAATTTGTACATTCTCCCTAGGAGTGCATGTGTTTCCTACACGTGTTCCAGTTTCCTCCCAAATTCCGAAGACTTAACGGTTAGTAGGTTAATTGGTCATTGTAAATTCTATAGGATTATATAGGATGGTTACTGAGCCAGAAGGGCCTGCTGCACACTGTATCTCTGAGTAAATAAACAAAGGAAACATTTAAACATGTCTTTATTTAGGATCATCTGTACCTAATGTGCCGATGTTTGTAGAAATTCCTAATCCCTTGGGAGGTGGAGAGAAATATTGAGTGTAAGTAATGAAGGAAGCAAAACATAAGAAAGGGAGGAGGAGACAGAAAAACAAAAGTGAAAGGAGAAAAAGAGGAAAGGAAAGTAAGAATCAGGGTAACTGAGACAGAATGAGAATGAAAGTGAGAAAGAAAAGAAAGACTGCAGGAATGAGGTCAAGACAGAGGAAGAAAGAGGGAGAAAAAAAGAAGAGAGAGAATAAAGGAAAAAGACAGAGAGAAAATATAAGAAAGAGAGAAAGGAAAGGGAGGGAACGTTGACTCAGACCATGAGAGGCCTGCTCGGGCATTTTCATGCCTTTCAAGGCGCAGATTGGAAGTCCATGTGGGGCTCCACTCCTCGCACAGACGCTAGAGCAATGTGTGGTTAAGTGCCTTGCTCAAGGACACAAACACACTGTCACAGCTGAGGCTCGAACTAGTGACCTTGAGATCACTAGACGAACGCCTTAATCACTTGGCCATATGCCCACAAAAGGAAAAGGAAGAGTTAAAAAATAGAGGAGTGAAAAAGGAAGCTGAGAGGAAGTGAAAGGAAGAAAGAGAGAGAGAAGAAAATAAGTGGAAGAAGATGGCGCCAGCGAAAAATGCAACAAAGGGTGACATACTCTAGACGGTTCACAACACAGCTTCTTTCAAGCAACACACATAAAAATTGCTGGTGAACGCAGCAGGCCAGGCAACATCTATAGGAAGAGGTACAGTCGACGTTTCGGGCCGAGACCCTTCGTCAGGACTAACTCTTGGCCCCTATAGATGCTGCCTGGCCTGCTGTGTTCACCAGCAATTTTTATGTGTGTTGCTTGAAATTCCAGCATCTGCAGGTTTCCACGTGTTTGCATTTTTACAACTTCTTTCACTTAGAAACATAGAAAATAGGTGCAGGAGTAGGCCATTCGGCCCTTTGAGCCTGCACTGCCATTCAGTATGATCATAGAAACATAGAAACATAGAAAATAGGTGCAGGAGTAGGCCATGATCATGGCTGATCATCCAACTCAGAACCCTGCACCAGCCTTCCCTCCATACCCCCTGATCCCCGTAGCCACAAGGCCCATATCTAACTCCCTCTTAAATATAGCCAATGAACTGGCCTCAACTGTTTCCTGTGGCAGAGAATTCCACAGATTCACCACTCTCTGTGTGAAGAAGTTTTTCCTAATCTCAGTCCTAAAAGGCTTCCCCTTTATCCTCAAACTGTGACCCCTCATTCTGGACTTCCCCAACATCGGGAACAATCTTCCTGCATCTAGCCTGTCCAATCTCTTTAGGATTTTATACGTTTCAATCAGATCCCCCCTCAATCTTCTAAATTCCAATGAGTACAAGCCTAGTTCATCCAGTCTTTCTTCATATGAAAGTCCTGCCATCCCAGGAATCAATCTGGTGAACCTTCTTTGTACTCCCTCTATGGCAAGGATGTCTTTCCTCAGATTAGGGGACCAAAACTGCACACAATACTCCAGGTGTGGTCTCACCAAGGCCTTGTACAACTGCAGTAGTACCTCCCTGCTCCTGTACTTGAATCCTCTCGCTATAAATGCCAGCATACCATTCGCCTTTTTCACCGCCTGCTGTACCTGCATGCCCACTTTCAATGACTGGTGTATAATGACACCCAGGTCTCATTGCACCTCCCGTTTTCCTAATTGGCCACCATTCAGATAATAATCTGTTTTCCTATTTTTGCCACCAAAGTGGATAACTTCACACTTATCCACATTAAATTGCATCTGCCATGAATTTGAACACTCACCCAACCTATCCAAGTCACCCTGCATCCTCTCAGCATCCTCCTCACAGCTAACACTGCCGCCCAGCTTCGTGTCATCCACAGACTTGGAGATGCTGCATTTAATTCCCTCATCCAAGTCATTAATATATATTGTAAACAACTGGGGTCCCAGCACTGAGCCTTGTGGTACCCCACTAGTCACTGCGTGCCATTCTGAAAAGGTCCCGTTTATTCCCACTCTTTGCTTCCTGTCTGCTAACCAATTCTCTATCCACATCAATACCTTACCCCCAATACCGTGTGCTTTAAGTTTGCACACTAATCTCCTGTGTGGGACCTTGTCAAAAGCCTTCTGAAAATCCAAATATACCACATCTACTGGTTCTCCCCTATCCACTCTACTAGCTACATCCTCAAGAAACTCTATGAGATTCGTCAGACATGATTTTCCTTTCACAAATCCATGCTGACTTTGTCCAATGATTTCACCACTTTCCAAATGTGCTGTTATCACATCTTTGATAACCGACTCCAGCAGTTTCCCCACCACCGACGTTAGGCTAACCGGTCTATAATTCCCCGGTTTCTCTCTCACTCCTTTTTTAAAAAGCGGGGTTACATTAGCCACCCTCCAATCCTCAGGAACTAGTCCAGAATCTAACGAGTTTTGAAAAATTATCACTACTGCATCCACTATTTCTTGGGCTACTTCCTTAAGCACTCTGGGATGTAGACCATCTGGCCCTGGGGATTTATCTGCCTTTAATCCCTTCAATTTACCTAACACCACTTCCCTACTAACATGTATTTCACTCAGTTCCTCCATCTCACTGGACCCTCTGTCCCCTTGTCCTCCTTAGTGAACATCTTTTAACATCTTCTTTTTCTTTAAAAAGTAGTTCTGCTACAGTTGGAGCTCGTGATCTGCACTTAGCTGGTATATTTTTGGGCCGATTGAGTGATTTGGCGCTTTGCTGACTCTGAGGGTGTTCAGTGAGGAAGCATGCAGCCTCGAGGCCAAGAAGCCTGGAGACAGGGCATGGGCCCATGACGTCCACCATTTCTCACCAATCTCGCCAATTAGAGTGTCGAGAAAGATTGAAAGGCGAGAGCGGAAGGCGAACGAGTGTTCAGCGCTGTCTACCAGCCCCTTGCTCACTGATGCTGGAGGAAGGTAACTGTGTGTGACACTCCCTTTCTCCCTCTCTCTTGCTGCTCCGGAGGAACATCACTACGATCGAATGGTCTTTCTCTCTCCCTCAATGCTGTCAGTGGATGGTGCGGGACTCTTTCAATTCTGTGTTTATATTCTGCGTTTTTCACTTTTTTTGCCATCTACATGAGCTTTTTTTTAAACCTTGGGGAAGGAGTGTTTGATGTTTCTTTGAACGGATTCCAAAGTTTTCTTTGTTTCATGACTGTCTGTGGGAAGACAAATCTCAGAGTTGTATGCAGCATCCATGCTTCGATAATAAATGTACTTTGAGAGGCAAATGAAAGAAGAGAGAGAGAGAGAGAAAAAATAAGGAAAGAAGGACACAGGAGCTGATTCTAAGGCCCCTTGAGCCTGCTCTGGCATTCAATGATCATTGCTGATCGTTTCTGAACCACAAGATTAATTTCTCCGCACAGTCTACATATCCTTTGATTGCCTGTGTTCAGCGCCTGTAGGCTGATTCGTGTAGCTGCTGACATTTGCAAATAATAATCAGAGTTAGACGTAAACAGAATATCTTTTACTGAAGACAATGACTCTCAATAAAAAGCAGCACATTGTCCAAAATTTATCAGCTCGTGATACTCCACATTATCCTTCTGCTTCCAGTGATGGAGTATTGACAGCCTTCACTGAGGAAAAATGCGGGATGCTCTGTCGTGCCCTAGATGCCACCTTCTGAGTCACTGCCTTGTTTCCAATCTAAATTCCAGCAGCTGCTTGGAACGCACAATATTACATATGCAGTTCTTACACAATTGATATGGTGTGCACTTCCAGTTTCTTGCCCCAGTACAGTGAAAACTTGAAACTGAGAAGCTAGAACAAATTACTTTTGACAGTGCCCTGGAAAGAATATCAGCTTTCTAAATTTTACTGCCTGAAAAAGTGTTCTGTCGGTGGGGGGGGGGGGAAGGAGGAACGGGTGCAGGCTGGTGGGAGGTTTGCAGAAAAGAGAAAGCACGCACATTTTTTTGGCTTGGTTAATGCTCCACGTATAAATTCTTCAGTAGTTGTTGGCTTCATTTTCCTGTATATAAGAGCAGCTGTGTGTTGTCTGCCAAAATAAACAGCAATGTCCCTCAGTAACCGCGTTAAACAAAAACCATATAACGCAGGTGTCATTTGCAGCGAGCGATATTACCCAGAGACGTTAACAAGTGGACCTCCCTCAAACATGTGTTTACTGAGGATTAAAGTGAAGTTATTAAAGCAGCTGGATGCAGTCTGAAAGCACTGGGAAGTCACACACAGACCAGCTCAGTGAAATCTCCCTCCTTGTCGGATTTAATAAGGGTGGCAAAATCTAATTATCGCTCATTAATTCAGAATGGAACACAAGCACCGTTTTCTAGTTCCTTTAGCGTGACATCTTACTCACAGAGGATATCTTGACCAGTTGCATAGGCCAAAGGATGACGGTCGAAGAACTTTTCCCAAGTCTTGTTGGCAAACAGCACAGCAGCCACCTCAGTGTTCTGCAGAGTGCTGAATGCTCTGCATCTGCTATTAATCTTGACTTTCTCATCATCCCGTCACCGCCTGTAATGGGTTTATACGTTCTCCCCGTGACCGCATGGGTTCCCTCCAGGTGCTCTGGTTTCCTCCTCCAGTCCAGTCGGTAGGTTAATTGGTCATTGTAAATTGTCCTGTGGTTAGACTGGGATTAAATCAGGGGATTACTGGGCGGCGCAGCTCACAGAGCCAAAAGGGCCTATTCTGCGTTGTATCACAATAAATAAGTAAATAGATAGTGTTTAAATTTCAGCTGACTTGAAGTCACAGCCCTTTGATAGAGTCTGCCTCAATGGTTCACAAATGGATGACTACCCATCAACTAAGGAAACAAATTACAAGTTTGCTCTGCCCGGGGGATAGATGGAAGCCCAACCAGATCTTCCCTTCTAGTTACACCATCACACAAACCCAGGAACAGGAATCCAGTCTGATTCTTTGCCAACCAACCCATTCAAAATGCAGGAGGAACTCTGCAGGATAGGCGGCATGTATGGCGCGAACTAAATAGTCAACGTTCTGTGCTGAGGCTCTTCAACAGGCCCGAAATCTCTCAGGTCTCGGCCTATATTCCCTCTAAGCTGTGTGCGTGTGCGTGTGCACACGTTTGTTAACCAGCGCACAAAGGAAATTAATGTGTTCACAAAAGGTTAGTTACCTAAAATAATGTAATTGATAATTATACTTATTGAAAATAATCTTTTAGCCAAATGTTTTTGTTAACTAATTAATCATTTTTTCAAATACCACAATGCACATCATTAATTTATGTCACCTCGCCTTTCCTGTTCCAGTTTGTACAGCTGCACCATGGCAGCAGCAATCTTTGGCAGACAGTGTTCATATCGTTAAGTTTACAAAGATCTGTTTCAAATCTTGTAGATAGCTTACTAAGTTTTTATTTTAAAAAATATTGATTCACTATGTCGAATTCAAAAGAAGCAAAGAGCATGAAGCGCAAAAGAACTGCAAATTTGTTTAAAGTTGAATGGCTGAACAAAATAGTAGAAACTGCTACACTGAAAGCTCATGAGGTCATGAACATTCGGCTATGAGAAATATTTATGTATGATTCGGAAACTGGAGTTATCTGCTTGTATGGTCGTGATGCGAAAGTTGCTGGAGAACTTGCTAGTGGAAAGAAGTAGGATTATATTTGAAAACTTGACTTTTTGAAGCATCATTTGGCAAGTAAATCGAATTTGGACAGTGTACAAAAGCTCAGGCAACAGAACCTGTCATTACGCGTTACAGGATGAGGTACGAGAATGGTCAGCTTTTGATTTCTCTGCAATTGCAGATTGTGACTTCACATTTGGCAATGAGCAAGTTAATGCCTTATGTCTAAAATATCATGATTTTCTAGCTGAAAATACCGTAATAGTTAGACAGTTTAATGATTTCAAATTTTCCGTGCAAGAAAAAATTAAATCCAAACTGATTTCAATCTTTGCTCAAATGGTGGCATTTTTACTTCAAAATGAACAGTTTTGCAACTTTGCACAGTTGATAAACATTAGGGGAACCTTTCTTACGTCTAGTGTGGACTGTGAGCGAGGTTTTAGCTGAATGAATCAACTCAAAAACAAGCTGAGAAACCGTTCACGTGAATGTCATTTGGATATGTTAATGAGAATCAAAAGCTATCAATCCGATGGAAGTTCTATTAGTCTAGATAGGGTTTACAAAGAATGGGTAAATGCCAAAGACAGGAAAGAGAAAAAATAACTGAGTGACTTAAATATGCATGTTATTTTGTTATTATTCTGTACAGTTTTATGTCAAATATTTTGTAAACCTACATAAACTGTGCCATGTGTGCATTCAGTGCGAATATACTTTTGTCACAGGAAAAAAAAATTTGCACAACATAAGATTTTTGCGTACACTGACCACTAAAAATTAGAGCGAATATTGGTCTCAGCCCAAAATATGTGGATTTCACACCATAGATGCTGCCTGACCTACTGAGTTCCTGCAACAGTTTGCAGGAACTGCAGATTTCCAGGATCTACAAATCCATCAAGTGTAATTCTTGAATGAACAGGCAAAACCGTAATTATGACAGCAATTTAGAAACATTATGACCACTCTGATCACTTTACACTAAAATGGATTTTGTTTTTTCATCTATTCGCTTCTTGTAAAAATTGTACATAGTTTGTGTTTCATTTATGTTTTGTTTTCTTGTGAGTGCAGCTTATTTGATGCTGTAAAACATAAGAGAATCTACAGATGCTGGAAGTCCAAAGCAACACACACAAAATGCTGGCGGTACTCAGCAGGTCAGTCAGCATCTATGGAAATGAATAAACAGTTGACGTTTTGAGTCGAGATCCTTCCTCAGGACTGAAATGGACATCAGAATAAAAAGGTGGGGGGAAGGGAAGGAGGCCAGCTAGAAGCTGATAGGTGAAGCCCATTCCCGTTCCGACATGTCCATAAAACCACAAGATATAGGAGCAGAATTAGGCTATTTGGACAGTCAAGTCTGCTTCCTCATTTCATCATGGCTGATCCAATTTTCCTCTGAGCCCCAATCTCCTGCCTTCTCCCGTACCACTTCATGCCCTGATCAATCAACGATCTATTAACCTCTGCCTTAAATATACATAAAGACTTGGCCGTCACAGCTGGCTGTGGCAAAGGATTCCACAGATTCACCACTTTTTGGCTAAAGAAATTCCTCCTCACCTCTGTTCTAAAAAGACACCCCTATATTCTGAGGCTGTGTCCTCTGCTCTTAGACTCTCCTATCATAGGAAACAACCCATCCACTTCCACTCTATCAAGGCTTTTCACCATTTGATAGGTTTCAATGAGGTCACCCTTCATTCTATTGAATTCTAGTGAACACAGGCCCAGAGCCACCAAATGCTGTTCCTATGACAAGCTGTTCATTCCTGGAATCATATGAAACCTCTCCAGTTTCAGCACATCCTTTCTAAGTCAAGGGGCACAAAACTGCTCACAATTACTGCAAGTGAAGCCTCACCAGTGCTTTATAAAGTCTCAACATTACATCCATGTCAGTCTAGGGCCTCCTCTTACACCAAGATGAGGCCACCCTCAAGGTAGAAGAGGAACACCGTATATTCGGCCTGTGTAACCTCCAACCTGAAGTCATGAATATCAATTTCTCTTTCGGGTATTTTTTCCCTCCCCTTCCCC
The DNA here is from genome assembly GCF_030028105.1 of Mobula birostris. NCBI lineage: Eukaryota > Metazoa > Chordata > Chondrichthyes > Myliobatiformes > Myliobatidae > Mobula > Mobula birostris. The sequence continues at coordinate 150,759,042 of NC_092377.1, read as the reverse complement.
TCTTCTTCTATTCCCCACTCTGGCCTTTTACCTCTCCTCATCTGCCTATCACTTCCCCCTGCATCCCCTCCTCCATCTCTTTCTCCTCTAGTCCACACTCCTCTCCTGTCAGATTCCTTCTACTCCAGCCCCTTACCTTTCCGACCCACCTGTCTTCGCCTATCACCTTCTTGCGATCCTCCTTCCCCTCCTCCCCCCCCCTTTTTTTATTCTAGTATCTTCCCCCTTCCGTTTCAGCCCTGACAAAGGACCTCGGCCTGAAATAACGACTATTTATTCATTTCCATAGATGCTGCCTGACCTGCTGAGTTACTCCAACATTTTGTGTGTGTTTGTTTGATGCCGTGTGCTTGCAAAGGTATAGCAAGTAATTTTTTTCATTGCATCTGTGCAAATGACAGTAAACTTGACTTTCATTAATATCCCTAAAGCTATGTTACTGTGGCAAATGCAGAAATCTAGATTGGTGACGTCCAAGTAAAGGGAGTTGATCTTTGTTTAATACATGCAAGAACATCAGCCATTGGTGGCAGTACTGAAACCTTCAGTGGAGGTGAACATAATCACATTATGCATAGGTTTAGTTCTGACAACTAAAATTAAATTTTGTCTCTGAGACTTCAACAGGGCACCTGCTTTTGTACATTGAGTGAATCATGGAGCCAGCAACAGAGGAGGCAGCTGGCTCCATGATTCTGAAATACCACATAAAGCAGGTGTCACATTTGACATTATTGTGAGAGAGAGAGAAGGGGAGAGAGAGAGGGGGTGGGGGGGAAGAGAGAGAGAGAGAACTTCTTAGCACCACTGTGCAACCTGACCTTAACACTTCAATGCAGCCAAGAAAATCAATTAACTGAATCCCTTCACATGACCTACAAGAGGGCTGTTCAATTTGTGACAACTTAGCTTGCTTCACTGGGAATGAATACTCCAGTGTGAGGCTCACATGTCTGCGTCTGCACACAGTGCAGTAGAATAGGACATTCCTCTGAGTGTAGAGTAAAGATCACGGTAGTGTAATGGTTCAGGTTCAACTCCCATCACTGCCTCTAGGGAGTTTGCACATTCTCTCCATGACTGCGTGGGTTTCCTCTGAAAGCCCAAAGATATACTGATCGATAGGTTAATTGGTCATTGTAAATTGTCCCATGATTAGGCTAAGGTTATTTCGGGGTTACTGGATGATGCAGTTCAAATGGCCAGAACAGCCTATTCCGAGCTATATCTCAATAAATAAATAAATAAACAAACAAACAAACAGATAAATGTCATGAGGGAAATGAGTTGGAATGGGATGGTTTAAGAAAGGACCGGAAATGAGATGGGCAAGATGGTTTACTAGCTGTTGCCATCTTAATAACAATAATTAGGAGGGTCCAGCAGATGTGAGCGATGTTACAACAACAACCTCACGCTCAGTGTCAGCAAGGCCAGGGAATTGATTGTGGACTTCAAGAAGGAGAAGTTGGGAGAGGACACATCGATCCTTATGGCCTGCAGTGGAACCAATGAGCAGCTTCAAGTTCCTGGGCACCAGTATCTCAGAGGATTTATCCTGGCCCCAACACACTGATGCAATCACAACAAAAGCATGCCAGTGGCTCTACTTCATTAGGATTTGGTATGTCACCAAAGACTCTTGCAAATTTCTACAGGTGTACATGGGAAGCATTCTGTCTGGTTGCTTCAGAGCCTTAGATGGACCCACCAATGCATAGAGGGTCGTAGATTAGGCTAGATCCATCACAGGCAAAAACCTCCCCACCATCAGGAACATCTCCGAGATGCTGTGCTTCAAGAAGACGGCATCCATCATTAAAGACCCTCACCATCCAGAATGTATCCTCTTTGCCTTACTACCATCAGGGAGGAGGTACAGGAGCCTAAAGATCCAAACTCAACATTTTAAGAGCAGCTTCTTGCCCCTCTGCCATCAAATTTGTGAATGGTCCATGAACTACCTCATTATTTGGCTTTTATAACATTTACTTACTTTTGCAACTTGTAGTAATTTTTATGTCTTACACTGTATGGCTGTTGCAAAGTAGCAAATTTGATGACATAGGTCAGTGATGATAAACCAGATTCTGATGGAATCCAGTGATGGGGTGCAAACTTCCTAATCTCTCCCAGGACCTACAACAAGGGAGTCAGCTCACTGCCCCGTGGAGGAGAACAGATTAAAATAAGTTCCATTTTGAGTTCACTTCGATGTTTTCACTGCCTTTATTTTTCAAATACTGTAATATTTAGTTTCAGTTTGAAGAATTTTTTTTTAAAGTTAAGCATTTGGTTGACTTTTAACGGTTTTGAATTATTTTGAATGTTTTTAAAAGTCGGGTATTTCCAGAATCATGCTCGGACAGTTGAGCCCATTTCGGATAGAGGGTTCGATCATTTGGAAATTGAAGGGGTACTCATGGCAGTACATCCTCACCCACACACAGGTTTCATTGACCCAATCCTGAAGAAGGGTCTGGGCCTGAAACGTCAACTGTTTATTCCTCCCCGTAGATGCTGCCTGACCTGCTGAGTTCCTCCAGCATTTTGTGTTTATTGCTCTAGATTTCCAGCATCTGCAGAATCTCTTCTGTTTTCATTTGACCTTTGCATTTCTCGTATGTGTGTTGATGTCATTATAGTGTTACGTACCCCGTAACTGGGTTGTCAAACCAGCAGAAATGGAACACTCGTTGGAGTCTGTGATTACTAGAAACTAATAAAGTTTTATTAAAAAAATAAGTAATACAGTACACTAACCGCAAGGATATAAATGTAACAGGTTAGCAATGTTAGTATACACATATACACAGAAATAGGGTAATAGGAATCAACCAAGCTCTATCGCAGTCTAGGGGTAAAATGACTGGTCATAAGGTGAAGCAGAGTTCAGTTCAGTCTAGGGTAGTTCGAAGTAATCGCTGTTGTTATACCGTTGGAAAGAGAGAGAGAGTGAGAGATACAGTTGAGGTTTCAGGCAAACCTTTCGATGCCTTCTGATCCCGTTGTGGTCACCGACTGTGACCCCCTCCATTCCAGATGCGACCGTTCTTCTGTGGTGAACCCGGCACCCAGGCAAGGGCGGACACACAACAGGACCCCACTGGTCGTACCTTTACACCCTGTGAGCCTCTGACTGATTTCCACGAATTGGTCCTCCAAACTCCCACCAACTTGTGGAGCACAATGCTCTTTCCAGGGTCTCGTGGCATGTGTGTGTTGTGCCTTAGAAAAGCCGCTATTTTATCCCCCCCCGCCACCAATGGGGCATCACCTATCTATCAAACTTCACACTTCCTATTGTCTCAGCAGGATTGTTAATGAACAGTTCAGGTTCAGAGCAAACTGTCTGTGGCAGACGCCAACATGCTGAATTATGTGACTCTCTCTCATTATCTCTCTTATTATCATTTTGAATGGCTCTCCTTTGTCTCTCCCTATCTCTCTCTCATTAACAGCATCTGTTCTGCAGCTCTGCTTGGCTTCACACATGACAATAGAAACATAGAACAACTACCGCACAATACAGGCCCTTCGGCCCACAATGCTGTGCTGAACATGTACATTGTGATGCATGGCACTGATGCATGGCACATTTTAATTATTTAATGACAGAACTTGGATTGAAAGGTCATGACCTATAATAATTCACAATGAAATTAGGAGTTAGCATACCAAAAGCAGCAAATAATTCATGATTTAACATTTCTCCTCTTGGGATATCATGTTTATATTTAAAAAATCCCCCCATGAAATTTTTATTAGAAAAAATATCGATGTCAGCAGCTCTCTGTAAATCGTGCATTGGTCATTGTAACTCAAAGAGCTCCCGATCCGTGGACTTAATGGTCCATTGATCGCAGTGACTTGCAGCCACTCACTTCCACAGGAGATGGTCAGACCACACGATAGCTGGGAAAGATGGTGTCTCCCCAGGAGACCCAGAAACCATACAGAAAACTCTTTACAGGTACCGACCCAACTTCTGTTAAACAATGCTGCAGCAGGTAGGTATTAACACTCTCAGAGAAGCTGGCAACCGTGACAATTTCTTAAAGGGAGAACGTCACAATGTTGTCTTTGTCCTTAGGATATGCTGCAGTATTTCAGTGGCATACCACAGAAAACTAAAGTCCAGTTTCTAAGCAATAATTCACTCATAGTTCAAACAGTGAACATGCTCCAAGAAGTTTTATATACTCAAATTTAACTTGCGACTATCCCTGTATATTCACATACAAATTCCAATATATTATTGCAGTTGCTTATTCTTAAAAATAACCAAATATGAGTACTTGATCCATCCAAATCCTTGCACACAACTCACCTTATCCAAGTATATAACATAACCATGCTAATTTTTCTAATCCGCTCTCAATTTAGATTGCAATATAACCATGATAATTTGTCTAATCCGCTCCCAATTTAGATTGAATGTCAATAACCAACCTACTACACTGCGTATAATACAGTCTATATCTAGTGTTCAAATCTTTCAATTTATACGGCATCTTTAATCTAGCAAACCATGACAGGAAATTTCCTAGGATGATTATCAAGGAAATTGAAACAAGTTCATGTTATTAGATATCAGATATGTTGCCAGGACCTAAGTTATAAGGAGGGATTGAATAGGTTAAGACTTTATTCCTTTGAACGTATAAGATTGCAGCCTTTTATTTTCCAGTTTAAGATGGTGCTACCAAAGATGTGTGAAGCATTGAAAGCATTCCTGCGTAGGTCCAGCGAAGAGCTTTAAAAAGCAGGAAGTTTTCCAGCGGGAGTCATTGATTGCAGTACTGCGCAGTTGCCGTGGAAGCATTCCCGTGCAAGTCCAGTGAAGTGTTTTAAAAGCCTAGTCTCCACAAAGGAGGGGTACTGTGGCGACCCACTTTCTGGTACACACGAACCGGCTCACAACAGCGCGCGCAGGCAGAGGGCCGGCCCCAAAAAGGGCGCCAGGCCATCTTCACCAGCAGGGGGAAAATCCCGTGCGCAGAAAGGGTCTGGGGATATGCATTCCCCACAGCAATCCCGCCCCAGGGAGGGCGGGAACAGGAAGGCTTTAAAGCAGGCCGCAAAGTTTGAATAAACCTCTTTCATCGCAACTCTAACTCACCGACTCCGTGTGGTTATTCTAGCGCTGTGTGTAGCACACCGCTACAATTGGTGACCCCGACGGCCCAAAACGATATTTGGACCAGAGATGACCGACGCTGCATCTGTTCATGCAGTTTCGTTAAAACTGCCAAGCTTCTGGACGCTGTGACCCCAATTATGGTTCGAACAAGCAGAAGCACAATTCCACATTCGGCAGATAACCTCAGAGTCCACTCGCTACTACTATGTGCTGATCTCCCTCGACCAGGAGACAGCTGCACAAGTTGAGGAGTTTATACAGTCACCCCCGGAGGACGGCAAATACACAGCATTCAAAGCCCTGCTCATAAGGACTTTCGGACTCTCACGGCGCGAACGAGCACGCCGCTTAATGCACCTGGATGGTTTGGGAGACAGGCCGCCGTCAGCATTAATGAACGAGATGCTGGCCCTGGCTGAAGGACACAAACCCTGCCTCATGTTTGAGCAGGCGTTCCTAGAGCAACTGCCCGAGGACATATGCCTGCTGCTGTCCGACACAGATTTCAGCGACCCCCGGGAGGTGGCGGCCCAAGCAGATGTGCTGTGGAATGCCAGGAAAGAGAGAGGGGCATCCGTCGCACAGATCACCAAGCCGCGTGCCCAACAACAGACCAGACCAGGCCCGGCAGCAGAGCCTACAAAACCCGGTGACGGGAGTGAGGAGCCCAACGAACAATGGTGTTTCTACCACCAGCGGTGGGGCACAGAGGCCCGCCGCTGCAGACCACCCTGCAAATTCCCGGGAAACGCCAGGGCCAGCCGCCGCTGATGGCTACGGCAGCTGGCCACCAGGACAGCCTCCTGTACGTCTGGGACAAGCAGTCGGGACACCGCTTTTTGATCGACACCGGAGCGGAGATCAGCATCTTACCTCCAACGAGTTACGACACCCACAACAGAGAACCGGGACCCACCCTGAGGGCCGCAAATGGCAGCACAATACGACCCTACGGCACCCGCATGGTGCGGTTACAGTTCTGCTCCAGCCGGTTCACGTGGGACTTCACACTGGCCGCCTTGGCCTAATCACTCCTGGGGGCGGATTTTCTACGAGCCCACAGCCTGCTGGTCGACCTGCAAGGGAAGCGATTAGTCCACGCCAAGACTTTTCAAACGTTCTCCCTGGGTGAAACACAGTTGCCAGTCCCACACCTGGACTCCATCACGCTGTCCAACGATTAATTCACCAGGGTCCTGGCAGATTTCCCATCAGTACTGACACCGCAGTTCACGGCAGCCATGCCCAGACATGGAGTACAGCACTACATCCCGACTCAGGGACCACTCCTCCACACCCGTGCTCGAAGGCTTCCCCCGGACAAGCTCCAACTGACGAAGGAGGAGTTCAAGAAGTTGGAGGAATTGGGGATCATACGACAGTCCGACAGCCCATGGGCCTCCCCCCTTCACATGGTGCCCAAGGCAACGGGGGGCTGGAGTCGATGCGGTGACTACCGCAGACTGAACGAGGCTACAACGCCAGACCACTACCCTGTGCCGCACATTCAAGACTTCGCAGCAAACCTACACGGCGCAAGGATCTTTTCCAAGGTAGACCTCGTCCGGGGATACCATCAAATCCCTGTACATCCGGACGACATCCCCAAAACAGCACTTATCACCCCGCTCGGACTTTTCGAATTCCTCCGAATGCCGTTTGGTCTAAAGGATGCCGCACAGACTTTCCAGCGGCTAATGGACGCGGTGGGAGGCGACCTGGACTTTGCATTCATCTATTTGGACGACACCCTCATAGCAAGCAGGAGTCGGCAGGAGCATCTGTCCCACCTCCGCCAGCTCTACTCCCACCTGAGCGAATTCAGCCTTACAATGAACCCAGCCAAATGCCAGTTCGGACTCGACACCATCGACTTCCTGGGCCACAGGATGACTAAAGACGGGGCAACCCTGTTGCCCGCCAAGGTAGACGCGGTCCGCAACTTCCCCTGACCCAACACAATCAAAGACCTGCAGGAATTCGTGGGTATGGTGAATTTCTACCACCGTTTCCTCCCCTCAGCAGCCCGAACCATGCGCCCCCTGTTCACTCTAATGTCGGGTAAGGGCAAGGACATTACCTAGGACAAAAAGGCTGCAACCGCTTTCGTTAAAACCAAAGAAGCCTTGGCAAACGCCGCGATGCTAGTGCACCCCAGAACGGACGTTCCTACTGCCCTCACGGTGGACACATCCAACACAGCGGTCGGTGGAGTGCTGGAACAACTCATCGAGGGTCGCTGGCAACCCCTGGCATTCTTCAGCAAACACCTACGACCACCTGAACTCAAATACAGTGCTTTCGACCAGGAGCTATTGGTACTATACCTGGCAATCCAGCACTTCAGGTACTTCTTAGAAGGTAGGCCCTTTACCGCGTTCACAGACCACAAACCGCTTACCTTTGCATTCATGAAGGTGTCCGACCCCTGGTCGTCCCGCCAGCAGCAACATCTGTCCTACATCTCCGAATACACGACGGACATCCGGCATGTCTCTGGAAAGGACAACGTCATGGCGGACACACTATCCAGACCGACCATACAGGCCCTGTCCCAGGGGGTGGACTATGCAGCGCTGGCAGAGGCACAGCAGGCAGACACTGAGATCCCCAGTTACAGGACTGCAGTCTCCAGTTTGCAGCTCCAAGACCTCCCTGTAGGCCCAGGTGAGAGGACCCTACTGTGTAACGTAGCTACCGGCCAAACCCTCCCCGTCGTCCCAGCAGCCTGGCACCGGCGGGTTTTCGAATTCATTCACAATTTAGCGCACCCCTCCATCAGGACAATTGTCCGGCTGGTTGCCAACAGGTTCGTGTGGCATGGACTGCATAAACAGGTCAGCGAATGGGCCAAAACGTGCATGCAGTGCCAAATGGCCAAGGTGCAGCGGCACACTAAGGCTCCGCCGCAGCGGTTCGAACCCACCCCCCGGAGGTTCGACCACATCCATGTGGATATCGTGGGGCCCCTGCCAGTGTCACGAGGAGCGCGATCCCTCCTAACTATGATAGACCGGTTCACCAGATGGCCAGAGGCAGTCCCGCTCACCGACACCACCTCCGAATCCTGCGCCCAAGCACTGATCGCAACCTGGGTAGCCCGTTTCGGGGTTCCGGCCCACATTACCTCCGACAGGGGCTCCCAGTTCACCTCCAGCCTGTGGTCGGCTATGGCCAGCCTTTTAGGATCGCAGCTACACCACACAACTGCCTACCACCCACAGTCGAACGGACTAGTGGAGCGTTTCCACCGTCGCCTGAAGTCGGCTCTCATGGCCCGCCTGGAGGGGTCTAACTGGGTGGGCGAGCTTCCCTGGGTCCTGCTCGGAATCCGCATGGCGCCCAAAAAGGATCTGCATACCTCGTCGGCCGAGTTGGTGTACGGTGCACCCCTGGTCGTCCCAGGAGAGTTCATACCAGCCCCAAGAGGGCAAGAGGAAGAACCCACTGCAGTCCTGGACAGACTACAGGAGAGGCTCGGTAACCTGGCCCCCATCCCCACTTCACAGCACGGACAGAGCCCGACCTGCGTACCCAAAGACCCGCAGAACTGTAAGTTTCTTTTTGTACGATGGGGTGGACACCGGGCACCGCTACAGCGGCCCTACGAGGGGCCGTTTAGGGTGATCAGGAACAACGGGTCCACGTTCGTGCTGGACACTGGGGGGAGAGAGGAGGTTTTCACGGTGGACCGACTCAAACCGGCCCATGTGGACTTGGCACAGCCGGTCCAGACTCAGGCACCGTGGCGCAGGGACAGACCTCCTAAACAGAGGCCGGTCCAGACTGTGGACATTGGGGGAGGTATCGCCGGTTCTGGGGGGGGTTATGTAGCCACCCACTTTCTGGCACACACGAACCGGCTCACAACAGCACGCGCAGGCAGAGGGCCGGCCCCAAAAAGGGCGCCAGGCCATCTCACCAGCAGGGGGAAAATCCTGCGCGCGGAAAGGGTCTGAGAATATGCATTCCCCACAGCAATCTCGCCCCAGGGAGGGCGGGAACGGGAAGGCTTTAAAGCAGGCCGCGAAGTTTGAATAAATCTCTTTCATCGCAACTCTAACTCACCGACTCCATGTGGTTATTCTAGCGCTGTGTGTAGCACACCACTACAGTACTGTCTAGTGGTGCGATCATCGTAGGAGCAGTTGTCGTCAGAGTAGTCTGAGTCAGAGTGGTAAGGTTTTCATTCAACAGGGCTTCAGCGAGAACAGGCGGAGGCAAAGTAAGTAGGTAAGTTCATTCCTTATTTCTCTTTTCTTATTTAACTCTTGAGAGAATAGGGAGTATGCCTACAGGGCCAGTGTTCTGTTCTGGGTGTCAGATGTGGGATTTCCAGCCACATCTGCAGCAGGTGCATCAAGATGTAGCTCAATAGAAACTGTGCTAAGGAACTGGAGTTGGAGCTTGTTAGGGAACGTGAAGAGGTTATAGACAGGAGCTACAGGGAGGTAGTCACCCCAAGGCTACAGGAGGCAGATAAATGGGTGACTGTCAGGAGAGGTAAGGGAAACGCCAGATAGTGGAGATCTCCCCAGTAGCTGTCCCCCTCAACAACAAGTACTCCATGTTGAGTACTGTTGGGGGGGTAGGGTGGTCCTAACTGGGGGAAACAACAGTGGTCGTGTCTCTGGCATTGAATCAGGCCCTGTGGCTCAGAAGGGTAGGGAACTGAGGAGGGTGGCAGCAGTATTAGGGGACTCTATGGTTAGGGGAACAGATAGGTGATTCTGTGGATGCAGAAAGAAATACAGATGGTAGTTTGCCTCCCAAGAGGCAGGTTTGCAACGTTTCTGAACACGTCTACAATATCCTGAAAGGGAGGGTGTGACCTGCACAAAATGGATGGGTTGCACCTGAATCCAAGGGGGACCAATATTCTTGTGGACAGGTTTACAAGGGCTGTTGGGAGTGGTTTAAATAACATGGCGGGGGATGGGAGCCAGTATGATAGAGCTGAGGTTGAGCCAGCAGGTTTACAAGTAGATGATGGGTGTAACATGAATGTAAGGAAGGACAAGCCAATACTTGGGTACAAATGCAGACAGAGCAAAGAGTTAAATTGTACCACAGAGGCAAAATTCAAAGGGTGAGAAATGCAGGACTGAAGGTGCTGTATTTAAATATGCATAGCATTCGGAGTAAGGTGGTTCAATTGGAGACTGGTCAGTATGACATTTGGGCATCACTGAGTCAGAGTTGAAAGAAGACCATCAATACAAGTTTCAGGTACAGAGGCGAAGGTCAGATTGATTTTGCTCACTCTCCCATGAACGTTCATTCTTTTCTCAGCAGCACCGAGGCTGGGAACTGAACCGGCTGCTGTGTGTTTCTACCCACTGATGTGAAAACTGGGGACCAAGGCTTGGCTTGGGCCTACTCCAGTTGCTCTGGGAGCAGATCTGGAACTTAGTCTGGTTCAGGATGCATGATGCATGGTGTTTCTCGCTCTCGCGCTCGCTCTCGCGCTCTCTCTCTCTCTCTCTCTCTCTCTCTCTCTCTCTCTCCCCCCCCCCCCCCCAATTCTGTGCTGTGCAGTGGTCTTCTTTTTAATTGATTTTTTTGAGGTTTTTGCTTTGTGGCTGCCTGTAAGCAGACAGATTTCGAGGTGTGTGGTTTACACATTCTTTGATAATAAATGTATTCTGAATCTTTAAATCTTTGATTGAGAGGAGATTTGAAAGGGCTATTCAAAATTATGGGAGGTATAGAAAGGGTAAATGCAAGCAGGCTTTCTTCCACTGAGGTTGAGTGGGACTACAACCAGAGGTCATGGGTTAAGGGCAAAAGGTAAAAAGTGTAAGGGGAACATGAGGGGAAAGTTCTTCACTGAGAGGGTTGTGAGAGTGTGGAACAAGCTACCAACACAAGTCATAAGAGTTTGATTTTAATGTTTAAGAGATGTTTGGATAGGTACATAGAAAGTAGGGGTATGGAGGGCTATGGTCCTGGTGCAGATCAATGGGAGTAGGCAGTTTAAATGGTTCAGCATGGACTAGATGGGCCAAAGGGCCTGAATCTGTGTTGTACTTCTCTATGACTCTATTAAGGCAATGAATCAAAACTAAGTCAGAAGTAAAATTTAAGAACAGGTAATGTTTGTTCAATTGAGGAAGATGCATGTACATAAGCACCTAATAGATATCTCAGAACAGCGGACTGAGAGAATCAAACAAGTGAACGAGGATGGATTTGGAGGGTGGCAGAGAAGAGGCTGCAGAGGTGTGGATAGAGCAACCATGAATGGAATTGAATATAAGGATTAGAAATTTTAAAATAGTATAAAACACTTGCTTCAAAACAAAATGACTTTTCTCCAATAATCATCAGTTTTTACAGTTTTTACAGTTTTTACAAACATTTTTTCCTACCCTGTAAAAGAGATGACAGGCAACAGTTGACAAGGGACAAGGAAGTATTTGACAACTGGCCTGGATGGCAGCCATGAAACAGGACTGGCATAAGTAACCAACTGAATTTCAAAACTTGTTTTATTTTAGGAGAGTGACTAACAGCAAATTGTCTTTCACGGGATAGTTACTGCTTATAACACATGTGAGAGCACTGAGCACAAAATAAGTCGACTACACGCTGGAGAGGGAAAGCCGTGCAAGCTGTTATAATCCACTCTACAGTACTTCCAGTCTCCACGTATTCAAATATAATTCGAACCAAAAGCAATGCACTACATGTGTGAGAGTTCAAGTGCATTATTGGTTTTATAAATAGAGTTGTCTCCCATATTTCTATTACATATTAGTTAATTCTCTAGGCAATTCACATGAGAAAAAATAGTGTAATCAAATATTGGAGTGGAGATAAATGGGTTCTTTTGTATTTAGTTTCAATGTTCACATAATTATTTTTACTTCAATGAAATCCTATAATTTAACACAATCCATTATTGTCAAATAGCAACATTAAGAAAATCTGAGCGGTCGTGTTTTAGAATTAATTGAATAGCTGATAAATGTTAAAATAAGAGATACAGATATAGAGTAAATTACAGTGTCATTAACTTCAACTGACTATTTCATTTTTAAATATGCACATAAGAAAGCTGTGACAAAAGGAAAAGATTTTGCAACCAGGAAGACCTCACAGATTCAAGTGAATGGTTTTCTGAAGAAACAATTCATTAAATTATCATTCAGTGTCAACCGTTAGAAATTATGTGAATTCAAGTTGGATGAAGTAAATCTAATGCTATGAATGTCATCAGCCCACATACACTATTTTCAAGCTCACGCAGAAAGAAAGCAGGTCATTGCAAGACACATAATGGGCTACTGCGCAAGGCCACTGCTATATAAGTCCATGTCTTATAGAAAATGAAAGGTGAAATTAAAGAAATGTAAAATCAAATTAACTGTGTCTATGTGAGAATGTGACCCCTCATTTATAAAGCTATTTGCGACACTAAGAATTTGTCCGATCGTACATTCGATACGTCTGTTCAGAAGAACCTTCTTGTTACATTTTGGTTCTGTATCTTCAGTAATCTTCCATCTCTGCCCCAATCCTATACTGCTCTAATTTTCATTATAACATAGGGAAGAGTATGTGTGGGCAACTGAACTGGAGGGTGGTATTCTACAGATCTCCCAATTAGTGGAGTCAAATGCTTTGATGAGACTGAAGAAAATTACTAGATATTTTTGGCAAGTGCTGCTCCCTGTATTTATTCTGATGTTGTCATACAGTGATGACCATGTCCACTTTGTCTCTTGACGAATCAATGCACACTCTAGTTCAGGGGCTATAGGGAAGATGGCTCTGGCAAAGACAGTGTTGAGGTTGAGGAGTTTAAGCACTTCAAGTTGCTAGGTGCCAGCATCACCAAAAGCCTGTCCTGGTCCAATGACGTTGATGTATCAATCAAGAAAGCTCGCCACCATCTGTACTTCCTCAGGAGGCTAGTGAAATTCTACATGTCTCCTTTGATATTCACCAATCTTTATCAATGCACCATTGAAAAACTCCTGTTTGGTTGCATAACGACATTGTATGGCAAGTGTTCTGCATGTGACCACAAGAAGCTGCAGAGAGTCGTGGACACAGCTCAGTACGCAACAAGATCCAGTGACTCTAAGTTCAAAGTTCAAAGTACAAAGTAAATTTATTATCAATGTACACATATGTCACCATGTACAATCCTGAGATTCATTTTCTTGCGGGTAATCACCGTAAGTACAAGAAGCCCCCAATGGAATCAATGAAAGATTGCAAACAGCAGGACAGACAACAACCGAAGTGCAAAAAACAAAAACAAACTGTGCAAATACAAAATGAAAGAGAGACAAAATAATAATTATATAATAATAATAAATAAGCAATCAATATTGAGAACATGGCATAAAGAGTCCTTGAAGGTGATTTCATAGGTTGTGGGAACTTTCAGAGATGGGGCGAGTGAAGTTGAATGAAGTTATCCCCTTTGGTTCAAGAGCCTGATGGTTGATGGGTAACTCTTCCTGAATCTGGCAGTGTAGGTTCTGAGGCTCCTGCACCTTCTTCCTGATAGCAGCAGCGAGAAGGAAGCATGGTGAGGATGTTGGAAGTCCTTGATGATGGATGTTGCTTTCCTGCAACAGCACCCTGAAAAGATGCAGTCAATGGCGGGAGGGGCTTTACCTGTGATGGACTGGGCTCTATCCACTGTTTATTCCAGGTCATTCTGTACAAGGGCATTGGCATTTCCATACCAGGCCATGACGCAATCAGTCAATATACTCTCCACCACGTCTATAGAAGTTTGTCCAAGCATTAGGTGACATGCCAACTCTTCACAAACTTCTAAGAAAATAGAGGTGCTGCAGTGCTTTCCCTGTAGAAGCACTTACATGCCGAAATCAGCAAAAAACTTCTGAAATTATAACATCGAGGAATTTAAAGTTGCTGACTCTATCCTCTGATACCCCAATGAGCACTGGTTCATGAAATTCTGGATTCCTCCTCCTGACGCCAATAATCATCTCCTGGATCTTGCTGACATTAAATGAGAGGTTGTTGCTGTGGCAGCCCTCTGCCAGATTTTCAATCTCCCTCCTATATGCTGACTCATCACCACCTTTGGTTGGATCACTTAAGGTGGTGTCATCAGCAAACTTAAATACGGCGTTAAACCCTGTCTATACTTCTGGCTGCCTCAGTCAAGCAGCAGCTTAATTAAAGACCCCACCCATCTTCGGCATTCTCTCTTCTCCCCTCTCCCATCTGGCAGAAAATACAGAAGCCTGAAAGCAAATAACACCAGACTCAAGGGCAGCTTCTATCTCACTGTTATCAGACTCTTAAATGGACTTCTTGTAAGAAAAGAAGGATTCTTGGCCTTAATATCTCCCTCATTAAAATATTAAACTGTATGGTCTACCTGCACTGTGTGTTTTCAGGAGCTTTTACACTTTATTCTGCATGGTTACCGTTTTAGCTTATTCTAGATCAATGTACTGTGTAATGATTTGATCTGTATAAATAATATACAGGACAGGCGTTATATTGTATCTTGGTGTAACACTCGCTTCGCCTAGCGGCTTAATATAGGGGGTGATAACCCCTTGCCCAGCCAAACTTAAGAAATCCCATTTGGGTGGATGCTGCGCGATGTGTCCCCTGTTACAAATCAGTACCCCGAAATAACAAACAGTACACAATATGCGATTGAACGATTAAGGTTTATTACTCTTACTTTGACTATATGGTTAGTAGTGAAACAAAATATAAAAGAAAAAGTGCCCAAATCTTATTAAACAGTCTGTGCACAAAGTTGGAGGTCTTTGTTTCCCCTTCGCCGATCCTCCTTCGATTGTCGCTGCCCTTTGGACCCTCAATCCGAGTCCACCCCATCTCCCCATTCGCGTCTTCTCTCTTCATCTCTCTCTCTCCCTTTCGCAAAAGCCCACAAAATCAAAAGACAGGACAAAAAAATCCTGATTTGCCAACATGCTTCCTCAGTCCTGTTATCTCCAGCCATAACCCAAACATTGCTGCTACAGAGAAACCATTACATAGCAGTGAAACCTTACAGCACATTACATTGGTATACTCCAAATGACAATAATAAACCAGTACCTGTACCTTCCTTGTAACATGCAACAGGGAGACTCTTATATAGTCACCACAGTTAAGTATCTCCTATCTTGAAGACAGCATCTCCAAACCCTTAATAGTGTCGCTGAGTTATTGAGTTTAATAGTCAAAAGGTTATGTTGCAACTTTACAGAACTTAGGTTAGGCCACATCTGGAGTATTGCATACAGTTGTCGCCCCACTATGAGAAAGATGTTGAGGCTTTGGAGAAGGTGCAGAAGGTGTTTACCAGGATGCTACCTGGTTTAGAGGGTATGTGCTATCATGAGAGGCTGGATAAACTTGGGTTGTCTTCTCTGGTGTGGTGGAGGCTGAGGAGAGATCTGATAGAGGTTTATAAGATTATGAGAGGCACAGATATAGTTGACAGGGAGTATCTGTTTCCCAGGATTGAAATGTCTAATACCAGAGGACATGCATTGAAGGTGAGAGGGGGTTGTTCAAAGGGGATATGAGGAGTAAGTTTTTTACCCAGAGAGTGGTTGATGCCTCGAATCCGCTGCTTGGAATGGTGGTGGGGGCAAATACATTAGAGGCTTTTAAGAGACATTTAGATAGGTACATGAATATAAAAAAGATGGATGGATATAGACATTGTATAGGTAGGAGAGATTCGTTTTGGATCAGCAAAACATTGTGGGCTGAAGGGCCTGTTCCTGTGCGGTGCTGTTCTATGTTCTAAAGATCCCTGAATACCCTCCTGCTCCTAGGAAGGGGCAGTGAAGCTGCAGA
Organism: Mobula birostris; assembly: GCF_030028105.1. Classification (NCBI taxonomy): domain Eukaryota; kingdom Metazoa; phylum Chordata; class Chondrichthyes; order Myliobatiformes; family Myliobatidae; genus Mobula; species Mobula birostris. Next base: position 150,743,078 of record NC_092377.1, on the reverse strand, counting down.
CCCTGGACTATCTACATTAGGTACATCAAGGAAATGGAAAATACCACCAACTCTGTCTTCACAAAATCCTCTAAATTCACAGGTAGGGCATGCAAACTAAAATCAGTGTCTTTTTCCAGGCTAACATCGCAGTCAATATTGGGCAGGCCATATTGTCTGTATACCCAACCCCAGGAGGTGCACAAAAACTCCTTTTTAAAAAAATGAGACCTCCCCCTAAATCTTCAAACTTCCAGGCACAAAATTTCTCAAAATAAAGAAAGATCATTCAGGCTGATATTGAGAACCTAAGGACTATTTGCTGATGGCACAGAGAGACCCTCATAAGCAGTGGAAGGACGGACTGACTCACAAGCAACCAAACTAACTGCCCCTTGAACCACCAGCGCAGAACCCATAAACCAGGAGCAGAAGCAAGTCACTTTAATAACAAAGATCTGTTTATTCGATACTACGATGTCGGTCTGGAAGAAGGCACTGGACTACAAGATTATGGAGACAAGCAAGATATGGATACAATAGGCCAGTGGTCCCAAACTGTACCTTTAGCTAAAGCCTGCATTGAAATATCTCAGACAAACTGGAGGGATGTTCAGATCATTAAAATGGAGGAAGATAAAGAGCAGGATCTTCTCTGAAAGGAGCGTACAACAGCCAGACATGCGTAGAGGTATATACTAACCTCTTTGCCACATATAATTTTGATTGGCATATGCTCCTTCCAAAGTGGTCTCACTCTTCCCCTTGTTCTGCGTAGATAAACTGAACTCACCATGATTTTGGTTTCCTCAACCTTTGAATGAATTTAAAGACTTTGCAGAGAAAGATGGAGGCATTCTTCCCGTGTTTCATGTGTCTGACATAGGTAGTCTAGATTTTCATACTGATTTGCTGTTACGTTAAATTCTTTGGTGTTACGAGATGATAAAGTCAGATGTATCAGTATTACAGTGGAGAGAAAGGGAATTACATAGGCATGAGAGAGGAGGTGAGAAATGTTGATTGGAAGGGGACACTAGCAGGGATGACAGCTGAACAGCAATGGCTGGAGTAATTGGGTGCTATTCTGAAGGCACAGGAAAAATGCACCCCAAGCATGAAGAAGTATTCTAAAAGGAGGATAAGGCAACATGGCTGACAAGAGAAGTCAAAGACAGCATAAAAGCAAAAATTAGAGGGAAGATAGAGGTTTGGGACGATTTAAAAACCAACAGAAACCAACAAAAAAAGCCATAAGGAGAGAAAAGAGAAAACATGAAGATAAGCTAGCCAATAATAATAAAGGGAATACCAAAAGTCTTTTCAGATATATCACAAGTAAAAGAGAGGTGAGTGTGGATATCAGACCACTGGAAAATGATGCTGAAAACATAGTTACAGAGCACAAAGAAATAGCAGCTGATGAACTTAATAAGTATTTTGCATCAGTTTTCACTGTGGAAGACTCTAGCAGTTTGCCAAAAATTTGAGTATCAGAAGTCAGTGTAATTGCTCTTACTAAGGAGAAGGAGCTCAGAAAGCTGAAAGGTTTGAAGGTAGGTAAGTCTCCTGGATAAGATGGACTACATCCTAGGGTTCTGAAAGAAGTAGCTAAAGAGACTGTGGAGGCATTAGTAATGATCTTTCAGGAATCATTAGATTCTGGAATGGTATCGGAGGACTGAAAATTGTAAATGTCACTCCACTCTTTAAGAAGGGAGGGAGGAAGGAGGTACAAAGGAAATTATAGGCCAGTTAGCCTGACGTCAGTGGTTGGGAAGATGTTGGAGTCCATTATTAAAGACGAGACTTCAGGATACTTGGAGGCACATGATAAAATAGGCCAATGTCAGCATAGTTTCCCTAAGGGTAATCTTGCCTGACAAAACTTTGGAATGCTTTGAGAAAGTAACAGGCAGGGTTGACAAAGGAGTGTCGGTGGATGCTGTATGCTTAAATTTTCAGAAGTGCCTTTGAGAAGATGCCTCACATGAGGCTCTGTAACAAGATAAGAGCCCATGGTATTACAGGAAAGATAGTAGCATGGATAGAAGATTGGATGACTGCCAGGAGGCTAAGAATGGGAATAAAAGGGGCCTCTTCTGGTTGGCTGCCAGTAATAGGATTGCCTCTTTTCACATTATATGTCAATGATTTGGATGACAGAATTGATGACTTTGTGGCCAAGTTTGCGGATGATTTGAAGATAGTTGGACGGGTAGATAGTGTTGTGAAAGCAGAGAAACTACAGAAAGACTGAGACAGATTAGAATAATGGCAGAGAAGTAGCAGATGGAACATAGTGTAGAGAAGTGTATAGTTGTGCATTTTGGTAGAAGGAATAAAAGCTTAGACTGTTTTACAAATGGGGAGAAAATTCAAAACTCAGAGGTGCAAAGGGACTTGAAGTCCTCGTGCAGGATTCCCTAAAGGTTAACTTGCAGGTTGTGTCAGTGGTAAGGAAGGCAAATGCAATGTTAGCCTTGATTTTGAGAAGACCGGAATATAAGAGCAAGGATGTAATACTGAGACTTTATAGGGCATTGGTCAGACCGCACTTGGAGTATTTGTGAGCAGTTTTAAGTCCCTTATCTCAAAAAAAAATGTGTTAGCATTGGAGAGGGTCCAGAGGATATTCACAAGAACAAATCTGGGAATGAAAGTGTTAATATATGAGAAGAGTTTGATGGCTCTGGGCTCAACTCATTGGAGTTTTGAAAAATGAGGAGGGAGACCTGATTGAAACCTGTTGAATATTGAAAGGCCTGCAAGCAGTGGGTGTGGAGTGGGTGAGTCCAGGACCAGAGGGCACAGTCCCAGAATAGAGGGTTGTGCATTTAGAACAGAGAAAAGGGGGATCTTCTTTAGCCAGAGGGTGGTGAATCTGTAGAATTCACTGCCATGGACACTGTGGATACCAGTCATTGAGTATATTTAAAGCCCAGGTTGATAGGTGCGTGATTTCTCAGCATGTCAAGGGTCATGGGGAGAAGGCAGGAGAATGAGTTTGAGAGGGATAATGGTAGAATGGTGGAGCAGACTCGATGGGCCAAATGACCAATTTCACTCCTATTTTTTATGGTCTTACGGTCTTATATCAGAGCATCTGTCCTGGGACCAGCATGTAAGTGCTATCAGCAAGAAGGCACAAATTTCAAATTTCTTAAATGTGCTATCACGAGAGGCTGGATAAACTTGGGTTGTTTTTCCCGGAGTGAAGGCTGAGGGGAGATCTGAAAGAGGTTTACAAGATTATGAGAGGCATATAGATGGAGTGGACAGAGAGTATCTATTTCCCAGTGTTGAAATGTCTAATACCAGGGGACATGCATTGAAGGTGAGAGGGGATATGTTCAAAGGGGATGTGAGGTATCAGTTTTTTACTCAATCGTGGATGCCTGAAATGTGCTGTCTGGTATGATGGTAGAGGCAAATACATTAGAGGCTTTTAAGAGACGTTTGGATAGGTACATGGATGTAAGGAAGATGGAGGGATACGGACATGGTATAGGCAGGAAAGATTAGTGTTTGGGTGTTTTTGATTTGCTTTTTAGCTGGTTCGGTACAACACTGTGGGCCAAATGGCCTGTTCTGTGCTCTTCTCCTCTATGCAATCTATGTATTTAATAGAAGTTTGCATTGATTCTAAAACTTGATGAATTTCTGTAGATGCACAGTGACCCAGGGAGTACCCTGACTGGTTGTATCACAGTATGGTATGGAAATTCCAGTACCCAGTGACGGAAAAGCTTACAAAAAGTAGCGGATGCAATGCAGTCCATCACAGGCAAAGTCCTCCCCATCATCAAGGAGTGTTGCTACAAGAAAGCAGTATTCATCATCAAGGACCCCCATCATCCAGGCCATGCTCTCTCCTTGCTGCTGCCATCACGAAGGAGGTACATGAGCCTTAGGTCCCACACCAGCAGGTCCGACAACAATTATTACATTTCAACCATCAGCCTTCTGAACTTTACTAACCTCAGCGCTGATCTGACTCCACAACCTAAAGGCTCACTTTCAGGGACTCTCCAACGCATGTTCTTAGTATTATTTATATACCTTTTTTATTATTTGTATGATGTGTCTACTTTTGCACACTGGTTGTTTGTCAGTCTTCGTTTTTGTGTAACTTTTCATAAATGTTGCAATATTTCTTTATTTTCCTGTAAACGTCTCAAGAAAATGAATCTCAAAATAGCATAGGATGACATATATATACTGTGATAATAAACTTACTTTGTACCTTGAGTCTTCAACCACCAAAGCAATTATTTTTCTGAATATTAAAAAAATAAAATACTCAAAACTGCATGTTTTTGCATCTTCCCTTCTGCCTCCCATGAAGCCACATTAGTTGCATCTGTGGACATATTTACCTGTTAATTTTTACCTTATCAAACTGCTCTAAAATGTTTTCCATTAAGGTTACACACTAATGTATTTGCTACAATTGTTTGCCTGAAAATGCGCAAACTGTGAATACTTTGCAAGGAATGACCTTGTAGTTTCTGCATTTGTCCTCAAAAAATTCAGAGCTCATAAACTTCTTCTCATCACAAATATTCGAGGAGTGAGTCAAACTCGGTGACCACTCAGCCATATGGAAACGAGAAAAATACACCTCACCCCTTCATTAGTGGATGCAGTAAGGCAGCCAAATGGAGGTAAATTGCAGGCACAGCTCCCACTGGAGGTTATTAATGGATAATAGGAAACTGAAAACCTTGCTCCGACAGGTAATTGCAGCTAAACACTCCAAAAAGCTTCACAAACATCATCTCCAATGCCCAGAGACAAAGTAGCCCAATTTACTGAGGTAAATGCAAGGCAGTCCACTTATTAAGGAAAATAACATGAGCTAAGACAGAAGTAACTAGATACTGGCAGCAATTTTAAGCCCTTTACCCGATTGCTGGATTAGTAGATGAGAGAGCAGGTCAGAATGGTCTTAATTACGGTGGAGTCCTGATTAAAGCATAACCAGTTTGCCATGAAATCTTATGTTAGCATGAAGATTGTGCTAGGATTAGGACTGCCCATACTGCAAAGAACAATCAGTATATCTCTGTAACTGCTGTCACTTAATGGTCAATTTGCAAGAATGTGAGCCAAAGTAATGAACTGGTGTATATTATCAGGCACCATAGCCACTGCGCAGTGTAGTTTTTATTCTAAAATAAAGAGGAATCAGAAATGCATTATGAAATAATGTCATAGTACAAATAGGACATCAGTAGGAACAAAGATGAACAAAAATAGTATTAAAACATAGATTATTAAGAATAATTAGAACATTATCATCTAGCATTCGAGGGAATTATCATGAATAATGCTACAGGTATCTATGTCATAACAGAAGCATAATAAATAACTCTGGAGAGTGTTGTTTCATAAAACTTTTATTTCCTCAATCTATTCTGGATTAAACTCCATTATCATTTCACCAGGTAATATTTTACTGAAAGTGTTTTCATTTCCTGAAAATCATGATAAGCAACAATAACAGATTTCTATTTGGTGGAAACAACATACCATATAACTGGCAAGGCCAGAATGGAGATGTCAAACCTTGAGGTAGATTTTCCGGCCAAGTCCATTCACTAATATTTAGACCGGGAGCAAGATTTGGTCAGAGCCTAGAAAGATAAATGGAGAGGGAAGAAGGGTTTTCAAAATTATAAAATTTTTGAGAGAGCAATTAGATTGAAACTATTTCCACTGGTGGGAGAACTAATGGTCAGAGGATATGCTTTTAAGATAATTTACAGCAAGTGATTAAGGAGATAGTGCCACTTGTTTAAGATCAAGAAGGGAACAGATTATATTTTGTAGCAGGCAGTTACAATTTGAACTGTATTCCTTGTAAGAGTGATGAAAATAGATTCAGCAGTAAGTTTCAAAATGGAATTAGATATGTAAATGATCTGGAGCTAATCAAAAAGCAAGTATGGGTATTGAGGGATGAATGGCCCTATGATCATCTGAATCCATACTTAAATATATCTGGATTAGTCTGTCTGCATACAGTTTGGTTTAGTGTGGTATTCTTGAGAATTGGGGTGGATTTTGAGGTATGCATACATATAAATGGATGCTTTGGCCTGTTATAGTCAATGGAAACATCTAAGCCAAAGAGTCTGTGAGAAGTCATCTGCAAACACGTGGGGAAAAAGACAGCTGAAAGCAAAGAGCCTTATCTGTCAAGACCATGAAAACATGAATAATAGGAGTAAATGTACGTACGTTCAGTAGCCACTTTATTGGGCGCCCCCTGTAGGCCACTGAGAGTATGTTCATGGTCTTAAAGGTTTGAAATATTGTGCATTCAGAGATGCTGTTCTGCACACCACTGTTGTAATGCATGGTTATTTGAGTTTACTGTCACCTTCCTGTCAGCTTGAACTAGTCTGGCCATTCTCCTCTGACCTCTGTCATTGACAAGGTGTTTTTGCCCACAGAACTGCCGCTCACTCGATTTTTTTTTGTTTTTCACATCATTTGCTGTAAACGTTATAGAATATAGAAGAGTACAGCACAGGAACAGGCCATTCAGCCCATAATGTTGTGCAAAACCAGCTAAAAAGCAAATCAAAATCACCCAAACCTTCCTACATGCACCTTTAAATAAAGACTGTTGTATATGAAAATCTGATTCCGAAATCCCAGGAGATCAGCAGATTCTGAGATGCTCAAAGCACCCTGTCTGACACCAACAATCATTCCACGGTCAAAGTCACTTAGATCACATCTCTTCTCTATTCTGATGTTTGGTCTGAACATCAACTTGGCCATGCCTACATGCTTTTATGCATTGAATTGCTGCCTGATGATTGGCTGATTAGATATTTTGCATTAATGAGCAGGTGTTCAGGTGTATATGATTAAGTGTCCGCTGAGTGCACAGTGTCAAATTATGATAGAATTTGCTCAGAATTATAAACTTTTACAGCTCATCAGAAAGCGAGTAAGCCCATCAGTCCTACTACAGTTTCTAAAAGAATAATCCATTTTTTCCCATTCCACTTCCTTTTTCCCAGAACAACCTGAAGGTTTGTTAAGCAAAGTATTTTTCCACATTCCTTTTAAAAATCAACATTGGTTCCGATTTCATCATTCCTTTCAGTCATGCACATTCATATTTTTTAAAAATACACAAGGAATGGGCTGAATGGCCAACTTCTACTCCTATATCTTGTGAATATCTCCCACTTCTCTTCATTTTATGGCAGTTGTTTCGGAATGTGTACGGTGTGGCACAGCATCCAGGGTGGAGTTGGGCGCTGCCCACCCCCCCCCAAGTATTCGCTCATCAGAAGGCAGCTGTCTTGCAGAAGACATCTGCTACCAGTCGACTGCGGATTTCTGCGACGGTCATGGACTCAGGGCCTCAAGCCATGGAATCGCCTGTTTACAGCGGCCAGGAGCCGGTGCGTTGCAACGGGGGCGGTGTGGTGCAGATTCCAGGCTGGAGTCGGGGCTGCCCCAATGTTCGCTTAAAGATCCTATCTCCCTCCAGAATTTTAACTTAAAGTATCTTATATCAAGGTTTAATTAATCCTCTGTAGTATACTTTCCAGTGCCTTTTATTTCTGAAGCTATCTTAAAGAATGTGCAGGAAAATTAATTTATAGAAAATCGTGGCCCACATTCTGGTACTTCAGTGGGCAAATTCTCCCCATAGATGCAATAACAATTCTCAGTAGCAATGGGAGCTGGCATGCCACAGTAATGGATGCAGAGAACAATGGTTACGTCAGCAAATTATCGGTTCAGAGGCCTGGATTAAGCGATAAACAGAAATGTGTTCTGGTCACAGTATGATCATTGAAGCATTTAAAATTTTTGTTAAAATATGGACTAGCAGGCTGATATCAATAACTATTAGATTCTCATTAAAGTGCAGCAACACACAAAAAGCTGGAGGAATGCCGTGTTCGGGTGGAATCAGTGGAAGGAATTGGCCTGTAAAGCATTTCGGGTCGAAACCCTTCATGGGTCCTTCTGTGTTTCTCGAGTTGCCAGCATTTACCATCATCAAGAAAATGTGACCTGTTCATTAAAGTCCCTGAGGAAAGAAAATTACTGTTCTTACGTTGTCTGGCCGATGAGTGACTCCATACTAACAGGGATGTTGTTGACACTGCATGGAGCTCTGAAATGCTTTGCAAGCCACAGTTAACACAGGAATGCATGCGATGCGTGCTGCAGTATGTCAATGAATATAATCTGGAATTCCAACAAGAAAATTGAATGAGACAGGACAAAATTTGCCCAACTGGCCACACCCAAAATGTGCCAGCTATTGTTCTAGTTCTGTTTTAGTTCAGGAATTAACAGAGCTACTCGGTAAAGGGTAGAGGGCAGCAATCAGCAAGTCCAGACCAAGATCATCCGGCCGACAATGCGAGCTAGGGAAAAAGGAGTCTCACAGAATGGAGAGCAATACAGCCGAAATCCTGATTCATCAATCCTGACAGATGTGCTCCAAGGTACAAGTAAGAAAGAGTGAATCTTGAAACATACATAATTGGAAAATAAAAGGTTTGCAAAGCTGGTTAGATAAGGGGGCAGAGGGAGCGGGGAGGCAGTGGGGGAGAAAGGTTGCAGTAATCCACAATATAACACCTAATTAAGTGCTTTCTTTGTGCTTCCAGCCTCCCTGCTAAATAGATTGGGTCCAGTCGGCTTTATTCCTGCTTTGTGGGTGGTCAGAGAGTGGAAAAACACAAGCTTTATACGTATCTACAGTCACTTTGTTTTTAGTAACTTGCCCTGAAAATGCAAAATAATCAAATGTGTTTTAATTTAAATAATTAATTTATCGGCTTTAGTGATTTTTTTTCTTCCTCCTGACCTCTTCTTAGGTATTTAAACCAGCATTTTCCAAGCAACCGTCCTCTGCCTCCACTGTGCCAAATTGACTAAATGCCAAACTTTTTGATTAAAGTCCAAGAGCAGTACGCACTGCGTGTCAACAGAAATGTCAGGATTTGGCGAAGGAAATGAGGAGAGAAATTTTGTTTAATTAGGTCATAAAATTAATCTGTGAGTGAATAGTCTGCTCAGCATGGTGCTACACAATTGAAACAACGAAGCAGCTATTTCAGTTTTAATTCCCAATTTGTGCCGGGTTAAGTGATTTTAGCATGGAGTTGGGGCAGGCCCTCTTCGGCTGAGGAGCAAAAGGGAGAATGACTTGTATATTTCTGTGGTTATGTTTTTTTTTATTTCAAAATATACTTTATTCAAAAATAAATATATACAGTAAACCATTCAATAACTTTTCATCCTTTACATACGTTTCCATTATACTCAGTAAAATACCCGTGTCTATAGCCACCCACGTGGCACTCCAGTAGTTCAGCTTAGCATCTCATTGTTGAGGGGTATACTCCTCGCCCACCGACCCCTCCCACTCCCACGGGTGGAGAAACCTATACTGTGGTCCTTCCCCACCGGGCCCTTGCGGTGGCTGCACCAAGTTTCAGTGCGTCCCTCAGCACGTACTCCTGCAGCCGAGAGTGTGCCAGTCGGCAGCATTCTCCCACGGACATCTCCATGTGCTGGTAGATCATCAAGTTTCGGGCTGACCAAAGAGCGTCTTTCACCGAGTTGATGATCTGCCAGCAGCACCGGATGTTGGTCTCCGTGTGCGTCCCCGGGAACAGCCCGTAGATCAGAGAGTCCTCTGTCACGCAGCTGCTGGGGATGAAACGTGACACTAGCCTTTCCATCCTCCTCCACACCCTCTCTGCGAACTGGCAGTGTGCAAAGAGGTGGGTCACAGACTCCTCCTCACTGCAGTCCTCCCGTGGGCAGTGGGGTGCGGAGACGACGTTCCGGGCGTACAGGAGGGCTCTGACTGGGAGGGCCCCTCTCACCGCCAGCCAGGCGAGGTCTTGGTGCCTGTTGGTGAGATCTGGCGATGAAGCATTTTGCCAGATGAACTGGACAGTCTGCTCAGGGAACCACCCCACTGTGTCCATCACGTCCTTCTCCTGCAGTGCCTGCAGGACACTTCGTGCCGACCACTGCCTGATGGCCTTGTGGTCAAAGGCGTTCTCCTGGAAGAACTTTGCTATGTGGGATAGGTATGCCAGCAACGACCAGCTGACTGGGGCGTTGCGCGGGAGTGGGGCCAGACCCATCCTTCGCAGCCAGGGCGACAAGTAGAACCTGGGCACATAGTGGTACTTGGTGCCCACATACCTGGGCTCTACACACAACCTGATGCAGCCACATACGAAGCTGGCCATCAGGGTGAGGGCGACATTGGGGACGTTCTTGCCCCCGTTGTCCAGGGACTTGTGCATGGCGGTCCGTCTCACCCACTCCATCTTGGATCCCCAGACGAATCTGAAGACAGCTCGGGTGATTTCCGAGCTGTAGGAGCGGGGGACGGGCCAGACCTGCGCCAAGTACAGCAGCCCTGAGAGCACCTCACACCTGATGACCAGGTTCTTGCCCGTTATCGACAGGGAGCGCCCTCCCCACAGTCCCAGTTTCTGTTTCACCTTGGCAGTCCGCTCCTGCCAGTTCTTGTTGCACGCCTCAGCCCCTCCGAACCAGATCCCCAACACCTTCACGTGGTCAGACCTGATGGTGAAGGGGACGCTGGATCGGTCGGGCCAGTTGCCAAAGAGCATGGCTTCTTTCCTGATCTTCAGACATGTCAGACCGACTCACAGACAATGAAGGGCGCCACGTTTGTGGCTAGCATGACGCTATTACAATTGAGGGGGTCAGAGTTCAGAGTTCAATTCCAAAATCCTCTGGAAGAAAGTTTGTTTGTTCTTCCCATGCGCACGTAGGTTTCCTCCGGGTGTTCTGGATTCCTCCCACACTCCAAAGACAGACCAGTTTGTAGGTTAATTAGTCATTGTAAATTGTCCAGTGATTAGGCGAGAGTTAAATAGGTGAGTTGCTGGGCAGTGCAGCTTATTGGGCCAGAGGGCCTGTTCTGCATTGTATCTCTAAACAAAAATAAAGAAAATATAATAAGTACTTAAAGAATTATAGCCTTGATTATAATCTAAGAAATGAAGCAGCCAATTTGTACACAGCAAGCTCCCACACCAATGCAATAATAATCGGACAATTTGTCCTTGTGATGTCGATTGAGAGATAAATATTAGCCAGGTTAATATTAGCAATGCCCTGGGACCTTTATTGGCAAAGCAAATGGAATATATGTCTGTATTTCCTCCAGAATGTACGGGAATGTCAACTTGCTTTCTTATGCCCAAACATCTAGAATGGCGCTTGAATCCACAACTGCTAATGCTAGTGGGCATGCATTTGAATTGGGATGTGCTAAATTCAAGAGAGATGCGCAGGGGAAGTTCTTTACACAGATCATGATGGGTGTCTGGGATGCACTGCCAGTGGTCACGGTTAGGCAAGTACGATTACAATACTTAAGAGGTTCTTCCACGGGCACGTGAATGTGCAGAGAATGGAGGAATGTGGACATTCAAAGTACAAGCTCAAAGTTCAAATAATTTTTTTATCAGAGTACATATATGTCACCAGATACAACCCTGAGACTCTTTTTTCCCCCTGCGGGCATACTCAGCAAATCTTTAGAATGGTAACTGTAAACAGGATCAATGAAAGATCAAGTAGGGCATAGAAGACAACAAACTGTGCAAATGCAAATATAAATAAATAGCAATAAATAACGAGAACATGAAATAACAAGATAAAGAGTCCTTAAAGTGAGGTCATTGGTTGTGGGAACATCTCTACCGATGAGTGTAGTTATCCTCTTTTGTTCAAGAACCTGATGGTTGAGGGGTAGTGACTGTTCTTGAATTTAGTGGTGCGAGTCCTGAGGCTGCTGTACCTTCCACCTGATGGCAGAAGAGAGAAAAGAGCATAGTCTGGGTGGTGAGGATCTCTGATGATGGATGCTGCTCTCCTGTGACAGGGTTTCATGTATTGGTGCTCAAAGGTTGGGAGGGCTTTACCCATGATGTACAGGACCAAATCCACAACCTTTTGTAGGATCTTCTGTTTATTGATGTTCCTATACCAGGCCATAATGTAGCCTGTCAATACACTTTCTGCTACATACCTATAGAAGTTTGTCAGAGTTTTAGATGTGGTGCCACAGATGTCATGTCATCTCAACAGACCCCTATAGAAGTAGAGGTGCTGTTGTGCTTCCTTTGCAATTACATTTATATGATAGGTCTGGGACAGGTCCTCTGAGATAGAAGCACCCCGGAGTTTAAAAGTTACTGACCCATTGTGGAGGCAGAAGGGATTTGTTTAGTTAGGCATTTAATTACTAGTTTAATTAGTTTGGTACAACATCATGGGTTGAAAGGCCTGTTCCTGAGCTGAATTGTTCTATGTTTTATGTTCCTGAAGGAAGAATCAGTGAGATTTCTTCCTCCCTGAAGGTAGGAATTTTTCACCCTTAGAAAAATGTCTGTAAGTCTGAATGTCAGATGAAGTTGGAATGCCTTCTACAAGTGAAGGATCTAATCACATCCAGTATTTACAGTGCAAAACTATAAAGGTACTGTTGCTAGGAATGAATTTGAATACAGTCAAGACAATGAATTTATTCCAGCCTTTTGCCATTTCTGTACCAGTAGCAGCTTTTATTGCCTTCTAGACCATGATGGCAACCAAATATTCCAAATCCTCCTCCTCCACACCTTCATCTCCCCACAGCGCCCCCTGTGGATTGATAGTGGTAAGACTCCCCACCTCGAGACATATATCAAAACTATTTCATCTTTCTTCATTTGATGACCTTGCTAGCTCCTTTCTTGATTTGATCTTCCACAGATTCATGAGGTTTGTGTGCTCTCTAAGAGATAAGTTGGTTCCTAAACTATCACATTTCTAAGATCTCAAAAGGAATTAGCATTTTCAAACAACCAAGTTTCACAACGTGTTTCTTCAGTCATTTCCAGTTATTCTGAGCTGAAAACAATGATACAAATATATTGCAACCACTGTGGAATAACAGGGTAGAAAGCCAAACCAACTGTATGTCCCTCACACCCACAGCCACCATCACCCCACCAACCCGCTCCAGAAAACTTCCCCTTCAGATACATTTCAAGTTCACTGCTGCGCATAACTGGTGAATCTGCCTCCTAACATTCCAACACAAACCTGTTTATTTTGTAAGAACATGTTTTTACCTGTGTCATTTTGCCTTCTTTTGTCAAACACATAGTTCTTCGCTCATCTGTCGCTGGAAATAGTTTTTATCTTCCTTCTCTAGAAATGTCAAGACTTTAAGCACCTCTATCAGATCTTCCTGTAAGCTCATCTATACGAAGTAGAACCCTAACTTCTTCAGTCTATCTAAGAAACTAAAATTTCTCATCCATCAATTTAGTAAATTTCTTCTGCATCCTATGTGAAGCCTTTGCATCCTTCCTAAACTGTGTCAACCAGAAATGGGGACAGTACTTTAGTTTCCTGTGAATTAATGTTTTATAAATTTCCTTGCTCTGATCCTCCATACCCCTTTTTATAAAGACATTCTCAACTTGTCCTGCCAGTCTCATATTTTTCCCACATCTCTTCTTGTGTACATTTTAGAATTATGTCCTTAGGATGATGTTTCTCATCCCTCCTACAATGAAGCATCACATTCCCCACAGTAAGTCGCATGTGTCAGTTACCCATGCATATTTCCCCTTGAAATCCAGTACTGGTGACACCACTGTTGTGGGCTGCGTCAAAGGGAGAGATGAATCAGCATACAGGAGGGAGATTGAAAACTTGGCAGAGTGGTGTAGATAGATAGATAGGTATACTTTATCGATCCCGAGGGAAATTGGGTTTCGTTACAGCCGCACCAACCAAGAATAGAGCATAAGTATAGCAATACAAAAACCACAAACAATCAAACAACAAAATGCAAACTATACCAGATGGAAAAAAGTCCAGGACCAGTCTATTGGCTCAGGATGTCTGACCCTCCATGGGAGGAGCTGCAAGTTCGATGGCCACAGGCAGGAACGACCTCCCGTGCCGCCCAGTGTTGTATCTCGGTGGAATGTGGCCGAAGTCCAACAGTAAAAAGGTTCAATATCCGGTCTACAAACACGTTCCTCGATTGTAATATGAGCCGGATTGCACCATCTGTTGTTAACCAGAACAGTAAGCACCCAACTCCCTTACGCTTACTGCTCTCAGTGCACTTCTGGTCAGCCCAAACGTTCTGGAAGCCGTCCATGGAGAAGTTTTGATCGGGTATGTCCTCGTGCAGCCCCGTTCCAGTGAAACACAAAACCCTGCACTCCTGAAATGTTCTCTGACTCCTGGCTAGCGCCGTGAACTCATCCATTTTATTACCCACCGAACTCCTCTTCTCCATAAGTCTCTGTTGTCTCAACCCGGTCCTCTTTCCTCACCTTTGTGATCCCCCTCTGCATCCTCTGTGTGTTTTCCCCCAGATTTCAGCAGGGGTGTCCGCCGCTCTGCTCGCTAAACCGGCCGGCATTAGCACAAGCAGCTAGTCCCTGGAATAAACAATGCGACCATGCTTCTGTCCCGCATGTCGGGATGTAACTATTTCCAGCACTAAAAACCCAACTAAAACTCTCTCTACCAGCATGTTAGAGAAGGTGCAGCTTCGACATGTTACCATGAAAAAAAAAACAAAAAATAACATAAGTTAAAAAGTAAGAAGAAAAAAGTAAGAATCCGATCGGAACGGCTGTAACAGGCTGGGTGCACGACCGGCGCATGTGCACTAATAACAACAACTTCTCACTCAATGTCAATAAGACCAAGGAACTGATTGTATTTCAGGAGAAGAAAACCAGAGGTCCATGAGCCTGTAATCATCAGAGGATCAGAGGTGGAGAGGGTCAGTAGCTTTAAACTCCTGGGTGTCACTATCTCAGAGGACCTGTCATGGACCCATCATAATTAAAGAATTGAAAATACACTTGGACTAAGATGTTAACTGTCCTGTGCTATCACCAGTGGCATCAGCAGTTGATCTGCCACCTGTCTTCAGGAGTTTCAGCCCGCTTATGTTCAAGACTCTCTCGAGGTGGTGGGCCAGCAGTGCTAAAGCACCACCTCCAACTGGTGAGCTTAAAAACTTGGCATCTGCCTCTATCAGAGTTGTTGGTTGCTTCCAACCAACAGATAGTCTACTCTTCAGGTGTCTATTCAACTACTGAAGGGTTTGCAAAAGATGTATACACTGTCTGACTATCTGCCCCTCTGGACATACTTGGTCCACATCCATGCTGATCCTTTCTCTGCTGCCTCAGCCACAGCCCTGCTGGTTGACTTGATCTCTCTTCTAGTGAAGCCAAGGTCACACAGCCACTTCTGGAAAGTGAACACAATAAACCCACAGCAACCTACTTCGAATGGATAGCATGAGACCTTCCACCCTCTGTCTCTGCACTCTGATCTTAACTCTGCATACTTGGTTAACTTGTGCTCATGGGCTTCATCAATATTGTCTTCCCAGGGGACTGTGAGTTCACCAATAACCACTTCTCTACTGGTGTCAGACGATACGATTATATCTGGACGCAATGGGGTGAAAGCTATTCTCCAGGAAACTGCCTTTCCCATCCAGGTCGGCCTTGACACACCAATCATTGGCTGAAGAAAGTATGCTTGATCGTGAGCCTGCGCTGTACACCCTTGACTTGGAGCCTTCTTTCACAAATGATATGCGATGTTCTGTGCAGCACGGGGCATGAGATAAGTTGTGCTGCAGTACTCTCTGCTCACCCACTTCTGTTACAACTTTGAGAACATTGTCATGGACCCATCATATAAATATTATTGCAAAGGAAGCGCAACAGTACCTCTATTTCCTCAGGAGTCTGCAGAGGTTCAGTGTGTCATTGAAAACCTTGGTAAACTTCTATAGATATGTGGTGGGGAGTGTGCTGACTGGCTGCATTATGACCTGGTATGGAAGCACCAATGTCTTTGAGTGGAAAATCCTACAAAAGATAATGGATTCAGCTCAGCACATCATGGGTAAAACCCTCCCAAGCACTGAGCATATCTACCTGAAATATTGCCATTGAAAACCAGTATCCATCATCAAAGATACTCACCACCCAGGCCATGCTCTTTCCTCGCCTCTGCCATCAGGTAGAAGGTACAGGAGCCTCAGGACTTGTACCACCAGGTTCAAGAACAGTTACTACCTTTCAACCATCAGGCTCTTGAACAAAAGATGACAGTCACATCATTTAAGGACTCTATTATATTGGTATTTCATGCTCGTTATTTATTGTTATTTATTTACATCTGCATTTGCATAGTTTGTGTACAGTTAACAGTTCCTGATGTTTATAGTTTATAAATCCTGTTTACAGTTACTATTCTATAGATTTGCAAAGTATGCCCACAGTAAAAGAATCTCAGGGTTGCATGTGGTGAGATACATGTATGTACTCTGATAATAAATTTAACCTTGAACTTTGAACTTTGAACTATCTTCCTCAACTTCAATACACCTTCAAGTTCTGTGTCATTTTGGAAATTGTGCGTTGTGTACCCAAGTTATTTATAAATTAAGAGAATCTGTGGTCCTCGTATTGACTCGAGTGACTCCAAGTGAACCCAAGTTCTGTCCAATCCAAAAACCTTCTCATCTCTGAAGACATAGCAGATATCGTTAGGGTAACTGCCAGCAGCCTTCAGCACTGGTGTTATGGCCAATAGTAATTCTAATTGACACTAGGATTAATTTTTTATATGACAGTTCAGTTAGAACAAATATATTCCTCTGAGCAAAGGGGAATTAACATCTCTACTGCTTTGTTTGCACTCATTTTTTGATTTAACCCAATATTCTTAACTATATTGGATTAAGAGGTTTTGTTTCCATCATATTTTTGCAAGATTATATCTTTGTTTAAGTTTCTAGTTTTTCTGTATGTTGAACAGCAGGGTCACCTGAAATAAAATGTACAGACCTCCCAGTTGCACAGGTATGAACAGGCAGGCATTTAACTGCAGATTTAATTGACATTACACTGTGCTATCAGAGCCTCAGAACAATGGCCCACTCTTTCAAGAAGACAAACAGCCCTGACAGGACTTTCTGTAGCCCCAGGACATGATTTTTTTCCAAAGCAGAGAATTCCAGATAAAACCCCCTGAAAACTATTTGACTTCACTGAATGCAAAGAGTTCCTCAGTTTACACTAAGCAGCCCAAAATTTACAAAAAGCGCACAGACTCCATTAATCCCTTAGATGTTTCAACAGTTATGCAAATACAGACAGAGCAGTTTTGCAAATTTTCTGTCCTTTAATGTGTCGTGACAAACTCTGGCAGCCCACCCGGAATTTGGATCTTCAGTACTCCTCCCTTGGTATCCATTTCAGTCTTAGATTATGTTTCTCTAAGCTTTGAAGCTGCAACTGTATGGGTCTCCATGGGTAGAACACAAACAAGGACAAGAATACTTTACACTGACCAAGTCTTGCCCCAGCTGATTGGGGAAATTGTCAACGCCGCTGCCTGGAAGGTGATTAGAATATTAAGCTTCCCCCTACCTATACACCCCCATCAACCAGTTAGCTCAGAATCTCTCAGTGAGATCAGGAAAATACTTAATGATTCAAATAAACAATAGTTGTACGTTATTAAATAACGAAAAGTGAGGAGCAACACCCTTGCTCTGGCCTATTCCTACATCAGCTGGCTGGCTCTGCCCATTTCTACGCCAAAATATTTCCAGCAATATAACCTACGATTCCCCATTTTACAAATCGGTATCACATGTACTACATCACTCTTTTAATAAGAAAAAAAGTAAATGCAAAATATCTATCCTATCTCTGAGCACTTACTCTTGTACAAATCTCTCCAAATGTTTCCTCCCCCATTCCAAAGACATACAAATTAGTAGGTTAATTGGTCACATGGGTATATTTGGTCAGTGCAGGTTCATTGGGCCAGGAGGGCCTGTTACCATGCTGTATCTCCAAATAAAATATATAATCATCTTCACAGAGATAAGGCACAGAAATCGGGTCCTCAACCCACTAAGGACATACTGACAATCAAGCACTCATTGTAACTCCAATCCTACACAAATTCCATTTTATTCTCCCCATGTTCCCATCATCTTTTTGAATTCTATCATTTACCTATAGGTTAGGAGCAATTGACAGTGACTAATTAACCAACCACTTCTCATGCTTTTGGGAGTTTGGACAGTACTGAAGCATCTGGAGGAATGGCCTGACCTGCAGTTGAAAGATTCTGTGTGTGTGTGTGTGTGTGTGTGTGTGTGTGTGTGTGTGTGTGTGTGTGTGTGTGTGTGTGTCTAACAGACCCACGATAGATAGCTTTACCGAACTCAGTCCACCAGGAAAAATTGGATCTCCTGGTGGCCACCTATTTCAATTCTCTTCTCGTTCCAAGCCAACATGTCAGTCCATGGCATCCTCTACTGCCATGATGAGACCACACTCAGGCTGGAAGAGCAACACCTTATATTCAATCTGGGTAGCCTCCAACTTGATGGCATGAACATCAATTCCTCGAACTTCTGACAACTTTCCTCCCTATCTTCTCCATTCCTATTCCTATCCTCTCTCACCTTATCTCCTTACCTGCCCACCACCTCCCACTGGAGCTCCTCCCCCTTCACATTCTTCCATGGTCTTCTATCCTCTCCTATCAGATTCCCCCTTCCCCAGCCCTTTATCTTTTTCAACAATCAACTTCCCAGCTCTTCACTTCACCCCTCGATCTCTCAATTTCACATATCACCTACCATCTTGTACTTCTTACTCCCCTCCCCCCACCTTCTTGTTCTAAATTTTCGTCTTTTTTTCAGAAACAGAAGTGTTGACTGTTTACTCTTTTTCATGGACACTGCCTGGCCTGCTGAGTTCCTCCAGCATTTTATGTGTGTCACGAGGAACGGAGGCTTGATTTGTTATTTATTGTGTTCTGTGTTGCTGTACTAAACATTGTGGGCATGTTATGTTGGTTCTGGAATGAATGATGACAAAGAAAGGACGAACTGACATTGGAGAGGGTTCAAAGGAGGTTCATAAAAATGATTCGGGGATAGAAAAGCTCATTATATGAGAAGTGTTTGATGAGTCTGGGCCTCTACTCACTGGAATTCAGAAGAATGAGGGGTGACCTCATTAAAACCTATCAAGTGTTGATCAAGTGGATAAAGAGAGAATGTGTCCTCTGGTGGGAGAGTCTAAGACCAGAGGACACTGCCACGGAATAGACAGACATCCATTTAGAATGGAGACGAGGAGGAATTTCCTTAGCCAGAAAGTGGCACACCTATGGAGTTTGTTGCCATAGGCAGCTGTGGAGACCAAGTCATTGTGTATATTTAAGGCAGAGATTGATAGGTTCTTCATTACTCAAAGTAACGAAGGGATACGGGGAGAAAGAAAGAGATTGGGATTGAGAGGGAAATGAATCAGCCATGATGAAATGGCGGAGCTGACTTGATGGGCTAAAATGGCCTAAGTCTGCTCCTATATCTTATGGTCTTTATGGTCTTATGAATATCAGGCTGTCCCCAGCATATCATTGTGTTGTTTGTTCATGCAAATTACACATTTCATGGTATGTTTTGATTTGTGTGTGATAAATAAACAAATCTGAATCTGAAAACAAAGCAGTTACAGGGAGGATTTGCAATATTCACATTAGTTCCTCAAACATGTGACAAGCTTCTTAGAACCTGACAAGACCCGACCAAAAGTGTTAGTTGTAAACCAGGCAACACACACAAAATGCTGGTGGAACGCAGCAGGCTAGGCAGCATCTGTAGGAAGAAGCACAGTCAATGTTTCAGGCCGAGACCCTTCATCAGGAAACCAGGTTGGAATCAAACCTCATCAGATCTCCTTCCCTTCTCCACATTGAACCAATG
Source organism: Mobula birostris (assembly GCF_030028105.1). Lineage (NCBI taxonomy): Eukaryota > Metazoa > Chordata > Chondrichthyes > Myliobatiformes > Myliobatidae > Mobula > Mobula birostris. The sequence continues at coordinate 150,723,211 of NC_092377.1, read as the reverse complement.
CAAAATAGACAGTTCCATTCCTTCAAGTGAACTTCGAGTGAGGTTGGGTATAGCTTCACTCAAATTCACTTGCCCATCACTGAAGTGTTCCCATAAGTTATGGACTCACTTCAGGGGAGTCTTCAGCTCATGATTTTGATATTTATTGCTTGTTTGTTTGTTTGTTTATTTATTTATTTATGATGATAATGATTATTATTTAGAAATATTTATTTCTCAGCCCAAGCTGGTAAAACTTGAGTTACAGGCATAACCAAGCATATTCATTTCTCAATTGCCAGAACTTTTGGATTATTCTAGTGGTGTTTAGCCTTGTGGATTTCTGAAGATTTACGTAGATATTGCTATGTAGCCCTAATTGTTTAAGTGATATTGGCATGATACCAGTTGTAGATATTATTTTTGGGACAATATATGCCCTGTTTTTGTTCCAAAATCTTTAAATTTATTCTTTTAATTCAGCCTATTTCTGGTGTTTTTCTCTTATTGATTTCTGCATGTTATGTGTATTTGGAATGGCTATATCTATTAAGTAAGTGGTCCTTGCTTGTTTATCCTGTATTATTATATCCAGACTGATATTATGGATTGTCCTATCTGTAATAATGGATCAATCATAATATAATTTGTCGGACACTAACTCTAAAATTCAATCAGGCTTGTATTTATAGTAAGGAGTGGTTTATTTTATAAATTTGTATTTTAAAGCAAGATTTTGGTGAATGATATTTTCTCTTGATTGTGCCTCTAAGTAATCAGATTGAGCTGAACTGTTGCAGGATCCTGTAATATGTTGGATTGATTCTGATTGATCTTCGCATTTTCTGCATTTATCGTCTTGAATTTGTTCGTCTTTTAATATGTATTCTCGACCATTTTTTGTGTTAACCACCTAGTTCTGTATGGTCACAAGGAAACCTTCTGCTTCCGGGAAAAGGTCTCCAACTCTGAGCCAGGCGTTCGACACTTTCTGTTGACATCTAGTCCACTCAGATCATGAAGACGTCTTTCATTGAGGGCCATGCTCTTCCATTAGTTAACTTTTTCTCCTATAGTGGTAATGTCTTCATTTTTCTGGGCTGTGCTTTAATTTAAGTTTCATGGTGTGTACTCATCAGAATTGCATGTTTGCTTAGAGTGTTAAATCCTGTTTTAATTGATGAAAATACATCCTTAGAAGTTTTATCTGACTGCTGTGTACATTTTTTATGTCTGTTATTCCTCTTCCTTCTTCTGTCCTAGGCAGTGTAAATCTCAGTGAGTTCAAGTGTTTTCTGTAATTTGTCATTTCATTTCTTATCTTTCTTTGTAGATTCTTCAGATCGGTTTCAGGCCAAGGAATTATACTAAAAGAATTCACTAATATGGGTATAGTGAAAGTGTTTATTGCCTTTTCTATATTTTTACTACTGAGGTCTGTTTGACAGATTTACTTAAGCCTTGATGTAACTTCTCCTGAAAGTTTTCCCTTTATTGCACTATGATCTACTTTCTTTGCTTGTTGAAGTCCCAGATACTTATAGACTTCATTTTCATTCATTGGTTGTATTGTATCCTACTGCTTTGTTTTGTATTCTATTCAGTCTATCTCACCTTTCTTTACGTTTAATGTTCTGCACTTATCTCGTCCAAAGTTCATGTCTATATCTTTCAAAAATAGTTCTAACTACTTACATTAATTGTGTTAGCTTTACTGATGAAGGAGTGTATGATTTCAAATCATCCATGCATAGCAAGTGTGTCAAGGTATAATTAGTACAGATTTGATAGCCTATTTTCATCCGATTCAGTAAATTAGAGTGTGGGTTTAAAGCTGGACAAAACCATAGTGGGCTTCAAGAGTTGCCCTGGAAACTGCCTCGGTTTATTTTGATATCAGTGGTTGTTCTATTTTGGTTGTTAATAGATAGGGTGATTATAGTACACCAACACTTGAACAGAGTTGAAGAAATTTCACAAGTATTGGGTGTAGTTTATATATACTGAGGTGACATATATATATATTTTGATAATAAATTTACTTTGAACTTATTGAATATCTCCCAGCAGACTTCTGCGTAGCTTTACTGACTCAGTAGTTTTGACTGCACTGTCTTGCAGTGATAGCTGCATTGAGAAGACATTGCACACTGTTCCTAATTTACGTTGCAATGTCACCGATTGCCCTTGTACCAACATCTTGAGTGTAAATACATCCAGTTAGTCTTCCTTCTTTCAGAGACACTTCATTTATCATTGGGTAGGCTGTGTTCAACTGATGAGCTGGATCTGACCCTATACGGCTCATATTGTTCTTTTATGGAATTTAAATGTCCATTTGGAGAACTAATTTTCAACGCCAGATCATGCATACTCATTTCCAATACTCAGGGATTTTGTTCTTAGCCACATAGTATATATCACTATCCACAATTCTTGCAATATCTAAATGATCTGGCAGTACTTTGCTGTTCTGAACTTTCAAAGTTCAACGTAAACTTTCAAAGTACAGATGCACTCAGTGGCCAGTTTATTAGGTACCTAATAAAGTAGTCTCTGAGTAAATAACCATGGTCTTCTGCTGCTGTAGCCCATCCACTTCAAGGTTCAACATGTCGTGCGTTCAGAGATACTCTTCTGCGCACATGGTTGCTTGAGTTACTGTCGTCTTCTCGTCAGCTTAAACCAGTCTGGCTCTATCAGCTCTCACTAATAAGGTGTTTTCACCCAGAGAACTGCCCCTCACTGGGTGCTTTTTTTTTAGTTTTTCACACCATTCTCTGTAAACGCTAGAGAATATTGTGCATGAAAATCGCAGAAGATCTGCAGTTGCTGAGATAGGCAGGCCAACCTTTCTGGCACCAACTATTATTCCACGGTCAAAGTCACTCAGATCACATGCTTGGGCTGAACAACAATGGAACATCTGGACCATGTCTACATGCTTTTATGCAATGAGTTGCTGCAACAAGATTGGCTGATTAGATATTTGCATTAACAAGAAGGTGTGCAGCTGTACCTAATGAGGTGGCCACTGAGTGCACCTTAGTTTTCCCACGGGTGTTTACAGCAAAAAAAATTCAATAGAATTAAAGAAAATCTGTACATAAACAAAGACAAACAACCGATGTGCAAAGAAAAGGCAATCTGTATAAATAAAAATAATACTGAAAACATGAGTGGTAAGGAGTCCTTGAAAGTGAGTCTGTAAGAGACAGAATCAGTTCAGAGTACCAGTGAATGAAATTAAGTATGCTGGTTCAAGAGCCTGATGTTCAAAGGTTCAAAGGTTCATTTATTATCAAAGTATGTATGCAGTATGCAACTCTGAGATTTGTCTTCTCCAGAGAGTCACAAGATAAAGAAAAACATGAAAGTCGTTCAAAGAAAAATATCATACAATAGCAAGAACATCAAACCCCAATCCCTCCCTCCTGCACAAAAAAACTAGCAAATCACCGAAACAAGAAAGAATGGCAATTTGATCATCAAACCCAACCAAGTCAGCACCTTCCAGATCAATGACCACTACCATCTAGATGGACGAGAACGGCAAGTACCTGGGAACACCATCACTTGGAAATTCCCCTCCAAGTCACTCACCATCCTGACTTGGAAACATATTGCCATTCCTTCATTGTCGCTGGGTCAGACTCATGGAATTCCCTTCCTGACAGCACTGTGGGTGTACCTGCACCTCAGGGACTCCAGCGGTTCAAGAAGGCAGCTCATCACCACCTTCTCAAGGGCAACTAGGGATGGGCATTAAATGCTGGCTTAGCTGGCAGCGCCACATCCCGGAAATGAATTTTAAAAAGTGAAAAAAATCGGACAAATGGAAACAAGAGCATCATACACCCCCCCCCATGCAGAAAAGCAAATCATGCAAACTGCAAGAAAATCAAACCCCAAACCAGAAAGAGTGGTCGAAAACACAGAACAGAAATGGCATAAAACTGAAAGAGTCTAGTCCAATCCATAGAACTTCAACTTCAGTATCATCCTCCAACAGCATTAAGGGAGGGAGGGAGGGAGAGAGAGAGAGAGAGAACGAACTCAAACGCAGAGACAGAGCCGTGAGCAATAAGCCACCACGTTCAGACATTTTGTCTGGCAGCAGTGAGTGATAGACCATCGCACACAGACATCTTGTCTAGCAGCTGCGAGAGATCGGTCACAGTAGCGATAGCGTCAGACTGAAAGCTTCTCTACCTGCTGCCCGACAAAGAGAGGACGGCCTGGATGGTGGGAGTCTTTGATTATGGACGCTGCTTTCTTCTGGCAGCGATCCATGTACAATGCTTGATGTAAGCAGATACTCTCCACTGTGCATCTGTAGAATTTCCTCAGAGTTTTTGATGACATGCAAATGTAGACAAACATCGAAGAAAGTAGAGGTGCTGTCATGCCTTCTTTGTGATGACACTAACGTGCCTGTCCCAGGACAGGTCCTTTGATATTTTAATGCCAAAGAACAAACCCTCTCCACCTCCATTTCCCTAATGGGGACTGGCTCATGGACTTCCAGCTTTTTCTTCGGCTATGGTGATGAAGTGCTTTGAGAGGTTGGTCGTGACTAGAAACATTCTCCTGCCCAACCCTGGACCCATTGCAATTTGCCTATCACCGCAATAGTTCTACAGAGGATGCAATCTCAGTAGCTTTCCATTCAGCCTTAAATCACTTGGACAATAGTAATACGCACATCTAGCTGCTGTTTATTCATTACAGCTCAGTGTTCAACACAATCATACCCTCAGTTCTAATCAACAAGTTCCAAATCCTGGGTCTTGGTACCTCCCTCTGCAACTGGATCCTTGAGTTCCTCACCTGGAGACCACATGCCACGTGGATCAGAAATAACACCTCATCCTCACTGACAATCCATGTCGGAACACCTCAAGGGCGTGTGCTTAGCCAACTGCTCTAATCTCTCTACACCCACAACTGTGTGGCTAGGCACAGCTCAAATGCCATCTATAAATTTGCCAAGATGCAATTGACGTTGGCAGAAATTCAGACGGTGATGAAGAGGTTTACAGGAGCAAGGCAGTTCAGCTGGTTGAGTTGTATCGCAACAACAACCCAGCACTCAACGTCAGTAAGACCAAGGAACTGATTGTAGACTTCAGGAAGGGGAAGTGGAGGGAACACACATCAGTCCTCCTTGAGTTATGAGAATTGGAAGAGCTCATCTGTTTCAAACTTCTGGGTGTCAACATCTCTGAAGGTCTATCCTGGGCCCAACATATTGATGTAATTGCAAAGAAGGCACAACAGCATCTATATTTCATTAGGAGCCTGAGGAGAGTTGTTGCATCAGCAAAGACTCTTGCAAGTTTCTACAAATGTACTGCGGAGAGCATTCTAACTGGTTGCATCACCGCCTGGCATGGAGGGGCCACTGCGCAGGACTGGAAGAAGCTGCAGAGAGGTGTAAACTCAGCCTATCCGTCATGGGCACTAGCCTCCCCAGCATTAAGGGCATCTTCAAAAGGAGATGCCTCAAAAAAAAGTGGCTTCCAATATTGAGGATCCTCATCACACAGGGCAAGCCGTCATCTCTTTGCCACCATCAAGGAGAAGGGACAGGAGCCTGAAGGCATACACTCAGTGTTTTAGGAGCAGCTTCTTCCTTTCCGCCATCAGATTTCTGAATGGACAGTGAACCCATAAACACTATCTCACTACTTTTCCCCCTCTCTTTTTGCACTATTTATTTAATTTAATTTTTGTATGTACATATTTATTGTAATTTGTAACTTTTTAATATTATGTATTGCAATGTACTGCTACCACAAAGCAACAAGTTTAATGACATGCCAGTGATATTAAACTTGATTCTGATTCTGCAGTCAATACAGTAATCAGCTCTTTGGGTTTACAGAAGTTAAATGAGTGATGTTGTTGTGACACCACTCAACTAGACTCTCAGTCTCCCTTCTTTTTGATGATTTGTCACCACCTTTGACTTGGCCAACAACGGTTGTATTGTCAGCAAACTTGAATTAAGCAATAAAGGCATCCGTTAGTCTTGCGAGACCATGGATCTGCACCTGGAAAGTCTTCACTCTCCAGGGCGCAGGCCTGGGCAAGGCTGTATGGAAGACCAACAGTTGCTCATGCTGCAAGTCTCCCCTCTCCACGACACCAATGTTGTCCAAGGGAAGGGCACTAGGGCCAATACAGCTTGGCACCAGTGTCGTCGCAGAGCACTGTGTGGTTAAGTGCCTTACTCAAGGACACAACACGTTGCCTCGGCTGGGGCTCGAACTCACGACCTACTGGTCGCTAGTCGAGTGCCTTAACCACTTGGCCATGTGCCCACTGAATTAAGCAATGGAGCTGTACTAAACCACAAAATCATCGGTATAAAGTGAGTAGAGCAGGGGGATAAGCACACAACCCTGTGGTGTATCTGTGCTGATGGTGAGTCTGGAGATGTTGTTGCTAATCCACACTAACTGGGTTGTGCCAATGAGGAAATCAAGGATTCAGTTGCATAGGGAGGTAGCAACATCCATGTCATTAAGCTGATTGATGAATTTTGAGAGGATGCTAATGATGAATGCTGAGCTCTAGTCATCGAAGAGCATCCTGACATATGCATCTTCATTGTTGAGATGTTCCAGAGCTGAGTGAAGAGCTGATCGATTAACTTCTGCTTCATACCTCATCGCATGTCGGTGAACTTCCCAATATTGTTGGCTTTGGATAACTACATAGCTTTGCAAGTCTTAATGCACTTTTCTAAGTTTCACATAGTCCTTCAAGTTGGAGGCACATGATCAAACAGACCAAAGTCAGCATGGTTTTCTAAAGGGGAAATCTTGCCTGACAAAATCTATTAGAATCCTTTGAGGAAATAACAAGCAGGATAGACAAAGAAGAGTCAGTGGATGTTGTTTATTTGGAGTTTCAGAAGGCCTTTGACAAAATACCACACTCGAGACTGCTTAACAAAATGAACCCATGGTATTACAGGAGAGATACCAGCATGGGTAGAAGATTGGCTGACAAGAGGGAGACAAAAGGTAAAAATAAAGAGGGGCCTTTTCTGCGTGGTCGGTGACTTGTGGTGCGTTGCAGGGGTCGATGCTGGGACCGCTTCTTTTCATGTTGTACGACAATGATTTGGATGAAGGAATTGTTGCCTATGTGGCCGAGTTTGGAGATGATACGAAGGTAGGAGGAGGGAAAAGACAGGGTTGCGGAAGCAGGTTGTCTGCAAAAGGACTTTGATAGATTGGGGGAATGGGCAAAGAAGTGGCAGGTAGAATATAATGTAGGGAAGTGCATGGTCATGCACTCTGGCACAAGGAATAAAGGCAAGGACTACTTTGTAAATCGGGAGAAAATTCAAAAATCAGAGGTGCAGAGGGACTTGGGAGCCCTTTGATAGGATTCTCTAGGGGTTAACTTGCAGGTTGAGCCAGCAGCAAAGAAACTAAATCCAATGTTAATACTTATTTTGAGAGGACTAGAATACAAAAGCAAGGATGTAATGCTTAGATTTTATAAGGCATTGATCAGACCACAGTTGGAATACTGCAAGCAGTGTTTGGCCCCTCAACTAAGAAAAACAAACACACACACAAAATGCTGGAGGAACTCAGCAGGCCGGGTAGCATCTACAGAAAAGAGTAAACATTCTATTTTTCAGCCTGAGACCCTTCATCAGGACTGCAGAAAAGGGGTGAGAGGTCAGAGTAAGAAGGTGGGGGGGGGGAGGGTAGGAAGAAATTCAAGGTAGTAGGTGATAGGTGAAACCAAGAGAGGGAGAGGGGTGAGGTAAAGAGCTGGGAAGTCAATTGATGAAAGAGATAAAGGGCTGGAGAAGGCGAAATCTGATAGGAGAGGACCTAAGGCCATGGAAGGGTGAGGAGCACCAGAGGGAGGTGATGGACTAGTAACGAGATAAGGTGAGAGTCAGAAATAGGAATGGGGAGTGGTAAAAGAGGATGGGTGGATCTTAGGAAGGAGATAGAAATGGGAGGTGTGGGGAAAGGGAACTATGAAGTTGATAGCAGTGGATGGGAGATCCCCAGATTTAATAAGTTCAGTGATGGTGTGTGTGACAATGGCCTACTGCATCTTAGTGGGGTCTTGTTCAAGGGGTAAGTGAGAGGAGGTGTCCTGGCCTCAGCAAGGACACCAGACTACTACAGCACCTCCCTTATCTGTGGGTTTGATGGTGGGTTTAGGATTAGTGCAGAGAGAGTGGAGAGCAGTGTGTTCAGAAGTAGAGAGGTTAGAATTGGAGAGAGAGTGGTGAAGTGGAGACAGTTGATCTCTTGTCGGCAGTTGGCAATGAAAAGATCCAGAGCAGGCAGAAGACCAGGGTGGGACGTCCAGGAAGAGGAGAGGGATTGAAGACGGGAGAAGGGATAATCGCTGTAGGCTGGAGAGTCCTTGCCTAAGTAGGCACAGAGACAGAGGTGGCAAAAGAACAGCTCAGCGTCATGCTGTGGAACTCACTGAGGTGTGGGCACAAGGGGACAAAGGTGAGGCCCTTACTGAGAACAGAACATTTTGCCTCAGAGAGGGAAGGTCAGATGGAATTGTGAAGACCCTGCATGGATGAGAGCTGGGATCAGAGGTGGGAAAAGTGTTGGTAGGTATCTGAGGAGAGGGAAGGTCGGATAAGGTGAGAGCAAGATGGATTCTCCAAGGACCCTAAGCTGGCAGTGGGACCTGAGAGACACAGGACTGCAGAGTGGTGGGGGGGGAAGGGGAGACTGGGTTCCAGTGGCAGTGTGTAACGTCTCAGGCTGGAGGTGCTGTCAGTCCTGGCTGGAGTCAGATTTGGAAGTTGCGCAAGAGGCTCCTAAAAGATGTCCAGGGTGATTGGAACCTGCATTGATGGCAGTGGAGTATGGGTTCTGAATCTGTTCGGGATTGTTAGAACTGTTGAGGTCATCAGCAGTGATCGCAATCTGGGGATGTCCGGGGCTGTAGGTGTTGGAGAAGCAGGTTCTGTAGTCTGTAGACAGGTGATCTTCCAATCCTTCCTGGATGTGAGAAAGGCAAAGAACTGGCAATTGAAAGTGTGGATCCGATGGAGGATAAAGTATCGCACAGGTCCATTGCAGGCAGCAGAGAGAGAATCGCGGAGTTGCGAAAGCGACTGGGTTAGGGAAACCAGGTACCTCCTCATGGCGGTAAGTGTGGCGCGTAGAACACGGCAGGAGAAGCGATCAGTCAAATGTGGGTAACTGAGGTCCTCAGAGGGTCTGAATTGTGAAGTTTGAAAACGGATCTCAGAATCCAAATCAGGTTTATTATCACCGGCATATGTCGTGAAATTTGTTAACTTAGCAGCAGCAGTTCAATGCAATACATAACATAGTATAAATAAGTCAATCAATCACAGTATATGTATATTGAATAGATTAAAAATCGTGAAAACAGAAATAATACATATTTTTAAAAAGTGAGGTAGTGTTCATGGGTTCAATATCCATGTAGCGATTGGCTGGCAGAGGGGAAGAAGCTATTCCTGCATTGCAAAGTGGATGTGGAGCCACAATGCACAAGATGGCAGAGAAGACTCGTTCCCTGGGAGGATACATGGCAGTGGTAACGGGTCCGGGTAAGCACATGGTTGAAGACTCAGTGGGCAGAAGTGATCACAGAGGGGGACAACGAGAGAGGGTTTCACTGAACTCACATTGAAGGGAAGATTTAAATTTCTTCACGCTGGGCAACCCTCGAAGAGACTTCGCAGTGTAGTAGGCTACCTACGTGGAATCAGGGTGAGAATCAGGCTTAATATCATTGGCGTATGTCATGAAATTTATTAACTTAGCGGCAGCAGTACAAAGCAATACATGATAACAGAGGAAAAAAACATATGTGTATTAACTAGTTAAATTAAAAATAGTGCAAAAACAGAAACAATAAGAGTGAGGTCATGTTCATGGGTTCAATGTCCATTTAAGATTTGGATGGGAGAAGGAAAGAATTTGTTCCTGAATTGCTGAGTGTGTGCCTTCAGGCTTCTGTACCTCCTTCCTGACAGTAACAATGAGAAGAGGGCATGTCCTGGGTGATAGGGGTCCCAAATGATGGACGCCAACTTTCTGAGACACTGCTCCTTGCAGAAGTCTTGGATACTATAGAGGCTAGTACCCATACCCAAGATGGAGCTGACTAATTTTATAACTTTCTGTAGCTTCTTTTGGTCCTGTGCAGTAGCGTCTCCCCCCCACCCCGCCATACCAGAAAGTGATGCAGCCTGTCAGAATGCTCTCCACAGTACACCTGTAGAAGTTTTAGAGGATCTTTGGTGACAAACCAAATCTCAAATTCCTAATGAAATATAGCTGCAGTCTTGCCTACTTTAAAACTGCATCGATATGACCAGGTTAGATCTTCAGAGATCTTGACACCCAATAACTTGAAATTGCTCACCTTCTCCACTTCTGATCCCTCACATTACACTTTCTGAAGTCCACAATGAGCTCTTTGATCTTATTGACACTGAGTGCAAGGTTGTTGCTGCGACAACACTCAACTGGCTGAATTTGAGAAAGCCATTGTGTTCATTGGCTTTTAATCAATGCACCAAGGGGATAAATACAAGGACTTGAAAACAAGGATGAGAATTTTAATCAGGAGACTGCAGATCAGCAGAATGGTGTGTCAATGGGATCAAGTGAATTAAGACATAGCTGAGTTTCCAATGAAAGCAAAAAGTTAATAAAATGGAGGTTTCTTAACTGGGTGAATGAAGTGTTGGTAAACATGCCCCAAGTACAGGTAAATATCACCCTAAGAATTGCTCAAATTTTGGCCTCTTGACCATTCCCCAGATTGTGGCATGATCAGTGCCCTTGAAGGAATCAACTAATAACTAATATATACCTTAGGATGAATCGCAGTTGACTACTACTTTTGATAGCATTGGCATTTTATTTAATCACATTATGAATCTATTTGTTCATTATTGAACCATTAGATTCTTTCTTATAAAATTAAAATTGGATGCTTTAGTTGACGCGGATAGTAATGGTTTTCACTTCATCGCAATAGATCCAACAACACAACCCAGTGTGCAGATCTGTCTGAGAACCAGCAAGAATATGTCAGCTATTCTTTTTTCAGAAGAGCTATTATTCTGTGCACAATTTCTAAAGCACAATTTCTCTTTTCAACTGTTTGAAAACTCAGACTGGATTTAGACAAGCTTTAACTATTTGTTTCCCTAATACATTATGCTATTAAAAAGGATTAGAGTCATAAAAAAAGTACAGCACAGAAAGAGGTCCTTCGGCCCATCTAGTCCATGCAGAAACCATTTAAACTGCCCGCTCCCATCGACCTGCACCGGGGCCATAGCCCTCCATATGCCTACTATCCTTGTACCTGTCCAAACTTCTCTTAAGTTTTGAGATCGAGCTTGCATGAACCACTTGTGCTGGCAGCTCGTTCCACACTCTCACAACCCTCTGAGTGAAGAAGTTTCCCCTCATGTTCTCATTAAACTTCTCACCTTTCACCCTTAACATGTGACCTCTGGTTGTAGTCCCACCCAACCTCAGTGGAAAAAGATGCCTGCATTTACCCTATACATACTCTTCATAAGTTTGTATACCTCTATCAAATCTCCTCTTGATCTTCTATGTTCCAAGGAATACAGTCCTAACCTATTCAATCTTTCCTTATAACCCAGGTCCTCCATAAATTTCAGATATTAAAAATATCTGTAAATCTGTTACTTGTGAAAGAGACTTCAGAGTTTCTACTGTATCTATAATGAAGTCATGAGGTTTCATCAAAAAAAATTTGGATCTTGGAACAGAGACGATTATGAGATGATTTTATCTAGCTTTGCAAAAAGAGAAGAGGTTCTGAAGTAGAAAATCTATGACTTTTGCTGAGTGAATAACCATAATTTTAAATTAGTGTCCGACCATGTAACCTACTCTAGAAACTGCCTAGAATTTCTCTAGCGCATAGCCCTCTATTTATCTAAGCTCCATGTAGCTATCTAAGAGGCTTAAAACTCAAGGTAATGTTGTAGCTCTAAAAAACTCTGGTCAGACCACAATTGGAGTATTGTGTTCAGTTCTGATCACCTCATTATAGGAAAGATATGAAAAATTTAGAGAGCATGCAGTGGAGATCAGTGGCTCTCCACACGACTTTAGACCACCTGGACAACACAGATACCTATGTCAGGATGCTGTTCATCGACTATAGCTCAGCATTTAATACCATCATTCCCACAATCCTGATTGAGAAGTTGCAGAACTTGGGTCTCTGTACCTACCTCTGCAATTGGGTCCTCAACCTCCTAACCAGAAGACCACCGTCTGTGCGGATTGGTGATAGCATTTCCTCCTCGCTGGTGATCAACACTGGCCCACCTCAGAGGTGTGTGCTTAGTCCACTGCTCTACTCTCTATATACACATGACTGTGCCTGGCTAGGCACAGCTCAAATACCATCTATAAATTTGCTGACAAGACAACCATTGTTGGTAGAATCTCAGGTGGTGACGGGAGGGCATACAGGAGTGAAATATGCCAACTAGTGGAGTGGTATTGCAGCAATAACCTGGCACTCAACGTCAGTAAGACAAAAGAACTGATTGTGGACTTCAGGAAGGGTAAGATGAAGGAACATATACCAATCCTCATAGAGGGATCAGAAGTGGAGAGAGTGAGCAGCTCTAAGTTCCTGCGTGTCAAGATCTCTGAGGATCTAACCTGGTCCCAACACATCAATGTAGTCACAAAGAAGGCAAGACAGCGGCTATACTTTATTAGGAGTTAGAAGGGATTTGGCATGTCAACAAATACACCCAAAAATTTCTATAGTTGTACCGTGGAGAGCATTCTGAGAGGCTGCATCACTGTCTGGTATGGAGATGCTACTGCACAGGACCGAAAAAAGCTGTAGAAGGTTGTAAATCTACTCAGCTCCATCTTGAGCACTAGCCTACAAAGTACCCAGGACTTCTTTAGGGAGCAGTGTCTCAGAAAGTCAGCGTCCATTATTAAGGACCTCCAGCACCCAGGGCATGCCCTTTTCTCAGAGCTGGGTACAGAAACCTGAAGGCACACACTCAGCGATTCAGGAACAGCTTCTTCCCCTCTGCCATCCGATTCCTGAAAGGATATTGAAGCTTTGGACACTAGCTCACTTTTTTTGAATATACAGTATTTCTGTTTTTGCACGTATTTTTAAAAATCTATTCAATATATGTAAATAATTTGTTTATTTATTATTATTATTATGTTTTATTTTATTTATTATTACTTTTTCTCTCTCTGCTAGATTATATATTGCATTGAACTGCTGCTGCTAAGTTAACAAATTTCAAGTCACATGCCGGTGATAATAAACCGGATTCTGATTCTGATTTACCGGAGTGCTGTCTGGATTAGAGTGCATTTCTTACAAGGAAAGGCTGAGCAAGCTATGGTTTTTCTCTTTGGAGCAAAGGAAGATGAGAGGTGACTTGACAGAGGTATATGTAACACTCAGTTATATTGGCTCGTATATATGTCTAGGGGAATTCCCACCCAGCACCTGCCTCAACGCTTCCCACGGAGTCAGTTGCCACCCGAATCAATCCCAAACATCAATCATCAGCCAGCACACCCAGTACGTTTTACCAAGTACACTTTATAGATGTTACTAAGTCTGTGGAATTAATATAAATTTGATACAGAAAAGGAAGTAATGAAAAAAAAGGCGCCAAGACTTATCAAAGTCCAAGTTCTTCGCGCGCAACAGTTGGAGCTCAATCAATTCCTGACGACCACCCGGATCCTGTTGAATCACGGCTCGGGACCACCTGAAGTGATGGACCGGAGCCTTTCCCCACGTCCGCCATCCTCCCAGTCTCTCCTCCGACTCTCCGTCTCTCCTCCGACTCCCCGTCTCTCCACCGTCCTCCCCGTCTCTCCTCCGACTCCCTGCCAAAAACCCCGTTACCAGTCATATGAGACAGCATTATCATCCGAAAACAGAACGATACATGAACACCTATTGGCTAATAGCACCCCACTATCTGTATTAACCCAAGCAACTGTCTAGCGAGAGACTTTCTCAGCATTTAATATAGCGAAGAAGCATTCCCCAGTATAACATAACAAAGAAGCCATTTTAAGTTTAACATAACAAAAAAGAAAGACCCCATACATATATATGATGATAAGGGACATAGATGGATGGACAGCCAGCCACTTTTTCCAAAGGTGGCAATGGCTAGTAAGAGAGGGCATAGTTTTAAGGTGATTGGAGGAAAGTATAAGGAGGATGTCAGAAGTTAGCCTTTTTATACAGAGAGTGGTAAATGCAAGGAATGTACTGTCAGGGGTGGTGATAGAGGCAGATACATTAGGAGCATTTAAGAGACTGATGGATGAAAGAAACATGGAGACCCATGTGAAAGGGTAGGGTTGGCTTAATTTTGGAGTAGATTAGAAGACTGGCAAAACCTTGTAGGTGGAAGGGCCTATACTGTGCTATACTGTTCCACGTTCTGTGTTTTAAAGTGATGCCAGAATCAAGAATGCTTCTTTCAAATGATGAGAGAAGCTGGTTTTACAGAGAAAGGTGGAGTGGATAGGTGTTCACCGTGAGAAACAGACAGAGCAATGGACAATGTAAGATCATAATACCCAAGGTACAGGAGAAGAATTAGGTCATTTGGCCCATCAAGTCTGCTCCACCATTTCAACATGGCTGATCCAATTTTCTCTCTCTAATCCAATCTCCTGTCTTCTCCCTGTATCCCTTTATGCCCTGACCAATCAAGAACCCATCAACCTCAGCCTTATATATACGTAAAGGCTTGCCCTCCACAGCCGCCTGTGACAAAGAATTCCACTGATTCACCACTCTCCAGCTAAAGAAATTCCTCTACATTTCTGTTCTAAAAAGGCACTTCTCTATTCTGAGGCTGTGCCCACTGGTCCTAGACTCTCCCATCCTCTCCACATACACTCTATCGAGGCCTTTCAATATTTGATAGGTTTTAATTAGGTCACCCCTCATTCTTCTGAATTCCAGTGAATTCAGTCCCAGAGCCATCAAATGCTCTTCATATGACAAACCAGTCAATCCTGGAATCATTTTTGTGAACCTCCTTTGAACCCTCTCCAGTTTCAGCACATCCTTTCTAAAATAAGGGGTCAAAAACTGCTCCCAGTACTCCAAGTGAGACATCACCAGTGCTTTATAAAGTCTGAACATGACATCCTTGTTTTTGTAATCTGGTCCTCTTGAAATGAGTGCTAACTTTGCATTTGCCTTCCTCACCGCAGACTCAACCTGCAAATTAACCTAGCATGCAGGCACATGAAACCAAATAGGTTTGCTTTTTCCGATGTCCAGCAGTGACACTAGGAAAACAGAATGCATACATACAGTGCTGTGGAGCATCACAGAGCCTCTAGCAGCTCATGCTGCTGGATCTGCTTGAAAATGTTGTCTTTCTTTCTCAGTGTGCCATTGCTTTCTCTGTACAAATTGGAACTGAGAGGGCTCTCAGAAGAAAGAAGGTTGCAGTGATTGCTGCCCTTGTGCTTTGAACCCCAGTCCCCAGGGGAGACACCAGGTAACAAGACCATAAGATGAGTTGCTCTCATATCACACAGCAGCCTCTTTCGTGACATGTGACCTGAAAAGAAGAATGCTGACAAACCCTTTGTGGGAAGTGTTGAACTTCAGGTGAACTTGAGTAAACCCGACTGTCAAAAAAAAAGGTAGTGTCAAACACTCAGTTGCCATGACAAAAGGTAAATGTGATTGCTCAAGCAAACTGAGAATGAGAATGTGAACATGACAACATGAAAGATAAAAAATAATTTAAAAATTGGATCCGGATGTTAAACATAAATTTCTTCTTCAGAGGGAAGAAATGCTTGTTCCATGATCATAAGGTGCCACCTATCATCCTTTCTGATTCCTTCAACATTTCTTCCATGAGCTAATTAATGTAAGTTCATGTCTATGCTATTTTGTCATAGCCATTATTTAGCTGAGAATTTAATGCAAAGACATTAACCTGAAAAATAAATCTAATGTGCAGTGAGAAGCAAACCCATAAACTTTCTAACATTCTAAGTGAAAAGGCTGAGGGCAAAGTTTGGGAAGCATATGAAAACTTGTATTGTGGTGTTGCCCGTGCAATAATACAATTCCAGAAAAGAATGGTTCCCCACTCATCACACTCCTTCTCGCACCACCCTTTAAAGGCATCCCAAAGAGAGCAGCTAGTTCAGAGAAAGAGGGGACAAAAATTAATTATCTTCACAGTTACACTAAATTGCCTCACAACGCAGATCACATGACTAAAGAGGAACGAAAAAGTACATCAAACGTTTGGAGAGATGAACAGCAAAAAGCCACAGAACCTGACACGGCTCATCCGCAGTAACCCAGAGCTGTGAAAACAATTGAAAAGTACTGCAAGGCACCACCTGTTAGGAGAGCGGCTCACAGAAGGTGAGTACTGCATTTCGTGGTTATGAACAGATGCCAGGAACTCTGATTTCAGCTGTATCAAACACTTCAGCGCTATAACAGATATCAGACTTCCATTTACTGTACTTCTCGTTCACAACACACACACTTTGACCACCAGCTGAGTTCACAAAGTGACCAGAGTAATCCAGCCCCTTAAAGCAAATGGTGGAGAGGTGTCAGGGGGAAGCAACTTGTTGAGGCACAGAGAGGCTTGAAAAGGAATTCCAAAGCTTGCTGGCTGATGGGAGAACTATTAATGGTGGAGCCATTAAAACGGGGGCGATCTAAAAGAAAAAAAACAGAAGATAGCTGAGTTCTATAGAATGAAGGTTATGAGGATGCAAAGGGAGATGGTCATGGAGAGATTATTTGAAAACAAAGATGATTTTATTTAATTGAGGGGTCGCCAGACTGGGAGCTAATGTAGGCCAGCAGCACAGAAATGGTGGGCAAATAGAAAGCCACATGTTAGACTACAAAGATTTGGTTGTTTTGTTTGAAGACTAGAAATCAGAGGATGTAACCCAGAAAACACCAAAAGAGAGATCAATAGTACACTTTAAAGTTTAGAGTCCAAACAGATCATGTTGTTAGTCATCCAAAGTCTCCAACTCCATGTTACATGTCAAAGTACACATATTAGTATCATCTTGGCAGAATCATGAACTATATGTACAATTTCAATAAAAAATACATGGCACTTGGGAGAAAGACTGCAGAAAATTTCAGTCTCCTAACATGAGGGCGATTATACTTACCTTGCAGATAGTATCAGATTGACCCAATAATTATTTAATATGTGGAAATACATGTTTGAGAAGCCTGTGCCTATTTTGCATAAGGGCCTGGAGAAGCAATATTCCAATGTATAGGGTGCCTGATAGCATTGACAATCCAAGCCAATGGACTTTTGAATTCTAAACAGGGGCTCCCGAGGAATGATATACTTGCACATCGCGTCAGATTGATCCCTCTGATTAATGCATTAGATGGGAGGATAAAACTTTGAGGAATAATTCAGAAAGTTGATCTCTCCTTGTTGTAATTTTTTTTAAAAATGGATGGAGGGCTCATTTATTCTGAGAAGAAATTAGATGCTGAGTCTGCCTTGATTTGGTTCACAATATTGTGCTTCATTTTGTGCAGTCTGTGGGGCTTTTTGGGCTAATTTAACTTTCATTAGAGAAAAGAAACAGAGCTAAGTTCTAAGTGCTATTTCTCCATCTCTTTATAGAACCCCCCCCCCCCCCAGTTAATGGTAGGGGTTCAAGACATATAAAAGCTTGGGAACTCCTGGTCTAGGATATGTAGTACTTGGGGCATTGTTATAGGGCATATTGGGACAAGATTAATGGTCAGTCATTTTGAAGTAGAATGATGCAAACTTCCACTACTCAGTTAGTTGTGAATCTTGATTACTCCAACAGACTGTTCATTCTCGAAAAATCATTGTGGACACTACCCTTCCTGCAAACTGCCTTTTCCAATAGCTCCCTACTGGAAAGTGCTATAGGGATCTAAAATAAAAGACTTCACACCAGTTTAAAAGTTTCTTCCCCCAGGCAGTTAATCTGATCAACCATTCTAGTTACCCTCACCCCCTCCTCTCTCTCCCGTCACTGTGCTGTGCTGTAAACACTTTAAACCACTTTTTATTATACTGCTTACATTGTATGGTAGCATAGCCGTTAGCATGATGCTATTACATCAGGGTGTCAGAGTTCCAAGTTCAACTTCAATGTGCTCTACAAGGAGTTTTTATGTCCTCCTCGTAAACATATGGGCCTCCTCTCACAGACAAAGACACACCGATTAGTAAGTTAACTGGTCATCGTAAGTTGTTCCATGGTTAGGCTAGGGTTAAATCGGGGGTTGCTGGCAGGTTAGTTCAAAGGGCCGGAAGCGCTGTATCTCAAGAAATAAATAAATACATGTTGGTATTTACTTATTCAAGCATTTTTTATTCCATTTCTGTCCTTTAACATCTAACTTTATTAACTTTTATCTATATTATTCTTTATTTCTTATATAATTTTTTAAAACTTTATAATTGTTAAATGTTTTTGTTGCATGACACAGCCTGACCAACACACCACAGCAAATTCATAATACTTGTAAATGTATATGGTGAATAAAGTTGATACTTAATTCAAAATTATTATTCAATAAAGTCTATTCCTGAGCATTAAGGGTGACGAGGAATATGGGGAGTGCGATGTATTGGAAGTGGGTTTGAGGAACTGGATTCACCATAATATTGAATGGTGTCTCAAGGTCAGGGAGTGTTTTTGACCTATTATAAACACAAGAGATTCTGCAGATGCTGGAAATCCAGAGCGACACACACAAAATGACGGAGGAACCCAGCAGGTCAGGCAGCACCTATGGAAATAAATAATCAATCAATGTTTTGGGCCAAGACTCTTCTTCAAAGGTTCATTTATTATCAAGGTATATAACTCTGAAATTCTTCTTCTCCAGTTAGGCATGAAACCAAGAAAGAAAAGAAAGGCAGCACAATCACCAACTCCCAAAATCTTTCTTACCCGCAAAAAAAAGAACAAAAATGGAACAGGCACATCAACCCGTAAACCCCTTGCTCTGCATACAAAAAAAAAAACACAAGAAAGATTGGGAGAAAAACACAGAATACAAAAAAAACCATAAGACTGAAAAATGTCCACAGTCCAAGTCCACAGCCAAAACACAGAAAATCTGGGCAACATTCTCCATCTCCATAGCAGAGCAATCTTGCCAGTGATAAAAAGACAGTCTTCCTTCTTCGTAGCAGAGCGGTCTCCCCTCTCCATAGCAGAGCCATCTCACCAGCGATACAAAGGCAGTCTCCCCTCTCAGCCAGCAGAGTGATCCCCCAGTGATAAAAAGGCAGGCAGTGGGCATTTTAGTCTCCCTCGTTGCTTTAATCGGCGAACAATGGCAGTTTTAATCGGCAAAATGGATTTGAATATTGGCTCACAGTCTTTTCACCAAGCTGCCTCTGCCTCCCGGTATCACCTTGGAGACTACAGAGCTCTGAAACACTCAAATGATCTCCAAAGTACCAATCACAGGCTCCATCAGTTTCAGAATCACATTCAGGTCTTTGACCTATTGCTGCTTCATGGTCTTATGACCCTAAGATGCTTGAAACCTCTTCTTTGCCTATGCTTTTGGTATTCAGCTTAAAAAAATCTCATTATGTCGTTCAATGTCTAATATTGTTTGGGAGAACACCTGCAGACCACCTAGGAATGTTTACCTACATTAGAGTCAGAGTCGTAAGTAATACAGAGGTAATGAATAAATACAAGCTGTGGATATCCTTGAGAAATATTTCACTGTATCCCAAATAGATATGAGAGTAAATGACTATTCTAAATCCCTGTTTGCCATATCCACAATTACATTTTTATACAAGTTTAGGTAATATTTATAATGTGACGCCACAAGACGATTGGACTGTGACTAACAAATTGGAGCATAGCACAAGATTCTCAGGTGCAG
The DNA here is from genome assembly GCF_030028105.1 of Mobula birostris. NCBI lineage: Eukaryota > Metazoa > Chordata > Chondrichthyes > Myliobatiformes > Myliobatidae > Mobula > Mobula birostris. Next base: position 150,703,243 of record NC_092377.1, on the reverse strand, counting down.
AGGTAAAATGTCACATTTCACTGGCTTGAAATTATGTGCTGTTTAACTCCGATCGGTTGCTAACAAAAATAAAATATAAAAGGCAAAAATACTCACTAGCTGAACCAACAACTGTGCAGATTAAAAAAAGTAACTTTCCACATTGATACTTCTGCACAACTGTAAAAAATTGCAGATGAAGAAAGAGTTTTAACTTGAGAGAGGATGGAGGGAGACAGTTGATGTCTGGTTTTAAAAAGTTCTTCTGCATGTCTACCCTGGGGCAGCTCACTCACCTTTGGTTCCCACTGGACACTTAGCTCTCACCTGTGGCTCCAAGTAGCTGTTTGGATGTGACAGCGGCCACACCCCAGTATGCCACCTTGACAGGTGTGCTAAACCAGGGGTAGCCAGCGGGCTTCATACTCTGGTGAGCTAGGAACATGCCTATCTCAGTATGCAAAATCAGTTCCGGCAGACTGGATGGATGAGATCTACAGTGACATCCAATGGCCATGAAGATGGGTTCTGCAAAACACCCTGGAGAGTGAAGGACCAGATGAGGCACAGAAGCTGTCATGGCCATCCACTGCAACCACGAAAACCCCAGTTGTGACGACTACCGGCACCACTGGATTCAGACTTCCAGGGATGAGAGAGTGGAACTGCCCCAATGAAATGGGTTTTCCACTTTAAAAACTTGTCCACACAGGTTTCCTGTCATCGTTGGATGTGACGGGCAACCACCAGATCTGTTAAAATGGAATTGCACACTTCCTCAGTTATCAGCACTTCCTGAACCTTTGGCCCAACCACACTGACTAGCAGCCAGTGGACCTCAGCAAGCCCTCTGGTTTTCGTATGCATACAGTCAACAACAGAAGTCCAAAATGGTGGCGGTCAGATTCTGGAACACATGAATGTCTGATCCATGACTTTACTCACAAATCAGCCCTGTTGTTGAGGCATGTGTGGAAAGGCAGAAATCTGAAACCAGATGTACTTAACATCAAAATTCACTACATCTGAGCATTACCCACAGGGAACTGATGGACAAAAGGTAACTGTTCATTTGATAAATGTGGACAAGGACAATGCTGGTAAGGGCTTAACCTACTTCATTTTATCTCTATTATAGTATTTCACTTACTTGTTAGTACTTTAATTTTTTATATTATAGTTTTATTTGTCTCTATTTGAGTATTTTATATGTCTCTATTCAAGGGGCTTCCTTATCTATTAAAACTTTTTAACAGCAGTGAGCAGTCAAAACATATTAAGTTGTTTCAGAGGTGTGACTACAGTGGTGCGCTGCCTGAATCCTACTTGCCACTGGATGCTCACTCTGTCTGTTGGTTGCAGAGGGTCATCTCATCGGTCCCTTTTCTGTCTGGAACAAGTGCAGGATCCATCATAGGCAATCCAGGATTAGCCAGTCCAATATATTTTGATCTTTGGAAAGAAAGTGTATATATACACACACTTTAATACTGAACAAAAGTGTATAGGTTGTACGTCAGCAGTCTGATCAGTGGACAAGCATGCCATAGACTCTTCTCACCGTTGCAGGATGTGCTATTTTTCATTTGTCACAGTGTACTGCACCTGGAGTATTGTGTGTAGTTCTGGTCTCCTTACTTGAGGAAGGGTCTACCGGCTTCGGAGACGGTGCAGAGGAGGTTCACCAGTTTGATTCCAGAGGTGAGGGGGTTAGACTATGAGGAGAGATTGAGTCACCTGGAACTGTACTCACTGGAATTCAAAAGAATGAGAGAAGATCCTATGGAAACATATAAAATTAAAAAGGGTTAGATAAAACAAAGACAGGAAAGTTGTTTCCACTGGTAGGTGACACGGGAACTAGGGGACGTAGCCTCAAGGTTTGGGGGAGTAGATTTAGGATGGAGATGAGGAGGAATTGTTTTTCCCAGAGATTGCTGAATCTGTGGAATTCTCTGCCCAATGAAGCAGTGGAGGCTACCTCAGTAAATATATTTAAGACAAGGTTGGATAGATATTTCCATAGTAGGGGAATTAATAGTTATGGGGAAAAGGCAGGTAGGTGGAGATGAGTCCATGGTCAGGTCAGCCATGATTTTATTGAATGGTGGAGCAGGCTTGACGGGCCAGATGGCCGACTCCTGCTCCTATTCCTTATGTTCTTATTTCTTAGAGGACTCAGCTGGACCCAAGTGCAGAGGAACAGCAGCTCTCAATCATGGGAAACATTGAAAATGACTCAAGCCCAGGAGCGGAAGACAGCAGACTCATAAATTGACCCAGGAGTAAAGGACAGCAGGCTCATGACGCGACCTAGAGGCAGAGGGCAATAGATTCCCCATGAACTTAGACATGGGAATATCGTCAGAGCCCTGGGGAGTGACACCATGAGACAATTCATTCTGTCCAACACAATGACTCCACGAAGGCACTAAACGAGAGTCCTCCTTAAGTAACCATAGAACGGGGTAAACACATGCCAATCACAATTAACTTGACCAGATTAACCCGAAAGCACAAGGCTTAACAACTCTAGTTAAGATAATGATTAGTAAACACAAGTGCTCAAGAACCCTCAAAGCTCAACGCTCTATGGGAATCCACAGAGGCTGCAGGGCTCAAGACATGATTAGCCTCTTTCTTCTGTGATTGTGTTGTTATCTCTCTCCACAGCTTGTGATGCATCGCGCAGCACCCTTGCAGTTCCTTTGCATTTTTCTGTTTTTTTTTACGGGGCCGACATGCTAACTCAACGCCCAACCCAGCACGGATGGAAAGCGTGCAAGGAGCTGGCTGGATTCGAACCCAGAACCGTTCACCTCAAAGTCCAGTGCTGATGCCACTGCACCACCTGTTGGCTACCTCTTCTGTGAAAGAATAGATGAATTAGGAGTCTACAACGTCACTTTCACATTATGTAGTAATATCATATAACTATTTTTGATCTTTTCTCTATGATAGATAGAGCTATGTATCCTAATTTTTTTCAGGTTTAAACTTGTTATAGTTTGGGAAAACCATTGAAATGTAGTCGGGGATTAGAATCTTTCCATTTAAATAAAATGGATCTTCTGGCTATTAATGTAACAAATGCAACCAAACGGCAAGCTGACAGGGATCCTCCGGTTAAATTTGAAGAAACTTGGAGGCCATTTATTCAACACTTTCATATGATGTAAGCTGACGTTTTCCGAATCCTTTTCAATAACTTTTTGTTTGTGTATAGAGGAGCGGAGTTAATGACAAATAATGATCTTAACCGATGAAACATGACAGCCCAGACTTTGTTTTGTTTTGTTCTGTTTTGTTTTTTTTAGTGTAGGGGGACTTTTTCTTTGTATAAAATTTTTTGAATCTTTTTCATGTTCAGTTATTAAGAGATTGGGAGGCTTAAATTACATATGTTACTCGGTGTCTGTTTCTGTATACGTTAACCGTTATTAATGTAATCCCGACTCTTTGCATCATTATCATTGTTGTGTTTATCAATTCGAAACTTAATAAAAAAGATTGAGAAAGAAGCTATAACTATGTATAGCAAGTAGTATAAATATTTTTGATCTTTTCTCTATGATACATATAGCTAGATTATTGCAGTTAGTTATTACGTTCCAGTTCAGTAGCAACAGGTAAAACTTCACAAAGCACACTAATAGTGTGCACCCCAACACCCCAACTGACCTTCCCCTGTTCTCATTTTGATCTGGCACTGATCAAGAAATCAGTGACAGTCTGAGGGTTTAGTGAATCCTTCAATAGGTTTATCATTATCTTGAAGCTCAAAATGAGAAAATGCCACTTGTGCAGTTTGACAATAAGACCATCCCATTACTTTGATTTTTTTTTGCTGTACTTTAGTGATTGGTTTTTATCTCCTCTGAGCTCTAATTTTCAGTTATTCACCTGCACTTGACCATTTGACAATTGACCACATTTTTAGTGTGGAAGAGCTTTTGAGATGGAGCAAAGGTGATCCAAGTTAAGAGCTGAAATGAAAAGTGTAACATACATTGAATCTGATCTTGAATAAACTTGAGGTAACTGTTGTGAAACTCGAGTTAATACTGCTTTGGAGGCTGCATAAATATCTTCTAGAACATCTAGATTCCATCTTCCAAATGTTTATGAGTTGATGCTAGAGAAGTTGTGTACTGATACCAAATGCAAAATTCCACTGTAATTATGTTGTTCTGATTGGTCTAGTATAACTTCCCAGTCATCAGCGCCTCACTGTTAGCAGATACTGGTCTCAGATTGTTGTGTGGAATATAGCTGTGGCCCAATTCACCAAACTGCTAATCCGTAGCACTCTCTTTACTCTTCTATGTCCTTATTTGCTTTGACAAACTTGTTTATTAATACATCAGCTCATGATAAAATGGCGGAGCAGACTCGATGGGCCTAATGGCCGACTTCTGCTCCTTTGTCTTATGTCTTGCCTTATGGTCTTAACTGAGGTTCCTGATTGCTGGTTGGATATCTGATCACAAGAAATTAACTTTACTCTGCATACCAGAATATACCTACGTTCACTCACCACAATGTGCAAAATACATTTGCCCCAGGCAGATAAATGATGGAAGAGTACAAATGGCCTCAGCATTCCTGAGCCAAAAAGATGGGGTGGAGCAGCAAGGCAGTTCAGACTGAAAGATGGCCTAGGCATGCTTTAGAGATTATTATTTGGTAATGCTTGCTGAATAAGCATGGAAATGTGTTGACATCAGGAGGTCAAGAATATTGCAACTGATCACAGAAGTGAGACACTCAGTGAAATGGGTTGTAGGAGGCACTAGCATTGATGAAAGTTTTCAAAAATAAAGTTTAAAGTCCAAAGTCAAATTTCAAAGCTTTAAGAAAATTTTTTGTCAAAGGTATACAGAATACGTCACGATATATTACCCTGAGATTCATTTTCTTGCAGGCATTCATAGAAAAATAAAGACATTCAATGGTTCAATTTACTATCAGAGAATGTACACAGTATACAACCTGAAATTCTTATTCTCCGCAGACATCCGCAAAACAGGAAAAAAAATGAATGACAGTAAAACATTAGAATCCCAAAGTCCCCTCTCCTTCCTCCCATGCACAAGTAGCAGGAAAGCATTAACTTTCTCCCCCATCCCACCCCAACTTATTCCAACAGGAAGCATCAGCACCCATCACCCACCAAGCAAGCAATAGCAAAGCTCCAAAAGAGACAATGATCAGCAATACAACAAAAACTAATTGTTCACCTGACAATTCAACATGCCACAGGCTCTCACTCCCAAATAGGGGGACAGGGAGGTGTCAGCACAGTGAGAGGGGAGACCAACAAAACAAAGCAATGTGCTGATTATGATGTTAAAGTCTGCTGTATCGCTTTTATTCCACGTTCTCTGACTGTGGATCAACTCTTCCCCCACCATCGAGTGAAAGAGAGAGCGCGATTCCCCGAGTACAGAGACCTCTGACAGCTAATCTGCTGTTTGCGATGTTCCATTTTTCCGTGACACCTCAGTCAGCAACATCGGCGTGGAATCAGGCCATTCACAGGGCTGCAGGACCTTGCCCGGAAGGTGTGTACGTCTTCCAGGCCTCATTCTTGGGATATCGAGAAGCAGCCAGTCGGTGAGCCCCAGGTGGGAACCATCACCATGAAGGACCGTAGGTCACAGACTCTGACAGAACCCTATCCACCTTGAAAAGTAGAAAAGAGACAATAAAAGGAAGAAATTAAGCTGTTTTCACAGATTAGCTCAAAGTAGCCACCCTCTGGTGACATCTTATCTCCTCCCTTCCAATAGAATCAATGAAAAATTACACACAAAAAAAGACTGACAAACAACCAAAAAGCAAAAGGAGACAAATTGTGCAAATCCAAAAATAAACAAACAAACAAATTAATAAAGAAAGTATGAACAAAAGAAAGAAAGAAAAAAAGAAATAAAACTGAAAACAAGAGTTGATGTTAAGATACATCCAAGGATGCACTGGGACACATCACCAGTGATGTAACCTGGAGCCATCGGGAGTCTCGGGTCTTTCAATATCAGAAGTCTCACCCAGGCAAACCCAGCCAGGGTTGATCAGGCTCTAGCAGCACTGGTCTACAGGTCACACAGCCACCTGGAGGCTCATTCAGCAGCCTCTGTTACGATCCTAATGTGTCTTCTCTTTCCCGCCCCTGTAATGCTAAGGAGAGAGTAGGTTCTGCAGAGTGAGCAGCTAGCAAAATCTCTATACCCTACCTCAATAGATTTGCATCGTGCCCTCCACCCCTGTCTCTGACGCTGCTCTACCACCTGCTGGTATTTGGCTTTCTTACATTCAAACGCCTCCTCAATCTGGTCTACTCAAGAGCCTGTCAGTTCTACCATGACCACCTGCATCGAGGTTTCTGACAGAATGACCAGGGATGAGGTCAGGGAACTTCAGTTGCTTTGCCCCGATCGGCTTTCAGTTGCCAGTCAGACACCGTGGCGAGCAAGCCTGCTGGTGATCTCGGCTGAGACTGTGGTCGGTCTCCAGCTTTGACAAAGGCTATGGGTCTTCTGGGTTGGCAGAGATGCCCACTGTTGTTAATGGCCGAGGAGATACTTTCTTCCACTGCCTTCAGCACCTGGCCATGGCTCTGACGGTAGCAGCATTCTCCCAAAGCTTTCCAGCAGCTGTTGAGGATGTGTTCTAGTGTCCCTCTGCCAGGGCAGAATAGCAGAGTCTATGAAAGTGAATCCATTAGTAGTGGAATCAGTTCAGTTATCCATGTTCGTTCAGTAGTCTGATGGTTCATGGGAAATAACTCGGATCAGAATCAGATTTCATATCACCGGCAAACGAGATGAAATTTGTTAACTTAGCAGCAGCAGTAGAGTGCAATGCATGATAATATAGAAAAAAGCAACAAATAAGTAAATGAATTACAGTAAGTATATACACCCTATCCTCGTTATATACAGGGCATACATTCCTCGCAGCTGACGCATAATGTGAATAATTATTTAAATGGAGAAAATAGGGATGCGTTCTGGATGGCTTCATAAATATGTTTTGTCTTTAATTTGTTCACATTTTCATACCAATACGACACAAAAGCAGTACCACAAGGCAACATTCGTATTATATTTCATCAATTTAAGGCAATATTCAATGTAATAAATCATAGAAAGTTAACATCATCTGGTGTACAGTACACACCAACAGTGGCGGTTGTGTTCGCGCCAGGAGATGAGTGGTTGTTGTGGTGTCAGGCGGCTTTACATGGACGAGGTGGATGGTTGTGGTCATCGGGATCATCAAGGACAGCAAGGGGTGAAGGAAGACTCACAGAACTCTCAGTATTGCCAGCAGCAGGAGGTGACACCGGTTTGAAGAAAGTGGTGAGGGTTGTTTGCTTGGCAGCATTTTGTTTTTCAGCATAAATTTGCTTGTAGGGAAGAAGGCTTGACCGCAGGGAGCGACTGAAATGCTGACTCTGTTCTAAACTTGGGTCCATGTCCATCTCCATTTGTGCCAAATGTTCTGTAGCCCTAAAAAATTCTGCCAGTTCCTTCACCTGCAACTGGACACTTGCTTCTTCATCGTTGTTATCACCTTCAGTCTGAGTTAAACGCAGAAGGTCATCCACAATTAATTCTTCATCATGAGAATCCAGGAGTTCTACCACATCTGCAGTCTCGAGATCTGAGAATCCTTCCCCACCAATTTTACGGCTCAAGGCCACACAATCCTGGACAGCTGCAGTGAAGGCGGGAAACCCCTTGAGGGTGCACACACTCCGCCCAAATTGATTTCCACGCTCCACTGAGAGTGGAAGGCCTGACCTCTTTCCAAGATTCATCAATGTTGTTGATGGCACGTCTGATGTTCAAGGACTTCCATCATTCCCTCACCGTTGGTAAACTCCCGGGATTTTCAAAATCCTCTGTTGCTTGCAGCATCTGAGAGATAGCTTGCCGTGAAAAAATACGCCTTGACTATGGATATCACACCTTTTGTCTGGTCAGAGATAGAGTTTGGGAGTTGGCCCAGGACTTGACATCGGACGCTTAGGAGGCATTGTTAAATATTTCAAGCACAAAATCACTGCACCGCAGGTAAAAACAACAAAAGTTTAAGAGCACAAGATCGCACATCAACACATTGCCAAAACCAATGCAAGACTGGCGGGATTGAGACTGTGAGGCATGCACTTGTGACTTGTATTGGCGGGAAAGCAGTGCTTCTCGTCTCAACAGTGAGACTGTGAGGTGCGCGCACGTGACTTGTATTTGCGGGAAAGCAGTGCTCCTCGCATAACTGTAAGTTTTGGACGCATATAAGGAGAGTTTGGTAGAAATAGGTTCCTCGCATATCTGTGAATCTGCATTGTCTGAAGACGCATATGACGAGGATAGGGTGTATGTGCATATTAAATAGTTAAATGAAAACTAGTGCAAAACATTAATAATAAAAGTGAGGTAGTGTTCGTGGGCTCAATGTCCATTTAGGAATCGGATAGCAGAGGGGAAGAAACTGCTCCTGAATCGCTAAGTGTGTGCCTTCAGGCTCCTGTACCTCCTTCCTGATGGTAACAACGAGGAGAGGGCATGGCCTGGGAGGTGGGGGTCCTTATAGTAGGTGCTGAGCTATTGTCAACAAACAGCATCCCGACATAGGTGTTTGTATTGTCCAGGTGATCTAAAGCTGTGTGAAGAGCCATTTGAGATGGCGTCTGCCATAGACCTATTGCACCATTAGGCAGATTGCAGTGGGTCCAGGTCCTTGCTGAGACCTGTGTACTTGTGAGACTTGTAAGGTTCTAACCATGACCACCCTCTCAAAGCATTTCATCACCGTGGATGTGAGTGCTACTGGACAATACTCTCTTGGGCACTAGTATAATTGACGCCCTTTTGAAGCAGGCGGGACTTTCCTACCAAAGCAATGAGAGGTTGAAAATGTCCTTTAGTACACCTGCCAGTTGGTTGACAGAAGTTTTCAGAGCCTTACCATGTACCCCATCAGGTCTGCCGCCTTGCAAGGGTTCACGCACCTAAAAGACAGCCTGACATCGGCCTAGTAATCTATATACTACTAAAACTCTCATGCTCTGTCTGTCTGTTTGTCTGTTTGCGACCTTCAATTAGCACAAACGGTGCATTACAGCGGCACTTTTTTCGGCTAAGTTGAATTAAAATGCGCTAACTTACAGAATGCAGGCAAAGTTCAGGGTTATATATTCGTATAAAATTGCTCATTCGCCAAAAATCAACAGGAGGCCTTTCACCCGAGACCCCATCGGCCATCATGGAAATCGGGACGTCACAGCCCGATGCATGCGCATGGCCAGCCTCAGCAGCACCTCACGATGCTCACAGAGTCGGCTCCACCTTCCATGGAGACCGCGACGCCGCAGCCCGACGCATGCACATGGCCAGCCTCAGCAGCATCTCACAATGCTCACAGCAGCCGCACCAACTGCAGCAAAAGAACAGGCCTATCACGTCTATTTAGGAGAGCACCAACCACATCATCAAGAAACAACAGCATCTTGGAGCCTTTGGTGTTACTGCTTCCTATCTTCTATCAAGCATTAGGGTAAAAATATATAGATAGCCTAATTATGTCATGTGGAAAGAGAAGGGGGACATTATGGTCAAGAGATAACGGCAAATGTCGTCGGGAAGCGGCAAGGAGAAGGAGAGAACAACAATCAGATGAGGCCAGGGCCGAACGACTCCAGGATCAAAGAGTCAGGACAAAAAAGATGAGAGAAGAGAAGACAGAGGAGGACAGGCATGCAGGTCTCCAAAATGACAACAATAGGCACAGAGGGAGAAAAGAACACGAATCCGATCAGGCCAGGGCCGCACGACTCCAGGATTAGAGAGAAAAAACAAATGGTAGAAGAGATGAAGAATGAAAGGGCTGCGTGTCTCCAGAATGACAAAAACAGGCAGAGAAGGAGGAGAGAGGAAGAGACAGAGCAGAAAAAGAAAGATCAACTCGAGAATATGCGGCCCAGAGTAAATTATTGCGAGAGGTGTGGCCATAAAAAGTGTCCTTCGTTAAACCAGAAATATGGTCATAAAAAGTGTCTGTTAAACGAGGAGGAGCAATATTTGTCTTGCTACACGTCTTTCTTCTTTAATACACTGAGTTCTTCTTTAATTTCCAAAGCACATCACATCACACTGCACTATCTTCCTCTCAAAAGGTGCCCCAACGGGTCACCGGGTTGTCTAGTATAGACTAATATGCACTACTTACTTAATTTAACTCACAAATAAGAGAAAATCTGCAGATACTGGAAATCCGAGCAACACACACAAAATGCTGGAGGAACTCAAGGTCCCAAACAGTCCTTTCAGGTGAGGTGACACTTCACCTGTGAGGCTGTTGTGGTAATATTCTGTGTTCAGTGCTCCTGGTGTGGCCTCTTGAATACCGGAGAGACCCGATGTAGGATGGTAGACCACTTCGCTGAGCATCTATGCTCCGTCCCCCAGAACAAGCGGGATCTCCCAGTGGCCACCCATTTTAATTCCACTTCCCATTCCCATTCCGATATGTCCATCCATGGGCTCCTCCACTGTCGTGATAATGCCACACTTAGGTTGGGGGAACAACACCTTATATTTCATTTGAGTAGCCTCCAACCTAATGGCATGAACATTGATTTTCAAACTTCCAGTAATAGCTCTACCCACCACTTCACCATTTCCCATCCCCTTTCCCTTTGTCATGTTATCACCTTGCCCACCCATTGCCTCCCTCTGGTGCTCCACCCCACCCCCCCCCCACATTTTCTTTCTTCCATGGCCTTCTGTCTCTTTCGCCAATCAACTTCCTAGTTCTTTGTTTCATCCCTCCCCCTCCAAGTTTCACCTATCTCCCCTCCCCCACCCTTCAAATCTGCTCCTCAGCTGTTTTTTCTCCAGTCCTGCCAAACATCGACTGTGTTTTTCCCCATAGATGCTGCCTGGCCTACTGAGCTCCCTCAGCATTTCGTGTGTGTTACTTAATTTAACTTTTTATATATATATACTTACTGTAATTCACAGTTTTTCTCTATATTGTCATGTAATGCAATGTAGTGCTGCTGCAGAATTGACAAATTTCATGATGTATACTGGTGATATTAATTGGTGTGGGTCCTAAGGCTCCTGTCTCTCCTTCCCCATGGCAACAGGGAGAAGAGAGCATGGCCTGGATGGTAGGGGTCCTTGGTGATGCATGCTGCTTCCTTTTAGCACTGCTCCTTGTAGATGTGTTCAATGGTGGAGATGGCTTTTCCTGCAATGGACTGAAATAACAGAGGGGCAAAACAAAAGGGGTGTGTGGGGAGGGCAATGTGAACAGGAATGTTCTGGACTCCATCCACCAAGCTCTTGAAAAGGATTTGAAGAATACCTCAGCACAGTCAGGAGAAGCATGTTATCCAGACACCAAAGTGAACATTCCTGGCATAAGCAGAACCGTATAATGTAAAAAAACTCAGCTGCTCTGTGTCACAATTCGGAAGCTCTTGCTGCATGCAAGATCTCTGTCAGAATATGAACATTGCTCAAAACTGCTCATTAACTAAGGCTCACTCTGCAATGTTTCAAAGAAGTAAATCTGCTGCTATTATCACCATTGCCTAGTTTTGAAAGAGAAACAGCTTGCAGTGTTCCTGGAGACCAGTCACAGCTCCGGCCTTCTGTTGGCGTCAACATACAGGGAATACTTCTAGTTGCACTCTGTGCTGCCACAATATACACCTGATCTCACTCTGAGAAAGTGTTCTGTGATGATCACCATAACTAAAGTGGTCTTAGAGCTTAAATTTCTTCACTGCCTAGATGAAAGGGCAAGAGATGAACATATTACATTTTTCTGTAATTGATTGAAGGAATAAGTTACCAGAAAATGCTGAGGGCAGAAAGAGAAAGCTCCCTCAATAACCAGCTTGTATGGCAAATACTAGAATAATTATGACTTAATGAATGACCTTGCTTGGGTCAGTATATATCTTTATTTGGATACCTCCCCAGGCTACCAGACAATCTGACTGATAGTAAGAGAAACTCCTGAAAATGTGAAATTCAATTTCACAGCTAACTTAATCCTTGCAGCACCTTGATCTGTGTTGGTTTACAAATCTCAATCTCAATATATTTGTTTAAACCAGCACCTGGTATATCACAAGCTCTATGAGCCGTGTCATGCTCAGAACAATACACATGGGGAAATCCTACTGAACTGACACATAATCCTCACATCATAAAGGGTCATATCTGAACATATGCCCAGTCTCTGAATCAGTCAGTTACTACCAGTCTCACTTTAGACACTGATGACATATTAGTATTCATCTAACTCACAGTATATCAGACCATAAAGTCTCTGGTTCTATCCACAGGTGGTGCAGAATTAGGGGATTGCAATATGGGGCAATGGTCGGAATGTAATATTTATACTTATTTCATTGCTTTTTTTTTAAGAAAGTGAGTGCCATGGTAGTGTAGCGGTTAGCCTAACGCTATTACTGTGCCAGCAAACTGGGTTTATCCCTACTGGTGCCTGTAAGGAGTTAGTACATTCTATCCATGACCTCCAGGTTTCCTCCAGGTGCTTGGGTTTCCTCCCATATTCCAAAGTTGTACTGGTTGGTAGATTAATTTGTCATTCGAGTGTAATTGAGCAAATAGATAGATAAATACTTTATTGATCCTAAAGGAAATTATAGTGTCACAGTAGCATTACAAGTGCACAGAAATACAAATATACAAATATTAGAAGAGAAGTAAGAAATAATAAAAAATAAGTTACTTCAAACAGTCTAACAGGGGAGGGTCATCACTTCCCCAGCTGTAGGTTGACTCATTATAGAGCCGAATGGCCGAGGGTACGACTGGCCTCAGATAGCGCTCCGCGGAGCAGTGCAGTTGTCTTTAACATACATGGCTTGGCTTCACCAACAAAGATTTAGGAAGGGGGCTGCCCACGTCTGCTACAGGCTCGCTGGTGGCTGATGAGGCCAATACGGGACAGGCAGGCCCGGCCACAGCGGCTGCAAGGGAAATTCTGTTCTGGGTATGGTGCTGCTGTGTCACGGTTCTTCCTCCTTCTCCTTTTGTCCTCAATGCCAGCCCTGCGTTCGTTCTCGAAGGAGGAGACAGACTGGTGAATGGTGTGTCACTAGGCCTCGCGATCGGAGGCTGGTTTAGACTACTGGCGATGGTCAGTGTGACAGGCACCAAGGGATTTCTTCAGAGAGTCCTTGTACCTCTTCTTCGGTGCCCCTCTGTCACGGTGGCCAGTGGAGAGTTCACCATACAGCACAATCTTGAGCAGGCGATGATCCTCCATCCTGGAGACGTGCCCTACCCAGCGTAGCTGTGTCTTCAACAGCATGGCCTCGATGCTGGCAACCTCCACCTGTTCGAGAACTTCAATGTTGGTGACAAAGTCACTCCAGTGGATGTTGAAGATGGTGCGGAGGCAGCGCTGGTGGAAATGCTCAAGGAGTCGTAGGTGGTGACAGTAGGTGACCCACGACTCGGAGCCGTACAGGAGGGTGGTCAGTTGTCTTTAGTCTATTACTAAAAGTTCTCCTCTGTTCAGAAAAATCAAATTATGTAGTACTACACTAGGAGCTAGTAGGTCATCAGAAGCTCTAGATATCAGAAGGAAGCAGTGAATAGAAAACACACACTTCTGGAGTTAAGTTTTGTTTATATAAGAAAACAAGAAATACAAAATATTTACATGAGTAAGAACAATACAAAATTTCAACATTCTGCTAAGGTTCCTAACCTCAAATATCAACAAAACCAAATTCCTGTTTAGTTAGAATCAGTGATATTCATTAGAATAACCTTTATTACTCTAATTCCTCCAACTAATTCCTAATATTATCAGTGACCAGTGGTGTGCCTCAGGGATCTGTTCTGGGACCCCTTCTCTTCGTGATTTTTATAAATTACCTGGATGAGAAAGTGGAGGGATGGGTTAGTAAATTTACTGATGACACAAAAGTTGCAGGTGTTGTGGATAGTGTGGAGGGTTGTCAGAGATTACAGCGGGATATTGATAGGATGCAAAACTGGGCTGAGAAGTGGCAGATGGAGTTCAACCCAGATAAGTGTGAGGTGATTCATTTTGGTAGGTCAAATAGAATGGCAAAATATAGTATTAATGGGAGGACTCTTGGCAGTGTGGAGGATCAGAGGGATCTTGGGGTCCGAGTTCACAGGACACCCAAAGCTGCTGCGCAGGTTGACTCTGTGGTTAAGAAGGCATATGGTGCACTGGCCTTCATCAACCGTGAGATTGAGTTTAAGAGCCAAGAGGTAATGTTACAGCTATATAGGACCCTGGTCAGACCCCACTTGGAGTACTGTGCTCAGTTCTGATCACCTCACTACAGAAAGGGTGTAGAAACTATAGAGAGGGTGCAAAGGAGATTTACTAGGATATTACCTGGATTGGAGAGCATGCCTTATGAGAATAGGTTGAGTGAACTTGGCCTGACGGAGGATGAGAGGTGACCTGAAAGAGGTGTAGAAGATAATGAGAGGCACTTATCGTGTGGATAGTCAGAGGCTTTTTCCCCGGGCTGAAATAGCTAACACGATAGGGCACAGTTTTAAGGTGCTTGGAAGAAGGTACAGAGGAGATGTCAGAGGTAAGTTTTTTACGCAGAGAGTAGTGAGTGCATGGAATGGGCTGCTGGTGACGGTGGTGGAGGCGGATACGATAGGGTCTTTTAAGAGACTCCTGGACAGGTACATGGAGCTTAGAAAAATAATTTCTAAAGTAAGTACATATTTGGCACAGCATTGTGGCCAAAGGGCCTGTATTGTGCTGCAGGTTTTCTTTGTTTCTATGTTTCTAACTAATTAGATCTAATGTTATTCCCTATTTAAAGGTTTACAGACTAACCTTTCCTTTCTATTTATCCCTAGTTAGTTAGAAAACTAATTGAATTCTTATTCTTAAATATTATGGTTAACTTCAGTTTCAGTTCCAGTCAGTATGTCTACAAATTCAAATTCAAAAACAAAATATATAGCTTAACTCCTTACATGACGATTCTCCAACATCACAACTTTTAAACAAAGTAAATCTCATTCAGTAACTTATCCAAGTCTTTGCAAAAATAATAAGTTATTTCAGAAAATCAAATTCAGGTCCTTTGAATGAAAATAAACTTACACATCCAACCCTATTAAATCCTCTATGTGATTAAACATTTCGATCTCGTGCTGTTTCTTCAATCATGGGTGGATTGCCATCTTGTCTCTTGTTTCGTTGGATTTCGTTGATCATCCACCAAAAGTCAATTTACAAATTTATACAAAAAAATACCTGACCAAATCCTTTGGTGCGATTTAACAAAACTATTTCCCAGTTATACGGTAGAGATCTTGGACATATCTCTGCCGATATTGTCTCATTACAGCTGCAGCTTTTTATAGCCATAGTTTCATTAGATCTTTTATCGCTATTGTCTCTCCTTCATGGGTTTCAACCTGATGTTTTGAAGTAAGTAGGGTAGAGATACTCACTACTAATTCCACTTTTAACAGTTTATATCTTTAGTTTCTAATAGTTTGCTGCATCTCTCTCTCTTTCCCACGCTGCATCAGCCACGCATAATTCTCACATAGCTTTTTTTCCCCAACTTCTCTTTTTTTAAAATTTTTGTAAACCTCCTTTTCATCCCTCCATAGGTGAAGCTTTCTAACATTACATATTTTTGGGCTCAATTAACCTGGGCTACAGAAACATCAATGCCAAGCACCAGAAAAGGCTTCAGAAAGTAGTTGATAAAAGTCAGTCCATCGCAGGAAAGGAAATCCCCACATTGGTCACATGTAGAGTTATAGAGACATAGAGTCATAGAAATGTACAGTACAGAAACAGGCCCTTCAGCCCACCTAGTCTGAAAAGCCAATGTCAGGCTCTCTTTTAGGAGGGTAAACCCCTGGAAGGCAGCAGGCTCCAATGGAGTACCTGGTAAAGCTCGGAAAAATTCTGCCTACCAACTGGCTGGAGTACTTAAGGACATTTTCAACCTCTCACTACTATGGTCAGAAGTTCCCACCTGCCTCAACTCTACTAGTGCCCAAAAAGAGTCGTGATAGCTGCCTTAATGACTATCATCCAGTAGCACTCATATCTACAGTGATGAAATGCTTTGAGAGTTTGGTCATGGATAGAATCAACTCCTGCTTCAGCAAGGACTTGGACCGACTGCAGTCTGCCTACTGGCACAATAGGTCTACAACAGATGCAATCTCAATGGCTCTTCACACGGCTTTAAATCACCTGGACAATACAAACACCTATGTCAGGATGCTGTTTGCTGACTATAGTTCAGTGCTTAACACCGTCATTCTCACAGTCCTGATTGATAAGCTACAGAACCTGGGCCTCTGTACCTTGCTCTGCAATTGGATCCTTGACTTCCTAACTGGGAGACCACAATCTGTGCAGATTGGTAGTAACATCTCCTCCTCGTTGATGATCAACACTGGCGCACTTTAGGGATGTGTGCTTAGCCCACTGCTCTACCCTCTCTATACAAGTGCTTACAGGAACGAGATATACCAGCTAGTTGAGTGGTTTCACAGCAAGAACCTTGCACTCAACATCATTAGGACCAAAGAGCTGATTGTGGACTTCAAGAAGGATAAGATGAGGGAGCATGAACCAATCCCCACAGAGTGAACAATCTCAAACTCCTGGGTGTCAAGGTCCCTGGGGATCTAATAGTCCCAACATATCAATACAGCTATAAAGGTGGCAAGACCAAGGCAATAGGAGCTTGAGGAGATTTGGTTTGTCACCCAAGACGCTCAACAATGTCTACAGATGCACCATGGAGAGCACTCTGACTGGCTGCATCACTGTCTGGTATGGGGTGGGGGTACTGGACAAGATTGAAAGAAGCTTGTCACAACCGTGGATTCAGCAGCGCAGTAGATAGAGCAACTGCGCTTGCGAATATTCACGTGTCAGCCAATTATTACTTAATCATGATAGTATTTAACTCCATACTTGTCGTCGTAGTGCTTGTCAAGACTAAAGGCCAATTTATACTTGTGCGTCGAACTGACGCCGTAGGTACCGGCGTAGCCGCGTACCCTACACTGTATCCTATGCCGTACCCTATGCCGTAGCGTGATGTGCACCTCCCCAAAAACGTAACTACGTGTCGTGGCGACGCAGACCGCAACAACTGTGATTGGTCTGCTTTGTAGCATCGCATTTCCTCCTACGCTGCAATAGCTTCCCATTGGGTGACTGAAGGACAGGGAAGGAACTTTGGCTGCAATGCTTTCCATAAAGCTCTACAGACCTCCGAAATTATTGAGGACCCTGTGCTTGATGCCAGTTTGTAGCTAGCTGCTGCAGCCTGTTGACTTCCACCTGAAGCTAAAACTCGAATGGTGATTGCCAGTCTCTGAGTATACTGTGCGTACACTGATGCAAAATAAATGGTTGGAGACGATGAACCAAATCGTCAAATCTACCTGCTGACATCCAAAAATATTTGAAATGCACTTCCTCGTCCACGTCTCTCAGTGGCCGGACAAGCACAGAAAATTCACCCTCCTTCAGTTTCAGTCGCCATTGTTTGAAGTTTGAGCTTCTTCATGTTGAGTTTCAACATGAAGAAACTCAACACAGTGGCATAGAAACCCCACCGCCAACTAGCGTTTTGGCAGTGAATTGCAGAGCGACGCAGACACACCAATGCACAAGTATAAATCCTCACAATGGCATAGCCCACTTGCATAGACTACGGCGTAAGCTAGTACACATAAGTATAAATCAGCCTTTAGACAGAGCACAGCAACGCTTTGCTGCCTATTTGCTTTTGGCCTTTCCTAAGAAATTGGACTTTTGAGTCAACTGACTCTGAAGACTAGTGATATTCGTTTAATGTTTAGATTTTCTTTTCAGCCACAGTGTAGGCTTCATTTTCCATTTGAGAGTTTTAGTTAACAGCCCTATTTGGCCTAGCATTTATTGTCCTATTTTCCCTTTAACACTGTTCGCATTAAAGTTGTGAACTATCGACCTGCTTCAGTGTCTCTCACTCCACACTTGGGCTATATCTGAACTTGGTAACAGCATGTCTCGACCAACAAAGGTGGACCCAGCAGAGAGAGAGCAGCTAACCTTGGCCGTGAGATTCATTGGTCAGGTAGGAGACAAGCTGCAGGCAATGGAATCTGTTCTCAGTGAAGTTACAGAGGCAATGAGACAGATAACCTCGTGCTGACAAGCCCAGCCTCACTTGGAGAAACAGGTATTGTCCCTAGCCACAGCTGTTCAACAGCTCACCACAGATAATCGGACTCAGGCGTCTGCGATTTCCACACTCACAGCCACCATGCATGAACTTACTGTGAGCAGCCAGTAACAGCTGACAAGCATTAACGTTCTCACCAGCTCAATTCAGCAGCTTCAGGCCACCTCAGTCCCACTCCCAGCATCTCACAGTCCTCCTTTTCTGCTGCCCCGACAATCTCTGCTGCTAATGCTCCCACTCCCGCGCCTGGACCAGAGCCAACTCCCACGACCATACAGGAACCGAGTATTCCACCACCAGGCAGATACTCTGGTGATCCCAATGGTTGCACGAATTTTATTGCCCAATGCGAGCTGACATTCCAAGCCCAGCCTTGTCGTTATGGTAATAGTGCGCGAAAACTGGCGTACACGGTCAATCTTCTTGATGGACTTCCACTGAGCCTGTTCAACACTTTACGCGAGCAAGGATACCCTGCAGCCCAGTCGTTCTGACATTCCGTGGCACAGTTAAGGAGGGTTTTTGATCTTCCAGTACGAGGTCAGGAGGCTGCCCACTGACTGTTGGATCTGCTCCAAGGCAGAGGAACACTGAGAGCCTATGCAGTTAAATTCCGTACCCTTGCAGTAGAAACGGGATGGAATGAGAGATCTCTCATCACTGCCTTCCAGCGTGGACTGAACGCAAGGGTCCGGCATGAGATCGCTGTCCGGGACGAGCAGGGTAGTTTGTATTACCTGATTAATCTGGCTATTCGAGTTGACGACCGGGTAACTGAGTGGTGCAGGGAAAGAATGTTTCAAACTTTCTACACGCCACCTGATCACCGTCTTTCCTCGCCCTCTCCCCCCCCACCTGATAACCATCTTTCCTCGCCTTCTCCCCCTCCCTCACCACCCAGCCCACGGAGGAGCCTACGCAAGTGGGGCGTATGCGCCTGTCTCAGGAGGAATGAGAGCGGCGCTGGAGGACAGGTTCCTGCCTCCATTGTGGTGATCCAGGACACTTCCGGGCGGCACGTTCCAAGCGTCAGTAAAAGAGAATACCCGTCAGTAGGGAGGGGAATCCTGACGGGTCGATTCTCTCTTCAGTCAGCGTCACCTAATTCTGTAATGCTCACAGCTTCCTTGTTGTGAAGGTCTCAGACCCATGAACTTAAGGCGTTTATCGACTCTGGTGCAGCCGGGAATTGCATGGACATCTCTCTCGTGCAAAGATGGGGAGTTCCAACTCTGGAATTAAGAGAAAGGATCAACGTCAAGGCGCTGGGCAGTTGACCTTTGGGAACCGGCCAGATCCACCATTCCACCCAACCCCTCCAAATGGTGCTCGAAGGCAACTATCATGAAGAAATATCTTTCTATCTAGTTAATTCACCTGAACTGCCACTGGTATTTGGTCTCCCCTAGTTATCCCGACATAAAAGACAAACAACCAATGTGCAAAAAAACAACATACTGTGAACAACAAAAGAAAAAGAAAAAAAGAAATAATAACAATAATAAATATTATTAAAAATAAAATTCAATAATAATAACAATAAATAAATAAGCAATAAATATCAAGAACATGAGATGAAGAGTCCTGGAAAGTGATTCCTTAGGTTATGAGAACAGTTCAGTGATGGAGCAAGTGAAGTTGCGTGAAGCTGTCCCCTCTGGTTCAGGAGCCTGATGGTTGAGTTGTAATAACCATTCCTGAACCTGATGGTGCACATCCTGAGGCTGTTGTACCTTCTTCCTGATGGCAGCAGTGAGAGGAGATCATAGCCTTGATAGTGGGGTTACCTCGATGATGGATGCTCTTTTCCTGCGACAGTGCTCTATATAGATGCACTCAGTGGTGGGGAGGGCTTTAAACGTTATGGACTGGTGTATGTGCTACTTTTAGTAGGCTTTTCCATTCAAGGGCATTGATGTTTCCATACCAGGCTGTGATGCAACCAGTCAATATATTCCCCACCACACATCTACAGAAGTTTGTCACAGTCTTAGACAACATACCAAATCTTCACAAGCCTCTAAGGAAGTAGAGGTGCTGCCGTGCTTTCTTCATAATGGCACTTACATGCTGGACCCAGGAGAGATCCTCTGAAGTGAACAACAGGAAATTTAATGTTGCTGACCCTCTCTACTTCTGATCCCCTGATAAGACCTGGGTCATGAACCTTCAGTTTACTACTCCTGAAGTCAATAGTCATCTCCTTGGTCTTGCCGACACTGAGTGAGAGGCTGACGCTGTGGCACCAATCAGCCAGATCTTCTACCAGAAAGCAAACATTGGCATTAAATCAAAATAAGGGAAAATGATCAAGATTTTGGTCAGCAGGATGGTTTTAACGAAGGTCTTGAAGGAGTGGGGGAGCTTTAGGGAAATAATTTCTGAACTTGGGCTTTCCGCAGAATACTTGGCTGCCAGTGGTCGAGCAACTAAATTCAGCACTGAATTAGGGGCCAATATTGGAGAAACACAGATATCTGGGAATTATAAGACTGGGAGAGATTATGGAACTGCAGTACTGTGCAAAGGTCTTAGGTATATATATACACACACACACACACACACACACACACAGGGTGATTGATAAGTTCGTGGCCTAAGGTAGAAGGAGATGAGTTTTTAAGTTCAAACCTTCTGCACAATCACTCAAAGAGTTGAACTGCATGTGCATGTAACGAGAGCTGTATAACTCATCCCCTTCTACCTTAGGCCACGAACCTATCAATCACCCCTGCTGTGGGCACTTTCTGGAGGTCCAAGATCCGTATGCTCCACGACCAGTGGACTAAGTGTGTAAATGTAGGAGGGGTCTATGTTGAAAAATAAATGTGCTAGGTTTTCTAAAATTGACTCCTTCTACCTTAGGCCATAAGCTTATCAATCACCCCTTGTACAGTGCTGTGCAAAACTCCATGCACCCTAGTTATATATATATATATATCTGCCTGAGTCTTTATTGTACAGTACTGTAATAATAAGAAATGCTAAGGATTTTAGAATATTAGAATTGAGACATTGCTTACCTTGGGACAAATGGCAGTAAGCAAGCACAGGAGAGGTGGATGAACAAGTTAGGACATAGGCAGTAGTGATTTAGCTGACTAAAAGATCAAGGATGGTAAAACAAAGAATGCATTGTTTCTCCCAAGTCTCTTTTCCGAGCATTGTAATCTGTTGACACTCTTCTCTGCAGACCATGAGTACACTGTAAAGGCTTAGGGAAACAGTTCAAATCAGTGAGGACAGAGAAACGTTTGTGACAGAAAGTGAGATTTATTGCTTTGCTATCCTGGAAAGTTAACATGATTAGAAAAAGAAGTATTTTATATGCTATCCCTGAAGCATAAATTTATAAGTATATTTGCTTCCTTCCTTGGAAGTACTGGAGATTCTCCCAATTCAGTTTTCTGAGGATCCTAATCTACACACTCTTTTCTGGAGAATTGTCTACTGGAGAACTTTCAGCTCAATGGCAGGTTGTCAATAACTCTCTGTGCAGAG